>NC_084797.1:6662327-7277952 GCF_963169125.1 Humulus lupulus | reverse complement strand
AAAGTCACGGTTGCATATCTTCCAGGGGAACTCCAATTTTCTTTAATGGCGGAACCTTCGTCCTCGCAGCCTTGGAGGGAGATGTTCGAAGCCGAGCACTAACAGATCTCGGCTACCACCACCGACCAAATAACTGACATTTTGGCCCTCCATGGCCTTAGTTCGTTGGACACCCTGAAGTGTCGAGCTCCAGCTAGTCATGAACGGAACTGTTTTGCCCCTGGGGGCCGCGACGTCAGTGTGAAGTACTCAGCCTGGAGCCAGGAACATATGAGGGCAGGAGCTCTGCTGCCCTTGAAGTCCTTTTTCAGAGACTTCGCTGATTTCGTTGGGTTGGCTCCGTTCCAACTCAACACCAATTCATACAGGGTGCTGTCTGCCCTGAGGTCCTTGTTCCACGAGCTGGGGTGGGAAGGACCCTCACCTCAAGAGATCTTATATCTCTTTTGTTTGAAAAGTAACCCCTCCCGAGCTCAGGGAGGAGATGGTTTTTATTATCTTTCGAGCTACCCCAAGGAGATGAAGATTTCTGAAGATCTTCCAAACCACCCTCCTGACTCCAAAAAGGCTTTTTTCTGGACAGACGGTTTGTCCCTGTCTCGACATCGTTCATTCAGGCGGATTCGTAAGTACTCTTGTTACTTTTATTATTATATTTTTTGAGCTCGGAATTTTAGCCCTTAAGACCGTACTTAGCTGAAATGTGTTTCACTCTTCAGCTAATTTTAAGCGTCCCTCCCCCACCAAGGCAATGGGGGAGCACAGAGAGGCCTTGCTCCGACTTCCTTACGACAGGAGGTCCCTTTCGTATCTTCTTCAAGAGGGCAAGCTCCGAGCCTGTGGGTTGTTGGGAGAAGGCCAGTCAACCTATGACTGGTCTAATAAAAAATACGAACGTTGGGAGGAGGTACCCCTACCCACAGGCGCTCTTCCTCCGAGGAGAGAGAGAAGGACAACACTCCCAGTTCGTCTGAGGAGTCCGCGGTCCGGAAATGAGGCCAACGATGAAGCCTCGAGCTCGGACTCAGATGAAGGTAAAGTCCTCCCTACCTCGAGGATGTGGTCCCCCACACTACTAGAACACAGGCTCAATAGGTTAGTCTCGTGCCCACAGGATAAATACCACTTCTACATATGGAGTTGGGTAGACGACTGTGTCCATAGGTTCGATAGTGGGCTCGGGAAATATGATACCATGTACACCACGGACGAGGTGTGGAATGGGATAGCGGTGCAGTACGGGACCAATGACTATAGGGACCTCTCGAGGTTATCCCCTACTTATAGGGAAGGCACTCCCCCCGCCTCCTCTGAAGACGGGGGAATTTCATGGTCCCAAGTTCGAGCTCGGGGGAGAGTTCCAGTTAGGTTTCCTTCATATCACTCTGTGTCTGATACCGAAATTACTTGCTGTAAATTTCTCTTTTACTAACTCAGTGTTGTGACTTGTGCAGGCGAGAAGGACTCCGACCTCGACGCCCTTATCGACAATGCAGGCTCCAAGAGGAGAAAATGCCCCAGGGCAGGGTCGGTGAAGACCAGCCAGCCGGGGAAAGGCTCCAAGAGATCTAAGAAAATGCCTCCTCCTCCCCCGCCGGCTTCGAGCTCTGCTGCTACGCCGACTAGCCAGATCAGCGCCCCTACGATCTCACAGGCTGTCTTCCCTGCGGTGGCACCGGCCTCGCAGGCTGGTACCCCTGTCGTGGTCGAATCCCGACCTCCTATGGTGGGTCAAACGTCTTCTGCTCAGCTCGCCAAGAGACCTTCTGTTTCTCGAGCTTAGAAGCTAACCATCTCCACCCATATGGACTCGTATGTGGTGGATAACGCTGCCGGACCTCATGGATCTACGCTGATTTCGGATGTCATGTCCCGGATCGGCCAGAGCTACGGCAGTTTCGAGGCTCCTCAGTGGCAGTGCCTAACTAGCACCCGAGACCACACTGTCCTGTACGAGAAGAGTATCAAGCACACTGCCGCGGTAAGTATCCTTCTACATTCATTTTGCTTATATTCATACTGTTCCGAGGCTAATGGTGGTTTCTTCCTTTTTTCAGGCTCTTGCCTTCACTGCCCAGCTCAATTACGAGATCCATTCGAGCAGGACCCATGCCCAAGAGGCAAAGGACCTCCACCTTAGAGCGAACGATGATCTGAAGGCGGCGAATGCTAAGCTCGACGCAGTGGTTAAGGAGCGTGAGGATATGGCCAAGGAGCTCGGAAAGCTGAAAACTGAACTCGAGGAGCAAAAGAAAGATAACACCCAACTTCGGGAGACCAATAAGAAGCTCGAGGAGGACAAGACCGCCACCTTCGACCTTATAGAGGATGTCAAAGCTCGCCTTACTGCCGAGTACAAAGAAAAGAAGGAAACGACGGTTGACTCAGCCATGTACCGGATGTGGGCTTATAACGAAGAGCTTGACACCAGCTTTTTGGGTCCCCACGAGGCGCCGTTTCTTGAGCGATGGAATGCTCGGCTCGAGAAGGAAGAGGCTGAACGGCTTGAGAAGGAGAAGGCTGAGCAGCTCGAGAAGGAAAAGGCTGCTCTGGGCACTGTTTCGGAGGAAGCTCAGGAGGATAGTCATGCTATTCGTCCTGAGGGGTCCGGTGCCACTGATGTTGAGAAGGCCAAGGAGACTCCTCTTCTTCGAATCTGACCTCGGGGAGATCAGTTTTCGGGGCTGCGTCTCCTTATTTCTGTAATTATTTTAATTTATGCCCACGGGGCTGATACAATTCCCTTTACTATTCTTTTATATGCTTACATTTCTTGGCTCGAAATATTTTGCACATTTTTTCATTGATGAACCGGTTATGTTTATTTATTCATACAAACATAGTTTGGATTTTTAGGCTTGAAATTCGATGCATTCATGCATAGTTTATTCGAATTATCCGCTTCCGACCTCGTTACTTATCAAGGTCGGATATTACTTTTACCATGAACTCAAGAGTACTTATATGGTGTGTAATATGAATGATTTGGTTATATCTTTTTTTTGTTTAGTCACTTTTCCTCATCCTCAGTTCTTGCTCCGAGGTTGAGAGTTCGAAACTATTTTTCTTTAAGATATTCCAGCCTCGATCTCGACTTATCTCGAATAGGTTTAGGTTCCTACTTATCATCGACTAATTTTTTGGCTGGTTTGTTCCAAACATGTTGTGTTTGCACATCTGGTTAACTCCAAATGTTTTAGGTTCTTGATGGTCGGTTATATCCGATCTATCTAAGCTCGCGTATTTGGTCATGTCCAAATACTCTGTTTTTTTATAATTCGGTTATGTCCGAACTATCTAAATCGCGTACTTGGTTACATCCAAATACTTTATGTCTTTGATAATTCGGTTATGTCCGAACTATCTAAATCGCGTACTTGGTTACATCCAAATACTTTATATATATATATTTATTATTTTTTAAGCTCGTGGTATGTATACCAATGATGCCCCCTTAATATCCTATGAGTGTGACCATAGGTTATTAAATTAAGGGAGATTGCAAAAATAAAAATACATTACATGTGAAACAAAGCAGACCTTTTATTTGATGAAATTCAAAAACAAACAAACAAACAAACAAACTAGTACAGATAGAAATTCATGGTTACAGGCAACACTTCCTACACTATTGATAATATGGTCTAAGGTGTTCGCCATTCCATGCTCGTGGTATCAGGCTCCCATCTAATCTCGCAAGTTTGTATACGCCAGGTCGGATGACTGATTCTATCTGGTATGGTCCTTCCCAGATTGGCCCGAGCACTCCAGCTGCTGGATCTCGGGTTGCTAAGAATACGCGTCTCAAAATCAGGTCTCCCACTCCGAACTTTCGATCTCGGACCCTTTTATTGAAATATCTCGTGGTTCGTTGCTGGTAAGCAGCATTTCTCAGCTGAGCCTCTTCTCTTTTTTCTTCGATCAAGTCTAGGGTTTATTCGAGCTGAGTATGATTGGAACTTTGACCGTAAATCTGAGTTCGGATCGTCGGAATTTCGACCTCGATGGGCAACATCGCCTCGCAGCCGTACGCTAGAGAGAACGGAGTATGTCCTGTTGAAGTCCGAGCTGTAGTCCTATATCCCCAAAGGACTTGAGGCAATTCCTCGGGCCATCATCCCTTTGCCTCCTCCAACTTTTTCTTTAGAGAGCTCTTGAGAGTTTTGTTAACGGCTTCGACCTGACCATTCGCTTGAGGGTGAGCCACTGACGAAAAACTCTTTATTATACCGTTCTTGTTACAAAAGTTGGTGAATAAGTCGCAATCGAACTGGGTTCCGTTATCAGATACAATCTTTCTTGGTACTCCATATCGGCATACGATGTTCTTTACCACGAAATCAAGGATCTTTTTCGAAGTTATGGTCGCCAATGGTTCAGCCTCCGTCCATTTCGTGAAGTAATCAACGGCGACCACAGCATATTTAACTCCGCCTTTGCCAGTTGGGAGTGAGCCTATGAGGTCGATGCCCCATACCGCGAAAGGCCATGGGGATGTCAACATGGTCAGTTCGGAAGGTGGAGCTCGGGGTATCGTGGCGAATCTCTGGCATTTGTCACACTTTTTCACGTACTCGAAGGAGTTCGTTTCAATGGTTGGCCAGAAATATCCTTGGCGTATAATCTTCTTGGATAGGCTATGCCCCCCGGTATGGTGTCCGCAGAACCCTTCATGAATTTCTTCAATGATCTTCTTAGCCTCGAGAGGAGTTACACATCTAAGCAACGGCATGGAGTACCCTCTTCTGTATAACTTTTCGTCCAGAATGGTGTAACGAGGAAGTTGATACATCAACCTTCGAGCTTGATTTCGATCTCTTGGAAGAATTCCATTTTCGAGATAATCAACTATCGGACTCATCTAGGTTGGTTCTGTTTCAATCATACACACATCTTCCTCGTCTGGCTCAGTAATGCTGGGTGTTGATAGGTGTTCTACGGGTATAACATTCAGCTCTTCATTTTCGGCGGAAGTGGCGAGCCGAGCTAAGGCATCTGCATTTGAGTTTTGTTCTCAGGGAACCTGTTCGATTGCATAAAACTCGAAATACTCCAATGCGGATTTTGCCTTCTCCAGATAAGCTGCCATTCTTGTGCCACGAGCCTGGTATTCTCCCAAGATTTTATTAACCACGAGCTGGGAGTCGCTGTAGCAATGTATAGCTTTGGCCTTGAGCTCTTTTGCTATTCGTAGTCCCGCAAGTAAAGCCTCGTACTCAGCTTCGTTATTAGATGCTTTAAAGCCAAATCTTAAAGCAGTGTGAAATTTGCTCCCTGCAGGAGTGATCAGAATAACTCCTGCCCCCGCTCCATTTTCATTTGACGAGCCGTCGACGTAAAGTTTCCACAGCTCGTGGGCCGTGGTTATTACCTCGTCGTCGGCTATACCAGTGCACTCCACTATGAAGTCTACCAAGGGTTGTGCCTTAATGGTCGTTCTTGGATGGTAAGTGATCTCGAACTGTCCGAGCTCAACAGCCCATTTAAGGAGCCGACCTGACGCCTCTGGTTTAGACAGGACTTGCCTAAGTGGTTGATCTGTCAGTACATGGATGGGATGTGCTTGAAAGTAGGGGCGGAGCTTGCGAGATGAATAGATTAGGCTGAGGGCAAGCTTTTCCATCAATGGATATCTTGACTCTGCCCCCTGTAATCTTTTACTAATGTAATAGACGGGTTTCTGCACCCTCTCTTCCTCCCGAACGAGCACCGCGCTTATCGCGTGTTCGGTGGTTGAGAGGTACAGGAACAATACTTCTCTCGTCTCAGGCTTCAAGAGGATAGGTGGTTCGGCTAAGTGCTTTTTGAGCTCCTGAAAGGCCAGCTCGCACTCCTCTGTCCATTCAAACTTCTTACTTCCTTTCAATAAGTTGAAGAATGGAAGGCCACGATCCGTTGACTTTGAGATGAATCTGCTCAGGGCAGCCATCCTCCCAGTCAAGCTTTGGACATCTTTATGATTCCGAGGTGAAGGCATATCAATCAGGGCCTTTATTTTGTCGGGATTAGCCTCGATCCCTCGAGAGTTGACAATAAAGCCTAGAAATTTTCCCGAAGACACCCCAAAAGTGCACTTCATAGGATTTAGCTTCATGTTGTATTTCCTGAGTACGCCAAAGCACTCTTCGAGATCGTCAACATGGTTCTTGTTAAGTTGAGACTTTACAAGCATGTCATCAATGTAAACTTCCATGTTGTTACCTATTTGCTCTGAAAAAATCATGTTTACAAGCCGCTGGTACGTGGCTCCAGAATTCTTGAGTCCGAATGGCATGACATTGTAGCAGTAGAGCCCTTTATCTGTGATGAAACATGTATGCTCTTGGTCGGGGGCATGCATGGGAATCTGGTTATATCCAGAATAGGCATCCATGAACGACATCAGGCCATGCCCCGCCGTGGCATCCACGAGCTGGTCAATTCTTGGCAGCGGAAAACAGTCTTTCGAGCAGGCCTTGTTGAGGTCCGAGTAGTCAATGCAGGTTCTCCACGTCCCATTGGGCTTCGGGACCAACACTGGATTGGCTACCCAGTCAGGGTAAAAAGCGTCCCTGATGAAATTGTTTGCTTTCAGCCTGTCAACTTCCTCCTTTAGTGCTTTCTTTCTATCCTCGTCCAACTGTCTTCGCTTTTGTTGCTTCGGGGGAAAGCTTTTGTCTATATTCAATGCGTGGCTCGCAACATTTGGGCTTATCCCCACCATGTCTGAGTGTGACCATGCGAAGACATCCTAGTTTTTCTTGAGAAAGCAAATTAATTGCTTTTTTCCTCGCCTTGGAGGTGTTTTCCGACCTTTACCTTCTTCGAGGGTTCAACTTCGTCGAGCTGAACTTCTTCGAGCTCTTCCAATGGTTCGAGGTCAGCTTTCTCCTCAATCCTTGGATCGATTTCCTCGTCAATTTCGAAAACCGTCCCGTCCTTATTTTGTACGATAACGAGTGCTTGAGCGCTCGTTTGTTTCTTTCCCCTCAAAGAGATGCTGTAACACTCTCTCCCTGCCAATTGATCTCCCCTTAATGTTCCGACCCCGCTCGGAGTTGGGAACTTAAGGGCTAGATGCCTTACAGATGAAACTGCCCCCAGCCCGACCAGGGCGGGTCTCCCGAGCAGTACATTGTAGGCAGATGGTAACTCTACCACCACGAACTCCATCATCTTGGTCACCGAGACTGGATAGTCTCCCAAGGTCACAGGGAGTTCGATGGACCCCATACAGGCGGTTCCTTCTCCAGAAAAGTCGTACAAAGTGGTTGCACAAGCCTTCAGGTCGCGAAGGGAGAGTCTCATTTTCTCTAGTGTTGCTTTATAAAGAATGTTAACTGAGCTCCCATTATCTATGAGAACTCGGCGCACTCTTTTGTTGGCAAGCTGCAGGGTGATGACTAGTGGATCATGATGAGGGAACTGGACATGGGAGGCATCTTCCTCGGTGAAGGTTATAGGTTGAGTTTCTACTCTTTGGCTCTTTGGTGCCCTTGGTTCGGGTTCATAAGGAGACCCGTCCCCCGTCTTCAGATCATTCACGTATCGCTTTTGAGCATTTCTACCTCCTCCCGCGAGATGAGGCCCTCCCGAGATGGTTATTACGTCCTCACCATCAATCGGCGGGGGCCTATCTTCTTCCCGAGATCGGGAGTTATTATTCTGTGCCGCCGAAGGCGCGGCTATTCTCTGGCCTGCAGTAGTCTGTCCAGTATTCTGGTTTTTGACATACTGCCGGAAATAACCTCTCGAGATCAACCCTTCGATCTCGTCCTTCAGCTGTCGGCACTCATCAGTTGTGTGTCCGGTGTCTCTGTGGAACCGGCAATACTTACTAGAATCCCTCTTGGATTTTTTATTCCTCATTGGATCTGGACGCCTGAAGGGGACCTGGTTTTCATTAGCCAGGTATATGTTTTCCCGAGACTCGTTGAGCTCGGTGTGCACTTTATATACGGAGAAATACCTTTCTCCTTTCTTCTTCTTTCCTCCTTCAACCTCGGGGTTATTTCCCTCGCTCTTCTTCCTCTTGGAGGGATTCTCCGAGGTAGGCTGTGGAGCTGCTGGGTCAGCCAAGGCTGAGGCGAAGTTAATGTTTATCGTTGTAGTTTCGGTCTGCGAGGTCGCCTTCAGCGTTGACCTCGCCTCCTCTACATTGACAAACCTCTGCGCCCGTCTGTTAAATTCGGTTATTGACCTCACCGGTTTCCCTTGCATGACATCCCAAAGGGCACTTCCGGGTAAAACACCAGCTTGGATAGCCATCAGGTGCCCACTGTCATCCACATCTCGAGCTCGGGCGACCTCTAGATTAAATCTTGTCAGGTAGCTTTTCAGTGTTTCACCAGGCTGTTGTCTAACGTTAGTCAAAGTGGATGCCTCTGGTCTGACTCCCATCATAGCTCGGAACTGCTTCTTGAAGTCCCTAGACAACTAATCCCATGAAGTTATCGAGTGTCTCTTGTACTTCTTGAACCAACTCTTGGCAGGTCCGGCCAATGATGTTGGAAACAACATGCACCTGAGCTCGTAACCCACGTTACTAGCTGTCATAATAGTGTTGAATGTACTCAGGTGGCTACATGGGTCGGTTTTTCCCTAAAACGCTGGGACGTGAGGAATCCAAAACCCTTGGGGAAACTGAGTGTTAGAAATATTGGGAGCAAACGACTCGAGCTCCTCGTCAGAGTCTTCGTATCGACCATTCCCTCGTTCATTCTTTAAAAGCCTAAAGGCTTTTTCGACCTGATCGATCCTTTCTTGGACTGGGTCCTTAGGTGGTGTCTGGAATTGACAATCATTGATCATGATTCCAGGCTCGCGTCTCCGTGAGGGATCTCTACGCCCATTCAGGTGATTCCTCAAGTCCGGATTTGTCTGATCTCCCTTCCCCCTGCTCTGATTTAGATGATTTCGCAGGTCAGGACGATTCTTGCGGCTTCCAGTATTTTTACGACCTCGGTCGTGTTTACTGACGGACCTGGTCTCTCCGGACTCGTCACTGGTGAAACTCATTGATTGGTCATTTCGCGATGGGTTCTTCCCATGTTGCCTTGTCTCCGCAGTGCGAGACCGGGACGTCTGACTTCTCTCAAATTGTGCGCCTCTCCGCTCCTGGAAAGTCTCCCTGTGCCCTTGTCTATCCCCCGTACGCCCTTGATCCTGATTTCGAACAGGTTGAGCGTTTCTACGGGGAGGTGAAGGATATCTTACGGGAGACGGAGGGAACCGTATGGGCGACGGTGGTGGTCGCTCTTGCCTCGGCCTAGAGGGTCCAGAATTTTCCCGAGATGGGTCAGTCGCGTTCGGTGCACTACCAGGAACCTGAGTCCGAGCCTCGGCAGGAGCTCGGTTATTCTCAGTTCCTGCAGGCACTTCCACAGGCGGATTAGGCGGGACCCGAGCTCGGGTACTCCTCTGGGGCCTAGAAAGAGCGGATGGCTCTGCTGGTGCCAGAGGTTGAGTCGGCCTCCTTGTGGCAGCATCTTTTCGTGGACGTCCACGGGGCCTCCGGGGAGGAACATGCACGTCCCTTGGAGGAGGGACTTGGTTTTCGCGCGGAGGCGGGGGCTGAGCCACCTGCGCCTCTACGGCCATCCTAGTCAACTCCTCATTCCGTTTGTTGGCTTCTGCCAGCAGCTGTTTCAATTGCCGATTTTCTAGTTTTACAATAGGAACATAATGCTCAGGATTGTAGTACATGTCCTCATCCCTTGGTTGTGGAGGTGGTCCCCGGGAATCAGAGGACCCACTTCTTTCATCAGCATCCGGGTTCTCCATTGGTTGTTTTCCAGGACGCCTTGGGTAATTTTCTTCAGGAGTGTTCTGATTGTTTGCAGCCATGAATCTCTCAGGGATGAATGCTTAAGGCTCTCAATGAAAGCACCAAACTGTTGACGCCGTTTTTTGTCAACAGATAAAAGAAGGGCACAAAAACAATGAATAACGATGGCCAAACGGTACAAAAAAATCAAACACACAATTTTTTACGTGGTTCAGCAGTTAAATCTGCCTAGTCCACGAGTCTCTGTTATTAATCTTAAGAATATCTCTGAAAAATTCTTTAGTCTGAATTCTCCAGAGTTTTCTCTCAAGGATCAGAATTTCGGTCCTTTACAATGGTGCATGGCTTCTCTATTTATAGAGAAGGATGCAGAATACTATCCCACATATTTTGGGTAGTTACTCTTTTGTGAATAAAATAAATGGCTTTAAATGCCTATAATCAGATAAAAAAGGAAACGTCCCTGAAGACCAGGAAACGCATAACTGATTAAATAATATCCCACGATTCTTGGGGATTTACATTAATAAATGAGGATTACATCTCATGTTTATAATACTTGTTGATATTCAAAGCGGCGATCGCGTATCTCTAAGGCTTTTGCCTTCCAAGTTTCCCATCATTGCCCGAGCCAGTGACATCTCCCGAGCTAACGTGGCTTTCAAGATAGTACGTCGAGCTCGAGACCCCTGCTCCAAAGTTGTTCCTAAAGAAGAGAGTGCTCTCAGAGCTCCCTTTCGAGCTCGAGATCATTTTGAGGTCACGATACTCGAGGTCGTGTATCGTACTCTGCAGGCTCGATTTACAATCCTAGAGCATACCCTAACCCTTACGAGACCATTTATTGCGAACTCAGCTTTCGAGGTCATATTTACTATAGCTCGAAATCTGGGTATAACAACTCAGCTTCACCGAACGGGTCTAAGGCTTTTCGTGATTGAAAATAATTAATAAAACATTATCACCAAGTGAAAGTATATAAAACGTCTATCCAATCTTTTGTGATCAAATTTTATCACCAAAGAAAAGCAACAAAAAAAGAAATATTGTTTAACACTAGATGTTTTATGATGTCTTATAAAATCTTATGATATTAAATTATAATTTTGTAATTTATTATGAAATTATTTATCTAATTATTTAATTTATTTTTAAATTACCAAATTTGTTAATATTAAATAAAATTATAATTTTTTAATTCATTTATCTAAAATTTTAATTTATTTTGAAATTATTTATCTAATTATTTAATTTATTTTTAAATTACCAAATTTGTTAATATTAAATAAAATTATGTTGACGCCGTTTTTCGTCAACAGATAAAAGAAGAGCACAAAAACAATGAATGACAATGGCCAAACGAAACAAACAAATCAAACACACGGTTTTTTACGTGGTTCAGCAGTTAAATATGCCTAGTCCACGAGTCTCTGTTATTAATCTTAAGATTATCTCTGAAAAATTCGTTAGCATGAATTCTCCAGAGTTTTCTCTCAAGGATCAGAATTTCGGTCCTTTACAATAGTGCATGGCTTCTCTATTGTTATACCCAGATTTCGAGCCATGGTAAATATGACCTCGAAAGCTGAGTTCGCAATAAATGGTCTCGTGAGGATTAAAGTATGATCTAGGATTGTAAATCGAGCATGCAAAGTATGATATATGATCTCGAATGTGGTGACCTCGAAATGATCTCGATATCGAAAGGTAGCTCCGAGAACACCTTCATCTTCAGGAACTTCGGAGCATGGGTCTTGAGCTTGATGTACTATCTCGAAAGCAATGTTAGCTCGGGAGATGTCAGTGGCTCGCACAATGACATGAAACCTGAGATGCTGAAGCCTTGGAGATACGCTATAACCACCTTGAATATCTACAAGTATTGTAAACATGAGATGTAATCCTCATTTATTGATGTAAATCCCCAAGAATCGTGGGATATTATTTAGTCAGTTATGCATTCCCTGGTCTTCAGGGACGTTTCCTTTTTTATCTGATTAAAGGCATTTAAAGGCATTTATTTTTATTCACAAAAGAGTAACTACCCAAAATATGTGGGATAGTATTCTGCATCCTTCTCTATAAATAGAGAAGCCATGCACCATTGTAAATGACCGAAATTCTGATCCTTGAGAGAAAACTCTGGAGAATTCATGCTAAAGAATTGTTCAGAGATAATCTTGAGATTAATAACAGAGACTCGTGGACTAGGCAGATTTAGCTGTTGAACCACGTAAAAAACCGTGTGTTTGATTCGTTTATTTCTTTTGGCCATTATCTTTAATTGTTTACGTGCTCTCTTCTTTTATCTGTTGATGAAAAACGGCGTCAACAGTTTGGTGCTTTCAAGGAGAGCCTTAAGCATCCATCCCTGAGAGATTCATGGCTGCAAACAATCAGAACACTCCTGAAGAAAATTACCCAATGCGCCCTGGAAAACAACCAATGGAGAACCCAGATGCTGATGAAAGAAGTGGGTCCTCTGATTCCCGGGGACCACCTCCACAACCAAGGGATGAGGACATGTACTACAATCCTGAGCGTTATGTCCCTATTGTAGAATTGGAGAATCGGCAGCTGAAACAGTTGTTGGCAGAAGCCAACAAATGTAACGAGGAGTTAACCAGGATAGCCGCAGAGGCGCAGGTGGCTCAGCCCCCGCCTCCGCGTGAAAACCAAGTCCCTCCTCCAAGGGATGTGCATGTTCCTCCCCGGAGGCCCCGTGGACGTCCACGAAAAAATGCTGCCACAAGGAGGCCGACACAACCTCCAGCACCAGCAGAGCCATCTGCTCCTCCTAGGCCTCAGAGGAGTACCCGAGCTCGGGTCCCGCCTAATCCACATGTGGAAGTGCCTGCAGGAACTGAGAACAATCGAGCTCCTGCCGAGGCTCGGACTCAGGTTCCTGGTAGTGCACCGAACGCGACTGACCCATCTCGGGAAAATTCTGGACCCTCTAGGCCGAGGCAAAGGCGACAACCACCGTCGCCTATACGGTTCCCTCCGTCTCCCATAAGATATCCTTCACCTCCCCACAGAAACGCTCAACCTGTTCGAGATCAGGATCAAGGGCGTACAGGGGAAAGACAAGGAAACAAGGAGACGTTCCAGGAGCGGAGAGGCGCACCATCTGAGAGAAGTCAGACGTCTCGATCTCGCACTGCGGAGACAAGGCGACGTAGAAAGGATCCACCACGAAATGCCCGATCAATGAGTTTCACCAGTGATGAGTCCGGAGAGACTAGGTCCGTCAGTAAACACGACCGAGGTCATAAAAATACTGGAAATCGCAAGAATCATCCTGACCTGCGAAATCATCTGAATCAGAGCAGGGGAAAGGGAGATCAGACAAATCCGGATCTAAGGAATCATCTGAATGGGTGTAGAGATCCCTCACGGAGACGCGAGCCTGGGATCACGATTAATGACTATCAATTCCAGACACCACCTAAGGACCCAGTTCAAGAAAGGATCGATCAGCTCGAAAAAGCCTTTAGGCTTTTAAAGAATGAACGAGGGAACGGTCGATATGAGGACTCTGACGAGGAGCTCGAGCCGTTTGCTCCCAATATTTCTAACACTCAGTTTACCCAAGGGTTCCAGATTCCTCACGTCCCAGCGTTTGAGGGAAAAACCGACCCATGTAGCCACCTGAGTACATTCAACACTATTATGAGAGCTAGTAACGTGGGTTACGAGCTCAGGTGCATGTTGTTTCCAACATCATTGGCCGGACCTACCAAGAGTTGGTTCGAGAAGTATAAGAGAAACTCGATAACTTCATGGGATCAGTTGTCTAGGGACTTCAAGAAGCAGTTCCGGGCTATGATGGGAGTCAGACCAGAGGCATCCACTTTGACCAACGTCCGACAACAGCCGGGCGAAACACTGAAAAGCTCTCTGACAAGATTTAATCTTGAGGTCGCCCGAGCTCAAGAAGTGGATGACAGTGGGCACCTAATGGCTATCCGAGCTGGTGTTTTACCTGGGAGTGCCCTTTGGGATGACATGCAAGGGAAACCGGTGAGGTCGATAACCGAGTTTAACAGACGGGCGCATAGATTTGTCAATGTAGAGGAGGCGAGGTCAACGCTCAAGGCGACCTCGCAGACCGAAACTACAACGATAAACATTAACTCTACCTCAACCTCGGCTGACCCAGCAACTCCACAGCCTACCTCGGAGAATCCCTCCAAGAGGAAAAAGAGCGAGGGAAATAACCCCGAGGCTGAAGGAGGAAAGAAGAAGAAAGGAGAAAGGTATTACTCCGTATATAAAGTACACACCGAGCTCAACGAGTCTCGGGAAAATATATACCTGGCTAATGAAAACCAGGTCCCCTTCAGGCGTCCGGACCCAATGAGGAATCAAAAGTCCAAGAGGGATTCCAGTAAGTATTGCCGGTTTCATAGAGACACCGGACACACAACTGATGAGTGCCGACAGCTGAAGGACGAGATCGAAGGGTTGATCTCGAGAGGTTATTTCCGGCAGTATGTCAAAAACCAGAGTACTGGACAGACTACTGCAAGCCAGAGAGTAGCCGCACTTCCGGCAGCACAAAATAATAACTCCCGATCTCGAGAAGAAGACAGGCCTCCGTCGATAGATGGAGAGGACGTAATAACCATCTCGGGAGGTCCTCATCTCGCAGGAGGGGGTAGAAATGCTCAAAAGCAATATGTAAATGAGCTGAAGACAGGGGACGGGTCTCCTTATGAACCCTAACCAAGGGCACCAAAAAGCCAAAGGGTTGAAACTCAACCTATAACCTTCACCGAGGAAGATGCCTCCCATGTTCAGTTCCCTCATCATGATCCACTAGTCATCACCCTGTAGCTTGCCAACAGAAGAGTGCGCCGAGTTCTCATAGATAATGGGAACTCAGTTAACATTCTTTATAAAGCAACGCTAGAGAAAATGGGACTCTCCCTTCGCGACCTGGAGGCTTGTGCAACCACTTTGTACGGTTTTTCTGGAGAAGGAACCGCCTGTATGGGGTCCATCGAACTCCCTGTGACCTTGGGAGACTATCCAGTCTCGGTGACCAAGATAATGGAGTTTGTGGTAGTAGAGTTACCATTTGCCTACAATGTACTGCTCGGGAGACCCGCCCTGGTCGGGCTGGGGGCAGTATCATCTGTAAGGCATCTGGCCCTTAAGTTCCCAACCCCAAGCAGGGTCGGAACATTAAAAGGAGATCAATTGGCAGGAAGGGAGTGCTACAGCATTTCCTTGAGGGGAAAGAAACAAACGAGCGCTCAAGCACTCGTCATACAAAATAAAGATGGGACAGTTTTAGAAATTGATGAGGAGATCGATCTGAGGATTGAGGAAAAGGTTGACCTCCAACCTTTGGAAGAGCTCAAGGAGGTTCAGCTCGAGGAAGCTGATCCCTCAAAGAAGGTGAAGGTCGGAAAACACCTCCAAGACGAATCAAAATAGCAATTAATTTGCGTTCTGAAGAAAAACCAGGATGTCTTCGCATGGTCACACGCTGACATGGTGGGAATAAGCCCTAATGTAGCGAGCCACACATTGAATATAGACAAAAGCTTTACCCCGAAGCAACAAAAGCGAAGACAGCTGGATGAAGACAGAAAGAAAGCACTAAAGGAGGAAGTTGACAGGCTGAAAGCAAATAATTTCATTAGGGACGCCTTTTTACCCTGACTGGATGGCCAATCCAGTGTTGGTCCCGAAGCCCAATGGGACGTGGAGAACGTGCATTGACTACTCGGACCTCAACAAGGCCTGCCCAAAAGACTGTTTTCCACTGCCGAGAATTGACCAGCTCGTAGACGCCACGGCGGGGCATGGTCTGATGTCGTTCATGGATGCCTATTTTGGATATAACCAGATCCCCATGCACGCCCCTGACCAAGAGCATACGAGCTTCATCACAGATAAAGGGCTCTACTGCTACAATGTCATGCCATTCGGACTCAAGAATGCCGGAGCCACGTACCAGTGGCTCGTAAACATGATGTTCTCAGAGCAAATAGGGAACAACATGGAATTTTATGTTGATGACATGCTCGTAAAGTCTCAACTTAACAAGAACCATGTTGATGATCTCGAAGAGTGCTTTGGCGTGCTCAGAAAGTACAACATGAAGTTGAATCCTCAGAAGTGCACTTTTGGGGTGTCTTTAGGAAAATTTCTGGGTTTCATTGTCAACTCTCATGGGATCGAGGCTAATCCCGACAAAATAAAGGCCCTGATCGATATGCCTTCGCCTCGGAAGCATAAAGATGTTCAAAGCTTGACTGGCAGGATGGCAGCTCTGAGCAGGTTCATCTCGAAGTCAACGGACCGCGGTCTCCCATTCTTCAACTTATTGAAAGGAAGTAAGAAGTTCGAATGGACAGATGAGTGCGAGCTAGCCTTTCAGGAGCTCAAAAAGCACTTAGCCGAACCACCCATCCTATCGAAGCCTGAGACGGGAGAAGTACTGTTCCTATACCTCTCAACTACCGAACACGCGATAAGCGCGGTGCTCGTTCGAGAAGAAGAGAGAATACAGAAACCCGTCTACTATATCAGTAAAAGATTACTGGGGGTAGAGTCAAGATATCCACTGATGGAGAAGCTCGCCCTTAGTCTAATCCACTCATCTCGCAAGCTCCGCCCTTACTTTCAGGCACATCCTATCCATGTACTAACAGATCAACCACTAAGGCAAGTCTTGTCTAAACCAGAGGCGTCTGGTCGACTCCTTAAATGGGCTGTTGAGCTCGGACAGTTCGATATCACCTACCATCTGAGAACGACCATTAAGGCACAAGCGTTGGTGGATTTTATAGTGGAGTGCACCGGTATAGCCAACGGTGAGGTAACAACCATGGCCCACGAGCTGTGGAAACTTTACGTCGACGGGTCGTCAAATGAAAATGGAGCGGGGGTAGGAGTTATTCTGATCACTCCTGCAGGGAGCAAATTTCACTCTGCTTTAAGGTTCGGCTTTAAAGCATCTAATAATGAAGCTGAGTATGAGGCTTTACTTGCGGGACTACGAATAGCAAAAGAGCTCAAGGCCAAAGCTATACATTGCTACAGCGACTCCCAACTCGTGGTTAATCAAATCTTGGGAGAATACCAGGCTCGTGGCACAAAAATGGCAGCTTACCTGGAGAAGGCAAAATCCGTATTAGAGTATTTCGAGTTTTATGCAATCGAACAGGTTCCCCGAGAGCAAAACTCAAATGTAGATGCCTTAGCTCGGCTCGCCACTTCCGCCGAAAATGAAGAGCTGAATGTTGTACCCGTAGAACACCTATCAGCACCCAGCATTACTGAGCCAGACGATGAAGATGTGTGTATGATCGAGACAGAGCCGACCTGGATGAGCTCGATAGTTGATTATCTCGAAAATGGAATTCTTCCAAAAGATCGAAATCAGGCTCGAAAACTAATGTATCAACTTCCTTGTTACACCATCCTGGACGGAAGGCTATACAGAAGAGGGTATTCCATGCCATTGCTCAGATGTGTGACTCCTCCCGAGGCAAACAAGATTATTGAAGAAATTCATGAAGGGTTCTGGGGAGACCATACCGGGGGGCATAGCCTGTCCAAGAAGATTATACGCCAAGGATATTTCTGGCCAACCATTAAAACGGACTCTTTCGAGTACGTGAAAAAGTGCGACAAATGCCAAAGATTCGCCACGATACCCCGAGCTCCACCTTCCGAACTGACCATGTTGACATCCCCATGGCCTTTCGCGGTATGGGGCATCGACCTCATAGGCTCACTCCCAACTGGCAAAGGAGGAGTAAAATATGCTGTGGTCGCGGTTGATTACTTCACAAAATGGACGGAGGCTGAACCATTGGCGACCATAACTTCGAAAAATATCCTAGATTTCGTGGTAAAGAACATCGTATGCCGATATGGAGTACCAAGAAAGATTGTATCTGATAACGGAACCCAGTTTGATTGCGACTTATTCACCAACTTTTGTAACAAGAACGGCATAGTAAAGAGCTTTTCGTCAGTGGCTCACCCTCAGGCGAATGGTCAGGTCGAAGCCGTTAACAAAACTCTCAAGAGCTCTCTGAAGAAAAAGTTAGAAGAGGCAAAGGGACGATGGCCCGAGGAATTGCCTCAAGTCCTTTGGGGATATAGGACTACAGCTCGGACATCAACAGGACATACTCTGTTCTCTCTAGCGTACGGTTGCGAGGCGATGTTGCCCATCGAGGTCGAAATCCCAACAATTCGAACTCAAATTTACGATCATGATTCAAACCACACTCAGCTCGAAGAAACCCTAGACTTGATCGAAGAAAAAAGGGAAGAGGCTCAGCTAAGAAATGCTGCTTACCAGCAACGAACCACAAGATATTTCAATAAGAGGGTTCGAGATCATAAGTTCGGAGTGGGAGACCTGATTTTGAGACGAGTATTCTTGGCAACCCGAGATCCAGCAGCTGGGGGGCTCGGGCCGAACTGGGAAGGACCATACCAGATAGAATCAGTCCATCCGACCTGGCGTATACAAACTTGCGAGATTAGATGGGAGCTTGATACCTCGAGCATGGAATGGCGAACACCTTAGACCATATTATCAATAGCGTAAAAAGTGTCGCCTGTAACCATGATTTTCTATCTGTATTTAGTATATATATATATTTTTTCATCAAATAAAGGGTCTACTTTGTTTCACATGTAATTTATTTTTATTTTTGCAATCTCTCTTAATTTAATAACCTATGGTCACACTCATAGGATATTAAGGGGGCATCATTGGTATACATACCACCAGCTTAAAAAAATAAAAAATAAAAAAATAAATTAAAACATAAAGTATTTGGATATAACCAAATACGCGAGCTTAGATAGTTCGGACTTAACCGAGCGAGCTTAGATAGTTCGGACTTAACCGAGTTATCAAAAACATAAAGTATTTGGATATAACCAAATACGCGAGCTTAGATAGTTCGGACTTAACCGAGCGAGCTTAGATAGTTCGGACTTAACCGAGTTATCAAAAACATAAAGTATTTGGATATAACCAAATACGCGAGCGTAGATAGTTCGGACTTAACCGAGCGAGCTTAGATAGTTCGGACTTAACCGAGTTATCAAAAACATTAAGTATTTGGAAATAACCAAGTATGCGGGCTTAGATAGTTGGGACATAACCGAACTACCAAAAACCTAAAACGTTTGGAGTTAACCAGATGTGCAAACACAACAGGTTTGGAACAAACCAGCCAAATTATCGATCGATGATAAATGGGAGCCTAAACCTATTGCGAGATAAGTCAAAGTCAAGGCTGGAATATCTTAAAAAAATAGTTTCGAACTCTTAACCTTGGAGCCAAAATACTGAGGATGAGGAAAAGTGACTAAAAAAAGATATAACCAAATCATTCATATTACATACCATATAAGTACTTTCGAGTTCATGGTTAAAGTAATATCCGACCTTGATAAATAACGAGGTTGGAAGCGGATAATTCGAATAAACTATGCATGAATGCATCGAATTTCGAGCCTAAATCTAAACTATGTTTCTATGAATTAAATAAACATAACTAGCTCATCAATGTAAGAATATGCAAAATATTTCGAACCAAGAAATGTAAAGCATATAAAAGGAATAGTTAAAAAATTGTGTCAACCCCGTGGGCACAAATTTAAATAGTTATAGGAATGAGGGGACGCAGCCCCGATAACTGATTTCTCCGAGATCGGATTTAAGGAAGAGGAGTATCCTTGGCCTTCTCAGCATCAGTATCACCAGACCCTCCAGGACGAATAGCATGGCTATCCTGCTGGGCCGCCTCTCGAGCAGCTACACTTGTCTCGAGACGGGCATTCCACCGCTCAACATATGTGGCTTCGAGAGGACCCAGGAAGCTGGTGTCGAGGTCGGCATTGTCGGCCCAGAGCTTGTACATGGCCTGGTCGACCGCTTTCTCCTTCTGCTCCTTAGACTCGTTCAGGAGGCGGACCTTCTCGCTCTCCATGAGGTCGAGGGAAGCAGCTTTCTCCTCTTCGAGCTTGGCATAGGCCTTCTCGAGCTCAGCATTTGACTTTTCCAGCTCCTCGAGACGGGTCTTCAGTTTTTCAAGTTCAGACTTCGAGTCTTTGAGCTCGTCAACCATCTTAAGCTCGAGATCCTTCAACTTCTGAGCCAGAGACAAGCTCGTTTGCACCTCGTTGGTCAGTTTATAGTTGAGTTGTGCTGAAACAACAAGGGCCTGAAACACAAACGAATCAGAATTGCAAATTGAGGCATAAATACTTAAAAATAGAGTTGAGAAGGCTACCGCGGCGGCGAGTTCGATACTCTTCTCATAAAGAGTGTTGCAGTCCGAGGCCTTGCGCACGAGATCCCAGTGGTCATCGCCAAAGCCAGAAAAGCTCTGACCTACCCGAGAAAGGACGTCCGAGCTGAGCACAACCCCTTCTGTCCCAGCGGCACCGTCAAGTACATACTCCTCAGTGTGGGTTCGAGTCGTTGGCAGCTGAACCGTTGAGGTAGAAGGTTTCTTCGGGGGCCGAACAACTGTTAACCGGGTTTCGGTGGGAGGCAGCGAGATGGATGCAGTCGGGCCTGACCCATCAATCTGGGCAGTCGGTTCCTTGGAGGTGTTCGCAGTGGTCTAGGCCGTGGGAGTCGTCTCGCGATGTTTAGGTACCTTGGACGGTTGGTCGGATCTCTTTGGTATACTCAGATGTTTACTCTTCTAGGCGCCAGCTCCCCCATCGCTAAAAAGCACGGCGTCAAGGTCGGGATTCATGGCACCTGCACAATGACAGTGAGTTAAACAATAATAATAACTTTGAAAAAAGATGGAAACCAGTTGAAGAAAAAACCTAACTGAGACTCTCCCCCGAGCTCGAGCTTGGGGACCATGAAATTCCCCCGTCTTCAGAAGAGGCGGGGGGAGTGCCTTCCCTATAAGTTGGTGATAACCTCGAGAGGTCCCTATAATCATTGGTCCCATACTGCACAGCTATCCCATTCCACACCTCGTCCGTGGTGTACATAGTGTCGTATTTTCCGAGCCCACTATCAAACCTATGGACACAGTCATCTACCCAACTCCATATGTAGAAGTGGTATCTATCCTGTGGGCACGAGACTAGTCTATTGGGCCTGTGTTTTAATAGAGTGGGGGACCACATTCGCGAAGTAGGAAGGGTTTTACCTCCATCGGAGTCCGAACCCGAGGCTTCGTCATTGGCCTCATTCCCCGACCGCGGACTTCTCGAGCGAATTGGGAGAGATGCCCTCCTTTCTCACCTCGGAGGAAGGATGCCTGTGGGCAGTGGCACTTCCTCCTAGTGTTCATATTTTTTACTGGACCAGTCAGAGGTTGACTGGCCCTGTCCCAACAACCCACAAGCTCGTAGCTTGTCCTCATGTAATAGAAATGAGAGAGATCTCCTGCCGTAAGGGAGTCGGAGCAAGGTCTCTCTGTGCCCCTTCATTGTCTCGTCAGGGGTGGGACGCTGAAAGGCGAGATACACTTCAACTAAATATGGACTTAAGGGCTAAAATTCCGAGCTCAAAAATAGAAAGTAACGAGAATACTTACGATTCCGCCTGAACGAACGATGTCGAGATGGGGACAGACCGTCTGTCCAGAAAAAAGCCTTCTTGAAGTCAGGAGGGTGGTTCGGAAGATCTTCAAAGATCTTCGTCTCTTTGGGGTAGCTCGAAAGATAGTAAAAACCATCTCCTCCCCGAGCTCGGGAGGGATTACTCTTCAAACAAGAGAGATATAAAATCTCTTGGGGTGAAGGCCCTGTCCACCCCAGCTCGTGGAACAAGGACCTTAGGGCAGACATCACCCTGTATGAATTGGTGTTGAGTTGGAATGGAGCCAACCCAACGAAATCAATGAAGTCTCTGAAAAAGGACTTCAGGGGCAGCAAAGCTCCTGCCCTTATATGTTCCTGGCTCCAGGCCGCGTATTTTACACTGGAATCGCGGCCCCCAGTGGCGAAACAGCTCCGTTCATGCCTAGTCGGAACTCGACATTTTAGTGTGTCCAACGAACTAAGGCCATGGAGGGCCAAGATATCAATTATTTGGTGGATGGTGGTAACCGAGCTCTGGTAGAACTCGGCTTCAAACATCTCCCTCCTAGGCTGCGAAGAGGAAGGCTCCACCATTAAGGAAAACTGGAGTTCCCCTGGGTGGTATGCAACCGTGACTTTTAACGCAGGGTCGAGGGGAACTGGCCTAGGTCCTGGGTTGGGCTCCGGATAGATGGCTTCCCGAAGAACTCTTCTCTTCTTTTCAATAACCTCATCTATCTGGCGATGATAGTGGGCTCGAATGTCTTCTTGCTCGCGTGCGATCTCGTATTCTTTAATCCGACGTTGGTTCCGGGCAAAGACCGATTCCGGGCTTGGAGGGCTCGTAAGGGATTGCTCGTAATGACCCCCACCGTCTTTCCGGATTCTGTGACATCTAGCGAGAAAGAAAAAATGGTGAGGGCCATGCATGCAAGAATCACGAGCTCGATGGGATGAACTCGGAGATTTAAGGACAAGAAACTAAGTATTAAGACCCTTACTAAAGAGTCAGAGCGTGTGTTCCACAGGAAAGAAAAGGAGCGTGGATGATTTTTTGAAAATCCCGAAATTCAAGGGAAAGAAAGGTGGCGGTTAGCCAGGAAAGGGCATTTTTGGGTTTCGTGCAATTGTCAAGAACAAGGGTTTTTACCCGAAAACTTAGTGTACAAGAAACATGGTCTAAAATTTTCAAAACCCAGAAAGTTGAAACTTCGTTCAAACGACAAAACTGGGTACAAACCAGAGACGAACATCCAGAATGAAAATCTAGAAGGCATAAAAGCCCATCGGTTCAAAACTTCCTATCGTATCATTCTAAGAACGTAAACTAGCATACACAACAAGAACAGTATGGGTAAAAAACTGAAAACAAAAATGTCACACTTACACAGTGATGGTGATTGCAGCGAAATCGTCGATTGGAGGAGAGGTTGCAAGAAAGAACTCACTGACTCGAACAGACCAGGATTTCTTTGTTTCTTGGGTCGAGAAAACATGCACGAGACGGAAGCTTCTTAAGAAAGTCTCTGGTTTTCTTTTTTTTTTCCTTTCTGGTTTACGATGAATAAACGTGAAGAAGAAGATGAAGAGGGGGTCTTGTATATATAGGTGGGAAAATGGAATTAATCAGGAGCGTCAAATGGAATTCTCACTAGATCGAACGGATGGGGATCAATGACAAGATGGCGCCGAAAAGTTGTCAGACGGACGATCGTGGGCGTGTTCCCAAGGTACTCAAGTACCTAAAGTGAGCAATACCCATCTGGCACGTGTCTGTTTTCAAGAGCGTATGACGGTACGGTTCCCAGAGAAAGTAGTTCAAAAGTTTCCTTATCTTAGGATTCAAACAAATACTTTTGAGGGGGCAAGATGTTATACCCAGATTTCGAGCCATGGAAAATATGACCTCGAAAGCTGAGTTCGCAATAAATGGTCTCGTGAGGATTAGAGTATGATCTAGGATTGTAAATTGAGCATGCAAAGTATGATATATGATCTCGAATGCGGTGACCTCAAAATGATCTCGATCTCGAAAGGTAGCTCCGAGAACACCTTCATCTTCAGGAACTTCGGAGCATGGGTCTTGAGCTCGATGTACTATCTCGAAAGCAATGTTAGCTCGGGAGATGTCAGTGGCTCGCACAATGACATGAAACCTGAGATGCTGAAGCCTTGGAGATACGCTATAACCACCTTGAATATCTACAAGTATTGTAAACATGAGATGTAATCCTCATTTATTGATGTAAATCCCCAAGAATCGTGGGATATTATTTAGTCAGTTATGCATTCCCTGGTCTTCCGGGACGTTTCCTTTTTTATCTGATTAAAGGCATTTAAAGTCATTTATTTTTATTCACAAAAGAGTAACTACCCAAAATATGTGGGATAGTATTCTGCATCCTTCTCTATAAATAGAGAAGCCATGCACCATTGTAAAGGACCGAAATTCTGATCCTTGAGAGAAAACTCTGGAGAATTCATGCTAAAGAATTGTTCAGAGATAATCTTGAGATTAATAATAGAGACTCGTGGACTAGGCAGATTTAACTGCTGAACCACGTAAAAAACCGTGTGTTTGATTCGTTTATTTCTTTTGACCATTATCTTTAATTGTTTACGTGCTCTCTTCTTTTATCTGTTGACGAAAAACGGCGTCAACATCTATTTATAGAGAAGGATGCAGCATACTATCCCACATATTTTGGGTAGTTACTCTTTTGTGAATAAAATAAATGGCTTTAAATGCCTATAATCAGATATAAAAGGAAACGTTCCTGAAGACCAGGAAACGCATAACTGACCACATAATATCCCACAATTCTTGGGGATTTACATTAATAAATGAGGATTACATCTCATATTTATAACACTTGTAAATATTCAAGGTGATTATCGCGTATCTCTAAGGCTTTAGCATCTCAGGTCTCACGTCATTGTTCGAGCTAATGGCATCTCTCGAGATCACGTGTCTTTCGAGATCGTACGTACATCTAGCTCGAGACCCCCGATCCAAAGTCGTCCCCGAAGATGAGTGTGTTCCCAGAACTACCTTTCGAGATCGAGATCGTTTCGAGCTCATATACTCGAGGTCATATATCGTACTTTGCAGGCTCGATATACAATCCTGGAGCATACTTCAATCCTTACGAGACCATTTGTTGCAAATCCAACTTTCGAGGTCATATTTACCATGGCTCGAAATCTGGGTATAACAAATTATAATTTTTTAATTCATTTATCTAAAATTTTAATTTATTTTGAAATTATTTATCTAATTTTTTAATTACTAAATTTGTTAATATTAAATTAAATTAAAATTTTGTAATTTATTTTGAAATTATTTATCTAACTTTTAATTTATTTTTAAATTACTAAATTTGTTAATATTAAATTAAATTATAATTTTGTAATTTATTTTGAAATTATTTATCTAACTGTTAATTTATTTTGAAATTATTTATCTAATTATTTTATTTATTTTTAAATTACTAAATTTGTTACTATTAAATAAAATTATAATTTGTTAATTCATTTATCTAAAATATTAATTTATTTTGAAATTATTTATCTAATTTTTTAATTACTAAATTTGTTAATATTAAATTAAATTAAAATTTTGTAATTTATTTTGAAATTATTTATCTAACTTTTAATTTATTTTTAAATTACTAAATTTGTTAATATTAAATTAAATTATAATTTTGTAATTTATATTGAAATTATTTATCTAATTATTTTATTTATTTTTAAATTACTAAATTTGTTAATATTAAATAAAATTATAATTTTTTAAGAGTTCTTACTGACTCAGCTTCACCGAACGGGTCTAAGGCTTTTCGTGATTGAAAATAATTAATAAAACATTATCACTAAGTGATAATATATAAAACGTCTATCCAATCTTTGGTGATCAAATTTTATCACCAAAGAAAAGCAACAAAAAAAGAAATATTTTTTAACACTAGATGTTTTATGATGTCTTATAAAATCTTATGATATTAAATTATAATTTTGTAATTTATTATGAAATTATTTATCTAATTATTTAATTTATTTTTAAATTACCAAATTTGTTAATATTAAATAAAATTATAATTTTTTAATTCATTTATCTAAAATTTTAATTTATTTTGAAATTATTTATCTAATTTTTTAATTTATTTTTTAATTACTAAATTTGTTAATATTAAATTAAATTAAAATTTTGTAATTTATTTTGAAATTATTTATCTATCTTTCAATTTATTTTTAAATTACTAAATTTGTTAATATTAAATTAAATTATAATTTTGTAATTTATTTTGAAATTATTTATCTAACTGTTAATTTATTTTGAAATTATTTATCTAATTATTTTATTTATATTTAAATTACTAAATTTGTTACTATTAAATAAAATTATAATTTTTTAATTCATTTATCTAAAATTTTAATTTATTTTGAAATTATTTATCTAATTTTTTAATTACTAAATTTGTTATTATTAAATTAAATTAAAATTTTGTAATTTATTTTGAAATTATTTATCTAACTTTTAATTTATTTTTAAATTACTAAATTTGTTAATATTAAATTAAATTATAATTTTGTAATTTATTTTGAAACTATTTATCTAACTGTTAATTTTTTTTGAAATTATTTATCTAATTATTTTATTTATTTTTAAATTACTAAATTTGTTAATATTAAATTATAATTTTTCACTTTATTTTAAAATTATTAATATTAAATTTAATTATTTATCTAATGTTTTAATTTATTTTGTTAATTCTAAGTATTCAATATTTTATTTATTATATTATTATTTATTTAGTACTCTAACTCTACCAAAATTTTGACAGCATAACATCTCTATTATAACATATCCCAAAAATTTAAAACCCAACAAAAAACACTCAGAAAATTCCCAGAACATTCACAATATACATATTATTAATCAAATTTAAATACTAAAACATGCTACACTTTTATACACATATATATAAATATATCACTAAACACATCTTACTTTGTACACACATTCACATATTAATTAAAATAATAGCATAATTAAAAAATAAATACCTTGATGCCACAAAATTATAAATACTCTAGTGACCAAATTTCAAATAGATACTCCTTCAATTTCTACACAAAATCAACCCAAAAAATTAAATTTAAACAAAATTAAACCTTGACTGAGTAAAAGTACAAAATTAAACTAATAGACATCTGTAATTTATGCTCAGTATAAAATACACAAAACCTTGACTGAGTATATATATATTTATATATAAATATACAATTATAAGCCTGAGTGTTTTGGCTTAATTTGTCACAATAGAAATATGGTAATGAACGTAAAGTCGGATATTTATTTGTTGTTGTTATAAATATATATACTTAACCATACTGTCTTGTACATTTTTTTGCTTTTTTTTTGTTATATGTTGAAAAAAAAAGTCTTGATATGACAAAGTGGTTTAAAATATTTGCTTCTATATGAGTCCTACAGATTTTGAAGATACATTAAATTGATCCTTAAAAAAATTGACAGAAAACTATTGCTAAAAAAGTCTTACATTTTGACACTACCATACTATATATTACACATTTATATATTATACATATATAAAATAACTACCTGAGCCATAATGACAATAACTTTAATAATGACAACCGGAGCCATAGAGACACATAAGTAGCCAAGAAAACAATTAAAATTTGAAAGCATCTAATTAAAGAAGTTTACTTCTACACAAGAGACTAAACACCATTAATAAAAAGGGATAAGCTTTAACATACAGGATCAACACGAGGGTAGATTCTCTGTTTGCACAAATCACTTGAACATTGCTTTCGTCTCCCAGCTTCCTTAGGGACTGTTTTCTCTCCACAACGTCCACAAAAGTTTGATGTACTATGTCATTCCAACAATGCTCTGGCCTAATCAATCACCAAAACCAAACAACAAAATAACTTGTTTAAAAACAGGTAAAAAAAATGACAATACATGAAACATTATCTCACACTTACTTTGCTATATAGTATAGTTTGATATAAGCATCATTACTTACATATATTCTATCTCTCTCTCTATATATGCATATATATACATATACATATTTAAATACTTACAAACTGTACACTATGATTTGGTTCCTTCAATAAAACACATTGAATTTACAAATACAAAACTCAAACCCCATAGTATTTGCCTCCTCCATTAGTTGACGATATATATGAGCACTGGAATTCGGTCAGGTCTTGTTGACTTTTTAGGAAGTCAATTGCTGACAAAATATAGTCGTTTGTCACCATCTCAATTGCCGAGCGTAATTTACTCGTTCCGAAACCTAACGACTTAGACAACAAATCTCCAGAGGTACAGCTCGCCATTACGTCGAAAGCTCCATTAACGAAGTACGAAAATGGTAACGGCGGCTGAAGGCGCTTTCGTGAGTCGATTGTTATGGCGCACGCTGTGGGTTGTTCCCTCTGGTGCTTCCTCGCCTTAGTTGAACACCTCCAAATATGAGTCGTTAAGACCTCGTACCGCGTATAAGGTCGTGATGTTTCGAGGGTAGTACTGATCTGACGGTCCTGATTGGCCCTCTTTATCAGCTTCTGGACTTGTTCGTTTGCAAGCTTGAGCGTGACCACTGTGGTTTTCATCTTCTTGAGCTCTTCGACAGTAGGTTGTTTCAACAAAAACGGCATATTACTGAAGTCCTTGGAGTGATCAAAGCGTGGCGTTCTCCCCATCTCTCCAACTCTAAAGGCCTTTTTGTCCAAAAGCGGCGCCTGTTCTGTCAGTAATGATATGTGAGACGGTGAGGCCTTGGCTTAATCCACCGCACCTGAATTTGGTGAGTTGCACCAGACAAAGAGGGAGCTCATGGAGTGGAAGAGACTCGTTTATGTGGGGAAGAAGAAAACGATCAAAGTCGGGAGTGGGTGTGAAGTGAGATTAAATATAGAAAAGAGTGTGATTTGTTTAGAAAGACTCAGCTCAATACAAACATGAGCCAGAGTATTGATATATATATATATATATATGAATGGTATTACAACAGAATTTGAGCCAACGACTCTTTACAGCTGTTAATACAGCAATCCCAAGGAGGATATTACACAAGAGAATATTCTAACTAATTTACAATCATTACACAATAACAGAAAAGGTACAAGGACCACACAATACACTTGGCACAATTAGAGAGACAGAGAGAAATCTGATGATGAGCAGAGGATATTTCATTTCTTCTGTTTCTAGACTCTGGTGCATTTCATCTTTATATGGAGAGGCATCACTTGATTTATTTCATTCCTTAACAGCCCCTCTCAAACGAAAGGGGGAAGTTCTGACGCCGAGTTTGTCAACCAGGAATGAGAATCTCGAATGTGACAGTCCTTTTGTGAGAAGATCAGCTATCTGATCATGTGAAGGAATGTAACGAACATCAAGTCTTTTCTACAGCACTTTATCACGCACATAATGAATATCTATTTCAATGTGTTTCGTCCTGGCATGGTACACAGGATTAGCAGCCAGAGCCCCTGCAGAGATGTTATCACACCAAGTGATTGAAGGCTTTGAAAACTTGAAGCTGAGCTCCTCCAACAATGATTCTATCCATGATATTTCAGCAGCAACATGAGCTAAAGCTCGATATTCAGACTCAGTGCTTGATCTGGATACAACAGCCTGCTTCTTAGAGGACCAAGACACTAAGGTGTCGCCCAAATACACACAGTAGCCAGCAATGGATCGTCTATCATCTGGGCAACATGCCCAGTCAGCATCTGAAAAACCAGTTAGTGAGAGTCTGTTGCTGCAGCTTATGTGAAGTCCCTGTGTCATTGTTCCTTTTAAATACCTTAACACTCTTTTTGCCCCTTTCCAGTGAGTAAGTGTAGGAGCTTGCAAGAACTGACTTAGTTTATTAACTGCATAGGCTATGTCTGGCCGAGTATGACAAAGATACTGTAATCCTCCTATAACACTTCTGTAGACAGTGGGATTATGCATCAATTCACCATCATTAATTGACATTGGCTTACCTACAGTAGCTGGAGTCGGACATGGCTTCAAGTTCACCATATTAGTTCTTCTCAACAAGTCTTCTATGTACTTGGTTTGTGTTAGATACAGGCCTGAATCATCCCTGTTAACTTCAATTCCCAAGAAGTAGTGAAGCTCTCCAAGATCTTTTAATGCAAAAAGCTTGTTGAGCTCAGTAATGAAACTCTTCAGTTTGCTTGCATCATTCCCTGTAACTATAATGTCATCCACATAAATCAGAACAAGAATTATTACTTTTTCATTTCTGTAGAAAAACAAGGATGTATCTGCTTTAGAGTTTTTAAACCTCCACTCTACCAAAGTGCTTTTCAACTTATCAAACCAGGCCCTTGGGGCTTGCTTCAGCCCATACAAAGATTTGTTCAATTTACAAACATAATCTGGTTTACTTGGGTCTAGAAAACCTCGTGGTTGTGCCATGAAAACATCTTCCTCTAAATCTCCATTTAAAAAAGCATTGTTGATATCCAACTGTTTGATCTCCCATCCTCGTGATACAACAATAGCAAGAATAATTCGAACTGTTGAAGCCTTAATGACGGGGCTGAAAGTCTCCCCAAAATCTACCCCAGGCCGTTGATGAAATCCCTTGGCAACGAGTCTAGCCTTTAGCTTCTGAACTGTGCCATCTAAGTTCCACTTAATTCTGAGCACCCACTTGTTACCAATCAGGTTGTATTTATCTGATGGAGGAACCAAACTCCAGGTCTTTTTGGCTTTTAGAGCAGCTATCTCATTTTGCATCGCATTATTCCACCCCTTGTGTAACAAAGCAGCTTTAACACTTGATGGTTCTGCACTGGCAGTGATTTCTTTTGCCTGACTGAGATAAGTTTTTGGTTTAAAAATACCATCTTTGGCACGAGTAATCATAGGATGAGTAGGTACAGGAGGAAGAGGGGATTCAGGTGCAGGGGAAGGAGATTGAGATAGATTCCCCCTATCCAAAACTGAATCCAAACTACCACGGTCAGACATCAAAGGAGAATCAAATAAAGAGGACGAGCTGGATGCCTGAGATGGGACTGAAGTAGAAGGCTGCGGAGAGGTCGGTTCTGCATCAAGGGGTGCATGAGGCTGATCAGTAGTGCCACGAGATTCACACGGCAGAGGAGAATGAGGAAGATCGGGCGAAGGGAGAGATGTCCAGGAGGAACTGTGAATGATCAGGGGAGATGGGGTTTGATAATTATTTAAAAAACCATGCTGAAAAGGAAACTCCAATTCATTGAACACAACATTTCGGGAGATATATATTCTTCCAGTGGGACTTAGACATCTATAGCCTTTATGAGAAGCACTAAAACCAAGATTGACACATTTTACCGAATGGAATTGGAACTTGTGATGTTGATAGGGACGAATGCAGGGAAAACATGCCACACCAAATGTTTTGAATAAAGCATAATCAGGTGGTTTTGAGTAAATAATTTCATATGGAGATTTGTAATTCAAAACTGGAGTTCGAAGACTATTGATTAACTGGACAGCAGTGTGAAAAGCATCGCACCAATACTTAAGCGGCATGTGAGCTTGTGCAAGAAGAGTCAGTCCCATTTCGACAATATGTCGATGTTTTCTTTCAGCCCGGCCATTCTGAGCTGAGGTGTGAGGACAAGGGTGTTGGAGGTCAATGCCATGAGCTTGAACCAAGTTTGTGAACATCTGATATTCTCCTCCTGAATCTGTCCTAAGGCTTTTAATTTTTGTGTTAAATTTGTTTTCAACAAGAGCCTTGAACTGAATGAATGCATCTAATGCATCATTTTTGAATTTTAAGGGATACAACCAAGTAAAACGACTGTAATCATCCACAAAATGGATGTAGTATCGATGATTAATATCAGATGCAATGGGAGCTGGACCCCATAAGTCGGTATGAATCAATTCAAGAATAGATGTTGCACGATTTGAAGACAATTTAAAGGGTAGAGCATGTGATTTACCATATTGACAGGCATCACAAAAGTGTTTGATTTCATTTTTGGAAACTTTTACATTAGCCGACTCAAGAACATGACTTAGAATCCTAGTTGATGGATGACCCAACCTTCTATGCCAAACATCAATTTTGGATGGAATTGACTCATCAGTCACAGACTGATTTACATTGTTTTTGGATACTACAGCGACACTAGTAAAGGAAGAAGAAGATTCTGGAAATAACTTGGAAGAGACAGCATCTTGAATTTGTTGTGAATCTAGTTGATATAGCCCATCTTTAAGCACTCCTTGAAGCAGAACTTTCCTTGTTGTTTTGTCCTTCACCAAGCAAAAAGTAGAGTGAAATTCAATAACAACATTGTTATCTATGGTAAGTTTAGAGACACTTATTAAGTTTTTAGCTATTTGTGGCACATGAAGCATCTCTTTAAGAAATAATTTCTGACCATTATTAGTGTGAATAAAACCAGTACCAACATGATTAATGGCCAGCTTATTACCATTGCCAACGATTACAGTTTCCTTACCACCATACTCCTGTTTTTGAGTCATGTTAGAGACATCAGCGGTGATATGGTTGCTAGCACCACTATCGGCAAACCAGGTGTCACTGTCCAAAATCTCAGGCGTAGAACCAAAGGCATTAGCTGCAGCTTTTGAATGATTCTGTGTAGGCTCTGGTTCTGAACCCATGTAACTGTTATCAAAACGATTGTAGCAGACAGCAGCACTGTGACCATATTTTCCACAAACCTGGCAAGTAGGCCTAGAGTTATTTGTTCTGCCTCTTCCTCTGAAACGTCCACCACTACCGCGGCCTCCAGAAACTCTTCCTGAACCATTTCCAGAGTTTTGATGTTGATAATAAGACCCACGTCCTCGACCAGCTTGAGAACCTGAAAAAGTGGGTTTCACAGTCAAATTAGCTTGAGGATTCATTGAGCTGTGGGTTTTGTCTGATGTTGACAGAATTTGAAGCCTCTCAATCTTGCTGTCAAAGCTTAATAGCAGGTCTTGGAGCTCCTGCCAGGTGGTACTGGGTCTAGCTTCAATTTGGGTAATAATAGAAATGTATTCAATACCCAGACCAGACAAAACATTAGCTATTAAGTGAGAAACCGGATATGGGTCCCCAGCTAGAGTAAGGATGTCAGCCCAATTTTTCTTTTGACGAAGGTATTCGACCATTGTCATTCCTCCTTTTCTGGTAGTCTGAATAAGGGTCCTTGTATCATCCATTTTCGCCTTTGAGTGTGCTCCATATAAGCTTTCCAAAGCTTTCCATAAATCAGCCCCTGAGGTTGACCCCATGACCTCAGTAGCAATAGCTTCCGACATTGAGCTGTAGAGCCATCCCATGAGCAGTTGGTCATTGATAATCCACTGCTCATATTCGGTGTTGATTTGAGCTTCTCCATCGGCTGTCTCAGCAGAAAGAAACTCAGGCGGACAAACTGTTGTTCCGTTCAGATATCCATGGAGACGATGCCCTCTTACTATGGTGAAAACCATGGTTTTCCAAAGAGTGAAGTTGTTTCGATCCAGTTTAAGAGAAAAAGGCTGATTTAAGGAGGTAAAGTGAGGAGAGTAGGTTGGTAGAGCTTGAGATGCTGAGCTACCTGCATTGTTTGCTGTGTTGCCTATGGCAGATTGAGCTGGAGTGTTATTTCTGGATTGAGGGCTTTCTTCGGTTGCCATGGCAGTGAGAATAGAACCTGGCTCTGATACCAAGATTAAATATAGAAAAGAGTGTGATTTGTTTAGAAAGACTCAGCTCAATACAAACATGAGCCAGAGTATTGATATATATATATATATGAATGGTATTACAACAGAATTTGAGCCAACGACTCTTTACAGCTGTTAATACAGCAATCCCAAGGAGGATATTACACAAGAGAATATTCTAACTAATTTACAATCATTACACAATAACAGAAAAGGTACAAGGACCACACAATACACTTGGCACAATTAGAGAGACAGAGAGAAATCTGATGATGAGCAGAGGATATTTCATTTCTTCTGTTTCTAGACTCTGGTGCATTTCATCTTTATATGGAGAGGCATCACTTGATTTATTTCATTCCTTAACAAAGTGATCTTCTCTGAAATGAGCGAGATCAGCGTTCAACTTGGCAGCAACGAAAAGAGCGCCGTGTGCGTTGCATTCGAGCTCAAAGCGGCCATTGTCGAAGCTGCGCAAACGCCCAGCGAGTGGATAGAAGTGCACTAGAGCATGGCTCAAGGAATCGATTTGGGTTTGAGTAATGGCTTGGAATTGGGTTGTGGCTGGGTCGTAGAAGTAGATAACACTTTCATAAGTGGTGCATTCGATCTGATCCCATTCAGACAAGGATTGATTCCCTGTCGAAGTTGATTTCGCGGGAGTCACTATTACGTTTTTCTTGATGTTCAGCTCCATATATGTATATGCACGCGTTTATACGAATAAAAATATTATTTGAGAGAGACAGAGAGAAAGAAGTATAACTGACCAAGTTTTTAATAGAAGCTAATTTTATAGACAGAATATAATAGTAGGGTGTCCCACTGCCCTAGCTAGTTTGTGTTCACTAAAACCGTGTTTATATATTGCCAAGTGAAAGTGATTTACTACCTAAGTATTGTAATTAATGAGTTCGTAAAACATGATTCAATGAAAGTTTAAAGAACGTGGAAAAAGAATCACACAAATCCATTTTTACAAGACTTACCACTATACAAAGTAATAGCTAATCATTGGGACCTACTCGAGAGAAACAAATTCACTAAAATAAAAAATGCAAGCTCTACAAAGCATCTCCGATTTTATATCACCAACATAAAAATCTTCTACACTTATCTCTCTTGCAAATTTCCTTAGATTGAATACTTCAAGTGTTCCCACTTGCACTTCACAGGTCTAATCTTCTTTCATTACTTCATTTGAAGAACACTACAGTATGCCATGAATGAACATTCTTCGAAGCGTAGAGTTCTTCCACCGGTAAAAACAACAAAACACAAAAAAATCCCCTAGGAGAGCTAATTTCTTCACAAAAACATCAATAATAGATCTAATATGATATCTCACCAGAATTAAGACAAAAAATATATCTTCATATACCTCACTAAAATAGAAAACCGTTAGAAAATTAAAAAAACGCAACCCCAAAAATAAAGACAACTAAACATAAGAGAAATTTGAATCATGCCACTTAAACAATTAGGGCAGAAATGTGAAAAACGGATGAAGAAAATGCATTTAAAAGTGAATTCTCCAAGACCCTATTTGGCAAAAAAAAAAAAAAAAAAGTATGTGCAACAAGTAAAAAAACGAAACAAGAGAAGAACCCATTCATACTTGAAAAGTCACAAATATCCACAAAACCAAAAAAAAATTATAAACTCAAATGCATATGGTCCTCTAAGAAAATACAGGAGAAGAGAGAAAACAAAATAGTAAAAGCCAGAGAGATATCTTAAAAAAAATAATAAAGTGACAAACCAATCAAACAAAAATCTCAGCTCAGTGGTAAAATTGAATAAAAAGTTTCAAATAAATAAAAATTATTAACAATAAAATAATGACATAAACATATTAAATGAACAATTAAACAAAAATATTGTTTAATTTTTAAAATATATATGTGTAATATGATAATCTTTTAAAATATAAATGATAATTTTTATCAAAAAACTATAATTTATGTTTAAAAAGGCTATCATAATATATAATTTAAAAAAATCATAAACATGTTTTGGTTTAACTTTTCTTTTAATATGTTTATGTCATTCTTTTATATATAATATTTTTTATTTATTTGAAATTTATATAACAACGATACAAATTTACTAAAAATTATTCATAAATTCTATAGATAAAACTAAGCAAACATGTATTGTACGTTGCTTGTATCTAGTATAATTAAATAATTCAAAAGAGTAATAGCTATTGTGAATGAATATAATTAAATGTGTGACTAGAAACACAACCGCACGCTTCGCGCAGTCTTTTGTAATTATTAAAAAATATATATTTTTAAATATTTGTTGGGAGATTGTATGGTAGTGATTATTTTTCATCCTACATGTACAACATGCTCTTAATATGGACATGTGAAAGTGTCTTCACCACAATTTTTTTTCATAATGATGTTCATTATATAGCGAACCTCCTACAGGTTTTTGAGAAATTTTGAATAATCAAAGTGACGAAAAAAAGTTCAAAAAGCTTGTTGTACGTGCTTTTATTTATTTATTTAAAAGTTATTATTATTATTATACGCCTTGCGTGGTTTTTTTTTTTATATAAAAAGTTTAAATTATATATAAGAAAAATTATGTTTTATGTAAGAGTTATTTTGACCGAGTACCTGTTTGCACCCTTTACTTTTAAAAATTAACTGTTAGATATCGTGTTTTATTTAAAGGTTAAAAATAAGAATAGATAGATGGATTATTTGAACATTGTATTTTGGCTAATTACCCGTTTTGTCCATTTATTTTTAAAAATTAACCTTTGGACCATGTATTTAATCAAAATGTTAAAAATTATTTATAAAAGGTCAATTATATATATTTATATAATTTATGTTTTTTGTAAGGGTTCATACCATTTTGAACCTTGTATTTTAGCCGATTATGTATTGGAGCCCTTTATTTTTAAAAATTAATTTGTGAACTTCAAGTTTTGTCAAAAGGTTAAAAATAGAAATATATACATCAACTATTTGAACACTATATTTTGGCCGATTACTCGTTTGTTTTACAATTTATTTTTGAACATTAACCTTTGGACAGTGTATTTATTCAAAAATTTAAAAATTCTTTATAAAAAGTAAAATATATTAATATATATAAATTATATTTTTTGTATAAGAGTTTATACCATTTTGAACATTTTATTTTAGCCTATTACCCATTTGGACCATTTATTTTTTATAATTAACTTGTGGACCTCGTGTTTTTCAAAAGGCTAAAAAATATGAATATATAGATAGTGTTATACCCAGATTTCGAGCCATAGTAAATATGACCTCGAAAGCTGAGTTCGCAGCAAATGGTCTCGTGAGGATTAGAGTGATCTAGGATTGTAAGTCGAGCCTGTAAGGTATGATATATGATCTCGAATGCGGTGATCTCGAAATGATCTCGATCTCGAAAGGTAGCTCCGAGAACACCTTCATCTTCAGGAACTTCGGAGCATGGGTCTTGAGCTCGATATCCCATCTCGAAAGCAACGTTAGCTCAGGAGATGTCAGTGGCTCGCACAATGACATGAAACCTGAAATGCTGGAGCCTTGAAGATACGTTATAACCACCTTGAATATCTACAAGTATTATAACTATGAGATGTAACCCTCATTAATTGATGTAAATCCCCAAGAATTGTGGGATATTATTTATTCAGTTATACGCCCCCTGATCTTTGGGGGACGTTTCCTTTTATATCTGATTATTGGCATTTAAAGCCATTTATTTTTATTCACAAAAGAGTAACTACCCAAAATATGTGGGATAGTATTCTGCATCCTTCTCTATAAATAGGGAAGCCATGCACCATTGTAAAGGACCGAAATTCTGATCCTTGAGAGAAAACTCTGGAGAATTCATGCAAAAGAATTGTTCAGAGAATCTTGAGGTTAATAACAGAGACTCGTGGACTAGGCAGATTTAACTGCTGAACCACGTAAAAAACCGTGTGTTTGATTCATTTGTTTCTTTTGGCCATTGTCTTTAATTTTTTACGTGCTCTCTTCTTTTATCTGTTGACGAAAAACGGCGTCAATAGTTTGGTGCTTTCATTGAGAGCCTTAAGCATTCATCCCTGAGAGATTCATGGCTGCAAACAATCAGAACACTCCTGAAGAAAATTACCCAAGGCGTCCTGGAAAACAGCCAATGGAGAACCCGGACGCTGATGAAAGGAGTGGGTCCTCTGATTCCCGGGGACCACCTCCACAACCAAGGGATGAGGACATGTACTATAATCCTGAACGTTATGTCCCTATTGTAGAATTGGAGAATCGGCAGCTGAAACAGTTGTTGGCAGAAGCCAACAAACGTAACGAGGAGCTGACTAGGATAGCCGCAGAGGCGCAGGTGGCTCAGCCTCAGCCTCCGCCTCCGCGCGAAGACCAAGTCCCTCCTCCAAGGGACGTGCACGTTCCTCCCCAGAGGCCCCGTGGACGTCCACGAAAAAATGCTGCCACAAGGAGGCCGGCACAACCTCCAGCACCAGCAGAGCCATCTGCTCCTTCTAGGCCTCAGAGGAGTACCCGAGCTCGGGTCCCGCCTAATCCACCTGCGGAAGCACCTGCAGGAACTGAGAATAACCGAGCTCCTACCGAGGCTCGGACTCAGGTTCCTGGTAGTGCACCGAACGCAACTGGCCCATCTCGGGCAAATTCTGGACCCTCTAGGCCGAAGCAAGGGAGGCAGCTACCGTCACCTATACGGTTCCCTCCATCTCCCGTAAGATATCCTTCACCTCCCCGCAGAAACGCTCAACCTGTTCAGAATCAGGATCAAGGGCGTACGGGGGATAGGAAAGGACACAGGGAGACTTTCCAGGAGCGGAGAGGCGCACAATCTGAGAGAAGTCAGACGTCCCGGTCTCGCACTGCGGAGACAAGGCGACACGGGAAGAACCCATCTCGAAACGACCGATCAATAAGTTTCACCAGTGACGAGTCCGGAGAAACCAGGTCCGTCAGTAAACGCGACCGAGGTCATAAAAATACTGGAAGCCGCAAGACCCGTCCCGACCTGCGGAATCATCTGAATCAGAGCAGGGGGAAGGGAGATCAGACGAATCCGGACCTAAGGAATCACCTAAATGGGCGTAGAGATCCCTCACGGAGACGTGAGCCTGGGATCATAATCAATGACTTGCAATTCCAGACACCGCCTAAGGACCCAGTCCAAGAAAGGATTGATCAGCTCGAAAAAGCCTTTAGGCTTTTGAAGAATGAACGAGGGAACGGTCGATATGAGGACTCTGATGAGGAGCTCGAGCCGTTTGCTCCCAATATTTATAACACTCAGTTTCCCCAAGGGTTCCGGATTCCTCACGAACCAGCGTTTGAGGGAAAAACTGACCCATGTAGCCACCTGAGTACATTCAACACTATTATCAGAGCTAGTAACGTGGGTTACGAGCTCAGATGCATGTTGTTTCCAACATCATTGGCCAGACCTGCCAAGAGTTGGTTCGAGAAGTACAAGAGACACTCGATAACCTCATGGGATCAGTTGTCTAGGGACTTCAAGAAGCAGTTCCGGGCTATGATGGGAGTCAGACCAGAGGCATCCACTTTGACCAACGTCCGACAACAGCCGGGTGAAACACTGAAAAGCTATCTAACAAGATTTAATCTTGAGGTCGCCCGAGCTCGAGATGTGGATGACAGTGGGCACTTAATGGCTATCCAAGCTGGTGTTTTACCCGGGAGTGCCCTTTGGGATGACATGCAAGGGAAACCGGTGAGGTCGATAACCGAGTTTAACAGACGGGCGCAGAGATTTGTCAATGTAGAGGAGGCGAGGTCAACGCTCAAGGCGACCTCGCAGACCGAAACTACAACGATAAACATTAACTCTGCCTCAACCTCGGCTGACCCAGCAACTCCACAGCCTACCTCGGAGAATCCCTCCAAGAGGAAAAAGAGCGAGGGAAATAACCCCGAGGCTGATGGAGGAAAGAAGAAGAAAGGAGAAAGGTATTTCTCCGTATATAAAGTGCACACCGAGCTCAACGAGTCTCGGGAAAACATATACCTGGCTAATGAAAACCAGGTCCCCTTCAGGCGTCCGGACCCTATGAGGAATCAAAAGTCCAAGAGGGATTCCAGCAAGTATTGCCGGCTTCATAGGGACACCGGACACACAACTGATGAGTGCCGACAGCTGAAGGACGAGATCGAAGGGTTGATCTCGAGAGGTTATTTCCGGCAGTATGTCAAAAACCAGAATACTGGACAGACTACTGCCAGCCAGAGAGTAGCCGCGCTTCCGGCAGCACAGAATAATAACTCCCGATCTCGGGAAGAAGACAGGCCTCCGCCGATAGATGGAGAGGACGTAATAACCATCTCGGGAGGTCCTCATCTCGCAGGAGGGGGTAGAAATGCTGAAAAGCGATATGTGAATGAGCTGAAGACAGGGGACGGGTCTCGTTATGAACCCGAACCAAGGGCACCAAAAAGCCAAAGGGTTGAAACTCAGCCTATAACCTTCACCGAGGAGGATGCCTCCTATGTCCAGTTCCCTCATCATGATCCACTTGTCATCACCCTACAGCTTGCCAACAAAAGAGTGCGCCGAGTTCTCATAGACAATGGGAGCTCAGTTAACATTCTTTATAAAGCAACACTAGAAAAAATGGGACTCTCCCTTCGCGACCTGAAGGCTTGTGCAACCATGTTGTACGGCTTTTCTGGAGAAGGAACCGCCTGTATGGGCTCCATCGAACTCCCTGTAACCTTGGGAGACTATCCAGTCTCGGTGACCAAGATGATGGAGTTCGTGGTAGTAGAGTTACCATCTGCCTACAATGTATTGCTCGGGAGACCCGCCCTGGTCGGGCTGGGGGCAGTTTCATCTGTAAGGCATCTAGCCCTTAAGTTCCCAACTCCGAGCGGGGTCGGAACATTGAAAGGAGATCAATTGGCAGGAAGGGAGTGCTACAGCATTTCCTTGAGGGGAAAGAAACAAACGAGCGCTCAAGCACTCGTTGTCATACAAAATAAAGAAGGGACAGTTTTAGAAATTGATGAGGAGATCGATCCGAGGATTGAGGAAAAGGTTGACCTCCAACCTTTGGAAGAGCTCGAAGAGGTTCAGCTCGAGGAAGCTGATCCCTCAAAGAAGGTGAAGGTCGGGAAACACCTCCAAGACGAATCAAAATAGCAATTAATTTGCTTTCTGAAGAAAAACCAGGATGTCTTCGCGTGGTCACACTCTGACATGGTGGGAATAAGCCCTAATGTAGCGAGCCATGCATTGAATATAGAAAAAAGCTTTCCCCCGAAGCAGCAAAAGCGAAGGCAGCTGGATGAAGACAGAAAGAAAGCACTAAAGGAGGAAGTGGACAGGCTGAAAGCAAATAATTTCATAAGGGACGCTTTTTACCCTGACTGGGTGGCCAATCCAGTGTTGGTCCCGAAGCCCAATGGGACGTGGAGAACGTGCATTGACTACTCGGACCTCAACAAGGCCTGCCCAAAAGACTGTTTTCCCCTGCCGAGAATTGACCAGCTCGTAGACGCCACGGCGGGACATGGTCTGATGTCGTTCATGGATGCCTATTCTGGATATAACCATATTCCCATGCACGCCCCCGACCAAGAGCATACGAGCTTCATCACAGATAAAGGGCTCTACTGCTACAATGTCATGCCATTCGGACTCAAGAATGCCGGAGCCACGTACCAGCGGCTCGTAAACATGATGTTCTCAGAGCAAATAGGGAACAACATGGAAGTTTATGTTGATGACATGCTTGTAAAGTCTCAACTTAACAAGAACCATGTTGATGACCTCGAAGAGTGCTTTGGCGTGCTCAGAAAGTACAACATGAAGTTGAATCCTCAGAAGTGCACTTTTGGGGTGTCTTCAGGAAAATTTCTGGGTTTCATTGTCAATTCTTGTGGGATCGAGGCTAATCCCGACAAAATAAAGGCCCTGATCGATATGCCTTCACCTCGGAAGCATAAAGATGTTCAAAGCTTGACTGGCAGGATGGCAGCTCTGAGCAGGTTCATCTCGAAGTCAACGGACCGCGGTCTCCCATTCTTCAACTTATTAAAAGGAAGTAAGAAGTTCGAATGGACAGATGAGTGCGAGCTAGCCTTTCAGGAGCTCAAGAAGCACTTAGCCGAACTGCCCATCCTATCAAAGGCTGAGACGGGAGAAGACTGTTCCTATACCTCTCCACTACCGAACATGCGATAAGCGCGGTGCTCGTTCGAGAAGAAGAGAGAGTACAGAAACCCGTCTACTATATCAGTAAAAGATTACTGGGGGCAGAGTCAAGATATCCACTGATGGAGAAGCTCGCCCTCAGTCTGATCCACTCATCTCGCAAGCTCCGCCCTTACTTTCAGGCACATCCTATCCATGTACTAACAGATCAACCATTAAGGCAAATCTTGTCTAAACCAGAGGCGTCTGGTCGACTCCTAAAGTGGGCTGTTGAGCTCGGACAGTTCGAGATCACCTACCATCCAAGAACGACCATTAAGGCACAAGCGTTGGCAGATTTCATAGGGGAGTGCACCGGTATAGCCGACGACGAGGTAACAACCACGACCCACGAGCTGTGGAAACTTTACGTCGACGGGTCGTCGAATGAAAATGGAGCGGGGGCAGGAATTATTCTGATCACTCCTGCAGGGAGCAAATTTCACTCTGCGTTAAGGTTCGGCTTTAAAGCATCTAATAATGAAGCTGAGTACGAGGCTTTACTTGCGGGACTACGAATAGCAAAAGAGCTCAAGGCCAAAGCTATACATTGCTACAGCGACTCCCAGCTCGTGGTTAATCAAATCTTGGGAGAATACCAGGCTCGTGGCACAAAAATGGCAGCTTATCTGGAGAAGGCAAAGTCCGCATTAGAGTTTTTTGAGTTTTATGCAATCGAAGAGGTTCCCCGAGAACAAAACTCAAATGCAGATGCCTTAGCTCGGCTCGCCACCTCCGCCGAAAATGAGGAGCTGAATGTTGTACCCGTAGAACACATGTCAGCACCCAGCATTACTGAGCCTGACGAGGAAGATGTGTGTATGATCGAGACAGAGCCGACCTGGATGAGCCCGATAGTTGAGTATCTCGAAAATGGAATTCTTCCAAAAGATCGAAATCAGGCTCGGAAACTAATGTATCAACTTCCTCGTTACACCATCCTGGACGGGAGGCTATACAGAAGAGGGTATTCCATGCCATTGCTCAGATGTGTAACTCCTCCCGAGGCAAAGAAGATTATTAAAGAAATTCATGAAGGGTTCTGCGGAGACCATACCGGGGGGCATAGCCTATCCAAGAAGATTATATGCCAAGGATATTTCTGGCCAACCATTAAAACGGACTCTTTCGAGTACGTGAAAAAGTGCGACAAATGCCAGAGATTCGCCACGATACCTCGAGCTCCACCTTCCGAACTGACCATGTTGACATCCCCATGGCCTTTTGCGGTATGAGGCATCGACCTCATAGGCTCGCTCCAAACTGGCAAAGGAGGAGTAAAATATGCTGTGGTCGCGGTTGATTACTTCACAAAATGGACGGAGGCTGAACCATTGGCGACCATAACTTCGAAGAAGATCCTAGATTTCGTGGTAAAGAACATCGTATGCCGATATGGAGTGCCAAGAAAGATTGTGTCTGACAACGGAACCCAGTTTGATTGCGACTTATTTACCAACTTTTGTAACAAGAACGGTATAATAAAGAGCTTTTCGTCAGTGGCTCACCCTCAGGCGAATGGTCAGGTCGAAGCCGTTAATAAAACTCTCAAAAGTTCTTTGAAGAAAAAGTTGAAAGAAGTAAAGGGACGATGGCCTGAAGAATTACCTCAAGTCCTTTGGGGATATAGAACTACAGCTCGGACATCAACTGGACATACCCCATTTTCTCTAGCATACGGCTGCGAGGCAATGTTTCCCATTGAGGTCGAAATTCCAACGATTCGAACTCAGATTTACGACCATAGTTCCAATCATACTCAGCTCGAAGAAACCCTAGACTTGATCGAAGAAAAAAGGGAGAAGGCTCAGCTGAGAAATGCTGCTTACCTGCAACGAACCACAAGATATTTCAATAAAAGGGTTCGAAGTCGAAAGTTCAGAGTAGGAGATCTGGTATTGAGACGCGTATTCTTAGCAACCCGAGATCCAGCAGTAGGAGTACTCGGGCCAAACTAGGAAGGACCATACCAGATAGAATCAGTCATCCGCCCTGGCGTATACAAACTTGCGAGATTAGATGGGAGCCTCATACCACGAGCATGGAATGGCGAACACCTTAGACCTTATTATCAATAGTATAGGAAAAGTGTTGCCTGTAACCATGATTTTTTATCTGTTAGTTTGTTTTTGAATAACATGTCTACTTTGTTTCGCATGTAATTTATTTTTTATTTTTTTTTATTTTTGCAATCTCTCTTAATTTAATAACCTATGGTCACACTCATAGGATATTAAGGGGGCATCATTGGTATACATACCACCAGCTTAAAAAATAAAAAATAATAAATAAAACATAAAGTATTTGGATATAACCAAATACGCGAGCTTAAATAGTTCGGACTTAACCGAGCAAGCTTAGATAGTTCGGACTTAACCGAGTTATCAAAAACATACTAAGTGTTTGGATATAACCAAATACGTGGGCTTAGATAGTTCGGACATAACCGAACTACCAAAAGCCTAAAACGTTTGGGTTAACCAGATGTGCAAGCTTAACAGGTTTGGAACAAATGAGCCAAATTATCAATCGATGATAAATGGGAACCTAAACCTATTGCGAAATATGTCGAGATCGAGGCTGGAATATCTTAAAAGAAATAGTTTCGAACTCGTAACCTCGGAGCCAAAATACTGAGGAAGAGGAAAAGTGACTAAAAAGATTAACCAAATCATTCATATTACATGCCATATAAGTACTTTTCAGTTCATGGTTAAAGTAATGTCCGACCTTGATAAATAACGAGGTTGGAAACGGATAATTCGGATAAACTATGCATGAATGCATCGAATTTCGAGCCTAAATCCAAACTATGTTTGTAAGAATTAAATAAACATAACCAGTTCATCAATATAGAATATGCAAAATATTTCGAGCCAAGAAATGTGAAGCATATAAAAGAATAGTTAAAGAAATTGTGTCAGCCCCGTGGGCACAAATTTAAATAACTACAGAAATAAGGGGATGCAACCCCGATAACTGATTTCTCCGAGATCAGATTTAAGGAAGAGGAGTATCCTTGGCCTTCTCAGCATCAGTATCACCAGACCCTTCAGGATGAATAGCATGACTATCCTGCTGGGCCGCCTCTCGAGCAGCTGCACTTGCCAAAAGACGGGCATTCCACCGCTCAACATATGTGGCTTCGAGAGGACCCAGGAAGCTGGTGTCAAGCTCGGCATTGTCGGCCCAAAGCTTGTACATGGCCTGGTCGACCGCTTTCTCCCTCTGCTCCTTAGACTCATTCAGGAGGCGGGTCTTCTCGCTCTCCATGAAATCGAGGGTGGCAGACTTCTCCTCTTCGAGCTTGGCATTGGCCTTCTCGAGCTCAGCGTTTGACTTTTCAAGCTCCTCGAGACGGGTCTTCAATTTTTCAAGTTCAGACTTCGAGTCTTTGAGCTCGTCAGTCATCTTCAGCTCGAGATCCTTCGACTTCTGAGCCAGAGATAAGCTCGTTTGCACCTCGTTGGTCAGCTTGTAGTTGAGTTGTGCTGAAACAACAAGGGCCTGAAACACAAAGAACGAATCAGAATTATAAATTGAGACATAAATACTCTAAATAGAGTTGAGAAGGCTACCGCGGCGGAGAGTTCGATACTCTTCTCATAAAGAGTGTTGCAGTCAGAGGCCTTGCGCACGAGGTCCCAGTGGTCGGCGCCAAAGCCAGAAAAGCTCTGACCCACCCGAGAAAGGACATCCGAGCTGAGAACCGCCCCTTCTGTCCCAGCGGCACCATCAAGTACATATTCCTCAGTATGAGTTCAGGCCGTTGGCAGCTGAACCGTTGAGGTAGAAGGTTTCTTCGGGGGCCGAATAACTATTAACCGGGTCTCGGTGGGAAGCTGCGAGATGGATGCAGTAGGGCCTAACCCATCAACCTGGGCAGTCGGTTCCTTGGAGGTGTTCGCAGTGATCTGGGCCGTGGGAGTCGTCTCGTGATGTTTAGGTACCTTGGACAGTCGGTCGGGCCTCTTTGGTATCCTCGGGCGTTTGCTCTTCTGGGCGCCAGCTCCCCCATCACTAAAGAGCACGGCGTCGAGGTCGGGATTCATGGCACCTGCATAATGACAGTGAGTTAAACAATGATAATAACTTTGGGAAAAGATGTAAACCAGTTGAACAAAAAACCTAACTGAGACTCTCCCTCGAGCTCGAGCTTGGGGACCATGAAATTCCCCCGTCTTCAGAAGAGGCGGGGGGAGTGCCTTCCCTTTAAGTTGGAGATAACCTCGAAAGGTCCCTATAATCATTGGTCCCATACTGCACAGCTATCCCATTCCACACCTCGTCCGTGGTGTACATAGTGTCGTATTTCCCGAGCCCACTATCAAACCTATGGACACAGTCATCTACCCAACTCCATATGTAGAAGTGGTATCTATCCTGTGGGCACGAGACTAGTCTATTGGGCCTGTGTTTTAATAAAGTGGGGGGCCACATTCGCGAAGTAGGAAGGGTTTTACCTCCACCGTAGTTCGAACTCGAGGCTTCGTCATTGGCCTCATTTCCCGACCGCGGACTTCTCGAGCGAATTGGGAGAGATGCTTTCCTTTCTCTCCTAGGAGGAAGGATGCCTGTGGGCAGTGGCACTTCCTCCCAGCGTCCATATTTTTTACTGGACCAGTCAGAGGTTGACTGGCCCTGTCCCAACAACCCACAAGCTCGTAGCTTGTCCTCATGTAATAGAAATGAGAGAGACCTCCTGCCGTAGGGGAGTCGGAGCAGGGCCTCTCTGTGCTCCTTCATTGTTTCGTCAGGGGTGGGACGCTGAAAGTTAGCTGAAAGACGAGGTACACTTCAACTAAATATGGATTTTAGGGCTAAAATTCCGAGCTTAAATATAGAAAGTAACGAGAACACTTACGAATCCGCCTGAACGAACGGTGTCGAGACGGGGACAGACCGTCTGTCCAGAAAAAAGCCTTCTTGAATTCAGGAGGGTGGTTCGGAAGATCTTCAAATATCTTTGTCTCTTTGGGGTAGCTCGAAAGATAGTAAAAACCATCTCCTCCCCGATCTCGAGAGGGATTACTCTTCAAACAAGATATAAAATCTCTTGGGGTGAAGACCCTGTCCACCCCAGCTCGTGGAACAAGGACCTCAGGGCAGACAACACCCTGTATGAGTTGGTGTTGAGTTGGAATGGAGCCAACCCAACGAAATCAATGAAGTCTCTGAAAAAGGACTTCAGGGGCAGCAAAGCTCCTGCCCTTATATGTTCCTGGCTCCAGGCCGCGTATTTTACACTGGAATCGCGGCCCCCAGGAGCGAAACAGCTCCGTTCATGCCTTGTCGGAGCTCGACACTTCAGTGTGTCCAACGAACTAAGGCCATGAAGGGCCAAAATATCAATTATTTGGTCGGTGGTGGTAACCGAGCTCTGGTAGAATTCGGCTTCAAACATCTCCCTCCTAGGCTGCGAAGACGAAGGCACCGCTATTAAGGAAAACTGGAGTTCCCCTGGGTGGTATGCAACCGTGACTTTTAAAGCTGGGTCGAGGAGAATTGGCCTAGGTCCTGGATTGGGCTCCGGATAGATGGCTTCCCGAAGGACTCTTCTCTTCTTTTCAATGACCTCGTCTATCTGACGACGATAGTGGGCTCGAATGTCCTCCTGCTCATGCGCAAGCTCGTATTCTTTTATCCGACGTTGGTTCCGGGCAAAGACCGATTCCGGGCTCGGAGATTTGGGCTCGTAAGGGATTGCTCGTAGTGACCCCCACCGTCTTTCCGGATTCTGTGACATCTAACGAGAAAGAAAAAATCGTGAGGGCCATGCATGCAAGAATCACGAGCTCGATGGGATGAGCTCGGAGATCTAAGGACAAGAAACTAAGTATTAAGACCCTCACTAAAGAGTCAGAGCGCGTGTTCCACAGGAAAGAAAAAAGAGCGTGGATGATTTTTTGAAAATCCCGAAATTCAAGGGAAAGAAAGGTGGCGGTTAGCCAGGAAAGGGCATTTTTGGGTTTCGTACAATTGTCAAGAACGAGGGTTTCTTACCCGAAAACTTATTGTACAAGAAACATGGCCTAGAATTTTCAAAACCCCGAAAGTTGAAACTTTGTTCAAAGGACAAAAACTGGGTATAAACCAGAGGCGAACATCCAGAAAGAAAATCCAGAAAACATAAAAGCCTCTCGATTCAAAACCTCCTATCGTATCATTCTAATAACGCAAACTAGCATACGCAACAAGTACGACATGGATAAGAAAAAAAAAAGAGCTAAAAACAAACTGGCATACTTACACAGTGATGGTGATTGCAGCGAAATCGTCAAGTGGAGAAGAGGTTGCAAGAAAGAACTCACTGACTCGAACAAACCAGGATTCCTTTGTTTCTTCGGCCTAGAAAACATGCACTGAGTGTAAACTGTGATAAGAAGTTTAGGGAGTGTTTTTCTTTTTTCTGGCTTGTGATGAACAAATGTGAAGAAGACGAAGAGGGGGTCTTGTATATATAGGTGGGAAAACTAAATTAATCAGGAGCGTTGATTAAAATCCTCAACAGATCGAATGGATGGGGATCGGTGACAAGATGGCGCCGAAAAGTTGTCAAACGAACGATCGTGGGCGTGTTCCCAAGGTACTCAAGTACCTAAAGTGAGCAATACCCATCTGGCACGTGTCCATTTTCAAGAGTGTGACGGTATGGTTCCCAGAAAGAGTAGTTCAAAAGTTTCCTTCTCTTAGGATTCGAACAAATACTTTTGAGGGGGCAAGATGTTATACCCAGATTTCGAGCCATAGTAAATATGACCTCGAAAGCTGAGTTCGCAGCAAATGGTCTCGTGAGGATTAGAGTGATCTAGGATTGTAAGTCGAGCCTGTAAAGTATGATATATGATCTTGAATGCGGTGATCTCGAAATGATCTCGATCTCGAAAGGTAGCTCCGAGAACACCTTCATCTTCAGGAACTTCGGAGCATGGGTCTTGAGCTCGATATCCCATGTCGAAAGCAACGTTAGCTCGGGAGATGTCAGTGGCTCGCACAATGACATGAAACCTGAAATGCTGGAGCCTTAAAGATACGTTATAACCACCTTCAATATCTACAAGTATTATAACTATGAGATGTAACCCTCATTAATTGATGTAAATCCCCAAGAATTGTGGGATATTATTTATTCAGTTATACGCCCCCTGATCTTTGGGGGACGTTTCCTTTTATATCTGATTATTGGCATTTAAAGCCATTTATTTTTATTCACAAAAGAGTAACTACCCAAAATATGTGGGATAGTATTCTGCATCCTTCTCTATAAATAGGGAAGCCATGCACCATTGTAAAGGACCGAAATTCTGATCCTTGAGAGAAAACTCTGGAGAATTCATGCAAAAGAATTGTTCAGAGAATCTTGAGGTTAATAACAGAGACTCGTGGACTAGGCAGATTTAACTGCTGAACCACGTAAAAAACCGTGTGTTTGATTCGTTTGTTTCTTTTGGCCATTGTCTTTAATTGTTTATGTGCTCTCTTCTTTTATCTGTTGACGAAAAACGGCGTCAACAGATAGATTATTTGAACTGGGTATATTTTGGTTTATTAGAAAAGTAAAATAAAAATTGAGAAAAAATGATGTTTATTATTATATTTATATTTATAGTTTAATTAAATAATTATCTTAATTAAATATCTAATCAAATTTTAATTCTAATTATATATCGTTTAAATAAATCATATGAAAATTTAATATTAAATTATATATATGTTGTTAAGATATATTTTTGTAAAACTATTTATGTTTAAATAAAATGCATAAATAATTAAAATTTCTTGTCTTACTATTTTTATTTTTAGACAATAAACCAAAATTATAAATGTTACATTAAATATAATAGTATATATATATAATATTTTAGTAATTTTTAATAGTGATATTGAATTTTTGTTACATTATAATAATAATTTATGTTATACCCAGATTTCGAGCCATGTTAATTAAGACCTCGAAAGTTAGATTCGCAAATAAGTGGACTCATAAGGTTAGAAGCAAGCTCCAGGATCATATGCCGAGCTTGCAGGATATGGACGATCTCGAGTATGGTGACCTCGAAGAGTTCATGATCTCGAAAGATAGCCCCGGGAACACATTCATCTTCGGAGACAACTTCGGATCAGGGTTCTCCGAGCTCGACGCGCATACAATCTCGAACAGGTTGAGTGACCTCAGAAGATGTCTCCAGCTCGAAAGGTGACAGGAAACCTGGGAGACTAAAGCCTTGGAGATATGCAATAATCACTTTGAGTATTACAAGTATTATAAATATGAGATATAATCCTCATTTATTAATATAAATCCCCTAGAATCGTGGGATATTATTTGATCAGTTATGCGTTTCCTGGTCTTCAGGGATGTTTCCTTTTATATCTGATTATAGGCATTTAAAGCCATTTATTTAATTTACACAAAAAGAGTAACTACCCAAAATATGTGGGATAGTATTCTGCATCCTTCTCTATAAATAGAGAAGCCATGCACCATTGTAAAGGACCAAAATTCTGATCCTTGAGAGAAAACTCTGAAGAATTCATGCTTAAGAATTTTCAGAGATAATATTGACTTTAATAACAGAGGCTCGTGGACTAGGCAGATTTAACTGCTGAACCACGTAAAAATCGCGTGTTTGATTTGTTTTATTGTATTTGGCCATTATTTATTATTGTTTTTGTGCTCTTCTTTCACTGTTTGACGAAAAACGGCATCAACAATTTGGTGCTTTCATTGAGAGCCTTAAGCATTCATCCCTGAGAGATTCATGGCCGCAAACAATCAGAACACTCCTGAAGAAAATTACCCAAGGCGTCCTGGAAAATAACCAATGGAGAACCCGGATGTTGATGAGAGAAGTGGGTCCTCTGATTCCCGGGGACCACCTCCACAACCAAGGGATGAGGACATGTACTACAATCCAGAGCGCTACGTTCCTATTGTAGAACTGGAAAACCAGCAGTTGAAACAGCTGTTGGCAGAGGCCAACAAACGGAATGAGGAGTTGACTAGGATGGCCGCAGAGGCACAGGTGGCTCAGCCCACGCCTCCGCGCGAAAACCAAGTCCCTCCTCCAAGGGACGTGCATGTTCCTCCCCGGAGGCCCCGTGGACGTCCACGAAAAAATGCTGCCACAAGGAGGCCGACTAGACCTCCGGCACCAGCGGAGCCATCTGCTCCTCCTAGGCCACAGAGGAGTACCCGAGCTCGGGTCCCGCCTAACCCACCTGTGGAAGTGCCTCCAGGAACTGAGAATAACCGAACCCCTGCTGAGGCTCGGACTTAGGTACCTGGGAGTGCACCGAATGCAACTGACCCATCTCGGGCAAATTCTGGCCCCTCTAGGCCGCGACAAGGGCGACAACCACCGTGGCCTATACGGTTCCCTCCGTCTCCCATAAGATATCCTTCACCTCCCCGTAGAAATGCTCAACCTATTCGAGATCAGGATCAAGGGCGTACGGGGGATAGACAAGGACACAGGGAGACTTTCCAGGAGCCTAGAGGCGCTCAATCTGAGAAAAGTCAGACGTCCCGGTCTCGCACTGCGGAGACGAGGCGACATGGGAAGAACCCATCGCGAAATGACCGATCAATGAGTTTCACCAGTGACAAGTCCGGAGAGACCAGGTCCGTCAGTAAACACGACCGAGGTCGTAAGAACACTTGAAGCCACAAGAATCGTCCTGACCTGCGAAATCATCTGAATCAGAGTAGGAGGAAGGAAGATCAGACAAATCCGGACCTGAGGAATCACCTGAATGGGGGTAGAGATCCCTCACGGAGACGCGAGCCTGGAATCCTGATCAATGACTGTCAATTCCAGACAGCACCTCCCACAGACCCAGTCCAAGAAAGGATCGATCAGCTCGAAAAAGCCTTTAGGCTTTTAAAGAATTAACGGGGGAATGGTCAATACAAGGATTCTGATGAGGAGCTCGAGCCATTTGCTCCACACATTTCTAACACTCAATTTCCTCAAGGGTTCTGAATTCCTCACGTCCCAGCGTTTGAAGGAAAAACCAACCCATGTAGTCACCTGAGTACATTCAACACTATTATGAGAGCTAGTAACGTGGGTTACGAGCTCAGGTGCATGTTGTTTCCAACATCATTGGCAGGGCCTGCCAAAAGTTGGTTCGAAAAGTACAAGAAGCATTCAATAACTTCATGGGAACAGTTGTCCAGAGACTTCAAGAAGTAGTTCCGAGCTATGGTGGGAGTCAGGCCAGAGGCATCCACTTTGACCAATGTCCGACAACAGCCAGGCGAAACACTGAAATGCTATCTGACGAGATTTAATCTGGAGGTCGCCCGGGCTCGAGATGTGGATGACAGTGGGCACCTGATGGCTATCCGAGCTGGTGTTTTACCCGGAAGTGCCCTTTGGGACGACATGCAAGGGAAACCGGTGAGGTCAATAACCGAGTTTAACAGACGGGCGCAGAGATTTGTCAATGTAGAGGAGGTGAGGTCAACGCTCAAGGCGACCTCACAGACTGAAACTACAACGATAAACATTAACTCCGCCTCAACCTCGGCTGACCCAGCAGTTCCACAGCCTACCTCGGAGAATCCCTCCAAGAGGAAAAAGAGCGAGGGAAATAACCCCGAGGCTGAAGGAGGAAAGAAAAAGAAAGGAGAAAGGTATTTCTCCGTATATAAAGTACACACCGAACTCAACGAGTTTCGGGAAAACATATACCTGGCTAATGAAAACCAGGTCCCCTTCAGGCGTGCGGACCCAATGAGAAATCAAAAGTCCAAAAGGGATTCCAGTAAGTATTGCCGGTTCCACAGAGACATCGGACACACAACTGATGAATGCCGACAGCTGAAGGATGAGATCGAAGGGTTGATCTCGAGAGGTTACTTCCGGTAGTACGTTAAAAACCAGAGTACTGGACAGACTACTGCGAGCCAGAGAGTAGCCGCGCCTTCGACGGCACAAAATAATAACTCCCGATCTCGGGAAAAAGATAGGCCCCCGCCGATAGATGGAGAGGACGTAATAACCATCTCGGGAGGGCCTCATCTCGCGGGAGGGGGCAGAAATGCTCAAAAGAGATATGTAAACGAGCTGAAGACAGGGGACAGGTCTCCTTATGAACCCGAACCTAGGGCACCGAAAAGCCAAAGGATTGAAACACAACCGATAACCTTCACTGAGGAGGATGCTTCCCATGTTCAGTTCCCTCATCATGATCCATTGGTTATTACTCTTCAGCTTGCCAACAAAAGAGTCCGCCGAGTTCTCATAGATAATGGGAGCTCGGTCAACATTCTTTATAAGGCGACCCTCAAGAAAATGGGACTCTCCCTTCGCGACCTGAAGGCGTGTGCAACTACTTTGTACGGCTTTTCAGGAGAAGGAACTTCCTGTATGGGATCCATTGAACTCCATGTGACCTTGGGAGACTATCCGGTCTCGGTGACCAAGATAATGGAGTTCGTGGTAGTAGAGTTACCATCTGCCTACAATGTACTGCTCGGGAGACCCGCCCTGGTCGGGCTGGGGGCAGTTTCATCTGTGAGGCATCTGGCCCTTAAGTTCCCAACTCCAAGCGGAGTCGGAACATTAAAAGGAGATCAATTGGCAGGAAGGGAGTGTTATAGCATTTCTCTGAGAGGAAAGAAACAAACGAGCGCTCAAACACTCGCTATCATACAAAATAAAGATGGAACAGTCTTAGAAATTGACGAAGAGATCGACCCGAGGATTGAGGAGAAAGTTGACCTCGAACCTTTAGAGGAGCTCGAAGAAATTCAGCTCGAGGAAGGTGATCCCTCGAAGAAGGTGAAGGTCGGAAAACACCTCAGAGACGAGGAAAAATAGCAATTAATTTGCTTTCTGAAGAAAAACCAGGATGTCTTCGCATGGTCACACTCAGACATGGTGGGGATAAGCCTGAATGTTGCGAGCCACGCATTAAACATAGACAAAAGCTTTCCCCCTAAGCAACAAAAGCGAAGACAGCTGGACGAGGACAGAAAGAAAGCATTAAAGGAGGAAGTTGACAGGTTAAAAGCAAACCATTTCATTAGGGATGCCTTTTTCCCTGACTGGGTAGCCAATCCAGTGTTGGTCCCAAAGCCCAATGGGACATGGAGAACCTGTATTGACTACTCGGATCTCAACAAAGCTTGTCCAAAAGAATGCTTTCCGCTGCCAAGAATTGATCAGCTCGTAGATGCCACGGCGGGGCATGGCTTGATGTCATTCATGGATGCATATTCTGGATACAACCAGATTCCCATGCATGCCCCCGACCAAGAACATACGAGCTTCATCACAGATAAAGGGCTATACTGTTATAATGTTATGCCGTTTGGGCTCAAGAACGCTGGAGCTACATATCAGCGACTCGTAAACATGATGTTTTCAGAGCAAATAGGGAACAACATGGAAGTTTATGTTGATGACATGCTTGTAAAGTCTCAATTTAACAAGAACCATGTTGATGACCTCGAAGAGTGCTTTGGCGTGCTCAGAAAATACAACATGAAGCTAAATCCTCATAAGTGCACTTTTGGGGTATCTTCGGGAAAATTTCTGGGTTTCATTGTCAACTCTCATGGAATCGAGGCTAATCCCGACAAAATAAAGGCCCTGATTGATATGCCTTCACCTCGGAAGCATAAAGATATCCAAAGCTTGACTGACAGGATGGCCGCCCTGAGCAGATTCATCTCGAAGTCAACGGATCGTGGCATTCCATTCTTCAACTTATTGAGAGGAAGTAAGAAGTTTGAATGGACAGAGGAGTGCGAGCTGGCTTTTCAGGAGCTCAAAAGACACCTCGCTGAACCACCCATCCTGTCAAAACCCAAAACGGGAGAAGTATTGTACCTATACCTCTCAACCATCGAACATGCGATAAGCGCGGTGCTCATTCGAGAGGAAGAGAGGGTGCAGAAACCCATCTATTACATCATTAAGAGATTACTAGGGGCAGAGTCAAGATATCCATTGATGGAGAAACTCGCCCTCAGTCTAATTCATTCGTCTCGTAAGCTCTGCCCCTATTTTCAGGCACATCCCATCCATGTATTGACAGATCAACCACTTAGGTAGGTCCTGTCTAAACCAGAGGCGTCAGGTCGACTCCTTAAATGGGCTGTTGAGCTCGGACAGTTCAAGATCACCTACCATCCAAGAACGACCATTAAGGCACAAGCATTGGCAGACTTTATAGTGGAATGTACTGGGATAGCCGACGACGAGGTAATAACCATGGCCCACGAGCTATGGAAACTTTACGTCGACGGCTCGTCAAATGAAAATGGAGCGGAGGCAGGAGTTATCCTGATCACTCCTGCAGGGAGCAAATTTCACTCTGCTTTAAGATTTGGCTTTAAAGCATCTAATAATGAAGCTGAGTACGAGGCTCTACTCGCGAGACTACGAATAGCAAAAGAGCTCAAAGCCAAAGCTGTACATTACTACAGTGACTCCCAGCTCGTGGTTAATCAAATCTTGGGAGAATACCAGGCTCGTGGCACAAGAATGGCAGCTTATCTGGAGAAGGCAAAATCCGTATTGGAGTATTTTGAATTTTATGCAATCGAACAGGTTCCCCGAGAACAAAACTCAAATGCAGATGCCTTAGCTCGACTCGCCACTTCCGCCGAAAATGAAGAACTGAATGTTGTACCCGTAGAACACCTATCAACACCCAGCATTACTGAGCCAGACGAGGAAGATGTGTGTATGATTGAAACAGAGCCGACCTGGATGAGTCCAGTAGTTGACTATCTCGAAAATGGAATTCTTCCAAAAGATCGAAATCAAGCTCAAAAATTGATGTATCAAATTCCTCGTTACACCATTCTGGACGGAAAGCTATATAGAAGAGGGTATTCCATGCTACTTCTTAGATGTGTAACCCCTCCCGAAGCTAAGAAAATCATTGAAGAAATTCATGACGGGTTCTGCGGAGACCACACCGGGGGGCATAGCCTATCCAAGAAGATCATACGCCAAGGATATTTCTGGCCAACCATTAAAACAGACTCTTTTGAATATGTGAAGAAATGCGACAAATGCTAGAGATTCACCACGATACCCCGAGCTCCACCATCCGAACTGACCATGTTGACATCCCCATGGCCTTTCGCAGTATGGGGCATCGACCTCATAGGCTTTCTCCCAACCGGAAAAGGCGGAGTAAAATATGCTGTAGTCGCCGTTGATTACTTCATGAAATGGACGGAGGCTGAACCATTGGCAACCATAACTTCGAAAAAGATCCTTGATTTCGTGGTAAAGAACATCGTATGCCGATACGGAGTACCGAGAAAAATCGTATCCAATAATAGAACTCAGTTTGATTGCGACTTGTTCACCAGCTTTTGCAAAAAGAATGGCATAATAAAGAGTTTTTCATCTGTGGCTCACCCTCAGGCGAATGGTCAGGTCGAGGCCGTTAACAAAACTCTCAAGAGTTCTCTGAAGAAAAAGTTGGAAGAAGCCAAGGGACGATGGCCCGAGGAATTACCTCAAGTCCTTTGGGGGTATAGGACCACGGCTCGGACCTCAACAGGGCATACCCCATTCTCTCTAGCATACGGCTACGAGGCAATGTTGCCCATCGAGGTCGAAATCCCAACGATTCAAACTCAGGTTTACGATCAAAGTACCAATCACACTCAGCTCGAAGAAACCCTAGACTTGATTGATGAAAAAAGAGAAGAGGCTCAGCTGAGAAACGCTGCTTACCAGCAATGAACTACACGATATTTCAATAAGAGGGTTCGAGATCAAAAGTTCGGAATGGGAGATCTGGTATTAAGACGCATGTTCTTAGAAACCCGAGATCCAGCAGCTGGGGTGCTCGGGCCGAACTGGGAAGGACCATACCAGATAGAGTCAGTCATCCGACCTGGTGTATACAAACTTGCGAGATTGGATGGGAGCCTGATACCACGAGCATGGAATGGCGAACACCTTAGACCTTACTACCAATAGTGTAGGAAGTGTTGCCTGTAACCATGACTTTCTATCTGTACTAGTTTGTTTGTTTGTTTTTGAATTTCATCAAATAAAAGGTGTATTTTGTTCCATATGTAATCTCTTTTTATTTTTGCAATCTCTCTTAATTTAATAACCTATGGTCACACTCATAGGATATTAAGGGGGCATCATTGGTATATGTACCATCAGATTAAAAAAAAAAAAAAATCTAAAGTATTTGGAGATAACCAAATACGTAAGCTTAGATAGTTCGGACAAAACCGAACTACCAAAAATCTAAAACGTTTGGAGTCAACCAGATGTGCAAACTTAACAGGTCTGGAACAAACCAGCCAAAAAATTGATCGATGATAAGTAGGAGCCTAAACCTATCACGAGACAAGTCGAGACCGAGGCTGGAATATCTTAAGAGAAAAATAGTTTCAAACTCTTAACCTCGGAACAAAAGATGAGGATGAGGAAAAGTGACTAAACAAAAAAAGATATAACCAGATCATTCACATTACATACCATATAAGTACTCTTGAGTTCATAGGTTAAAGTAATATCCGACCTTGATGAATAACGAGGTCGGAAGCGGATAATTCGAATAAACTATGCATGAATGCATCGAATTTCGAGCCTAAATCCAAACTATGTTTGTATGAATTAAATAAACATAACCGGCTCATCAATATAAAAATATGCAAAATATTTCGAGCCAAGAAATGTAAAGCATATAAAAGAATGGTAAAAGAAATTGTATCAGCCCCGTGGGCATATATTAAAATAACTACAGAAATAAGGGGACGCAGCCCCGATAACTGATCTCCCCGAGGTCAAATTCAAGGAAGAGGAGTCTCCTTGGCCTTCTCAACATCAGTGGCACCGGACCCCTCAGGACGAATAACATGACTATCCTCCTGAGCTCCCTCCAAAACGGTGTCCGGAGCAGCCTTCTCCTTCTCGAGCTGTTCAGCCTCTTCCTTCTCGAGCCGAGCATTCCATCGTTCAAGAAGCGACGCCTCATGGGGACCTAAGAAGCTGGTGTCCAGATCTTCATTATAAGCCCACATCCGGTACATGGCAGAGTCGACCGCCTTTTCCTTCTTTTCTTTGTACTCGGCAAGAAGGCGAGTTTTGGCATCCTCTATGATGTCGAAGGTGGCGGCCTTGTCCTCTTCGAGCTTCTTATTGGTCTCCCGAAGCTGGCTATTATCTTTCTTTTGCTCCTCGAGTTCAGCTCTCAGCTTTCCAAGCTCCTTGACCATGTCCTCACGCTCCTTAACCACTGCCTCGAACTTAGCATTCGCCGCCTTCAGATTGTCATTCGCTCTAAGGTGGAGGTCCTTCGCCTCTTGAGCATGAGTCCTGCTCGAATGGATCTCGTTGTTCAGCTCGTAATTGAGCTGGGCAGTCAAGGCAAGAGCCTGAAAAAAGGAAGAAACCGCCATTAGCCTCAGGTCAGTATGAATGTAAGCAAAAGGAATATAGAAGGATACTTACCGCAGCAGTGTGCTCGATACTCTTCTCATAAAGGACAGTGCGGTCTCGGGTGCCAGTTAGGCACTGCCACTGAGGAGCTTCGAAACTGCCATAGCTCTGGCCGATCCGGGACATAACATCTGAGATCAGCGTAGATCCGTGAGGTCCAGCAGCATTATCCACCACATACGAGTCCATATGGGTGGAGATTGTTAGCTTCTGAACTCGAGAAGCAGAAGGCCTTCTAGAAAGCTGAGCTGAAGATGTTTCACCCACCACAGGAGGTTGGAAATCAATGGCAGGGGCACCAACTAGCGAAGTCGATGCAACCGCGGAGAGGACGGCCTGCGAGGATGGCATTGTCGTGGAGGCGCTAGCCTGGATAGTCGACGCAGTAATAGAGCTCGAAACCGGCGGGGCAAGGGGAGGTGTCTTTTTGGACCTCTTGGAGCCTTTGCTCGGCTGACCGGTCTTCAGTGACCCCGCCCTAGGGCGTTTGCTCCTCTTGGCGCCTGCATTGTCGATAAGGGCGTCAAGGTCGGAGTCCATCTCGCCTGCACAAGTCACAACATAGTGAGTCAGTAAAAGAGAAATGTACATCAAGTAATTTCGGTATCAGACATATAGGGTGATGATAGAAGAAACCTAACTGGAACTCTCCCCCGAGCTCGAGCTTGAGGACCATGAAATTCCCCCATCTTCAGAGGAGGCGGGGGGAGTGCCTTCCCTATAAGTAGGTGATAACCTCGAGAGGTCCCTATAATCATTGGTCCCGTACTGCACAGCTATCCCATTCCACACCTCGTCCGTGGTGTACATGGTATCATATTTCCCGAGCCCACTATCGAACCTATGGACACAGTCATCTACCCAACTCCATATGTAGAAGTGGTATCTATCATGTGGGCACGAGACTAACCTATTGGGCCTGTGTTCTAGTAGTGTGGGGGACCACATCCTCGAGGTAGGGAGGACTTTACCTTCATCTGAGTCCGAGCTCGAGGCTTCATCATTGGCCTCATTCCCGGACCGCGGACTCCTCAGACGAATTGGGAGTGATGGCCTCCTTTCTCTCCTCGGAGGAAGGGCGCCTGTGGGCAGTGGCACCTCCTCCCAGCGTTCATATTTTTTACTGGACCAGTCAGAGGTTGACTGGCCCTCTCCCAACAACCCGCAAGCTCGGATCTTGTCCTCGTGTAATAGATACGAGAGAGACCTCCTCCCATAAGGAAGTTGGAGCAAGGCCTCTCTGTGCCTCGTCATTGCTTCATTGGGGGTGGGACGCTTAAAATTAGCTGAAAAGCGAAACACATTTCGTCTAAATATGGATTTAAGAACTAAAGTCTCGAGCTCAGGAATAAAAGTAACGAGAATACTTACGAATCTGCCTGAACGAGTAATGTCGAGACGGGGACAGACCATCTGTCCAGAAGAAGGCCTTCTTGAAATCAGGCGGGTGATTGGGGAGATCCCCAAAAACCTTCGTCTCTTTGGGATAGCTCGAGAGATAGTAAAAACCATCCCCTCCCCGAGCTCGGGAGGGGTTACTTTTCAAACAAAAGAGATATAAAATCTCTTGAGGTGAAGGTCCTTCCCACCTCAGCTCGTGGTACAAGGACCTCAGGGAAGACAGCACCCTGTACGAATTGGTGTTGAGTTGGAACGGTGCCAACCCAATGAAATCAGTAAAGTCTTTGAAAAAAGACTTCAAGGGCAGCAAAGCTCTTGCCCTCATGTGCTCCTGGCTCCATGCCGCGTATCTCACTGTGGCGTCGTGGCCGCCAGGAGCGAAACAGCTCCGTTCATGTCTGGTCGGAACTCGACACTTAAAGGCATCTGACGAGCTAAGCCATGGAAGGTCAGGATTTCAGATATTTGGCTGGTTGTGGTAACCGTGCTCCAGTAGAACTCGGCCTCGAACATCTCCTTCCTCGGCTGCGAGGATGAAGTTTCCCCCATTAATGAAAACTGGAGTTCTTCTGGATGATACGCAACAGTGACTTCTAGCCCAGGGTCGAGGGGAATGGGCCTAGGTCCTGAATTGGGCTCCGGATAGAGGGCCTCCCGAAGAACTCTTCTCTTCTTTTCAATGACCTCGTCTACCTGGCGGCGATAGTGAGCTCGAATGTCTTCTTGCTCGCGTGCAAGCTCGTATTCTCTTATCCGACGTTGGTTCCGGGCGAAGAGCGATTCTGGGCTCGGAGATTTCGGCTCGTAAGGGATTGCCAGCAATGACCCCCACCGTCTTTCCAGATTCTGTGACATCTAACGAGAAAGAAAAAATGGTGAGGGCCATACATGCAAGAATCACGAGCCTGATGGGTTGAGCTCGGAAATTTAGGAACGAGACTAAATACTAAGACCCTTATTGAAGAGTCAGGGGCGTGCATTCCACGAAAAAGAAAAGGAGCGTGGATGATTTTTTGAAAATCCTGAAATTTAAGGGAAAGAAGAGTGGCGGTTAACCAGGAAAGGCGTCTTTGGGTTTCGTGCATTTATCAAGACCCACGTTTTTATCCGAAAGCTTAGAGCACAAGAAACGTTGCCTAAAAATTTTAAAACCCAGAAAATGGGAACCACATTCAAACGTCAAAACTGGGTATAAACCAGAGACGAAAATCCAGAATGAAAGTCTAAAAGGCATGAAAGCCTATCGTGTTAAAACTTCCTATCATGGATGCAAACCAGTATAAACAGATACACAGCAAGAACAGTTTAAATAAAAAAATGGCATACTTACACAGTAATGGCGATTGCAGAGAGATCGTCGATTGAAGAAGAGGTTGCAGAAAAGAGCTCGCTAACTTGAACAGACCAGGATTCCTTTGCTTCTTTGGTCGAGAAAACATGCACAGAATAGAAATTTTGCAGAGAGGTCTCTGAGTTTGTTTTTCTTTTTTTTTGCTTATGGCGAATGAATGTAAAAGTGAAGAAGAAGATGAAGAGTGGGGTCTTGTATATATAAGTGGGGAAAAGGAATTAATCAGGAGCGTCGAGTGAAATCCTCACTAGATCGAACAGATGGGGATCAATGACAAGAAGGCGCCGAAAAGTTGCCAGACGGACGATCGTGGGCGTGTTTCCTAGACACTCGAGTACCAAAAGTGAGCAATACCCAGCTGACGCGTGTCCATTTTCAAAGGTGTGACGGTTCAATTCTCAAGGAAAGTAGTTCAAAAGTTTCCTTCTCTTAGGATTCAAACAAATACTTTTGAGGGGGCAAAATGTTATACCCAGATTTCGAGCCATGTTAATTATGACCTCGAAAGTTGGATTCGCAAATAAGTGGACTCATAAGGTTAGAAGCAAGCTCCAGGATCATATGCCAAGCTTGCAGGATATGGACGATCTCGAGTATGGTGACCTCGAAGAGTTCATGATCTCAAAAGATAGCCCCGGGAACACATTCATCTTCGGAGACAACTTCGGATCAGGGTTCCCCGAGCTCGACGCGCATACGATCTCGAACAGGTTGAGTGACCTCAAAAGATGTCTCCAGCTCGAAAGGTGACAGGAAACCTGGGAGACTAAAGCCTTGGAGATATGCAATAATCACTTTGAGTATTTACAAGTATTATAAATATGAGATATAATCCTCATTTATTAATATAAATCCCCTAGAATCATGGGATATTATTTGATCAGTTATGTGTTTCCTAGTCTTCAGGGACGTTTCCTTTTATATATGATTATAGGTATTTAAAGCCATTTATTTAATTTACACAAAAAGAGTAACTACCCAAAATATGTGGGATAGTATTCTGTATCCTTCTCTATAAATAGAGAAACCATGCACCATTGTAAATGACCGAAATTCTGATCCTTGAGAGAAAACTCTGAAGAATTCATGCTTAAGAATTTTCAGAGATAATCTTGAGTTTAATAACAGAGACTCGTGGACTACGTAGATTTAACTGCTGAACCACGTAAAAATCGCGTGTTTGATTTGTTTTATTGTATTTGGCCATTATTTATTATTGTTTTTGTGCTCTTCTTTCACTGTTTGACGAAAAACGGCGTCAACAATTAAAATTTAATAAAAACTTATTTGAATTGAAGTTACATTAAATAAAATAATATATAAATATAAATGATATATATACAATCAAAGTGTTTTTGTTTTTAAAGAAACACATTGAGATTTTTTATATAAAAAAAAAACCAAAATATGCCAATATATATATACGATTGACAATATAGAAAATTAATTATTAACAAATATATTTTTTTTTAAATTCAAATGAAACTCGAATTGAAATGTGTGTTATCAAATATACAAATATTTTAGTTATATATATGTGATTTAATTATTTTAGTAGAATTTTAGGTGTAACACCTTTACTACGTACTTAATATCAAATAATCAAAATCAAATCTTGTCTCAGTTTAAAAATATTTCTATACCAAATATATATAATTAATAAATAATATACATACCAGTGTTAGGTTTGTTTTTATCAAAACGGATAAATATACATTTTGTGGCTAAAAATATTACATAGAGAGGTGATCTTAATTTCAAAACGGATTGCTGACATTTGTGGTGGAGGTGATCATGGGTAGTTGATCATATTTTTCACGTTTTGCATATCTAATAAAAACTTAACTATCGAAGGACCCAACATGTTTAAGATATATGAGGGATCATCAATGAGATAACATTAATTCTTGATTAAAACAGCAAACCAAGATTCTTGATATAATATATTGTATAACATGTATTTATATTTAATAATATACTAATATTTTTATGTATTTATTAATTTATCTTATAAAATTTTATTTTTTATATTTAAAAAAATATAATTAAAATTTATATATATTAATATAAATTTACATATATATACATATAAATAACTATAAATAAATATACACATATAATCGAGTAGAGTCGGGTAGGGGAAAAAGGTCGGGTACACTTTTTTAATAATTTTAATAAAAACCAGTTCACTTTTTTTTCTTCAATATATAATAGAATGAATTACAGCTATATCTCTTCTATATAAAAAATATGTAGATAATGAAAATTCTTGGTTTTAACAGTTTTTTATTTTTTTCTGTTAACTTTAACGGAATATTCTTATATATAACAAAATGTTCTTATATTTAACGGTAGATTGTAAATATGACTCAAACTTAGGTAAATTAAATAAATTAAAATAAGATATTTTTGAGATATTTTACAATAATAATTATTTAAAAATAATAAAACCATATGTTTAATAACTTAAATAAAATTTAATAAACTTAAACTTCACATATTAGAATAATATTATATTAAATATATAATATAATATAATCTACCATCAACTAGCAACAAACTTAAATTTAAAATCCACATATAATATTAATATTATATTAAATAAATAATATATAATCTCTTGTTGTTACTGCCAAATTCAAAAACTATAACAAACTGTTGACATCGTTTTTCATCAACTTAAATCGTAGAGCGATTAAACAATGTAATCTATGGTGCAAACGAATAGTAAGGAGAAATACAAGAAGGTTTTTACGTGGTTCAGCAGTTAAATCTGCCTAGTCCACGAGTCAGTGTTATTAAGACTTGGAGTTTTCTGGAATTTCTTTAAAAATGAAATTTCCCAGAATTTTCTCTTCAGATATCAGATAATCAGTCCTCTACAAGTGGTCATTCCTCCTTTATTTATGGAGAGGTTACAGAGTTCATTCCCACATATTTCGAGAAGATATTCAGTATATTAATTCAAATAATTCATTAAATGCTATATCTCCTATATACAAGGAAACGTCCCCTGAAGACCCGGGGACGGATAACAAATTAAATAATATCCCTTAAATGTTGGGATTATACAACAATAAATATGCTCATACATAACGGGTTGTCCCAGATGACTCATCGGGTCTTCGAGATCAGCAATCGACCCTGTGGCTGTCGAGACTTTTGGTTTTGCTACAAGCTTGCCACCTTACTCCAAGACATGCTCAGAACAGATAAATACTGTTGAGGCTATTACGCCCAAGCCTGCATTTCCCAAGCTCGGGCTTCTCAATCTGAAGGCACTCGATAACGGATGTATCCCGATGTCATGTCATTTTGACCTTAGAAAGAATCCCGAGGTTACACATTTTCTAGATCGTCATTTTACTTCGGAGATCTTACAACTGGACCATACAATGTATTTAATATATTTCGAGCTCACACTTGACGAGTCCAATTTTCGAGGTCATAACTTCTGGTCTCGAAATCTGGGTGTAATAGTTTGCCCCCTCAAAAGTATCAGTTCGAATCCTATGAGAAGGAAACTTTTGAACTGCTCCTATTGGAAACTGTACCATAAAAAACACTTCAGTGTGGACACGCGTCGATCGGGTATTGATCACTCAAAGTGATTGAGTACCTTGGAAACCTACCCACGTCTATTCGCATGCCATTCTTTATGGTATTATCAACTCACAGGTCCCTGACCGTTTGATCCGATTTGGAATCTGTCCAATGGCCCAGATTAATCCGGCCCCTTACACTTCCATGGGTTTATAAATAGGACCCTGTTTGTCATTCCCATTTCACTTTCACGTTCGAGTTATTTACAGAGAGAAAAGAAGAGAAAAACCAGAGAATACTACCCGGCTCTTGCATGTTCTCCAAGCCACGAAGACAGAACAACGTGCGCCTCCTCGATTCTGTGAGATCTTTTTTGTAGCCTCTTGTTCATCAATCTCTCTGTTTCCGCCGGTCGCATTGTGTAAATTTCCTGTTCATAGCTTCGTATGCACGTATATGTTTTCATGCATGTTTACATTGTTCTATTATTTGTTCCCTTGTTAGTTTTGCACATTAGATTGTTTCAGTACATACTAGTCTTAAGGTTTAATATCATGGGCTCTAAACCCAGTTCATGCCTAGAAAACCCAATTATGGTTCTTTTACTAAATTTTTTGAATTTTGAATGGCATATCTTGTACACCAAGATATTGGGTAAAAAATTAGGGTTGTGCAAAATGAACGTTTCCCAAAAATTCCACTCTTTGGGTAACCGCCAACTTTTTCCCCTAAAACATCGGGATCTTCAAAAAATAAATCCACCATCCTTTCTTTCGGTGGAATACACGCTCTGAGAGACTGGCCTCATCCATTAGATTGAATTTTCCTTGTAGCCTCGAATATTCGAGCTTAGGTCATCCCATTTTTTCATTATTTCTTACTCGCTTGGCCCTCACCCTTTTGCTCTCTTGCTAGATGCCGCAGAACTCGGGAAAGTGGTGGGGGTCAAATCTCGCGATTCCCTATTCACTAGTAACTCTGACCCTGGAGTCTCCTTTCACACGGAAACATCGCTTGATTCGAGAGCACGAACTGAGGTGTGAGTAGGAAGACTTCCGAGATCACTTTCGACGTCAGATAGACGAGGTCGAAGAAGGAAAAAGGAAAAAAACTACAGGCCGCCATCTATCCAAATCCAGACCCTGAGCCTAGACCGATCCCCCTCGAATATACACTAAAAGTGACAGTTGATTTCAAGCCAGGTGATCTCCAATTCTCGGTGATGGGGGAACCTTCTACCTCGCAGCCAACCTTTGTGCCTACCCTGAAGAGGGAATTTTTTGAGGTCGAGCATTATTGGAGCTCGATTTCATCATTAGGGCATATCTCTGACATCCTTGCTCTACACAACATCGAACTGTCAGGCTCGCTGAGGTGCGAGCTCTGGCCTCCCATGAGCGAAGTTGCCACATCCCGGGAGATGGGAATCCTGACAGCAATCTAAGCTATGCAGCTTGGAGCAAGGAGCATATGAAGGCAGGGGGTGTGCTGCCTTTGAAGTCCTTTTTTTAAAGACTTCTTGGATTTTGTTGGGCTGGCTCCCTTCCAGCTCAATACCAATTCTTATAGAGTTTTATCCGCCCTGAGGTCGCTTTACCACAAGCTGAAGTGGGAAGGACCTTCGCCAAAGGAGATCTTGTATCTCTTTTGTCTGAAAAGTAATCCCTCCCGAGCTCGGGGAAGAGGTGGCTTCTATTACCTCTCGAGCTACCCCAAGGAGAAGAAGATCTTCAAGGATCGTCCCAACCATCCTCCAAATTTCAAGAAGGCTTTCATCTGGACAGATGGCCTATCTCCATCTAGATACTATTCGTTCAGACAAATTCATAAGTATCTAAAAAAAATTCCTTCTTTTTTGTGTTCGAGTTTTTGTTTCAGCTTGCCCTTAACCATGACATGTTCATTTTTCCAGTCAACTTCCATCGTCCCTCCCCCTCCAAGGAGATGAAGGAGCATAAGGAGGCTCTGCTTCAGCTCCCTTATGGCAGGAGGTCCCTCTCCTATCTCCTCCACGAAGATAATCTCCGAGTCTGCAGCCTCCTGGAGAAGGATCAGTCCACATTTGACTGGTCCAACAAAAAATACGTCCAGTGGGAGCTTGTGCCTCTCCCAACTGGCAGCCTTCCTCCGAGGCAAAATGTTAGGCCTCCATCTCCAGTTCAATGCCGTAGGAGCACACAATCGGGGAACGAGGCCAATGATGAGCTCGGGCTCGAGTGACAGAGGTACAGTCATCCTTAGCTCAGATTTGTGGTCTCCTTCACTACTTAAGCATAGACCCGATAGATTAGTATTGTGCAAGGATGATAGGGGCCATTTTTATGTTTGGTCCTGGGTAGATGAGAGAGTAAATAGGTTCGATAGTTGGCTCGGGAAGTATGAAACTATGCATAGTCTGAACGAGGTATGGTACAGAATAGTCGTTCAATACGGGACAAATGACTATAGGGACCTTTCGAGGTTGACTTCCACTTATAGGGAAGGTACTCCCCCCACCTCCTCTGAAGATTGGGGAATTACCTGGCCGCCGAGCACGAGCTCGGGGGAGAGTTCCAGTTAGGTTTCTCTTTACTTGTCTTTTTATTCTTTGCCTGTTTGCATCATGCTAACTTTTTTTGTCTTGGAATATCTCATTATGTTGTGTAACTGTGTAGGTGATATGGATTCCGACCTCGACAATGTGCTCGCCAGTGGCGAGGGAGAAGAAAGGAGTAAGCGCCCGAGGGGGTCGCAAAGGTCAGACCGACCTGCCAATGTCCTTAAGAGGACCGAGAAGACACCTCCTCCACCAGCTCTGGCTACTCCAAGCTCAGCCATGGATCTGACTCCTCAGGTCGAGGCATCCTCTACGACCATTCCTCCCACTCCTCCTTCGATCGAGGCCCACTCCGCGCTTGGTCCACCTCCAAAGAAGCCCTCAGCCTCCAAAACACATTTGCTGTCAATTTCTCCTCACGTCGATGAGTATGTAATCGATAATGCGGCTGGACCCCACGGGGCTACACTTGGCTCAGACATTCTATCTCGAGTGGGCTAAAGTTTTGGCAGATTCGACGCTCCTCATTGGCAGTTCTTAAATAATGCTTGAGACTGCAACACTCTTTATGAGAAGAACATCGAGCTCACTGCTGCGGTAACCATTCTAATCTTTTTGCTAGTTGTATTTATACTTAGTTTATGTTCTAATTTGATTTCTTTGTATTCCAGACTCTCGCTGTCTCTGCTCAAAAGTTGGTAAACAAATCGCTATCGAATTGAGTACTGTTATCGGACACAATCTTTCGTGGCATCCCATATCATCATATGATGTTCTTTACCATGAAGTCCAGACTTTCTTCGAGGTAATTATCGCCAGAGGTTCGGCTTCAGTCCACTTTGTGAAGTAATATACGGTGACTACTGCATATCTGACTCAGCCTTTGCCAGTTGGCAATGAACCTATGAGCTTGATTCCCCAGACTGCAAATGGCCATGGGGAGGTCATCCTAGTTAGCTTGGAAGGTGGAGCTCGAGGGATTATGGCGAACCATTGGCATTTGTCGCATCTATTGACCTAATCGAATGAATCTGCTCTGATGGTAGGCCAGAAGTACCCTTAGCGTATGATTCTCTTGGATAGGCTATGCCCCCCTGTGTGGTCTCCACAGAATCCTTTATGAATTTCTTCTATGATCTTCTTAGCCTAGGGTGGAGTCACACATCAGAGTAATGGCATGGAGTATCCTCTTCTATATAGCCTTCCATCTATAATGGTGTACCTGGGGATCTGATACATCAGTTTTCAAGCCTTGGTCCGTTCTTCTGGGAGAATGCCAGCTTCAAGGTATTCAACTATCGGGGTCATCCTGGTTGGCTCGGAATTTATCATGCAAACATCTTCCTGTTCAGGCTCGGTTATACTGGGCATCGTTAGATGTTCGATTGGCATGACATTCAACTCGTCGACCTCGGTGGATGTGGCGAGCCTGGCTAAGGCATCTGCGTTCGAGTTTTTCTCTCGGGGGAACTGTTCTATTGCGTAGAACTCGAAATGCTCGAGTGCTGCTTTTTACTTTTCTAAATATGCAACCATTCTCGTCCCACGAGCCTGGTATTCCCCTAAAATTTGATTAACCACCAACTGGGAGTCATTGTAGCAGTGTATTGCTTTAGCCTTGAGTTCCTTGGCAATCCGAAGTCCTGCCAGTAGAGCTTCATATTCTGCTTCGTTATTTGACGCTCCAAAGTCTTATCTCAAAGCAGAGGGAAATCGACTTCCTGCTGGGGTGATCAGAATTACTCCTGCCCCCAACCCATTTTCATTGGAAGACCCATCAACTTAAATTTTCCACAGCTCGCGGGCTAGGGTTATAACTTCATCGTTAGTCACTCCAGTGCATTCCACTATGAAGTCTGCCAGGGCCTGTCCTGTTATGGTTGTCCTCGGATGGTAGGTGATATCGAATTGCCTGAGTTCAACAGCCCATTTTTGTAATCGGCTCGAGGCATTTGGCTTGGACAAGACTTGTCTTAGTGTTTGATCGGTCAACATGGATGGGGTGCGCCTGGAAGTAAGGTCAGAGCTTTCAAGATGAGTGGATCAGGTTGAGAGCCAACTTCTCCATTAAGGGGTATCTTGATTCTGCCCCCAGTAACCTTTTGCTGACGTAGTAAACAGGCTTCTGCACCTTCTGCTCCTCTTGGACGAGTACGGAGCTAATGGCGTGCTTGGTCGTAGCAAGATATAGGTACAGAATTTCCCCCATGATGGGTTTAGACAAGATTGGTGGTTCCGCGAGGTACTTCTTGAGCTCCTGAAAAGCTGACTCGCATTCTTCTGCCCACTCAAATTTTTTACCTCCCCTCAAAAGATTGACAAATGGAAGACAACGGTCTATAGATTTCGAGATAAACCTACTTAGTGCCGCCATCCGTCTAGTCAAACTTTGGACATCCTCTTCCGAGGTGAGGGCATATCAATCAAAGCCTGGATCTTGTCTGGATTTGCTTTTATTTCCCGGGCATTTACAATGAAGCCTAGGAACTTTCCTGAGGATACTCCGAAGGAGCACTTCTGGGGGTTGAGCTTCATGTCATACCTCCGTAACACGACGAAGCATTCTTCGAGGTCTTCTACATGGTTATTGTTATGTTGAGATTTAACTAACATATCGTCAATATAAACTTCCATGTTGTTACCTATCTGTTCGGAGAACATCATGTTTACGAGCCGTTGGTTAGTGGCTCCAACATTCATGAGTCCAAACGGCAGGACATTGTAGCAATATAGTCCTTTGTCCATCACGAAACTCGTATGCTCTTGTTCAGGGGCATGCAAGGCAATCTAGTTATATCCAGAATAGGCATCCATGAATGACATAAGTCCATGCCCGACTGTGGCATCTATGAGCTGGTCGATCCGAGGTAGGGGAAAGTAATCCTTAGGACAGGCCTTATTGAGGTCCGAGTAATCGATATAGGTCCGCCAGGTCCCGTTAGGTTTTGGAACTAGCACTGGGTTGGCTACCCAATCGGGGTAGAAGGCATCCCGTATGAATCGATTTGCTTTCAACCTGTCGACTTCCTCTTTTAGGGCCTTCTTCCTATCGTCATCCAGGAGTCTTCACTTTTATTGCTTCGAGGGGAAGCTTTTGTCAATATTCAAAGCATGGCTCACTACATTCAGATTTATCCCTACCATGTCCGAATGCGACCATGCGAAAACATCTTGGTTCTTTTTCAAAAAGCAAATTAATTGCTATTTCATTTCTTCGGGGGGTCTGCTTCCTCGAGCCTGACTTCTTCGAGCTCTTCCAATGGCTCGAGGTCAGCTCTTTCCTCTATTCTTGGATCGATTTCTTTGTCTATCTCGAATATTATTCTGTCCTTATTCTGAATTATGACAAGTGCTTGTGCGCTTGTCTGTTTCTTTCCTCTAATGGAAATGCCATAGCATTCCCTCCCTGCTAGCTGGTCTCCCTTCAGTGTCTAGATGCCACTAGAAGTCGGGAACTTGATGGACAAGTGCCTCACAGAAGAAACTACCGCCAGCCTTACCAGGGTGGGTCTCCCGAGCAACACGTTGTAGGGCGACGGTAGATCCACTACTACAAATTACATCATCTTGGTTGTTGAGACCGGGAAGTCTCCCAAGGTCACAGGGAGTTCAATGAATCCCATACAAGCAATCCCTTCTCCTGAAAAGTCGTACAATGTCGTTGCACAGACCTTTAGGTCATGAAGCGCGAGTCCCATCTTTTTCAAGGTGGCTTTATAGAGGATATTCAATGAGCTACCATTATCAACCAGGGCTTAGTGAACCCTCTTATTCGCGAGATGAAGGGTGATGACAAATGGGTCATTGTGAGGAAATTGGACATGGGACGCATCCTCCTCAGTAAAAGTTATAGGTTGAGATTCAACCCTCTGGTGTTTCAGAGCCCTGGGTTCGGGTTCGTAAGGGGACCCATCACTAGTTTTCAACTCATTCACGTATCATTTTTGGGCGTTCCTGCCCGATCCTGCGAGATGAGGTCCCCCTGAGATGGTTACAACATCTTCTCCATCAATCGGAGTCTCTCATCTTCCCTTGCTCGGGAGTTATTGTTTTGGGCAGGTGGTGGTGTAGCTGCCCTTTGGCTGGTAGAAGCCTAATTATGGTTCTGGTTCCTTACATACTGCTTGAAGTACCCTCTTAAGTTCAGACCTTCGATCTCGTCCTTCAGTTGCCTACATCAGTTGTGTGTCCGGTATCTCAGTGAAATCTGTAGTATTTATAGGAGTCTCTCTTTGATTTCTTGTTTCTCATGGGGTTTGGACGCTTGAAAGGGACCTAGTTTTCATTTGCCAGGTAGATATTTTCCCGAGACTCATTGAGCTCGGTGTAGACCTTGTACACGAAGAAATACCTTTCCCTTTTCTTCTTCTTTGCCCATTTTTCCTTGGGGCTACTTCCTTCATTTTTCTTTCTTTTGGAAGGGGTTTTCGCAGAGGGCTTCGAGGCTGATGGGTCCGCCGAGGTTGAGGCAGAGTTTATGTTTGTCATTGTAGTTACGGGCTGAGAGGCCATATTCAGTGTTGGCCTTGCCTCCTCTACATTGACGAATCTCTGAGCTCGTCGATTGAACTCGGTTATGGATCTCAAAGGTTTCCTCTGCATATCTTCCCAGAGGGGTCTTCCAGGCATCACCCCAGCTCGGACAGCCATTAAATGGTTGCTATCATCTACGTCACGAGCTCGGGTGACTTCCAAATTGAACCTTGTAAGGTAACTCTTCAACGTTTCATTCGGTTGTTGCTGGACATTGGTCAAGGCAGACGCCTCGGGCCTTATTTCAATCATGGCTTTGAATTTCTTCTTGAAATCTTTAGATAGTTGACCCCAATAAGCAATCGAATGCCTCTTATATTTTTCGAACAAATTTTTTGCTGGTCCTGTGAGCGAAGTTGGAAACAGCATGCATCTGAGCTCGTAGCCCACATTACTTGCTCTCATAATAGTATTAAACGTACTTAAGTGACTGTACGGATGGGATTTCCCATCAAACGGTGAGACATGAGGAATCTGAAACCCTTGAGGAAATGGAGTGCTGAAAATATGGGGGGCAAAGGGTTCGAGTTCCTCGTCAAACTCTTCGTCCCGATCTCGACCTCGTTCATTTTGTAAGAGCCTGACCGCTCTTCCCAGTTGATCAATCCTTTCTTGGACTGGATCCACGGGGGGTCTGGCCTGAAATTGGTTGTCATTGATCACAATTACAGCCCTGCGCCTCTACATGGGATCCTTGTGTCCATTTAGGTGATCCCTCAGGTCTGGGTTCAAGGGGTTATTATTACCCCAATTCTGGTTCAGGTGTTCCCGTAAGTCTGGGTGGTCCCTTCGACTACTAGTATTTCTGCGTCCCCGGTCATACATACTGACTAATCTGGTGTCTCCTTAGCCCTCACTGGTAAGGCTCGCTGTGTGGTTATTTCGAAATGGGTTCCTTTCTAGTTGTCTTATCTCAATTGTGTGAGATCGAGACATTTGGCTTCTCGTATGCTAGGTGCCTCTACGCTCTCTAGCAGTCTCCCCATTCCCAGGTTTTTGCCCAGCTCGCCTTTCCCTATCACCTTGAGTCGGTTGGGTGTTTCTCCGAGGCGGTGAGGGATATCTTATCAGTGATGGTGGGTGCCTTATGGGTGATGGTGGCTGCCATCCATTATGGGGCCTAGAAGGTCCCGAGTTTTCCTATGTCAGTTCAGGAATGTTCTGCGTGTTACCAGGATTTTTGGTCTGGGCTGCTGCAGGGGCTCGGTTATTCCCAGTTTCGGCTAGTACCTCAGCAGTTGAGTTGACAGGAGCTCCAGCCTGGGTATTTCTTCGAGGCCTTGAGGAAGCAGGTTGTTCTGCCGGTGGTGGAGGTTGCTCCGTTCTTCGTGTGGCAACATTTTTGTGAGGTCGCCCACGAGGCTTGCGGGGCGGAACATGAACATCTCGCGGAGGTGGAGCTTGGGCCTCAGGCGGGGGTTGAGCTGCCTGCGCCTCAGCAGCCAATCTGGCCAGCTCCTCGTTACGATTTGGGGCCTCTGCCAATTGCTTTCGTAACTGACGGTTTTCAAGCTCCACAATAGGGACATATTGCTCAGGGTTGTCACTCATGTCCTCGTCGTCACTGGGGCCCAGCGGTGCAGGTGGTCCTCGAGAGTCAGAGGATCCACTCCTTTCATCTATGTCCGAATTTATCATCGGCTGTTTCCCAGGGCGCCTCGGATAGTTAACTTCCTCTAGGATTTCTTCCTCATGAATATTGGGATCATTTGCGGCCATAGTTCATTTAGGGAGGCTTCTTCGACCGACTAGACTCAGATTCGTATTACTTAATGCTCTCAATGAAAGCACCAAACTGTTAACGCTGTTTTTTGTCAACTTAAATCGTAGAGCAATTAAATAGTGTAAACTATGGTGCAAACGAATAGTAAGGAGAAACAAGAAGGTTTTTATGTGGTTCAGCAGTTAAATCTGCCTAATCCACGAGTCAGTGTTATTAAGACTTGGAGTTTTCTGGAAATTCTTCAAAAATGAATTTACCCAGAATTTTCTCTCCAGATATCAGATAATCGGTCCTCTACAAGTGGTCATTCCTCCTCTATTTATAGAGTGGTTACAGAGTTCATTCCCACATATGTTGAGAAGATATTCGGTATATCAATTCAAATAATTCATTAAATGCTATATCTCCTATATACAAGGAAACGTCCCCTGAAGACCCGGGGACGGATAACAAATTAAATAATATCCCTTAAATGTTGGGATTATACAACAATAAATATGTTCATACATAACGGGTTGTCCCAGATGACCCATCGGGTCTTCGAGATCAGCAATCGACCCTGTGGCTGTCGAGACTTATGGTTTTGCTACAAGCTTGCCACCTTACTCCAAGACATGCTCGGAATAGATAAATACTGTCAAGACTATTATGCCCGAGCCTACATTTCCCAAGCTCAGGCTACTTAATCCGAAGGCACTCGATAATGGATGTATCCCGATGTCATGTCATTTCGACCCTAGAAAGAATCCCGAGGTTACACATTTTCGAGATCGTCATTTTACTTCGGAATTCTTACAACATTATTTAATATATTTTCGAGGACCATTTTACTTCGGAAATCTTACACATTTTCGAGATCGTCATTTTACTTCGGAAATCTTACACATTTTCAAGGACCATACAATGTATTTAATATATTTCGAGCTCACACTTGGCGAGTCCAGTTTTCGAGATCATAACTTCTGGTCTCGAAATCTGGGTGTAACACAAACATAAACTTAAACAAAAATTAATTAATTAATTAAAATATGATATTTTAAAGATATTTTATTATATTTTAAATAATTAAATCATATTTATTTAAAAATAATAAAGGCATACATATTATTTTATTTATCTTATAAATTTGTGTAGTAGTTTGTTTTTTATCAAGTGATTGAAACTCGGGCTTTTACTTCGGTTTTTAACCTGGATTTACTTCGGTTTTCACTAAAATTCGCAACCGCAGTAGTTCGGAGCGAAGTAAAAAGTATTTCTAATAATTATTTCTAATTATTTTTAAATGGCCCAATTCTATTTTTATATATATATTTTTTGCCCTAATTTTTTTTAAATAGTCTAATTATATGAATGTATAGTTATATATATTTTTACAATTAGAATTGGCTTATTTTCATTTAATTTATAACAGAAATAAAAAATCACAAAATTTATACATTTAGAATTAAAATTCTTATAAAATAAAATATTTATACATTCACATAATTGTTAAGTAGAATAACCTAATCATTCATATATACATTCACAAAATTGTAATTAAGTAAAATAGCCTAAACATTTATATATACATTCACATAAAACTAAATGTATGTATAAACAAAATAGCATTACTAATAAATTTAAGTCATCAATCAGCTTAACTATTCTTGTTGGATTGGCAAGATGTCCTCCCAACCCTTGGCGACAATTTGGCTATTAGTAACTTTGTCATTTAGTTCATTCTACGAAACAAGCCAATGATAGATTAAATTAGTAACTTGTAACAACACTTAAAAAAAATTCATACTTTGCTTTAAAACACTTACAACTCTTTTTTCAAATTTTTTGTCCAAATTATCTTCGACAAGAGTCTTCTTCGTTTCTTGCGCTCTTATCTAAATTTCATATCCCTCTACATCTTCCACTCCTAGTTCTTTTTTCTAGGACATCCAACATAATTGAAGTTTAATTATTAAATTTTCCTAAGTCTAACAAAATTTCGGTAGCATAACAACTGGATTTTAACATCTCCAAAAATTTATAAACCTGTAAATAACACACAAAATATCTCGACATAAGGTGCGAATTGAAAACGGAAAACAATTAATAAAATCTATAGTAAAATTGGCAGAGTTTCATTTGTTTTTGTAGCATATCCCAATTTTATAATTATATATAAATTCAACACAAATCAAACACAAGATCAACACACATAATTCCATCCTTATATCACCGCCAACAACAAATTTCCCAGAACCGACTTCACTAAAGTAAAACATGCATGATTTAACTTTAATTTTATAAATAAATATTGCAATAGTAATAAATTTTTTTTAAAGATTACTCACCTCCAATATTACTCTTGAAGTCACCCAAAATCAATACCAAATTGGCAACTAAATCAACAAAACCAACTAAAAAGCTTAAACAAAAACAAATAAAAATCAATTACATAATTAATTAAACTAGTTACATAATCATCAAACAACATATCAAGCTAGCTAGTTGTAGAAAATAAAAAACAAATGTCACTGATAATCCAAACATTTCAAGTTCTAACATTGGCAACAATATTACCTATTGAAGCTATGTTTAGAAATTTAAATAGCAAGTCACAATAATTTTTAAATTGTACTAATATATATATATATAATTAATAACATTATATAAAATAATAAAATAAATAAAAAATTATAACACAAATATACTAAAAAATAAGTATTAAATTCGAAATAATATAAAAAAAATTAACACAAACAAAGTTTTAAGGTAACAAGCCTTCTTTGATGGTCAAAATAACCTCTAAATCAATATTAGCAACTCTAAAACCTATATATAACAAACACATTATATCTATAAGAAAAAAAATGAAAATAATATAGAAAATAAAAAAATCATACAAACAAAGATTTAGTGATTCATACCTTTTTTGAAGCTCAAAAACACATTTTAATGTAAGAAAACCAGTCAAAGTCCAATAACCACTACAAAAAACCTCACTTTTGCTGGCGCAAATTTGCGCCGGCAAAAACTATCTAGCTTTTGTCGATGCAAATTTGCGCCGGCAAAGGACTGAGACGTACCCCTGTCGTTAATTTCACTTTTGCCGACGCAAAATGTAATGCGCCGGTAATAGTATCTTTTGGCGATGAAAAAATGTGCCGGGAAAAATAAGGATGCGCTGGCAAAAAATTTTGTCACGTTGTTGTGGAAAACACTTTTAGCTGCGAAAAATGCGCCGGAAAAAGTTGACTCTTTTAGTGGCGCATTTTTGCTCCGGGAAAGATGAATATATGCAGTGAGGGTTGAGACTTTTGCCGTCGTAATTTTGCGCCGGTAAAAGTATTTTTTAAATAATATTTTTTATTATATTACTAATTTATTTTCAATATATTAATATTAATTAATAATTTTCGATTTTAATATATTAATAATTATTTAAATTTTTAGTAATATTATTTAATTAGAAATAAAATTAAAATTAAAATTTTATAAATAAATAAAAAAAATTACAACTATTAATATTTATTGTCTCCACCAAATATGAAAATATAAAAGTAGTTTAGTAAAATAAATGTCTCATAAATTAAACTTTAAATAAATAAAAAAAAAGTTCTACAAATGAGTACTGCCCGCCTCATCATCCCCGCTCTCGTCAGCATCATCGTCCTCGTCCAAATCCTGGTCTGGTAAGTCAACAGTAAAACTAGGAGCCATTTCACCAACCTGCTTCAACAAAGCACTGAGCAGGAGATCTTGACGCCGTTGACAACTTTCAAGTTTAGTATTATGCATTTTAGGTTCTGATTTTCTAGCATAATGTCCTCAGTTCATTGCAAAATGCTGTCCACTTCAGGTGGCAATTGCCCGGACATTTGAGAAGTTGATGAAGATGCTGCCCTCTTTGCGCCAATTTCCTTCAACCTTAAGCGCCGCGGGATAGGCCACCCATGCCGCGGCATGGCCCCCAAACAGAACCTCCAAAGGTACAAAAATAGGTAAGGGCCGTGACATTGCTTGGGCCATGCCGCGGCCCGCCCTCCTTCCTCAGCATGTGACAACTTCGAAGGGCCCCGGCTCACCAAGAACCATGCCGCGACCCGACCCTTCGAACCCAGAAAAAACCACCATTTTCAATCTATAAACCTCACCTAAAGCCATCCTAAAGCCCCCAACTCAAAACCAATTACTAACAACAACATTAGAATGATTTAAACAACATAACCCAACCAAATATCCAGCCTAAGACTCACCAAAATCCCAATTCCAACCTCTGAAATTTCAAACCCACAGAACTCAAAACCAGCCTTGAAAACTCTCAAATTCAACCATCAAACTTCAAATTAATCCTTACCTCAGCTGTAGAATCGTTTCTAGCATCCATCCAGCCTCAAGCCCTTCAACTCCTCAGGTTCATATCCCTTTATTCCATCCAAAACTCAAACTTAGAAACTATCTCATTAAAACCCAGAAAATCACATAAGAAAACCTTAAAACTTACCTCAAGTGCTGATGAATCCTTGCTTAACCTCTGCCAATTCCTCAATCTTAGACTAGGATTCTTGATGCTTAATTATCCCAGCTCTCCTCTAAGCTTAACCCCAAAAATCCTCAAGAAACAAGTGAAAGAAATGTAAACCGACTGAGAGAAACTCCCTCTGTTTTTCTCTCTTTCTTTTCCCTTCTTTTCCCTTCCTTTTTAGACTTCTCCAATATTCTACAAATCCCACCAACATAAAAGCCTCAGTAATACCTATCATTAAAAAGCCAAATGACCTTAATGCCCTCCCTTTTATTTCTAACCCTTTAATCCACTTAGGAGCATTTTACCTAATTCCCACTTAATTCCCGATACCTAACTAATCTCCAAATATATTCCTCGATGTTAAAAAAAAATAGACTCCAATATGCTCACTAAATTCCCGTTTATACCCCTAGGCTCACCCCGAGCCGGGTATAAATCCCCACCATGACTTTTTCGCTAATTTGCTCACTAGGATCGTCTCAAGTCGCAGATCACAGATATATCCACATAATAATGTGGTTTCAACTTTAGCTTACCAATATATACACAAGTATGCAATTAGGCTCTCAATGAGCCAAATTACCATATTACCCTCACAACAGAGTATATAGACCCATGCATGCCTTTATCATCATATAATAATATGACCCACATAATCATGCATGTAATCATATAATAACACAGTAAATCAATTATGGCCCTCCCGGCCTCCTAATCAAGGTCCTAAACCTTATTAGGAAATTTAGGTCGTTACAAAGTATCACAGGCCACATGCTGTACGAGTTGCTCATGTTCCCAAAAGGATTGAAACCATCTGTAGCCAACCCAAGCCTAACATTTCGAGGTTCGGCTGCGAAAGATGGGTAGAACTCATCAAGGTGCTTCCATGCCTTACTGACAGCGGGGTGCCTCTTCACACCATCTTCCTTTGGCCTTTTAGAATAGTGTCATCTCATATCCTCTGTAGTATATCTGGAACTATACAGCCTTTTTAATCTCAGCGTCAACGGAAAGTACCGCATGACCTTATGGGCCACTTTCTTCCCATTCCCACGATTATCTTGCCAGTGACACTCACCACAAACTGGACAGAATTCCAAATTCGCATTCTCCTTCCAAAACAGTACACAGTCATGCTTGCAAGCATCGATGAACTCATATCCCAATCCAATACTCCGCAACTTTGCCTTCACCTCATAGATAGACTTAGGTAAAATTGTTCCATCAGGCACAGCGCCGACTAACAATTCTAGCAAACCATCAAAGTAATGATTGCTGCACTTGTTAATAACTTTCAGATGCATCAGCTTCACCAAGAAGTTCAACGCGGAATACTTTCGGCAACCCAGGTACAGTTCACTTGACATCTCCTTTAATAAATTGTCATACTTGTCGCGATGTTGAGGATTATCTTGGGGAGCATCATTATAGTTTCCAGCGGGAACGTCATCTTCAGCGGAAACATCCTCCAGGATATCCGCTATCCCATCTCTATCATGATCTCGTACCACAGCTATTGGCGACGGCAGTGCCTCTCCATGGTAATGCCACACTTTGTAGGACTGTATGATGCCATTGTTGAATAAATGCATCAAAATTGCATTTAAAGGTTGGAACTTAACATTCCCACATTTCTTGCACAGACAGCGAACCAAACCCCGATCGTTCAACTGATTTTTGGCAATATCGAAGAACTCCTTAACACCATTTCTATACTCCAGAGACCAACGATTCCTCGCACTCATCCAGCTTCTCTCGCTCGCCATCTTTAAGCGAAATAATTAAGAAAATATTAATAATTGTCTTAAAATGAGGGAAATGATAGTCAAAGTATTTCATGACTATTTGTATCCCTAATTATCACTAACTGATAATAATATCCTATCTCTAGCAAAAATAATTATTTATAGGGATATTTGCGGCTAAATTACTCAAACATACAACTTACTAACACTTAAATGACACATGGCACCACATGATTTGTACACATTATTATTATTTTAAATAATTTTTCATAAAAAAAAAGCATTTTATATTTTTCATTTTTAAAAAAATCCAATTTATTGTTTCTCAATTTAAAAATAACAAAAAATAATTTTTTCTCATTTAAAAAAAAAAATCAAATTTGTTGCTTTTAATCAATTATTTAAGATTAAGTAAAAAAAAAATATTTAATCTTAAATTATTGCTTGGATTTTAAACAAAATTACTTAATCTTTAATTGAAAAAAAGTTGACAAAATGATAAATAGGAAGATTTTAATAATAATAATAATAAATTAAAATATTTGAGGATATTAACAATAAAAAATTAAATTTAAAAAAATATATTTATTTTTCATACTTAATCTTAAATTGAAAAAAAGTTTGATTTTTTTTGAAAAAAATGTAAATTTTATTTTTTGTTAAATTGAAAATTATTTTAAGAATAATAACAATGTGGACAAATCATGTAGTGTCACGTGTCCTTTGACCAGTCAACTTTAACATTTACTTATTTATTACTTTTATTTTAAAATTAATTTAATTATACATTAATTTCATTTTGTAATTTTTTATTAAATTCTTCAATTTGTATTGGATTATTTACTTAATCAATAATAATTTTATTATATTTATATTTTACTTAATTATATTTTATTAAATCATTTATATTTTTAACATTTTCAATTACAAAACATCTAATATTAATGTTAATATTAATTATTAATTATTATGATTGGTAATTTTATTTTATTTAAATTATAGTTAAAAATTATTTTTTTGATGAATTTTTAAATATACTTAAATTTTTATTTAATTAATTATTAAACTTTTATTAATTTTACTAACTCTAAAAAAATTTGGGCAACATAACGGCAATATTTCAAACTATCCCAAAAATTGAAAAACCTACAAATTAAACACATATATACCCAGAATATTCCCAGATCATACAAAACATATATATGCATTAACAAATACATCAATTTACATATATACAAATATTTAACCACAAAAAAAATATGCCAAAACTGATTTTTTTATTAATACAAAAAAAATTATTAAATACATATTTACAAAAATATCACATTTAATATAAAACAATTTAAAAATATAAACATACATTATTAATTTGGTTTTTTTAAGTTCATACTTTAACTAAAATACATATATCGCAAATGTAATGACCCAACTACTCTAAACTTTTGGACCATTACGAAAACTATACATACAAACCCTTAATAAAACTTACATTGCGAAAATACCATAACTTTATTAGAAAACTTGTAGAAATAAGAGTTACTTACATAAAATATCAAGTAGGATATGGGATCCCATTGTTTTAAAAACAAAACATAACATTATTTAGAATAAAACGAGATTACATAACAAATGCGGAAAATACATGTAAAAACCATAAAGACAAAACTACATCCTCGAATCGAATAACGCTCGGCTCTTGAATCCATTCCGCCTCAATACACATTCTCCAAGCTTCCAAGAACCTTTCTGCCACTAAGACCTATTTTCCTGCACATATAAACAAAAAAGGAATGAGCCTAATGCCCAGCAAGGAAAAATCTAACACATAGTGCATATACATAGATTTCATAAGAAACATAAAAAAAAACATAACATAACATACATTACACTTATATCATACACATACTATAATGTCCATTATTACTTGGGGTCCCATAGACTAAACAAGTCATATGCCCATTAGATTAGTGGGGTCCTACTAGCTAAGCAGGTCATATGCCCATAATCTATTTGGGGCTTGTTAGTCATATGGGTCATATGCCCAAGCCTACAACATACATATCATAACATAAGAAAACATAAGAAAACATAAGATAACATATAATAAGCATATAACATATAAATTCTATCCTATTTTCCTTACCAAAGTTACCGTGATAAGAGGACAGCGTTGGGACTTTGGAACACTCTTATTAACCATTATGAAAGGGTGAGTCTATAGAAGAAAAAGACAAATGAAAGGAATGGAAGGACTAAACCTTGAGAAACATACTTACCAAAAACTTATGTGCGAGTTCTTAGATTTCCTAACCAAAATAAAGATTAAGGTTAGAATAAGTAGAAGACTATGAGAACTTTTAAAGAAAAAGTACAGAAACGAACTAGAGGTTGGGTTACCTTGAAGACTTGTAAGACCAATCTAAACCTCGAACCGAAATACTATAAATCCTTACTTTTCCAAGTGTTTGATAAGCTTATGATGATCAAGCTTATGATTTCCCCACCCAAGTGTTTACACTCTCACACCCACCTAGCAACTTGCAGCCTCTGAACTTAGAGCAAAAGATGAATAATGGATGGGTACTAGGTCCTATTTATAGAGTTTAGGAATGAATGGATCTTAATTTAACTTGAATAAAAATAATATCTTTTTAGGTGAAAATAATTTGAATAATCGTTCAGCAGAGGCTGAAGACTCGTTCAAAAAGGTGCTGGACTTATCAAGAGGTTGAAGGGCTGGATGGAAAATGATTTCAAAATAAGCTGAAGGAGGTGATATATCGCCTCTATAGGCGATATATCGCCTGGACCATTATGCCCGAGGCAAACGTGCATCGTTTCGTGTTTTCCGTTCTACATGTTGCGATATATCGCCCCCTATAGCTGCGATATATCGGCATTCGCTGATTATTTAAACACGAAATTACACATTTTTAGCTTAATTCAAATTGAGTAAACAGTCTTGACTAAGCCCTCAAACGTATTCAAAGCTGCTGACTAACCTTAGAGCATTCAAACTTTACCCTTATTAAATTTAATCCTCAAAATACTTAATCTTTAATCTTCCTTACATAACATGTGCTTAAAATCCTATTGGCTCTTATCTAAACCTTATAGTATAATACATTTTATCCTTAATATCAGTCATATTAATCAAACCTTAGGTTAACATTAATATTATTAAACTATAGTTTAAACTTAGAAAATCTACAAGTACTACTATGAGTGTCCAAATAAGTCCCGGTCTGAACCAAAAATCCACAGTTACAAAGATAATACTATAAATACTATAATACTACTATCTAACTAGCTAAGTAAAGTTCTTGGACTCTACAGCAAAATACAATATAATAAATATTAACAAGCAAAATTAAACAAATACTTATAACACATTAAAATAAAAAAAATACATATTCAAATCTGTTTTTTTAATTTTACAAAAAAAATTAATAAATACAAAAAACATATATTATAAAAGTAACTTAAATATAGTTGTTATTAAGAGAAACAAATACATATAAAGCATTAAAATAAAAATTAATATTAACGACTATATTTTTGTAATTAATGTTAATTTTCCTAAGACTAACAAAATTTGGACAACATAACAACTATATTTTAAACTATCCCAAAATTTTATAAAACCTGCAAACTACACAAAAAAATATACATAATATTACTAGATTGTTGACGCCGTTTTTCGTCAACAGATAAAAGAAGAGAGCACGTAAACAATTAAAGACAATGGCCAAAAGAAACAAACGAATCAAACACACGGTTTTTTACGTGGTTCAGCAGTTAAATCTGCCTAGTCCACGAGTCTCTGTTATTAACCTCAAGATTATCTCTGAACAATTCTTTAGCATGAATTCTCCAGAGTTTTCTCTTAAGGATCAGAATTTCGGTCCTTTACAATGGTGCATGGCTTCTCTATTTATAGAGAAGGATGCAGAATACTATCCCACATATTTTGGGTAGTTACTCTTTTGTGAATAAAAATAAATGGCTTTAAATGCCAATAATCAGATAAAAAAAAGGAAACGTCCCTGAAGACCAGGGAACGCATAACTGACTAAATAATATCCCACGATTCTTGGGGATTTACATCAATAAATGAGGATTACATCTCATGTTTACAATACTTGTAGATATTCAAGGTGGTTATAGCGTATCTCCCAGGCTTTAGCATCTCAGGTTTCATGTCATTGTGCGAGCCACTGACATATCCCGAGCTAACGTTGCTTTCGAGATGGGATATCAAGCTCAAGACCCATGCTCCGAAGTTCCTGAAGATGAAGGTGTTCTCGGAACTACCTTTTGAGATCGAGATCATTTCGAGATCACCGTATTCGAGATCATATATCATACTTTGTAGGCTCGACTTACAATCCTAGACCACTCTAATCCTCACGAGACCATTTGTTGCGAACTCAGCTTTCGAGGTCATATTTACTATGGCTCGAAATCTGGGTATAACATAGATCAATATACAGAATATTCTCAGAGCATGGACAACATAAACGCATATTTACTTAAAATTTCTAAAATATTTTAAAATTTGATTTTTAATTGCTAAAAATTAATTGTTATTATAATACCAAATCTAATCTCATAATCTTAAGATTAATCGAATACTAATTAAATTAATTTCTAATTATGAGATTATATTAGATCATATTAGATCATCTAATGTAATGATTTTTACTATACTATCATGCACAACATAAAATTTAATTTTTTCTTGTACCTTTTTTTCGAAAATTTAAAACAGAAAATGAAAATAAAAAAAAACAGAAAACAAAAACTAAATCATATATAAAAAGAAATAAAACTAAATAAATAAAAAATAAGAAATACAAAACTGAAAAAAAAAAAAACATAAATATAAATAGGGATATTTGCGGCGAAAATACCTAAGTTTTTCACTTTATAACACTTAAATACCTAAGTCTTTTTTTTTTGCGGCTAAAGTACCTTCCGTTAACATTTCTTGGCATCCGTTGGTACCTGGCTGTTAAGTACCAGGTAAGTGCCTACATGGCACTTTCTGATTGGTCTAAGTGGATATTTTTAATTAAAAAATTCATTTATATATTTAAAAATTAAATAAAAATCATTAAAAGTCTAATAAAAAATAAAAAATGATTTGAAATTCATTTTTTAATATAAATTAAATTTAAAAATAATTAATTAAAATCGCTAAAACTAAAATTCTAATAAAAAAATAAAACAAAAATCTTGTTAATAACTAATAAAATCTAAAACTTAAAAACTGAAAAATCAAAGCTTGTTCTCTCCATTTCCCCTTTCTTCTTCTTCTTCTTCTTCTTCTTCTCAGGTCTACCACCACCGGAGTTTTGGGGTGACTGGTAATGCGACGGGGTGGAGTTATGGTGTGACGGAGACCGGAGACGGAGGTTTGCAAGCTTCTCAGATCTTGGCGATAGTACTGTCGAGTTCGGGGCTTCTCAGATCAATAGTCGAAGTCGGGGGTTGGTGCTTCTCAGATCTTGGCGATAGTACTGTCGAGTTCGGGGCTTCTTAGATCAATAGTCGGTGTCAGCTGGGTTGGTGCTTCTTAGATCTGGGTAGTCATAGTTGGGGCTAGAGAAGACAAATCTATACGGATGGTGTTCGGCGTGATTTAGGTGTTCAATGGGATTAGGTGTTCTGGGTAGTCATCAGAAATTGGGTTTTCAACGAGATTTGAGTGTGTTTGAAGTATTCGGTGTTGGGTCATGGACTGAGAACATTGGGCGACTAGGCTCGCAAGCAACAGGAAAGGAAGAGCTACAACGGTCTCAACTTGTTTATGGAGTTTTTTTTTTCTATGTATGTGAAATGGTACCGATAATTGTTGAAAAATGGTTTTGGGATTTTATATGAATAATGATTTTGATAGTGTTGAAGATAATTAAAACAATGGTTTGATGATGATAAAATAAATGCATTGATTTGTACAGATTTTGAGATTAGTTTTGATTATGAGATTCGATTGAAATGTTAATTTTTTATGATTTGAGAATGAAAATACTATAAAGGTAACAATGTTTTAATAATTTATTTTTCATAGATCGACTCGTCTACTGACCAATTTCCGAGCATGATCAACACATTCGAGTAGCCACAGGAAGAAGGATAAGTGGATTAGCGATGAAGTGACGACAAAACATGTAAGTTGCCTAACCTTAACTAATTTATGATCATTAACTTTAAAAAAGTTTATTAAATCATTAATAAGTATTAATTATTAATTGGTTGGTGTCAATTAGTAACTACTCATTAATTATTAATTAAATTTATAACAATTAAATCTTTATGATCTTTTTGCCAATATTTTTATGATTAATGATTGTGGAGTAAGATGAAAAATGAATGTAACTAATGTTGTCCCCATATTAGGGAGCTTATGGGCTAAGTTAATTTGTTCATGAAAATCCATATCTAAATCACAAACATGCAAATATTGTTGATGTATATGTTTATAGACGTAAATTCCCCATTAATGGAATTAATTGCTCTTACTTTATATATCAACAATATCTTTATTATTGTGATTTAGATATGGATTTTTATGACTAAATTAACTTTAGTCCATTTGCTCCCTAATACAAAAACAAAATTAATTACATTATTTTCCAATCACTGGTCTGTAGCCATTAATGATAGGATGTGGGCAGATAGATAATAAAGTTATACTTTATATGTAGTTATATTAAAAATTTCTAAGTTAGGTTTTCAAATAATGTTATATTGGAATGTGATATATGTATTTTTTATCGTGCAGACTGAGATGACTGAGCACCAAGCCTTGCAGAGTACGACCCCTGTATCATTTGTTGCTTCTTGTGTCGACGATAATGTCGACGGTCAGTTCCCGCCTGATATGGACATTGCCACAGATGTCCTTGGGTCGCGCTCGCGTTATAAGAAATGGTTTGGGGGGTTGCCTAGGTTGATGGCAGTTGGTGCAAAGAAGGCAGCATCTTCATTAAGTTCTCAAATGTCTGAGCAATTGCCACTTGAAGTGTACATCATTTTGCAGCAAAGTCAGGACATTATGCAGGAAAATCATAACCTAAAGAAGTACATGACTAAACTTGAGAGTTTTCAACGACATCCAGATGTATTGCTCAGTGCTTTGTTGAAGCAGATTGGTATATTGGCTCCTGATTTTACTGTCGACTTACCATAAGAGGATGATGGTCCAGGTGACGATGATGCTTACGAGAACGGGATGATGAGGAGGACAGTACACATTTGTAAAACTTTTTTTATTTATTTAAAGTTTAATTAATTAGAGATTTAATTTACTAAACTACTTTTATATTTTCATGTTTAGTAGACACAATTAACATTAATAGTTATAAAATAATATCTATTTATTTATTTATAACAGTTTTATTTCTAATTAAATTAAATAATATTATCAAACAAATTAAATAATTATTAATATATTAAAATTAAAATTTATTAATTAATATTAATATATTTAAATTAAAATCAATAATATTAATTTTTTTATTTCAAAAATACTTTTACCTGTGCAAAATTGCGTCAGCAAAAATCATTATCGCCAAAAATAAAAAAACTCTTGTCGGTGTAATTTTACGTTGGTAAAAGTCTTCACCTTTATTGGCGCTAAAATGCACCACTAAAAAACCTAGCTTTTACTGGCACAAAATTCTGCGCTAAAGATGGCCATCTTTGCCGATGCAATTTTGCCCCACTAAAAGTGTTTTCCACAATTCGTGACAAAGTTTTTCGTCGACGCAAACATATTTTTTTCGGCGTAGTTTTCCATTGCTAAAGGTAACTTTTTCCGACGGTACATTTTGCGCCAGCAAAGGTTCTATTTCTCACGGATTTTTGACGTCGTCTTTTGCCGACACAAAAATGTGTCGAGAAATCCCAAAGGACCTTTGCCGGCGCAAAAACTCGCCAACAAAAGTAACAATTTTTGTAGTGAATGGTTTACTTGAATATCATTTCCCAACGCTTCTAAAACGCGCTTTTTAGCGAATGTGTATGTCCTTCGAGTTGGTACATGCCTTATCCCAGCTGATATCATTTTTCTTTCGAACCAACTCTCTATTCAAAGTTTAACATAGTTATTGAGTCGTTCGAGCTGATTTTCTACTTTTTGAGCAGAGGTGGCACTACATGAACCCGAGTTCATCACAACGTTTCCCGAGCTTATCATTTGAGAAAAATGATTCGTCTCGAAATCAAAGTATAACAAATACAATTGTGAACGAAGCTCCTACTTACCGTGCTTAGTACTCCAAAAAGAGTTCTACTAGCGAAAAAAAATTAATTTCCTACTTGCATTATATATATACTAATAATTAGTTAGCCAACTATAAGGAATCTTTGAATACTAGTTGAAAGAAGAGAGAGATACAAATTTTAGGATATATATATTTAATCAAAGTGACGTTCTATATTGTTTATGAACGATATATAAAATGAGTGAATTGTAGTAGCCAATTCTAAATCTAAAATTGAACATGTGATCTAAGTATTGGGACACATATAGAGATCTGGTTCGATATACCAGGTCCAAGACCAAAATGCTTTATCTTCAATATTTACTTTAACTATATTCTTTATAATTATTGAGCTTTTTTGTTGACTTCGAAATTAAGCAAGGGTCATTGTTAAATCACAAAAGTAGAGCAACTATTCATATAGCCATCCCTAATTATAAAAAAAGAAAAGAAAAAAAGAAGTAAAGATATGAGTGATATAGCATTGTTTTTTTTAAATAGTGGGTCCCAAGTTTTTGACTGTTCTTTTCTCAAATATTGTTTAGTGTTCTTCAAATTTAAGTTGAAGAAAAATGGCGTCAACAATTTGGTGCTTTCATTGAAAGCATTAAGAAAATCTTTGTATTGTTTAATCAGAAACCTCTTGCATTGCATCAATGGTCGCCGCGAACAACCCAGGAGCTGGTATGGGACCATTGCCCCAAATACCTGAGGAGCAAACTCCTCAAACTGATAATTATCCTTGGAGGCCTGGGAAACAACCAATGGTAGACCATGGCCCAAACGAGGGAAGTGCGTCATCTGACTCCAGGGGGTCGCCTGCTCCCAGGCCCGACGAGGACTTCTACTATGATTTTGAGAGGTACATTCTCATTGTGGAACTAGAGAATCGCCAATTGCGCCTACAATTGGTAGAAGCCACACGACGTAATGAAGAATTGGCTAGGCAGGCCACTGCGGAAGCATGGCTGCCAGGAGGGCCCAACAGACCTAGCCAAGGCCCAAGGCAAACATTGACAACAATTTCCCTAGGAGGAATACTCAAGCTAATACTGCAGGTAATCCAACTGTGGAGGTAACTGCAAAAACAAGAAATAATCAAGCTCCCCCAACAACTCGGAGCATTAATCCTAAAGCTGTCATAAATAACCCAAAACCAGTCCGGGGCAATTCTGGACCTTCCAGACCCAACAATGGAAGACCCCCACCATCTCCTATAAGACATCCTCCGTCTCCCATAAGGTACCCCTCTTATGTCCGAGAGGCACCCCAATCGGCCCTTAATAGTGGCGGCGTGCTCCATAAAGACCTTCTCGAAGTGGCAGCTGAGACGGGAATCACCAAGCTCGGCCCGAGCACAGAGGCGAACGAGGGGAAACTCAAGGACATAGGCCAACCCAACCAGTAGAAAGTCACATGTCGAGATCACAGAAAACCAGAACAAGAGGGCTGGTGGAAGATCCACCTCGCAACCATCAACCCCCTCAACCAGAAAGAAATGTTAGTTTTATGAGTGGGAGTTCGGACCTCACTAGGTTTGTAAGCATATATAATACCGAACACAGGAATGCTGGGAATTATGACAATAATCTTTATATTCGAGATCATTTGAACCAGAACCGAGGGCAAGCTAATCCGTTGAATCCCGATTTGCGTGCACATCTGAACAACCAAAATGAACATGTGCAGCCAGTATATGGGAACATGTACAACCCTAAACTGGGGCAGGGAGCTGGAGTTTTTATAAACAATAACCAGCTACCCCAAGCACAAGCTCAACCTCCAGTGGACTTGGTCCAGAGAATTAATCAGCTCGGAAAAGCGTCCAGACTATTTCAGGATGATAAGGAACAAGGACAAAGCCGACGACTCTGATGAGGAGCTCGAGCCTTTCCCTCCACATATAAATAACACACCATTCCCTTACGAGTTCTAGATACAACATATTGCTCCATATGATGGGAACTTATACCGTACAATCATTTGAGCACATTTAACACAATCATGCGTGCCAGCAACGTTGGCTACGAGCTCAGATGCATGATATTTCCAACAACTCTGACGGGACCAGCAACGAACTAGTTCGATAAATTTTGAAGGCATTAGATCTCGTCTTGTTATCAATTGGCGAAAGAATTCAAGAAATAATTTAAGGCCATGATAGGTGTCAGACCCGAAGCCTCAACCTTGACCAATGTTAGACAATAGCAGGGAGGGTCGTTATAAATATACCTAGCGAGGCTTAACATTGAGGTGGCATGAGCCCGTAATGTGGATGACAGTGGTCATCTTATGGCCGTTCGAGCTGGTATATTGCCAGGAAGTCCTCTTTGGGATGATATGTAGAGAAAACCAATAAGAACAATAACTAAGTTCAACAGAGGGGCTCAAAGATTCGTCGATGTAGATGAGGCGAGATCGACATTAAAAATGACCCCACAGACCATCATAACTACAACGACGAACGTTAACTCAGCCTTAACCTCGGCTACCCCCTCAACGTCTCGACCCTCAGAAGACAACCCTTCAAAAAGAAAGAAATATGAAGGGAATAATTGTAATATCCAATTCTACTAGTAAGGGTATTATGGTAATCTGGCTTGGGTGGGTATTATGATAAATTGTATGTTCTTATGTGTTTAATTATACGAACTATGATATGCATGATTTATGGTGTATGTTTATTTTATGTTTTTTGGCAAGCAATCCACACACATTAGTTTGTTCAAGTATTAAAGGCCAAAGTGCGATATAGATTGAATTACATGGTCAAAGTAGAATTATGAGTTTTGTGATAGAAAGTGTGTAATTATGAAAAGTTAAAACTATTAGTTTTTGTTGGAAATTACAATAAGGGGTCGTTTGGTATGCAGGAATCTGGAGACGGGAATGAGAATCTGAATACTTTCCCATGTTTGGTATTGGGTTTGAGTAATTCTAACCTGGGAATCTGTACTCCAGGGGTTTTAACTTTCCCTGATTCTAGGTTCATGTGAAACCAATCTGACAAGCGGTTTTCAGATACCCAGGAATGTGAAACACTTCAAATTTATTATTATTTAAAAAAAAAATCTTAAACCAATATTTTTTTAGTTAATGGCTTATTTTATTTTTGAAGCTTATAATATAAAAACAAATATACATTTATCAAACTATAAAATGATAAATAATATTTGTTTATTTAAAGAAATTAATTTGTAAAGCCTTTATATCATTACTTTAGTTTAAAATAACAAATGAAATATTATTAAAAATAAAATAAGGGTATTTTTGTAATTTTAAAAATTGCACTTGATTCTAGTATTCAATAGATGCATTTTTTTTAATTCTATTAAAAGATATTTCATGAGTAAAATTGTTTATAAATTATTTTGATGAAATATATTATTATATTAATTTTATGAAAATATGAAAAAAAAAACAAATATACATATATCAAACTATAAAATGATAAATAATATTTGTTTATTTAAAGAAATTGATTTGTAAAGTCTTTATATCATTACTTTAGTTTAAAATAAAAAATGAAATATTATTACAAATAAAATAAAGGTGTTTTTGTAATTTTAAAAATTATACTTGATTCTAGTATTCAATAGATGTATTTTTTTAATTTTGTTAAAAAATATTTCATGAGTAAAATTGTTTGTAAATTATTTTAATGAAATATATTATTATATTAATTTTATGAAAACTTAACAGATTCTTATGCACAACCAAACACAGAAAGTGATATTCCCAAGAATCATAGATAAGATTACAGTGCACAACCAAACACAGTGATGTAAGTTTCCAGACTATCAGATTACCCTCTTCAACTTTCCCAGTAATATGAAAAGTGTGAACTCCTCATACCAAACGGCCCCTAAGGGTCTCTAGTGATTATTAAGAATAAATTTGAGGTTGGGGACAGAAGGGTCATTTGGTTTTATACGAATTAAGTCAGATTAAATAATCTATTAATAAGAAAATTAGGTTTAGATTTTATACGATTTTCAGACTCTGGTTTTGGGCGATAGACTTAAGGGGAAACAGACCAAGAACAATCTCTCGTTCTTGATTTGAGTTTTTGAAAGATTGAGGTTTGAAGGAGATCATAAATCTAGCCTATGGAAGGGCTAGGAATCTCATAGGCGACAAGGGTCTGAGTTTTGGTGGCTGGATCTTGATCTGTAAGTGTTCAACTTATGCTTAAAGTTTTTGTCAACCTAAGGTTTTGAAATTCTGATAATTGTTGTTATTGTTTATGGGTTGATGAATGTCTAATATAAGTTTAGAGATGTTAATATATGAGTTCTAGGGGTTAGAAACATGTTAGGATAGTTGTTTTGGGGTAAGATTTGAGTTCCCTAGTGTTTTGGGATGTTTTGAGTCGAAAGGGTCGTGAAATTGCAGAAATTTCTAAGTTTTTTTTGTAGTGGCGCCGCGACTCATGTGATGAGCGTTACGACTCAAATGTGTCTCTTTTAGGCTGAAATGTGTCCAAATACAAAATATTAAAAATAAAAAAGATATTTGAAGAAGAAAATTCACAGACTTTATTACACACAATGGGAAATCAACATAAAAAATAAATATTATCTATTTAGATAGTGTTTTATCATCACTTAGTAATCTTTAAAATATTAGAATCTCATAACTAGAAAAGAAATTACAAACAAAAAATTACAAACATAATTAGAAAAATTTGGAGGAGATCTGCCAAATTGTTGATCTAAAAATACATAGAAAATTAACCTAAAAAGAAGATGAAGAGAATGGAGTAGTCTTAAAATATGACAATTCTGTAGTGTAACTACCCTCTTTTCAAAAGGCTCCTAAACATTCATTTTATAGATTTTTCTAAGAGGGACCTATATGAAATTACAATTAACAATGGGGTGCACAAAGAAATCACCTTAATAAAATAATAGTGATAATAATAATCTGATTATAAAGATATGATTATTAAATATTATTATTATTATCATAATTATTATTACTACTATTATTATTAATTTAATTTCTTTGTAAGCTTGATGCAGGTGGTATTTTGGACACTAGCTTCACATTCAATACTTTTCCTTTTTATTTTCTTTGCTTGAAGTGGCCCGTGTGCATAAAAAAAGAAAAGAAAAGCTGATCACTTTTCATGCCTTCTGAAATATATGCAAGTGAGGAGAAGAGCTGTCAATGGAGATAGCAGTTGGTCGTGGGTCCCACACATATGGGAGATGGGGAGTGGCGGCTCAAGGACGTGAGTGAAGGCAATTGGGACAGCAAGGCAATGGGCCTTGGACGCAGGGGGGACCTTGTAGGACAGAGAACTGGGCTGCAGGAAAGGTAGATGGGCAAGACAATGTAGCACGTGGGTACTGTAGCTACACGGGTCACTATCTACACAATTTCTTTTTGGGAGTTTCTTATTGTTTCGAGCGCTCTTGCAGGTTTTGGCTTACTACTACGAGTTACTCAAAAAGAGGAACTCGGTTATTCTCAGTGTCCATGGACATCTCTCTTGCCTGGTCTTTATTTACTCGTGGGGGGTTTTGAGATGGGATCCATCGCTGATTAACCCACGGGTTTGTTGCGGCTCCTCTTGTTTAGCCCTGGCAAGCTCTTTACTCGGCCATTTTGAGCCGCAGCACTCCCACGGGGGTCGTCCCCTAGCTATTCTTAGGGTGACTGCAACTTTGATTGCCCTTCATGCCATCCTTTCGTTCGAATTCATTGCTTGGTCAGCTGTCTCTTAAGCACCTATTTTCTAGCTCTACAATAGGGTTGGGGATCTCGGGGTGTTGTGGAAGCATTCCCCTCATCTAGAGTTCATTCATCATTCATGGGTCATGTATTAATTCTTGGGAGCGGGAGGCTGCTTCCACATCTTGGGATATTTTCCTTGGGTGCAGTCATCGTGATGATGAAAAGAAGAGTTTAGGAAGTACGCAATGTGCGTTTCTCTTAACCCTCCCAATAAAAGCACCAAACTTTTGACGTAATTTTTTGTCAACTAAAATAAAAAGAGCAATTAATCAAATAAATTGTTCTTAAAGAATAAATATGAACACAAGAGATTTTACGTGTTTCAATAGCTAAATCTACCTAATTTACGAATTATTTTTATTGATTGATCTGCATTAGAGCTAAAAGCAATTTCACATAATTTCTGTACAATATTTGTATGATAAAATAAAGGAATATGGTTCAAGTATTTATAGACCCAGATACTCTTCCTCACAATTAGAGGTAGTTATAGAGACTCTTCCCCACGATTTGAGGGATAAGTTATCCAAATATCTTCATTTGAATTTAAATTACAAATAAATCAGTTAACAATATAGTATCTAGACTAATCTCTCTTTTTAAACACCCCTTTCGAGTTGATAGTAATACTTTTCGAGCTGGTATTTGTCATTTACATCTCCGAATCGATCTTTCTCTGATCTGAAATGAACTAGTACTTTGTAGTTACGATAATATTAAAATGATAATAATATTTAAATCTCTGAGCTTATTGAATTTTCTCCGACCTTATTCTCCGAGCAAAAATCTCTCAGTTCTTAGAGAGAGAGAGCGTATGACATATTTATATACATGATAAATTAAGATTATAAACACGTGTGGTAGTCGACATTTTGATTTTAAGCGGAAGAAACTGAGCAGCAGCTTCATAATGATATGTTCTCATTCTGACACTTCAATACATACAATTAATAATCCAACTGCCCAGCTGAATTTTGTCACACACTATGACCAAGTGGGCTCGACTAGAAGCAGAAGATATTGAGTGGACCACAAAAGATAATAGTTCTGAACTGAATTTTGCCTCTTGATCATGATGAAAGGAAAGAAAAGGATCGTCAATAATAAACGAAAAAATCTATGATTAAAACGTCATACATACATACGTGGAGTAATTCTACAACAAATTTTCTAATTATCAAAATAAAGCAAAGATATCCATAATATTTGACCTACTTCTAGTCAGATTTTTATAAAAATACTAGAAAACCCTTTAACTAAAATCATATATAACTTTTGAATTTATTATAGTAAACTTGTTGATAAAATTTTGATAAAAATAATTCTAAAATACCCTTATTTAAATTGAACTATCCCAATTGAATAAAATCAAACAAAATAAAAGTAATACATTTAAAATCAAATAAAATAAAATAACTAAAATTAAAAATTCAAATATAAAATCAAACCTAAGACTCACAACGAGCCAACTATTCCAATAATTAATAAAAAATCAGGTATATTTTTAAATTTTCAAGTATTTTACGTTAAATTAAATATATAATATATAGGTTGTATTAGATCAATATAATTTTAATTAGATTTTTGACAATATCATCTCCTAACACATCCAATTCATTTAAAATCCAACTTTTCATGTCTAATCTGTTTTTTTTCTTAATCACAGATTGGAATCTATTCAATCTGTTAGATGAGTTTAGATTAGATGTTGAGCATTCTTATTAATTAGTGTACATGGTGGAAATAGAAACAAGAGGGAATTTTTTATTTACAAGTTTTTCTTGTATATAATTGATATGTTTAATGTAGTATTTGTCACAGTGTTATGGGATCATCCTATTGTTGACGACGTTTTTCATCAACCAAAATTTAATAGAGCAATTAAGCTTTTATGAATAATCAATGACGAAAAGAGATGAAGAGATTTTATACATGGTTTGGTAGTTAAATCTACCTAATTCACGAGTCAATATTATCGATATGTACCTGCATCAAAGCTCTGAAAGCAATTTCACAAACTCCTTGAGTACAAGTAATTATGCATGAGAAATAATTGACCAAATCCAGGTATTATATAAGCCTGGTTACTGATATTACTTCTCTTATTTTTAGGAAAGTTACATTAATATCAAACTTAAACTCACACTATAAAAGAATAATTTAAATTATAATCCAATAATTAAAATATCAAATATCCCATAAAAATTGGGTTATTTAAATTCAGTTTTAACTAAGCTCATAATTATAAGTGTGTTGTAACCAACTATCGTCCATCTTGTTTGAATTCATCGTCACATTATCATCCGCTTCGAGCTTACATCTCATGCTCGACCTGGACTAATGATGTAGCTTCTGGATATATATTCACTTGTATAAATGGTCATACTTCCTTTACTTTATATATTCGGTTCCCAGTCTCGCGAGCTAACATTTCGAGATTAAATGAATCTATCTCGAAATTTGGGGTGTAACACCTATACTATCCCAGCAATATAATATTACTACAAGAAATTGGGATTTTGCGGTGATCAATTTCGCCGCCAATAACATTTGGGCGAAATTTCGCCACAAATACGTCACTGCAAAAAGATCATCGTAAATGCCATTATTTCCAGCGAATAAATTCCCACCGCAAATAACCTCATTATTTGCGGCGAACATATCATTGCAAATATCAGTGAGTACGTTGTAAAAAATTCTGGATTTTGTCGTAATTGACTCTTATTTGAGGTGAGAATTTTAAATTATTCGCCGACTCTTATTTGCAGTGAATTATTCATCGCAAATACAATATACATTCGCCGCAAATAGTGTAACAGAAATAAAAAAAATAAAAAAAATCAAATTTAATATATAATAAAAGTTAAAATTATAATTTTATTCTCCATTAATTGATAAGAAAATAAACCATACAATCTAATATTAATAATTGTCTTTATAGTATTATAATAAATAAACACTACTATTTATATAACTATATAATCTATCCTAAGTTGATTGCATCATCATCGTTACCGTCATCTAGATACTAAATGACTGGGGCGGTGGAGATCGTGACGGGGTGCTGGTAACATCCCATATTTCCTAATAGGGCTTAGTGCCTGGATTAAGGGGCTGGGAGGCAATAATTGAGTTAATATGTAAATTATATTATAATATAATCATGCTTGTTTGTTAGAGATATTAAATATGTGTATGTGAGCCCGTTTTTTATGAGAAGGGTATTTTAGTAATTTGAACGTTCGGGGAAATAAATGCAAATGTGTGTGTTTGTGTGATTGAGACCACATTATTATGTGGATATATTTGGGTTGCTTGACGAGAGGCGATCCCGATGAGCAAGTTAACGGAAAAGTCACAATGAGGTTTTATTACTCGGCTCGGGGTAAGCTTAGGGGTATTTTATTGATTTAGTACATTACCGGGAATTAGTGGGTAATGGGAATTTATTGGTAACCGTGTGAGAATATTGGGAGTAGCGGGAATTATAGGATGCAAATTGTGGATAGTGGGATTTAAGGCAAAGGACAAAATTGCCTTTGTGATCACATGTTGAGTAGGCTAAGGGCAAGGGGGGCAATTTTTTCATAACCATTCCGTTTAGGATATAGATGGCTGGGATATACTCAGAAGGTTTGAGAATTTGGGGGAAAAAGAAAGAATAGTAGCAGCTCTCTCTTTCTCTCTCCTTCGTTTACTCTAGGTGCCATGGAAGCTTGAGGAATTTTTGGGAAATTGAGGATCAAAGCTTAGGAAATCAAGGTGTTAGGCTTGGGGATTAGTTCTAGGGCGTTTTTCATCTCTGAGGTAAGATTTAAACTCAGTTGCTCTTGGTGATTCAGTGATTGTTGATTGAAGTTTAAAGTTTATGCATGTTAGATAGTTGGAAGGTTGAGTTTGTGAATTTTTTTGAAATATTTATAAGTAACAAACTTTAAAAAGCATAACTAACAATGTATCATATTTTTAATAATAAATGAATAAAAATATATTTTTAATAAAAATATGATGCATCAGGTCGCACTTGTTAATAATAAATGAATATTTCAATATCATGAGTTTGAAATACAGAGACAATTAAAATAAGTGAATTGTTTTACAGAAAAATGAATAAAATATATTATGTTCATAATACACCACTCAAGAATTCAAAGATACCAGTGAAAAAAAAACTTGATCTAATAACACAAGTTATTAAAGATGACTCTTGATAAATTAAAATAGGCAAGGCTATTCTATCTTTGGAGTGATATATTTGTTGGTTATAGGTAAGGTTATTGGAAAACAGACAGAGTTTTTCTTTAAAGAGAGAAATAGATCAGTAAAAAAGAAAGGGAAACCATCACACAAAATTTAATATTCCACCGACTGAGATGAACCACCAGTTCACACACACAAAAAAACTAATACATACTTAGTTGATGATGTAATCAATATTAGCCATATATATATAGCATTAAATAACAGTGTCCAAGTCTTTTTCTAAGAAAGTTACTACGTATACGTAGTATGGTCGTTATTTTCCAGGAAAGTTTCTACGTAGGTAGTATGTTCTTAATGTCAAGCCTGGAACTGTTCCCATTTGCCATTTTCTGCCTAAAGGTCACATAGAAAGTTTGAAAAATAAAAACTAATTAGGCAATTCTGCTAAGTAAAATTAAAGATGAACCTTCAGCAAGAAAAAGTCAGAAAAATGCACACATATGTTCTGTATGTATCACTCCTAAAAATAAAACGAATCCAAACCCTAATTGAATATTAACAAAATTTAGGCCTTTAGTATACAATATGGGGAATTGAAGATGAAGGGTTAAATTGAGAAATACCGAGAGCTTGGCTTTATCGTTTTGGTCCTGGGTATGAGACTGACACTCCTTCGTTACATAGGTTCTTCAACATTTGTTTATCTATTTGTAATGTTATACTAAATGCGAAAGGTTGTGTACTCCTGAAATGATGCGTACTTCTGAAAGTGTGCGAAATGTTATTTACCATTACTGTTAAACTGTAACTTTTCTTTTAGCATATTCTGTTAAAGTCATACCAAATTCGGTTAAACCATACCAAATTCTGTTAAATACAAAATACTGTTTGATAGCCATTTATATAATAGGTAAGATATTATATAATCAATGTGATTGCCTATATAGATAAAGTGCTCCAAATGTTCATAATGGAGAACATGCTCAAAGATGAGTTGTCGACCAGACATTAAATTACTCTTTCCAAAGAAATGATGTCTAAAAGACACCTCAAGAAGAACAGGAGATGAGAAAGTATCCCTATGCCTCAGCAGTTATGCTATGTTGGGTACAAGGTCCCACATGTGCTATGTAGTGGGTATTATCATTAGTTATTAATCAAATCTTAGTTTAAAATATTGGGCTGCGGTAAAGCACATACTCAAGCACACTACAACAAAATAGGTATTTAATGACTATATGGGGGAGACATTGACATTTATTGTCTCCCCCTATGGGGGAGACGTTGTTGAAGGAGCCATCTTAAGTAATCATACGATGACTCCCATGGGGAGACTTTGTATTTTAATGACTTAAACCATTTGTGTAAGTCATTATAGAGAGTCATTAAATGTCAATTTTTTGTAGTGACATCCTAGAAAAAGGACATATAATATGCTTGTTTTTATTCAAGAGGTGGACTAATCCCCACTGGTGGATATATTAATTCCGATTTTCAATTAGACAAAGATAGTCATAAATCGACATCTGAGTCGGTTTTCACTCTTGGTGGAGGAGTTGTAGTTTGGAGAAGTGTTAAACAATCCAATATTGCAGATTCAACCATGGAAACCGAGTATATAAAAACTTGCGAAGTAGCTAAGGAAGCGATTTGGCTCAGGAAGTTTTACATTGATCTAGAAGTAATTCTAGACCAGGGGAAGCCACTAATCCTGTACCGTCTCAACAGTAGAGCAGTATCTATTCAAAGGAACTAGGACGCTACAAGAGAGGAAAGCAAAGAAAATAACATCTGATTATAGAGATTGTGCATAAAGGTAATGTGACAGTTATGAAGATAGCATCAAAACAAAACCTGGAAACCCCGTTTACCAAGACACTTCCTGCAAAGTCTTTTATGAATCATGTACGAAATATGAGATTGAAAGAGATGTCTCACCTGCTTTAAGGGAAAATGGGAGATTGTTAGGGCTGGTGCCCGGAAAACATATGCAAAGACAATTTGTTGAATTAAGTAAAAATACATTTTTATTATATTTGATAGTTGTAATTATTGTTTGAATAATTTATACATAAATATCAGAAAATTCCACATTCATTTATGAGAATATAAACTTGTATGTGTATGAGAGAATTAAGATCATACACTATAACAAGAATTAGATTTAGGGACCCATTCTCATATCATCCACAATTCGTACGTGAGATGAATTTTTTTTTTCTTTCATGTCTTACTTTGTGAGACATGAAAAGTATTGTAAGATGTTATAAGTATTTTTTTTAAATAAAAATGAAAATAATAATAATAAAAAATTTGTGTATATTTCACGTCCCCTCTCCAAAAAAGTGACACATTTCAACCCCCCCAACAATGTTGGACATGAAATGTCTCTAATTATACCAAAAATGTCTCACATCATTTAGAAATAAAACAATTCTCATTTCTTTCTTTTATAAATTAAAAACTCACCTATATTTCAAAAACAATTAATATAATAAAATAATGTTACAAATTTTAATTTTATTAATTAAATTATTTAATAAAATATTTATATAATTTAAATTAATAAATAAATCAATTATATACACAATAAAATTAATTAAAATATATAAAAAATGATTTTATTGAGAAATTCAGACCTAGAAATGTAATTTTAGTGAGAGAAAGTTGGAGTTTTTTTTATTGAGAGAGGGAGATTGCAGAGGAGAGAGAAAAGAGAATCTCTAAGGGGCACCACTACTGGTGTCCAACACTACAAGAAAGTAGTGTACCACTATGCAATGCAATATCGAGTCCCACAGATTTTTTTTAATTTAATAGATATTATTGAGTATCACTAACCAACTATAAGGTGCCACCTCATGTGGTGTTGGACATCTTCACATGTCAAATAACAACATTCTGAGAGAAATTAGACTATGAAAATGAGGAAATGGGGAAGAAGAAGAGTCACACGGTTGGGATATGTGGTGATCCTATACGGAAAACATGTTATCGGTATAAGAACTTAACATTTTCTTAGCCTACGAATGATTTAGGTACCGAAATTAGGGTTGAAATTAATTATCGGTTGCACACACTTTTTTTATACCCCTGCACAACAAGTTGTTTAACCCTTGAACACTTTAAATTATTTGGAATTTAAAAAAAAAAAATTCAAGATGCCTATTATAAATACTCAATCAAAAAAAATTTGTCCCCAAAAACAAATGATCTAATTCCAGCTAATATATGAAACAGTCATCGACACAGTCAAGAACAAATGATCTAATTCTAATGACTTATACGTTTTCGTTTTGGTCAAAGACATATATAGTCACTTATTATTATTATTATTATAATAATAATAACAAAAACATATAGTGAAGACTTACCGAACTACAGAGTGCAGAAGCTGAAACATTCAATAGACTCACTTACGTTCTATAAGCTTAAGACTCTATGTAACGATAACAATACCAAAAGCAAAGCACAACATAATTATATAATATATATCTTTTTGGTAAACGAATCTAGTCACTTATTTAAAACTCCAACCAAGTTTTTCTGAGAATGGGAGTAGTGTAATATCTGTGACGCGAAATTAAATATCATCAAAGAAGTACTTCTTGAAAGCTTTGACATGTTCCACAAGAAGGCAAATGACAATCAAGAGGGACTCATCATCATCACCACTCCTAAGTATCCACAAGTCACCATCAACTTTGTGGTAAGCAGGCCCAAAATGGATCTCCTTTCCCCATCCGAAATCAATACCCTCAAACGCTAAGTTCATCCAGTTTATGACGCCAACATTGGGGTTCCCATAGTATTTGCCTCCTCCATTAGTTGACGATTTATATGAGCACTGGAATTCAGTCAGGTCTTGTTGACTTTTTAGGAAGTCAATTGCTGACAAAATATAGTCGTTTGTCACCATCTCAATTGCCGAGCGTAATTTACTCGCTCCGAAACCTAACGGCTTAGACAACAAATCTCCAGAGGTACAGCTCGCCATTACGTCGAAAGCTCCATTACCGAAGTACGAAAATGGTAACGGCGGCTGAAGGCGCTTTCGTGAGTCGATTGTTATGGCGCACGCTGTGGGTTGTTCCCTCTGGTGCTTCCTCGCCTTAGTTGAACACCTCCAAATATGACTCGTTAAGACCTCATACCGCGTATAAGGTCGTGATGTTTCGAGGGTAGTACTATTCTGACGGTCCTGATTTGCCCTCTTCTTCAGCTTCTGGACTTGTTCGTTTGCCAGCTTTAGCGTGACCATTGTGGTTTTCATCTTCTTGAGCTCTTCGACAGTAGGTCGTTTCAACAAAAACGGCATATTACTGAAGTCCTTGGAGTGATCAAAGCGTGGCGTTCTCCCCATCTCTCCGACTCTAAAGGCCTTTTTGTCCAAAAGCGGCGCCTTTCCTAAGGGCAGGCCTCGTGCGAGTCGAGCCCACTCAGTCATGAAGTTGGCGGCGCCTGTTCCGTCAGTAATGACATGTGAGATGGTGAGGCTTAGGCTTAAGCCACCGCACCTGAATTTGGTGAGTTGCACCTGACAAAGAGGGAGTTCATGGAGTGGAAGAGACTCGTTTATGTGGGGAAGAAGAAAACGATCAAAGTCGGGAGTGGGTGTGAAGTGATCTTCTCTGAAATGAGCGAGATCAGCGTTCAACTTGGCAGCAACGAAAAGAGCGCCGTGTGCGTTGCATTCGAGCTCAAAGCGACCATTGTCGAAGCTGCGCAAACGCCCAGCGAGTGGATAGAAGTGCACTAGAGCGTGGCTCAAGGAATCGATTAGGGTTTGAGTAATGGCTTGGAATTGGGTTGTGGTTGGGCCGTAGAAGTAGATAGCACTTGCATAAGTGGTGCATCCGATCTGATCCCATTCAGACAAGGATTGATTCCCTGTCCAAGTTGATTTCGCGGGAGTCACCATTACGCTTTTCTTGATGTTTAGCTCCATATATGTATATGCACGCGTTTATACGAATAAAAATATTATTTGAGAGAAACGGGAGACTTATCATTTAACTTACAGTAATAAGACATTGCTTGCTAACATATATATAAAATGAAAACCAAGTACGAAGCAAATTATAAAAAAATATTTTTTCTATATAAGCAATTAATGTTTAATTATGACTATATTTATACAGTTTTTTTAATCAGAAATATAAATATATATATATAAATACAAAAAATGGTATCATTTTGAACGTACATATGCTGCAAAAAAATATTTATTAATGATCCTTTTTTGTTCACTATTTGTTTTATTATATATCCAAATAGATTATTGTTGAATTATATCTTTTAATATATTTATTTCTTTGTTTTATCACATTTATTATTTTATATATATTTTAATTTCTAAATATACATAGCAGTAATTGTTTATTCCTTTTCTTTTTTTGTATAATAAAAACATAGAAATATATATATATATATCCTCTATATAAAAATAGATATTTATTAATTATATTAATATAAATTTAAATTTAAATTCAAATGTTATAAAATATAATTATTATAATAATATTTAATATAAGATTACAAAAATAATAATTATATTAATATAAATTCAAATTCAAATGTTATAAAATATCATTATTATAATAATATATAATACAAGACTAGATATTTAATATCTATATTAATATGAATTCAAAAAATTATAAAATATTATAATAATATATAATACAAGATTAGATATTTAATACTTACATTAAAATAAATTTAAATATTATAAAATATCATTATAATAATAATACATAATCTAAATTTTTATTAAACAAATTATCATTTATGTTTGAAAAGGTTATCATATTATATATATTTAAAAAATCATAAACATGTTTTGGTGTTGTTTAAATAAGTTTATGTCATTCTTTTATATATAATATTGTTTATTTATTTGAAATTTATATAACAATGATACAAATTTACTAAAAATAATTAATAAATTCTATAAATAAAACTAAGCAAACATGTATTGCACATTGCTTGTATCTAGTAAAATTAAACAATTTAAAAGAGTATTAGCTATTGTGTATGCATATAATTAAATGTGTAACTAGAAAACATAACCGCACGATTCGCGCAGTCTTTTGTAATTATTAAAAAATATATATTTTAAAATATTCTTTGGGAGATTGTGCTGTAGGATTCTTTTTCATCCTACTTGTACAACGTACTCTTAATATGGACATGTGAGAATGTTTTCACCACAATTTTTTTTCATGATGATGTTCATTGTATAGCGAACCTCCTTCAGGTTTTTGAGAAATTCTGAATAATCAATGTAACGAAAAAAAGTTCAAAAAGTTTGTTGTACTGCTTTTATTTATTATTATTATATATTTTTTTATTTTTATACGCCTTGATCAAGTAATTGTTTGCACCCTTTACTTTTTGAAAGTAACTATTAGACATCGTGTTTTGTCAAAAGGTTGAAAATAGGAATAGATAGATGGATTATTTGAAACAGTATTTTGGCCGATTACCCGTTTTGTCCATTTATTTTTAAAAATTAACCTTTAGACCATGTATTTAACCAAAATGTAAAAACTTATTTATAAAAGGTAAATTATATATATTTATATAATTTATGTTTTCTGTAAGGGTTCACACCATTTGGATTCTTGTATTTTGGCCTATTATCTATTGGGACCCTTTATTTTTATAAATTAATTTGTGAATTTCAAGTTTTGTCAAAATATTAAAAATAGAAATATATATATCGATTATTTGAACATTATATTTTGGTCGATTACCCTTTTTTAACCATTTATTTTTAAAAATTAACCTTTGGACAATGTATTCATTCAAAAAGTTAAAAATTCTTTATAAAAAGTCAAATATATTAATATATATAATTTATATTTTTGTATAAGGGTTTATACCATTTGAACCTTGTATTTTAGCCGATTACCCATTTAGACCATTTATTTTTTATAATTAACTTATGGACCTCGTGTTTTTCAAAAGGCTAAAAGAAATAGGAATAGATAGATAGATTATTTGAACCGGGTGTATTTTGGTTTATTAGAAAAGTAAAATAAAAAATGAGAAAAAATGTTGTTTATTATTATATTTATATTTATAGTTTAATTAAATAGTTGTCTTAATTAAATATCTAATCAACTTTTAATTTAAATTATATATCGTTTAAATAAATCATATGAAAATTTAAGTTTAAATTATATATGTTGTTAAGATATATTTTTTAAAAACTTTTTATGTTTAAATAAAAAGCATAAATAATCAAAATTTCTTGTGTTACTATTTTTATTTTTAGAGAATAAACTAAAATTATATATGTTACATTAAATAAAATAGTATATATAGAATATTTTAGTAATTTTTAATAGTGATATTGAATTTGTTACATTATAATAATAATTTAAATTTAATAAAAGCTTATTTGTATTGAAGTTACATTAAATAAAATAATATATAAATATAAATGATATATAATACGATCAAAGTTTTTTTGTTTTTAAAGAAACGCATTGAGATATTTTATAAAAAAACAAAAATATGCCAATATATATACGATTGAGAGAATAGAAAATTAATTATTAACAAATATCATTTATTATATTAAAATGAAATTCAAATTGAAATCTGTTATCAAATATATAAACATTTTAGTTATATATATATATATATGATTTGAATATTTTAGTAGAATTTTAGGTGTGACACCTTTACTACGTACTTAATATCAAATCAAAATCAAATTTTATCTCAGTTTATTTTTGAATTATTTAAACCACGCACTATCCAACTACAAGAAAAATGACATTTCTTAGCTACCAAATATTATTGCCGTAAATTAATATTATACTCTGCTTTTATATATTGTAGTAGCTTGAAAAATGATTTAGTTACTGGAAAAAAATTATTTCTAGTACCAAATATATAATTAATAAATAATATACATACCAGTGTTAGTTTTTTTTTCTTTTTTCAAAACAGATAAATATACATTTTGTGGCTAAAAAGAGTACATAGAGAGGATGTAGATCTTAATTTCAAAACAGATAAATGAGAATATTGGATTGCTGTAATTTGTGGTGGAGGTGATCGTGGGTAGTTGATCATATTTTTCACGTTTTGCATATTGATCTAATAAAAGCTAAAACTATCGAAGGACCCAACATATCAACTTTCTTGTCAGATCTCATTATTTTCAATGCTCAATTTTGCCTTAAATTTGTTTGTGCCCACAACATGCCTCGATGAAATGACACTACAAGCATAGTGAAAAGAAAAAAACACAAACACAAACAAACAGTACCGTTAAAACTAACACTACTACAAAAATAGTGATTTACACACTTTCTGTTATTACCGTTAAAATAAAATGCCGTTAAAATCATGAATTTATGTTATTTACACACTTATAGAAGAGATATGATTTGAATATATTAGTTGAGTTTTAGGTGTAACACCTTTACTGCGTCCATAATATCAAATAATTAAAATCAAATCTTATCTCAGTTTGTTTTTTAATTATTTTAAACCACGCACTATCCAACTACAAGAAAAATGACATTTCTTAGCTGCCAAATATTATAGCCGTAAATTAATATTATACTTTGCTTTTATATATTGTAGTAGCTAGAAAAATTATTTAGTTACTGGAAAAAAATTATTTCTAGTACCAAATATATAATTAATAAATAATATGCATACCAGTGTTAGTTTTTTTTTCTTAATTTCAAAACAGATAAATGAGAATATTGGATTGCTGTCATTTGTGGTGGAGGTGATCGTGGGTAGTTGATCATATTTTTCACGTTTTGCATATCTAATAAAAACTAAACTATCGATGGACCAAACATATTTAAGATATAATATATTGTATGACATGTATTTATATTTGTAAGATATATCAATATTTCTAAGTATTTTTTAATTTATCTTATAAAATTTTATTTTTTATATTTAAAAATATATATAATTAAATTTTAAATATATTAATATAAATTTACATATATACACACAAATATTTATAAATAAATATATATATATATAATCAGGTAGAGTCGAATAGGATAATAAGGTTGGGTATACCTATACCCGCACCCTACCCTATACCCACATCGGGTACACGTTTTTGTACCATCACCATCACCATCACCCTCCCCTAAACCATATTTTATCAGGTAATACGCTACCCATATTTTGCATATCTAATAAAAGCTAAAACTATCGAAGGACCCAACATATCAACTTTCTTATGTGATCTCATTATTTCAATGCTAAATTTTATCTTAAATTTTGTTTGTATCCACAACATGCGTGGATGAAATGACACTACAAGCATATTGAAAAATTAAAATCCATAATTGTTGTGAAGTAGCCGAAATTGATAGATTCAAAGGGCGAAGGAAAGAGAGTTGTTTGAGTAACAGAGATTTCAGGTCTTTTAAAATCAATGACTTCCCAGTTTCAGATTTCAAGCTTCCAGTTCCAACATTTGAAATTATCAACTGATGACCATTACCAACAATTAGTTTTTCATTACCTCCATAGCTATTTTTTTGAGCCATGTTGTCAGCATCTGCAGTGATGTGGTTACTTGCTCGACTATCCGCATACCATCCTTCATGATCTACAACTTCTGGTGTAGCTACATAAGCTTCTGGATCTTTCTTCTCTTGACCTCCTCCATTGTTTGGTGGACTTCCCATGAAGCTTAGCAATAGGCAGCTGAATGGCCATATTTCCCACAGACCTCGCAAGTTGGCCTTGAGTTCCTACCACTACCCTTGCCTCGACCACGGCTATTGTTTCCTTCACGACTATTATGATTATAGCCTCATCCTCCATGGCCTAAAGAGTAATTAGACCTGTTAGGATTGTAGCCTCTGCCTCCACTGTTAGTGTTGCTGGTGTTAGGATTCTGCTTGTTAGCAAAGTTTGCAGAAGGTGGTGTGGAACTTTGAGGATTTAGAGCCTTTGATCCTGGGTGCAGATTGCTAAACCTCTCAAGTTTAGCATCAAAACTGAGAAGGGTTTCTTGTAACTCTTGCCAGGTAACAGGTGTTAGGTTGTTCTTTGCTTCAATCAGAGAAACAATGGTGATGTATTCAACATCCAGGCCACTCAAAACATTTGATACCAGGTGAGGTTCTGGATACGGATCTCCAGCTAATGCGAGTTGATCAGACCATGATCTTTTTAATCTCAGATATTCTGCCATGGGAGTGGTCCCTTTTCGAATTGTTTGAAGCATGGTGCGAAGATCATCCATCTTTGCTCTTGTGTGAGCACCATACAAATTTTCCAGAGCAGTCCACAGAGCTCTTGCGGTGGTACATCCCATTACTTCAATGGCTATGGCTTCTGTCATTGAACCATAAAGCCACCCCATGAGAAACTGATCGCAGACAATCCATTGCTCATATTCTGGATTCACGCGAACTCCAAAGCCAAGCATTCCATCTCCTGTAGCAACTCCTGATGGTACAAGTTCAGCTGGTGGTTGTCTCATGCCATTGATGAATCCATCTAGCCTGTGGGCACGTATAATGGTCGAGACCATTGTCTTCCACAAGATGTAATTATTTCTGTCAAGCTTCAAAGCAAATGGTCAGGACAGAGTGTTACCAAACGGAGTGCTAGTAAAACCTCCAGATCCACTTGGAAGACCCGACTGAGGTACTCCATTGAAGAGCTGCGGAGAGCTGGTTTGGTGAGGTACTTGGTTTTGAGGTATCGGTTGATTATCGACAGCTCCTGTGGCTGGGCCCTGACATAGTAACGTGAGCTTTTACTGCTCTGATACCAAGTTTGAAAAGTGCCAAATGCACCAATAGGGAAAACTCAGCTAAAATAGGAGGCTGAGAAAGAACTATTCATTATATAGTGAAAGGTCACACACTACAAGAAATACACTCTTTAGCGGCGACATAAAAGTTGCCGCTGATAATAACATTATAAGCGGCGACAAAAGCTTAGTCGCCGCTGATATAAGACGGTTAATTTTTTTAATTAAAAAAATTACTAGCGACGACATTTTTACTATTAGCGGCGACATTTATCGCCACTAATATTTTTAAAATGTAAAAAAAATGTGGGAAATAATTTTAAAATACCGTAAAAAAAAGTGGGAAATTTCCCTCCAACGGAATATTAGCGGCGACATATTATATAATAGCGGCGACACGTGTTGCCGCTAATATTCGCCACGTAGATTAAAAAATATCTGCGGCGACTATTAGCAGCGACATGTGTCGCCGCTAATAGTCACAAAGTCCCAACCCTAAAACAAACTATTTCCTCTGTTTATATTTGTGCCGCCGTTGGTCTTCCATCTCTCCCTCTCCGCTAAGAACATCCGCAGCAGCACAAGAAGAAGGCTGGGGAAGCTCACGGCATCTTGGACCGGTCTTGGTAAGCTCACGGCAGCCTCATTATTTATATATTCTTTTATATATATATAAATTCTGTTTTTGTTTATATATATTCTATATATATATATTCTGTTAGTATTCTATATATACTCTATTTATATATATATAGATAAATATATACACTCTGTAGATAAAAAAATCATCTCATTGAAAATGTGTAATTAAATATAGGGGAATGAAAGAAGCAAAAAATCCCATCGTGTATATTCCCTTTCTGTTGCTTACTGAGTGGAAGTGTATATTCTAGCTGCCCAAGAAACTGATCGAGATGATACATTAGACATGATGTTTTTATGGCAAGTGTTGGTGGCTGGGGTTTATGAAATATGCACTGACCATGATAATAGTTCATGGACCTTGGTAAATCTAGTAGTGTCTAAGTAAGAAAGATTGTGATGTTGTACTATTACTTTTAGATTTCATTATTGTAGCATTTTTCACTTTTCATGTTTGGATCATTAGCACTGTAATGTTTCTTTGAAGATTCAATCAATGGAAAGATTATTCTGTTCCAAAATTACACTGTCTTAACCATTCTTATTTTCTACAATGTAGAGATACTGATAGAATTGGTCCGTAAAAGTTGACAAAATGATTCAGTAGTAACTAGAGTTTGAGTACACTAATAAGTATACTATAGTAGGAGATTGCAGAGAATGACCACTATAGTCAAAGATATTACTAGAGGCTTAGATTTTTTTCCCCATATATACAACATAATAACCTTGAATAAAAAGTCAAGTTTGTTTCATATATTGTAATGAAAAATGAGGGGCCTCAACATAATGGATCACCAAGAACTGATTATTGAATCTTATGAAGAAGTTATTGAGAAGAAAAAAAAGTGTTGATGCAATTCTTGACTAGATAATTTAGCCTATGAAAGTATCAATTTTTTCATGTTTGTTCTAGTATTTTGTTGTAATATAGGCTCTTACTATTTCCTTGTGCTGAATTATTTATTGGCTTTGTTTTTTTGCTAAGCACTCACAATTGGTTGCCCTTTCTTTTTCTATGATATGAATAGAACTGAACTTCCGCATGATATGAATATATAATTTAAGGCAACAAAATAAATTAGTATTTAACTACAAATCGATACCCCTTCCTTGATAAGTCCACCAACTCCCCCCTAGGATCTGCTTCTTTTCTAAGTGCCTCCATTTCCATCCTAAAACAACAAAACAAAATTGTATCAGTAAAACTAATGAAACAAATGACAGTCATTGTACTTGTGTCTTCAAACAAACTGGTTTTTCACTATAAAACAAATATATACTCAAAAGATTAAAAAACATTAAACATAAAGAACTGAGAACTGATGATATTAAAAAAGAATAAAAGCAGGGAAAGTTACCAAATCTTTCAGTTTTCAAAATGTGTCATGATTTTGATTTTCTTTGAGCTAGTATTTGTGTTACCAGCCACCTTTCTTTGCTAGCATGTTTCTTACATATTTGCTCAATTTTGATCTTTTCATGCAATCTTCCACTTGAGAACTTTTTTTTAACGTTTTTTGGAGGACAAAGAGCGTAGTTCATTATTTAATCTTGTTCTGGGAGAATTAGGCCATTTGGATTCTTATTGATGATGCTGTCTAATAATGACATTTTCTGGCAATGACCATGTTCAAGGAAAACTGTGCCAATATTGTTTTAGCAGAATATATTTATCATGGTACTAAAGTCAGAGCATAATAGCATGTTAGCATGATCTTGAAACATACCAATCTTGTCTGTACTTAAAAATATTTGTAAAACTGTCTTTGCTGCTGTTATGTTGTATTCCTCGTGAGCATAAGGCAGCAACTTAAATTGACAGGCTTTTCAGAAGTAGTTTAACAATTATTATAATTTTTATTTCATTTTTCATGCTGTCCTCTTAAATATTGGTTTCTGAACATCTTGCAGAGCTTTACACAAAGAAAATGTTTCAGTTGCTGCAGGCTGCTTATTCTACAATAAGCATACAATAAGCAGTTTCTCTAATCTCCCTCATACCCATTTTTCTTTCCTCTCATAGGCGACACTCTACTTCCCTCTCCATCTGACATTTTCTAGCTTTCTTTACAAGAGAAGTTTGATTCCATCTGGCAGTAAGCTTTCTAATTTTTTTGGTTTTGTTGGTGGTTTTTTCCGTATAAAAAGAAAGCTAATAACATAATAGTTTTAATTTTTTTTTTTTTTTGTGGCTTCATTGTTTTCAAAAGTTCAATAATATTAATAGCTAGTGTAAAAGGTATATTTGTCTCAAGTCTCTTTTAACAGTATATGAATGATCAATATATATTTTTGTTTCAGTACAAAGGAGTACAAAGGAGCTATAAAAGAAGAGGGTAGGGGTCTTTCTATTTGGGACACTTTTTCACATACTCCTGGTAATTGTTTATTTTTCAATTTCTTGTTTAAAGATTATCTAGATATGTGATTATGAATTTCATCACTGTACTGTAACACCATTTTGACATACTCCTGGTAGTGTTTTTAAAGTTGAGTTTGTAGCATTTTTTTTTTCAAAATAGATAATCAATTAAGTCTTTTAATGGGTACCTTCTATTTAATAAATTTGAATTTATAAAATTATTTCTAAATTCTAAATCAATCAATTCCTAAATATTTTATATTGTAAAATTGTACTGTTTTTTTTTAAATATATCTGAACCTAAATTTTCAATCAGATTGGTAATGCATATCACAACAAATTGGTATTGTACAATAATCAGCATTGCCAACCTTTAGGATTAGGCTTTGAATTTTCCATGGTTACTATTATGCATGTATTCTGTATCTGTATATATTACAAATCATGATTCATACTATTATTATTACATTTTTATAAAAATAAATAAATAACATTATTATTAGGATAAACAAAGAATTAAAGATTCTAATTCATAAAAGCCCAAATGCGAACACTCATAAAAAATAAATAAATATGGCAGCAATCTCCAAAAATGAGATTTTACTTTGGGCAAGGGGAAGTAACTAACACCTCTTTAATAAGTATTGTAATAATAATATTAAATTTGGTGCTTGTTGATATCCAACTACCCCAAAAATAACAATAATAATAGAAAGGGAGCTTTTTGTTTTGACCGGTCAAAATGGTGTTACAGTGACGAAATTCATAATCACATATCCAAAAATATTAGAAATGGCTTTTCTTTTATATGTGTTTTTTATTTTTTTCTTTATTATTATTATTATTATTATTATTATTATTAGATGAGTTTGAATATCCTAAATATTCATCCATAGTGAAGTAGGTTCTGCGATACAAATTGTGTGCTGCAGTGATTAGAGATGTTATGAACTTGCACGTATTAGTGAAGTAGATTGTGTGGAATTTTTGCGTGTTGCGGAGATATAAAGAAGAAACTTATAGTGTGTTGTTTGAATTGTTTTTTTTTAACTTAATACAAATGTCTAGGTCATTAGTATAGGGGAGATTCTGCCCAATTTTTTGTAGATTTATAGGGTCAAGAGTCGGGATAGGGTTCATATGGTCTTTATAGGGTCAGGATAGGGTCGGGGATCAGGATAGGGTTTATAGGTTCGGGGTTGGGATAGGGTTCATAGGGTCAAGGGTCGGGACAGGGTCAAGATAGTGTCAGGGGTTGGGATTTTTTTTTATAGGGTCAGGATAGGGTCTTTATAGTGTCAGGATAGGGTTCATAGGGTCAGGGATCGAGATATGGTCTTTATAGGATTGGAATATGGTTCATAGGGTTTTTATAGGGTCGGGGGTCGGGAGGGTTCATAGAGTCAGAATATGGTCTTTATAGGGTCGGGATAGGGTTAGGATAGTGTCGGGGGTCGGGATACGATTTTTATAGGGTCTGGATATGGATTTTATATAGTCGGCATAGGGTTCATAGGGTCGAGGATCGAGATATGGTCTTTATAGGGTTGGGATATGGTTCATAGGGTCAGGATAGGGCCGGGGGTTGGGAGGGTTCATAGGCTCAGGATATGGTCTTTATAGGGTCGGGATATGGTTCATAGGGTCGGGATGGGGTTGGGGAAGGGTTGGGACAGGGTTCATAGGGTCAGGGGTCGGGATAGGGTCTTTATAGTGTTGGGATAAGGTTCAAATATGGCCTTTAATTTATTTCATTTCTACTTTTTTTTTATAAAAGATAATAAAATTGGTAAACATGCTCACCAACCAACTCAACTAATTGACTTAATTAATATTTTGAAATTGTGTGTTCTTGTATTTACCGTAGATGGCGATTGATAAGAGTTGGACGGAGTTGAGAAATTGTGGATGTGATGCTTATTGGAATGGTCTCCAAAATTTCATTAATATGGCGTCACAACACAAAGATTGTGATGGGAGAATAAGATGTCCATGTGTCAGATGCATGAATCTTAGACTGCAAACTTTGGATGTCGTTCAAGCACATATATTCGATCGGGGTTTCCAACAGAGTTATGAACAGTGGATTTATCATGGGGAAGTCGAGGAAGATGTTGATGATGAAGGGGTGGATGAGAATGAGCCCATAGATGAGATGCGAGATGTCGTTGACGATTTCCTTTTACCGAACAATGCTGAAGAAGCTAACAGTGGAATGGGTCAGTACTATGACGAGTTATTTGACGAGATTGAAGCTGAGTTGTATCCGAGTTGTGATTGGATATCATTGCTGAACTTTTTAGCTAAGTTGATGCACTTGAAAGTGAGGGGGAAGATACCGAACAACACATTTGATGAATTGTTGAAGTTATTAAAGTTTGCATTTCCTAAGGAAAACAAAATTCCAACATCCCACTATGAGGCTAAAAAAAAACTGAGTAAATTAGGGTTGGGATATCAATCAATACATGTGTGTAGATATGATTGCTGTTTATTTTTTAATGAGCATACATCTAAAGATTCATGTCCGGTGTGCGGGAGTAGCAGGTGGATAAATGAGAAGAATAAAGGGAAAAAAGTTCCGCATAAGGTGATGCGTTATTTTCCGTTGATTCCCCGATTAAAAATATTGTACAGTTCAAGGTATACAGCGGAAGAGATTCTATGGCATCATACTGGGAGATCGAAAGAAGAGGGGATGATGCGTCATCCGGTTGATGGGTTAGCATGGAAGGATTTTGATGCCAGACATCCAGATTTTGCAAGAGATCCTAGAAATGTTCATCTGGGCTTGGCTGCTGATGGGTTTAATCCATTTGGCAACATGAGTTTATCGTACAGCATGTGGCCTGTTGTCTTAACGAACTATAATCTGCCACCCTGGCTTTGTATGAAGGATCATTATTTCATGCTGACTCTTCTTATTCCTGGGCCAAAATAACCAGGCAAAGACATTGATGTATTTTTGAGGCCATTGGTGGAAGAGTTGAAAGAGCTTTGTATTAATGGGGTGGAAACTAGGGATGATAGAAACAATAGCATGTTCAAGATGCGTGCGGCCCTTTTGTGGACGGTAAACGATTTTCCTGCTCGAAGTAGTTTGTCTGGATGGAGTGGTCAGGGTTACAAGGCCTGTCCTACATGAAACGAAGACACATCCTCTATCAGAGTGATTGGTAAGACATCTTATGTTGGTCATAGACAATTCTTGACCAGTAATCATCGGTGGAGAAAGGATACTCAATTCGACGAAAAAGTTGAAAGAAGATGTCCTCCAAGAAAGTTTACTTGTCAGGATATCTTAGATCAAGTTACTGCTCCACAACCTCAAGTCTTGGGGAAACATGAGAGGTTTGGAGGTTTGAAACGAAAAAGACGTGCGAAAGATAGTAACTGGAGGAAAAAAAGCATCTTTTATGAACTTGACTACTGGAGTACGAATGAGTTAAAACACAACATAGATGTTATGCATGTTGAGAAGAATGTTTGTGACAGTGTCCTTGGTACTATCTTGGATAACGATAAGTCCAAAGACACTACAAATGCAAGACATAATCTAAAGAATATGGGAGTTAGGGACGCATTGCAGATATATGAAGATCAGAATAAAAAGTTAATGAAACCACATGCTCCCTACATGTTGACTCCTGAAGATAGGCGAGAATTTGTTCAATTTCTAAAAGGTGTTAAACTACCAGATGGTTTTTGTTCGAACTTGAAGAAGAAAGTTACTGATAATGACTCAAATATCATTGGGTTGAAGTCACATGACTGTCATGTGATAATGCAACGATTACTTCCAGTGGGTATCCGCAAGTTTCTTCCAAAATCTATATCAGGCACCATAATGGAACTATGTAATTTCTTTAGAAAATTATGTTCGCGAACCTTGAATGTAAATGATATGGAGAAAGCTCAAAGGGAGGTCATTCACATCTTATGCAAAATGGAGTTGATTTTTCCTCCAACATTTTTTGACATAATGATACATTTGGTCTTGCATTTTCCAGAAGAGGCTTTACTGGGTGGGCCGGTATTTATGAGATGGATGTATCCTTTTGAAAGATACATGAAGAAATTAAAAAACTACGTCAGGAATAAAGCTCGTCCTGAAGGGTCCATAGCTGAAGGATATGTGGCGGATGAGGCTTTAACATTTTGTTCCATGTATTTCAAAGGTGTGGAAACCAAATTTAATCGTCCGGATCGAAATGCGGATATAGTTTATGTTCCACGCCACCTATCAGTGTTTCAATCTCAATGTCATCCATTGAGTAAGGGACTTCAAGTGTCTCTCGATGAAAAGACTCGGAATATAGCGGAGTGGTTCATACTGGAGAATTCTTCGGAAATTGAAGTCTATATGGAGTAAGTTAATTTAACTATCTTTATTTGTTATGTTGTTTTTAATGTAGCATGTATCAACTGTAATGGTAACACTATGTTAATCAACAGCGAACACCTTCGTGAGATCAAACAGAGGGATCCATTGGGCGATCATAACCTTCTGCACAAAAAAGGGTTTCGTTCCTGGTTTCACGAGAAGGTAATCTATAACTAGGACATTCTTTGTTGATAGATTGAAATATAAGTTTCTTATTATAATATGTTTTGCTATATTTAGATATATGACTTACACCAGCTCGGGTCATTAGAGAATGGAGATGAGTTGCTAGCTTTAGCATCCGGGTCTGATCTTTTTCCATACTCCTATCAAGCATGTATAGTGAATGGGGTTCGATATGTTACACACAATCGAGATCAAAATCGTATTACACAAAATAGTGGAGTGTGTGTTGCTGGGACAGAAGGTTTTAACTATTATGGACAACTTGAAGAGATATTGGAGGTATCTTATACTGGTGTATATTCAGTGGTATTGTTTCGATGTAAATGGTTCAACACGGACTCGAAAAAAAAGAAAACAATTACTGAAAATAATGTCACCAGTATAAATGTGAGTGGCGAATGGTATAAAAATGAACCATACATACTTGCTAGCCAAGCTAAACAGGTTTTCTATCTCGATGATTTACTTAGAGGTCGAGCTTGGAAAGTTGTTGAAGAAGTGAATCATAGGCAAGTTTGGGATATTCCGAGCAGTTCTGATCAAATTACTGATAATGATGTTGTACATGACACAAACTCATCCAATTTCATATTGACTGTTGAGCTTGGGGAGTTGGCTGTTCAACAATCTAATCAACCAGCAACATTCATAGGCAACGTCGCTCGACCTTATTCCACTGCTCAAGAGACTGATGATTTTATTAATGATGATGAAGAAGTCGAAGACGTAGAAGAAGCAGATGATGAGGATGATTTAATTGTTGACCTTAGTGAAGATGAAAACACCAATCCTGTTTCACCTTTAGATGTTGATTTGTTAAGTGATGACAGTGACTATTGTACTTAGTTCTTGTATCTGTGTAAGAAAAACTTTATATTTAAATAATTATATATAAAATTTTTTGAATAATTTATGGATTTGTCATGTTTTTGATGTTTTGGAATTTTATGTGGTCATTACAACTATATATCCCTAAATAATATATATCTGATATTCATACTAAGAAACAAATTTGGTTATATTTAGTTTAAAGATGTCAGCAGATGTATCTTCATGCCATGGCGGAGATGGTGGTGGTCAAGATCCACCGAATCCTACTACGATCCCCTCCAGTTGCGAGTCAGGTATTTTAAAATTGATTTCTAATTAGACTTTATTATACAACTTACCAAGTTATATGATGCACTTATTTAAAAAAAATACAGTGGCTCCACTAAAGAGAAAAGGCCGTGGGCCTGCCGCTGGGAAAAATTTAGATGACAGAAGGCGAGAAGCAGGACATCCACTTCCCATAGTGGTTGACCCTATCACATACAAGGTGGTGGGAACGGAACATGCTGCTTTTGTACGCCTTTTGGGCACCCAAGTCACATCAGCGGTTCCAGGATATTATAAGGATTGGACGAGTGTCCCAAAACGGTATAAGGACAATGTCATTAGTAAAGTGAAGGTAAATTTTTTAGAATTTACTTTAATAATAATTGTATTATAATTCCAGAATTATTGACATGTTTTTTCTTTATTGTAGCACATTTATCAAATAGATGGGCGACCAGATTATACCACTCTCATTGACAGTATCGATGCTGAGATGTCTGATAGATACCGAGATAGGAAAAGTAAGCGGCACACCCACTTCAAAAAATTCTACAAAGGACCAGATGATTGGGATGAGGTCCTAAAGAATCCACCTAAAGATGTCAACGCCGATGAGTGGAAACAAATTTGTGAGTTTTTCAGGAGTCCAGAGTTTATTGCGCGCTCAGTGAAGAACAAAATAAATCGAGACCAAATGAAGTACTCTACAACACAAGGAATGAAATCATTAGCGGCCACTCGTCATGAAAAAGTAAGTGAAAATATTATCTTAATGAAGTTGTATGAATTTATAAGTTTTCTAACATTCTCATTTTCTTTATTAGTTGAATCCGAACCTCATTGAGGAATGGAAGGAGTATCACTGGACAAAAAAGAATAAAAGTTTTGTCAACGAGGATGCTGAACGAGATTATGTAAGTTTAACTTTATTATCAATTCAAATAATTATATTTTTCTTTTGTCTTATAATATTTTTTAAAAACAGGTTAAGTTAAAGTCAACTCTTGAAGCTGAGACTCAACAGACAGTTGAATCTGGTACCGATGATTCTTCCTTAGTCGATCAAATGAAGATACTAAGTCAAGTTCTTGGTGAAAGGCGAGGCCACCAGCGAGGAGTTGGCCGCACATTAAAGGGAAAATCGTTAACCCGTCCATCTCAAAGATCTCAATCTCAGGCACCACCTCAACAACCGACTGAGGAAATGCGTGAATTGGTTGACATTGTGAAGGTCATGAATGAACAACTTCAGTACTTGTGTCAGCAGCTTCCGCCTGAAAAATGTCCAACAACAAACGTGGATATACAGAATACATATCAACGATTTTTCGAGAAGTATGTTGGCTCATCTTCTGAAACTCAGACACAGCACACGTCTCAAGCTTCAGCTTCTCGGCCTTCCCCAGGCCATCCCGACACGGCTGCGCCAAATTTTCCATTTCAACCTTCGGCTAATTCATATATGTATCAATGGTCGATGCCTCCGTACCCTCAGGCTTATCATCCTCATATGGGTGGACCTTCTTCCCAACCCTCGCCTCCTCATATGAGTGGATCGATGTCTCAACCACCGCCATATCCTTATCCTTATCCATACATATATGGACCTGGAGGATCGTCATTACCTCCACAGTATCCATGGTCGATGCCTCCGCACACACCACAAGCACCGCAGCCACCACCGCCACAACCGCAAGCACCAGAAGAAGGGCACAATACAGATGACGTTGATGGTTGAGATGTATTAAATAATAACTTTGAATTAATATATCATTGCATGAATATTTAATTTGGATAAAATTGTATTAGTTGTGTAATTTGAACAAATTATTAATTTTATGCATATTTAATTTTAATATTATTTTTTTGCATATTTATTTTGATATTATAAATTAAAAAATATTATTTGAATTTTTTAATTTAATAAATTTTTTTATTATATCAAATTATTAGGGGCGACATCTGCCGCGACTAATAATATATCAGTCGCCGCTAATATTAAATTATTAGAGACGACCTTTTATTATCAGAGGCGAAATATGATTTGAAAATTACGATTATTAGGGGCGACTATCGATTTGTTAGCGGCGAAAATGTCGCCGCTAATATTAATTATTAGGGACGACATTAAAGTCGGCGCTAATAACCTGCTTTAGCGTCGAAATATTCACGGCGACACGTCAGCGGCGACATTTCGTCGCTAATAGACATTAGCGACGACTTTGGGTATTATTAGGGGCGACATCCGTCGCCCCTAAAGGCCATTTTTGTTGTAGTGACAACACAGGGCAACGGCAGAGGATAGATGGCACATGGCCTACAAGATGGGACCACAATACAACAAATTCAAACAAAAAGGCTATAACAGAATTGTCCTACACTTAGTAGTGCGTGCACCAACACACTACCATAACAGAAAGATTTAGCACACTACTATAACATAAAGAATTAGCAGCCTAATTACATTTTTTAATCAATTCTTAACAACTAATACTCATACATGCTTGTTTTTGGACACTTCTAGAAAAAGGAGATTTAATATTTTTTTATATAATATATTTTACTGAACAATGTAAAAAAAAAAATCTGAGGTCTGACTTTCAACCAATATAAAGGCCAGTTATTGTTGCTCGCAGAGGGATGGCTATTCAACTGGCAGAGAGCGGAGGGTGGTCTAGGGAGATTGTCGCTGTAAGAAACCACCAAAACAATATAACTACTCTACTATACCTTTAAAATATAAATTTATTCATTTAAAAGTCATTGTCGGTGTTTTATTTTTAATTATTAGATCAAAAAAAATTGAATGCTTTATATTGTGAAAAAATATATTTAAAAATATTTGTCTATTTAATACATCAAAAAATATATTTTTCGCAGCCACCAAAGACAAAAAAAAATTAAAAATTAAGTACATTATATATATCTCCCCTTTAAAACGTATTATATCAATTGATGATGAGGCTAGAAACTTGTCGATGAAAATGGTTCTAATTAGGGGTCACACTAGCAATTTAAAGCTTCATATATATAGATAATCATATGATTTTCACAAGAACAGAACATTTGATAGATTATAGTAACCTAGGTTAAACCAAGCTACACACCAAGGCAAATACTATATATATAAAGAATAAGTAGAAGTTTTCTAATAAGACCGTATATATATATTTATATATTTTTTTATATATATATATAAGCTAATACAAGCCAAACGACATTGTCAGTAAACAGTACGTATGGTGAACTTATCTTGTTCCTTTTTATTCATCATGTAACATCGGAATTCTCGTTGCACAGAAGTAGCTGCAAAATATTTCAAGCCCTCAGGCATGGATTCATCACTGGTTAAGTAGTATTTAGAGAACTTGGGCCAGCAATGGGAGAGCGCATGCTTCAAGTCAATTTCCATTAGACCAAAGGCTTCAACATTGGTATGAGACTTGAAATTAGCAGTCGAGATTGGAAAGTCATTATAGGATGTTGAGTTTAACTGCCATTCTACGAGTTCATTTCCAAAACAATCTCCTTTTTGAAGACCATTCATCGGACTAGTACTACTTCCGAAGCTCCACACAACACCTTGTGTTATGAAGAGCATCATATCCAGTGGCTCTCCTTTCCGAATGATATAACTTTTCTCTGAATATGTGACTGGCTTTAGATATTTGCAGATTGTTTCATGTACATATTCATCCATGTTTTGAAACTGTGGAACCTAAAAACAATTAATAATATATATTATTAGCTCAAATTGAAGATCAAACTTAGTGATATAATATAATATAGATGATAACTTACCTTTCTTATTATAGGAAAACACATGTGTTTCTTAATCAACATTGCCAATGAAAATGGAAGTACATGCAAAAGGTTGATATTATCTACGTCTTTTCCTTCTTGAAGTCTCAACTGTATGAATTTCTTAATCTTTGGTGTTACATCCTCAGAAAGTTCATTTTTTGATATCCACAACTCCGCCTTTTGTTTTGTTGTGTTCGAGTCATATTTTTTCATACCCAGTATTTTAGTTGCCCAAGCTGCAAACTATTTCAAAATCATGAATAATAAGTAACATAATTCAGTATATTATCAAATTCAAACTACCATATATATGTGTCTGGTAAATAACAAGCTACTAATTGATTACGAACCTCATTAAGACCAACATCGTTTTCGGTTAGTAGAGAAAAGAGAAGTTTGAAATCGAAATCTTTGTCTTCTCTAATTGTTCGAGTTAAGTATCTTCTGATGATTTTTCTTTTATGCGGTGGAAGGTTTGATAGATAAGAATCTATTTCTGGCTGAATGATACTTATCTTTTTTCTAGTCTCTTCCGACTTTGTTGTTTCCAACTGAATGTATGTCTGTAAAATAATATATATCAAGAATTGGGCAAGGCATGGCATATGTTATGATATATCAACAAATTCATAAAGTGGCACTAATATTTTAAGTCATCTCTTTTTTATTAACAATATATATATAAGTACATATATTTATTATGAATACATACCTGCAAATTTCCAATAAGATATAAAAATAGAAGTAAACCCAAGATAGAAATGACAATTGCGAACACGTTCTCTTGTACATTGCTAGTTGTGTCAAGGTTTTGACCGAAAGAACTGAAAAAAAAAAAAGAAAAGGGAAAGCATGAGAGATAATGAAGATTAATTAGAAGTGTCACATCTTCAATTCATATATTTTTTTTTTCATTTAAAAGATATATAGTATAAAATATGTATGTATGTATATATATATGCACACAAACCTCAAATTTCTCAAACCCCACCAAAAACTAGGAAATAATTTTTTGGTAAAATCTGTTTTGCAGACTATGCGAGACTCAATGGCTTGAGAAAATATTCCAAAATCGAATATGTCAGTATTTGGTGGATTAACTGGGCAATATTGATTCAGCTTTGTGAAATTCTTCATGGGATGTCTGCTATGACAATCAAAGGACCAGGAATACATTCTTTTCGTGTTAGTTTCTTACAGGCAAGATGCCAGCAACGTGACTCATGAAAAATCGAATAGAAGTACCAAAAGGCCCCAAACACCTATATATATATATGGTGACGATATGTTACAAGTTTAATACTATAAAAAGGTAAATAAATAACCATTCAAATAATCAACATATTATGACAAGGAAAACTAATCTCTCTGTAAGAATTATTATGAATTTAAGATAATACTTACATGACCAAAAATGATGTAGAGGAAAAAGAAGAAGGCACCTCTAACTGATACACGTAGAGTAAGTGAGTCAAAAGTACTTCCTAGCTCTTTGGCTGATAAGTACACACGAAGAATCCGAGGTAGGTATTGGAGAATAAGTAATGAGTTGATGAACTTTCTTGCAGCCAAAGATTTTGATCCCGAAAGCTTGGAGAAGTACACTAAAACTACCATCTATATGTACAAATCACTACAACATTTCAGACTATATATACCACTTAAAAATGACATTTTTCAAAAAGTGTTATTGATTTAGATATTGATACTGCATATTGGGCCGGTAATATTATGTCCATATTATGTTATAATAGTTTTGAGTATTGGGCCTACCATTTGTTTTTTTCAATTATTTCTCTCTTAGCCCTAGATACTCTCTCTCTCTCCTTTCCCCGCCCACTCTCTCTCATCGGTGATCTTTTTCTCACTTCACGACAATATCTCCTCCAATTCTCTGCCCTTTCTCTCGCGACTCTGGCTCCGATGAAGCTCTTCTCTCCTATGCCGCATAAGATTTTCTCTCTCTTTGGATTTGTGAGCCGTATGAGGTATCAATATCCATCTCTGCTGTATTTGTGTGTATATATGTTGAACGTAGAGATTGATTGAGATTGAGCCATTCTAAGTATCAATCTCCAATTCGTTGCTCTGTTTCTCTTTATGTATGTTGTGCTCTTCATTTAGGTTATAGTTTTTACTTTGAATTAGATGTATTAACATGATTTATGCATTATTGTGATTTGCTTTTAGTCGAAATTGTTTATAGTCTGTTTTCTTACTGTATTATTTATGCTCTGTTTTCTTACTTTATAGTTTATGCAGATTGAATTGTATCATATATACTTGATTGATGTTATATTTGTAGTTTAGTTGTTTTGTTTCTCTTTTCTGATTAATTGCTTGCAAAGTGTTTGATAAATTACCTCTTTCAGTATTTAACTTACTTTCTTATTCTTATAAAGCTTTATTAAAATTAATTGGCTAAAAAAAGGTTTAGTGCATATATTTTATCTTTTGAAAGTAAAAATCTCTTTCTCTTTCTTTATTAATATCATTATTATAGCAAGGCTTGGCAATATTGCTATAGCTCTGTTCTATTTTGAATCAGTACTCATCAATATTTTTCAAAGCTCTTTATCATATTTATTATCATTATATAACTGCTTTGTCTTTGTTGTTTGACTATCATTTTGTTGTTTGAATACAGGACAAAGCCATTGTAAAACTTCATAGTCAACTGAGCTATCCTGCTACTACCTACTTTTCTTTCTGGTATTGTTTTTTATTCTTTTCTCTATTTAATTAGGTTATTTTCAGTATAGACAACAATGGCTTAGTTAAGAACCAAGACATGTTAATATGCATCTAGGGGTGCTCTTGTATGGTGAATCTTCCATTTATATTTTATTATTATGGTAATTGTTTCCCATTGACCATGTTTGTTAATATGGTATGTTGTTGAATCCTGGGATAAACATATCATAGAATTTCACGCACTTAATGAGTATTAGCTTATAACATTCTATTTGTCTATGAAAATTAGGATAGGAGAGAAATCACATTGGCAGACCTTATATTATTTATTAAATTTTGGAACCATGTACCATAACTTTGGATGAATGTACTGCCTGCTATTTCTCTAGGCCCACTCCCTAGCTTTAATCCAATTTTAGGCACCATTTGTTGCATTGGGCCTGAAATTTGCTCCATTACTTGATGTTTTCTGTTTTCTTATGGTCACTTTTCTGATGTAAGAGATGCATGGAGAAGATTATATATGTTTGGATTTTCTCTTTGGTGGCTTATATATATATATCATATTTCATGGTTTATTGCAAGCATAGAATATGGTGAGTGTGCATTCGCATGGCATGTTTTGCAGAGTTCATGAAAACTTTTGAGTAACTTGTTATTTAATGGATATAATCTAAACTACATTAATTATTTAGTATAAAGTCATGATTAAATAGGAGTAAGCATATATGTTGATATTTATTATGACTTATTCAAATCAAAATAGTTTCGGATTAGTTTCATAAGTTACATGTTAGAGACTTCATCATATCCTGTTATGTAGAGACTATTAGTATTTCCCCTTTTTGTTTTTGGGTTTATTTGCATCAGAAACTTCGGTATTCCTACTTTTTGGTGTATCCTTAAACTTTTAACTAAAATGTTGCTGCTGTTATGCCATATTCAATAATTATGTGATTTTTTTTGTATACCATTCAGAATAGTTTCTTGCTTTTATTTTTGTAGTGGGAATATTATAAGATCAAGTTTGTTGGGTTTATTAGTTATACATTGTTTAATATTATGACTTTTAGTAGTGCTTTAATGTTGTTGTTGTTTCATTTCTGACCCTTCCACAGATAGAAGGAATCAAATGGAAGGTCATGATACACTTTTAAAGCTCGACAATAGGATTTCAAAGCAAATGGAAATAAAAAATCATCATAATATCTTTAGATCTCGTTGTTCACTTTTTAAGTGAAACATTAAAGTTTTTTCAAATTTTAGCTAGAAGTTTACCATGATGACTTTGATTCTCTAAATTTACTTTTTGAAAGTTGTTCACTTATTAAGTGAAACATGTATTTGGACCACCGAGTTACTTAATATGATGATATTGATATTTTTGTAAATCTAATATATTTTTTCATTATTTTGTTATCAAGGTACTAAAAGTAAATTTTATTAAAATATAATATACATAAAAAAAAAATAACAACCATAACCAAAAGTTATTATTAATGTTATATAACAAGCACAAAATGTTATGAAAGAATCTATAATAACATTTAAATAATGTCATGAAATAAGCATAATGTTTCACTCTTGAGAAAATATTTATAAGCTTGATAAATTGATATTGTATGTATTTTGTAACAAAGAAAAACTGTTATGGAACATTTAATTATAACACTATTGATAACACTTAAAAATTATTATAAAAGAGTCTAGACTTTTAATAACATGGGCTATGTTAGCATTTGGTAAAGTGTTATAAACTGTTATTGATAGCACTTTTTTAGAGTTATCCATAATGGTTTTTCTTGTAGTGAATCCTAGATAATTAGCCATATATATACACTACTAGGATAAGCATTTTTTATGTCAATTTTTTAACAGATGTAATATATTTGTATTCTCTTAAGACTAGTAAAAGGTCGATTATGAACCAATTAACAAGGTATTATATAATGTAGCGAAGACACCGTAAAAAAATCTAAAAATAGGGCAAGTGGATACATATATATATATATATAGGGAGCGACTACAATGCATCACTTTTTTTTGCAACACCGGTGCATCTTTTTTCTATTTCGGAGTTTGGATAGATATAATCCCAAATATTTTAATATGACGGTATACATTATAGGTATTTAGAATATTCTGCAAATTTTCAAGATATTTTGAATAGTTTACAAAGCCGAAAACAGAGTTCAAACTGTCAAATTTTACACGCGTATACAAAAAAACAGGCACGCGTGCAAGAGATAGTTTACACCCTGTTTTGGTACCATAATTTATTCAGAATTTCTTGAAAATTTATAGGATGTTATAGAGAGCTATAATGTACACCATCATATAAAAAAATTTGAGATTATAACTATTCTGGTGCCGAAATAGAAAAAGGATGCACCGGTGTTGAAAAAAAAATGATGCATTGTATTCGTTGACTATATATATATATAATAATTATACGGCCGTTACAAAATAATACTTGAATAATATATGTAGACTAGCTAGCTAGTTTAGTCTTACCTGAGGGAGAGGAAGGATGGCTAAAACATCGATTAGAAGATAAGACCAAGGAAATCCTGTGAAAATGGATAGACCAAATTCCTTGGACATGGCTAGTGCAGTTTTCAGCCGAAAAATAATATGTAAAACATAAAATAAATCAGTAAGAGATCGTAAAACAAGAGATATGATCTCCATTTTGAAGTCTCTATCAATGCACTTTTGTTCCTCGTTTATAATTGGAATATAAAGGAACAATGGATCGATTGAGACTCCAATTACACATGAAGCCAAGAATATCTTATTCCATAGTCGCGAGTATACTGCCCATGGATTCAATATTTTCTCAACTTTTATTTATCTTTATTGTGTGGTGAACGATCTTGTCTTCCATCTTTAGTGGCGATGGAATTATCTTGCTTCGGACTATAATCATCCCTAAAAGTGTAGGATAAATACATTCAAGGGCTGTCATTAATTAGAGAAATCATGAATGTATTTAGATGAATTATATTATATATTTTGTACTTTTTCACGTAATAAATAAATATCAGTGTTTATAGCATGCCCGTACGTGTAACTTTGAAGAAGAATATACTTACCGCGATGTGACCAAATGCTTGCCTTCAAGATTGCTCATTACACGTCAATATATGTATATATAAACACTGCGATATGTTTGTCAAAATAATTTGCATAAAAAATTACTACACCTATAAAAGAAATATGAATAAATATGTATTATATATAGAGCGAGAAATATGAAGAACACTCACCAAGAGGCTAGGCAATTCAGTTTGTGGGTGTGGTGGCGAAGAGCAAGGTGACTAGATATATTGATATATATACATACATATATAAAACAATGTACCTTTTCATTACTTTCTTTCACTGTCTTAATATTATTGGAGTGAGAATTAAGGAAGGAAAAATAGAAAGCATCCTAGTTAAAACTTTCTTCTTTTTCCTTCACCCTTCAATGACAATTTACTTTTTTTACTCAGGATTTTCTCTTTTATCCTGTTGCTCTTGTTTCCTAAGTATCTATAATATCATCACGCTTGGGAGGTGTTGTGGGGCCTTGCTACTTTAGGTTTAGGTTGGTGCTTTTCCTTTTGTGTATATAATATAAAGATTATAATATAATTATAAGTATTGTTATTTGACATTTTAAGATTATAACACCACACAAGGTGACAACTCGCGATTGGTTAGCTATACCCTATGATATTTATTAATTTAAATATGTGAGACCTGATTTAAACTGCACTAATAACGGTATGTCACCTACATGTGGTGTTGGACACCAATAATACCTCTTAGCAATTCTCTATAATTATATATTATTCTCCTGTGTTGGTGCTTTTCTAGAACACGTATAATAGAGATAAGAATTAAACTTATTAAAGCGTGTCTGATGTGATATTTTTTTTTCATTTTGTGATGTTTTTAAATAATAAGCTATAGAACAAAGATAACTGTACGACTACTTCACTTTATTATTGAGTGATCGATCATACGCTTGAAAATTCCAAACAAAAATCACAGATCCGTATAGTATAGAAACATATTATATCTATTAGGAAAAAGAAAAAAGTAAAAGGGGTGGACAATAAAGCAAAAATTGGTAATGTAATAATAGTAATTATTATGTTAGGGAAATAAAGGAGTGTCAGTAAGTACTCTTTCGGAACTTTTTGCATATGATTCTTTTTCTCTTCGCTATCCACTTTGATCCATTTTATAAAACTTTTGTTCATGGTGTATAATTTAATGGTACCATTTAATCTAATCATTAAAGTCTGGTTCAAGATTGTCTTGTGCATGAGCTTTGTTTTTTTTTTTTTTTTCACTTTTTGAATTGAAGTCCATAATATTCTAATATATAGAGGATCTCTCTGATAACAATGTTTTAATCATTATTAATAAAGTGGGATTGGTCTTGGATGTTGATTTTAATGGAAACGGTATGACCAACTGGACCAATTAAGTGGCTACAATTTAAAGTTGAGCTGAAAGCTTCTCATCTACTCTTCGTGTGCTATGCCTATTTTTTGACCTAATACATCGATTTATCGCAAGGAGAATAATTATGCTAAGAGAGAATCACATCACTTTTAATTATGCCACAATCTACTATCCAACTAGAATTATACTATTATATGCAACTTGACTATTTTGCATCAACTAGGAGCCTATTTTTGTACCTTTATTATTGGAGTGTTGTTACATAGTATTTTAAGTTTTAAGTTGTCCACTGTTATATAATATAACATATAATAATTATGATTCAGTCAAATTAAAGAGGCCCTTGTCAATTAAAGTGTCATTGTAGCACTTCTGGACCAAAAAAGAAGTGGTACATATCTAACCCTAGTCCATGCGACGCCCCAGAAGTGGTCATAAAACGAGCCACTCTTCTGTCGGACCAAGAAATTGACATCAAAAACATCTATTTTGGTCAATACAACATCTTCAAGAATAGCTGGGAGTCCTTTGTCGTTACTGCATGACTGGAAAACGTTCGAGCAGCCAACCTATATATATATATATATATATCCTAAGACGTATTTCAAAATTCATACTGGGAAGCCTAGTTTGAAAAGTTTAGTGACTGCTATTGTTGAAGCGACGAATGTTCATAAAAGTCAAGAGGTTGCAGAACAAAGTGTTACATCATTACAAGTTGAGAAGCAACAAGAAAAAAACGACGTCGTCCTGATATGCTTCTCCTGCATCTTAGCTGCCAAAAGGCCTAGCTTACTACTATATGTTAACGTAATAATCTTTATTTTTCTCCTCTCTAGTAGAGAGAGAATTGTCATCTTTGGGCTCTTCTTTTTTGCTTTATTTATAGTGTGGAGATTTGTGTGGGTGTAATTTTATTTATATTATATAATTTAATAATTTTAATTTTTTTTAGAGTAAGAAACATATATTGAGTTGGAGACAAGTAAGAAATTATATTTCATACATTAAAGGCACAACTATAGAATGGGAGTTTCATGTATAATCACTATAGTAGAGGATCCGAATCAGTGATTAAGTATACTGTATAATAATACTTAATCATATAATAATTCACAAGAACGAAAACCCATTTGATAGATCGATTATAGTGAGCTAGATTAAGCGTCTTTCCAATTGACTGATAAACAAAGCAAAGAAAGCCACACATATGCAAACATAATAAAGATAATATTACAAGGCTATTACAAGGCTAAGGATAATATTATGAGTTGACATGTATGCTATGTGCATTCTCTCGTGTCTTATTTTCTTGTCCCTTATTCTCTTGTGCCTTTTTGTTCTTTATAAATCGTCGAAATATTCGTTGCAAAGATATAGCCGCAAAATTATTCCTGTTCCCAGACATGGATTCATTGGTTTTGTTGTATTTGTAGAACTTGGACCTATGCGGATGCCAAGCGACGCGATGTGGAATTCAAAGTCGGAGATCAAGTCTTCTTGAAGATATCTCCTATGAAAGGTGTAAAGCGATTTGGGAAGAAAGACAAGCTTAGTCCCCGATTTATAGGTCCTTTTGAGATATTGGACAAAGTGGGAGCAATTGCGTATAGATTAGCCTTACCGCCAGCACTAGCAGATAGTCACAATGTGGTCCACATCTCGATCCTACGCAAGTATGTGTCAGACCCATCTCACGTCCTCAAGTATGATACGATAGCACTCCAGAAAGACTTGAGTTACGAGGAATGACCAGTTAGCATCCTAGATAGGGGGTGAGCAGTTACGGTCAAAGAGCATTCCTATAGTCAAAGTCCTATGGAGTAATAGTTCTGAGCGAGAGGCAACGTGGGAGTTGGAGGAGGACATGCAAGGCCGGTATCCGGAGTTATTTGGTAAGTAAATTTCGAGGAAGAAATTCTTTTTAGTAGGGGAGAATTGTAGAGTCCAAGAACTTTACTCAGCTAGTTAGATAGTAGTATAATAGTAATTGTAGTAGTATTCTTATGACTGTGGACTTTGGTTCAGACCGGGACTTAATTGGACACTCATAGTAACACTTGTAAATTTTCTAAGTTTAACCTATAGTTTAAGAATATTAATTTTAACCTAAGGTTTGATTAATATGACTGATATTGATGGTGATATTTATTATATTATAAGGTTTAGATAGACCCAATAAGAAAGTAACACTTGTCATGTGTATGTTTAATGATAATTAAGTATTTTTTAGGAATAAGTTTATTAAGAGTAATATTTGAATATCCTAAGGTCTGTTAGCAACTTTGAAAACGTTAGAGGACTTAGTCAAGGTTGTTTAATCAATTCAAATTAAGCTGGAATTGTGCAATTTCGTGTTTAAATATTCAGCGTATGCCGATATATCGCAGCTATAGGGGCGATATATTGCAATATGGGAATATGAAAAACACGTAACTTCGCACGATCACCTCGACGAGCCTCGGGCATGCTGGCCCAGGCGATATATCACCTACAAGGGGCAATATATCGGCTCCCTTGCTATAATTTTGAATGTTTTTGAAAACGTTCTCATTTTAATCTTTAACCTCTTGATAAGTCCAGCATCTTTCTGACTGAGTCTTCAGCCTCTGCTGAACGATAATTCAAATATTTTTCACTTAATATTGGCCTGCATCTTGAGAGATAAATCAGTCACAACGTTATGGTGTTCGAGGCATGTTTCATGAGAAAGAAGCAACGCCTAAACTTCTTCAAACGTGAGGAAGTCGCTCCGAGAGGTGATGCCAGATACAACAGGGTCGAATTTGGGGCCAAGACCGTTTAGAAGTTGTAGCATCAGATCTTGATTGTTCACAGGTGAGCCAGAAATCATCAGAGCATTGACAATCGACTGAGCTTTGTCAACAGATTCAGATATCGACAGATTGCCTTTCTGCAGGTGCGAGAACTGACCTTTTAATTGAAGGAGGCGAGCCTTGGTTTGGCTAGAGAATCATTGTTCCAGAGCACGCCAGACACTATAAGATGAATTTTGTGGCCACAAATGCAAGAACCGGTTCTGTCATCGAGGATCGGAGCCACGAAAGAAGGAGCTGATCTTTCTTTTTCCATTGCGCATATTCAGGGTTGGGAGCTCCGGTGACCAAAGTGGTAGGTGGAGAGACATCAGTGAACGAAATTTGATCAAGATCGTGGCCAATCACTGTGGGAACCACCTGGGATTTCCACGAGAGAAATTTGGCGCGATCAAGCTTGAGAGTGAGCGAGGCTGTTAAGGAGTTAGAGAACGAATTCCAGGTCGGTGTCTGAGTCGCAGTAGCAGCGGGAAGTTTCATTTGAGGATCGGACGTGGAAGACTCCATTGCCGTTAGTCAATGGCTCTGATACCATGTAGAAAGTAAAGACCAATTTTGGGCTAGAAAGCTATAGAGAAAAGATGAAATAGAGACATAGTCATTTTGGAATGAAAGCATTAACCCAATCGAGTTAGCTCAGCTCTTTATTTATATGCAAAGAGAACTTACAACCAAGAAGAAGAATAACAGAAATACCAAAACAATAACCAACTAACTCAGAAATTAACTAGTTTAAGTGACACCACATAAAAGTTGGTTGACATTGCATAAAAAAAAAGTTGATCACTTTTCAACCCTTCTGAAATATATGCAAGCAATGGAGATAGAAGTTGGTCGTGGGTCCCACACATATGGGAGATGGGGAGTGGTGGCTCAAGGACGTGAATGAAGGCAATTGGGACAGCAAGGCAATGGGCCTTGGACGCAGAGGGGACCTTGTAGGAGAGAGAACTGGGCTGCACGAAAGGTAGATGGGCAAGACACTATAGCATGTGGGTACTGTAGCTACACGAGTCACTATCTACACAATTTATTTTTGGGTGTTTCTTATTGTTTTGAGTGCCCTTGCAGGTTTTAGCTTACTACTACAAGTTACTCAAAAAGAGTAACTCGATTATTCTTGATGTCCACGGACATCTCTCTTGCCTGGTCATTATTTACTAGTGGGGGGTTTCGAGATGGGATCTGTGAAGACTTAGAAAAGGAAAAAAAAAAGAATAAATATATATATTATTTAAGTGATGGGACCCACTTGTTTTAATAATGAGCATATTTTTCTTTCTTTTTCCTTTTTCTTCCCGAGCACTCTCTCCTTCTCCTTCTTCTTCTTCTTCTTCTTCTTCTTCTTCTTCTTCTTCTTATTCTTCTTCTTCTTCTTCTTCTTCTTCTTCTTCTTCTTCTCTCGGCAACCAATGGCAAGACACCAGACCCAACCATCACCGGCCACCATTTTTTACGCGCGGCAGCTCATCGGTTTCGCCTTGCTCCGGCGATCTCAACTGCCAAGCGGCACCGCCTAACTCGCCGTCAATCGTTCGGGATCACCAGTCAAAGTTTAGGTCCGGCAACTTTGAGTGTGTTTTTCGGCCAACTCCGACGATCTCTTGACGAGTGGTTGATACCCTTGGAACCAGCGTGGAGAGAGGAACAAAACCCACTAATTCGTTCCAGCCAACTCGCCGTTCCAGCCAATTCTAAGATCATCGATAAGCTTAGGAGCGTTGCTTTGGGCTTGAATTAAATTCTAAGGAGGTATTTAAAGAGGTAGGGACTCAACTAGACTCTTGGACTTATTTTACTCGTATCAAATTGCATTCAACATATTCCAATTTCGATATTTATAAAATGTTTGAAAAATTGAAAACTTAACCTGCATGTTTTCTGATCTGTTCTGAGGGCACTAAGTGCCAAATATATATTTTTGTTCACTTATTTATGCAGGTTATGATTTTTGGGTTTATTCAAAGGTAGCTGTTATGCTGCCCAATTTTCTAAAATATAAAGGGAATATGTTTCTTTCTTTTCATGTTTACCTGCATTTGGTTATACCGATGAGAGCCATAGTGATCATGATTGGTGCACGTTGTTGTTTCACGACCTAGTCTCCATGTCATCATAGGTAGATCAGGTATCCACTCACCTGTAGGTGTAAAGACCTAGCATCTATATACAGGAAGTGTTCTGAGCCTCCTCATTGTGGTGGTTATCAGGTCCGGCTACCCGGTTTAGGATGTCGGATTTTCTATGGTGGGTAACGGAAACTAGGGGTCTAGTGGACGGTGTGATGTGTACTGGTAGCTATGCTCTTATGATTATTTGTGGTTTCTCTCTATTTTGGTTTATACATGATGATGTATGTTTTGTTTTAAAAAGCTAACCATGCAGGGGGTTTTATTGAACTTTTGAGTCTTATGTTGTTAGTTGCTTTCCTACTGGGCTTTATATGCTCACCCCTATCTCTCCCATTCCAGGAGCCTAGTGACGCGAACGTGGAAAAGTGTGAATTAGTGCTGAAGCCAATGTGTTTAGTGTCATAGTCCTATCTTTTGAACATTGTATGTATTTAATTTGGAACCTATCGGTCTGTATATCTAAATTAGCTATGTCTTAGTTAGAAATGAGAAATGGTGGATGCTAAGTATTATTTTGGGTATTTTATGACTTATTAAATTTAACTGTTTGTTGACTACATAACTGTGGGGATATTATTATTCTATGTATTAAGATAAATGATTCTACTTTTATCCGTAATATTTTCATATATAATTATAGGAGTTATTCCATTGTTTCGACTTATAATTATAGTAATATTTAATATAAATTAAAGGATCATTTATAACGACTATTTTCCACCGAGGGTCAAAGTTTGACCTTTGACCACCCAAGTTATGGATATTACAAATCTGTCACGGCCTAGGGCTCGGGTCGTGACAGAAAAATGGTATCAGTGCACCGGGTTCAAATACCTCGGAGTGTGTCACCAAATAGATTAAATTTATTTTAAAATAAAGTATTTTGATCTATAAAAGGCGTATGTATATAGAGAGCATCCATTCCTCACTAACTGGTTAGCTTTTGATTTACTGACCTAAGAAAATGCCTCCGAAAGGAAGGACAACAAGGAGAGGGCCTGCAGATGATGTCCTTGAGGCTGAGGTTCCTTCTTCGCCAGTTGCATTCCCTGTGAACGCCATTCTTGAGGCTTTAAGAGTCATTCCTGCCAAACACATGGATCCAGCTACGCGACAGAGCAATCACTTCTAGATTTTCCATCGGATTCAAATGCTTAAGTGTAAAGGTGGAAAGGATTCCATGGTTGCTGAAAGATAGTCGAGGCATATAAAGAAGAGTTTAAACATTATGGGAACACCTAAGGAGTATCATGTTAATATTAATGTGCCCAAGTTGGAAAGGAGCGCACTGGATTGGTGGAGTGTCTTAAGTAGAATAAGAGGATATGATGGGATGACTTAAGGAAATTTTGAGATGGGTTTTCGAAGAACAACATTTTAACCCATCTCATAGGAGGACTAGATTGGATCCTTTGATTGCTTAAGATCAATGATAGGTTGATGAGATCTCAGAATGACTAGATAATGATGGATGTGAGTGAATGATTCTACATGAAGTTTGTAGAGTTATCTTCCTATGTTTATGCCGGTACGGTCGATCAACCTCCTTTATTTGAGCAGTTCCTCCGTCCCTTACTCCCATCAATGCTGGGTCCACTTGCCCGATGACCTTTGGAAATTTGAATGAGTGTGCGACAGCAGCCTTACGGACTGAGGCTCATCGAGAATGAATCAAAAGAAAGATTGCCCACACGACAACAGAGGTTCCAACCATCGCATGGAGGACCCATCGGGAGTTATGCAAGGTCTACTCCTTTCACAGGACAAACTAAGAGTAACCAGTCTCAGACTTCATCATATGGTTTCACACCCACACCAGGGCAACAATCCCAATATCAAAATCAGTTCTAGCCCCAAGGTTCAGGATTCAACCAGGGGTACTCGCAGAGTTTTCAAACTCCTATTTCTGCTGGAAGTTAGAGAGGGTTCAATCTCGGAGGAGGCTTTAGTGCAAGCACAAGCCATATGGTCAAGGAAAAGAGAAAGCAAAAGAAAAAGCCTCCAGTCAAGCCTATGCTCTTGGTGGTGATGATGTACAAGGAGGAGCATGCCAGGGAGTTTTGGGTGGTGTGGTTCTTATCTCACGCTCTTGGGCTCATGTATTATTTGATACTGGTGCATCTCATTCTTGTATATCATTAATGTTTGCTAGCATGTTGGGTTTGAGTTGGGAAACTTTTAGTCCTACATTGCAGTTGAGTGTACCTATGGGAGGGCATGGTGAAGTATCAACCATCTGCAAATTGGTTGTATTGTGTTTGAATGGCATAATTTATTAGGAAACCTTATGGTGTTACCTATAGGACAATTTGATGTGATTCTTGGCATGGATTGGTTGTCTAAGTACCAAGCCATTGTTGATTGCTTACACAAAATGGTGACTCTTTTAACTCCAAGTGGAGATTTCATTGTATATCGAGCCAACATGAATGCAGTAAGGCAGGATCCTATCCTTAAGGCATGTTTAGGTGGGAAAAGAAACTTAGAGTGTTATGGGAGTCTGTTTGCAATTGAGGATAAGTCTAGGCCTCTAGACAAGTTTCCTTGGACATCAGTGGTTAGTGGCTTTCCATATGTGTTTCATGGGGATTTGCCAGGACTACCATCTGATAGAGAGATCAAATTTTGCATTGATTTGATTCCCGGGACTCAACCAGTTTCTACTACCCATTATCGCATGGCACCTGCAGAGTTGGATGAATTGAAAAAGCAATTGGGTGAGCTAATGGATAAGGTACATCAGGAACAGTACTTCCCCATGGGGAGCTCCAGTTTTGTTTGCCAAGAAATCTGATGGATCCTTGTGATTGTGCGTCGATTATAAGAAATTAATTCAGATGAAAATTAAGAACAAGTATCCATTGCCATTGATATATGAGTTGTTTGATCAGCTCATATGTTCAAAGTGTTTTTCCAAAATTGACTTAAGCTCAGGCTATCATCAATTGAGGATTTAGAAAGAGGATATTCCTAAAACTAATTTCAGAACGCGTTATAGACACTTTGAGTTTTTGGTGAGGCCATTTGGGTTAACGAATGCACCTGCAATATTTATGGACCTTATGAATAGAATCTTTAGACCCTATTTGGATAAGTTTGTGGTTGTTTTTATTGATGAAATTTTGGTGTATTCCAAGACACCTGAGGGTCATACAGAACATTAAACAGTTGTGTTGCGAACTTTGAGGGACCATCAATTATATGTTAAGAAAGAAAAATGTGACTTTTGGATGACTGAGGTCAAATTCTTAGGGCATGTAAAATATCAAGAGGACATTACTGTGAATTCATGCGAAGATAGATTCTATCTTAAAGTGGGAAAAATAAAAGAACGTTACTAAGATTTGAAGTTGTCTTGGGTTAGTAGGTTACTATCGTCGCTTTGTGGAGAATTTTTCTCGAATTGCTATGCCTTGAAAAAGCTAACAAGAAAGGATTTAAAGTTCATGTGGGATGACAGTTGTGAAGAAGCTTTCAGAGAACTTAAGCCAAGATTGACTACGGCGACTATTCTCGCTGTGCCCAATAGTGATGAACCGTTTGTGGTATTTACTGATGCTTCTGGTACTGGTTTAGGTGGAGTTCTCATGCTAAATAGCAAGGTTGTTGCCTATGTTTCCCGCCAATTGAAGATACATGAGAAACACTACCCCACACATGACTTGGAACTTGCAGCAGTGATTTTTTTGCCTTGAAAATGTGGGGATGTTACTTATATGGGGAAAAGTTTGAATTAGAATCTGATCATAAGAGTTTAAAGTATCTCTTTACTCAAAGAGACTTGAATTTGAGGCAAAGAAGAAGGGTCGAGTACAGGGCAAATTATGATTTCACTTTGAAATATCCTCATGGAAAAGCAAATGCGGTTGCTACACAGTGCTACTTCAACAAGTTAAGAAATGTCAGTGGCAAGATGAGAAATTGAGACTTATCTATAATCGAATCCAAAACGGTGAGCAGTTAGATGGATGGACAGTAAATGCTGAAGGATTCTTATACCATAAGGGAAGATTAGTCGTTGCAAAAAAAAATTCCTGATCTTAGAGAGTCTGTTATGATTAAGGCCCATAGGTCTAAGTTTGTTGTACATCCTGGAAGCACAAAGATGTACCAAGATTTGAAAAGACAATATTGGTGGGAAGGTATGAAGAGAGACGTGACTAACTTTGTAGCTAAGTGTATGGTTTGCTAACAGGTTAAAGCTGAGCACCAGAGACCTTCAGAACTGCTTCAACCTTTACCTATACCAAAATGGAAGTGGGATGAGATCACGATGGACTTTGTGATGGGATTACCATTAACACCATTAAAGCATGACACTGTCCGGTTGATTGTCGATCGTTTGACCAAATTTGCTCATTTCATTCCAATTAGGAAGGATTATAAGGTTTCTAAACTAGCTCGACTTTATGTGGATAATATACTTCGACTGCATGGGTCACCTTCCAACATTGTTTCTGAGAGAGATCCTCGATTTACATCAAGGTTTTGGCAAGCGTTGCAAAAAAAAAATAAAAAAAATCTTTTGGAGCTGAACTTAACTTGAGCACCGCTCACCACCCTCAAACAGACGGACAATCTGAGAGGACTATCCAAACTTTGGAGGACATGCTTTGTTCTTGTATTTTGGATTTTAGGGGTAGCTGGGGAGAACACTTGTCATTGGTGGAATTCACATATAATAATAGCTACCAGGCCAGTATAGGCATGGCTCCTTATGAGGCCTTATATGGGAGACCATGTAGATCACCTTTGTGTTGGGCAGAACTAGATTAGCATGTCACAATTGGATATCCAATTGCTAGTACTACTTGGAAGATCAAAGTATTTTTTTCCAAGAGAGACTTAAGGTTGTTCAAAATTGTCAGAAGAGTTATGCCGATCTCCTCCGATGAGAAGTTGAGTTTGAGGTTGGTGACTATGTCTTATTGAAAGTTAGTCCCATGCGTGGTGTGACGAGATTTGGAGTGAAGGGTAAGCTAGCCCCGAGGTATATTGGACCTTTTGAGGTTATTGAGAGGGTTGGGAGGTCGCTTACTGATAGAACTTACCAGCACAGTTGGGGGCATGTTCACAATGTGTTCCATGTGTCGATGCTGAGGAAGTATACTCCAGACCCATCGCACATCATTGAGTATGAGGCTATCCCTCTTCAAGAGAACGTGACATATGAAGAACAACCTATCAGAATTCTGGCGAGAGGGTTAAAGGTGTTAAGGAATAGAGGGATTCTCGTAATCAAGGTCGTATGGCAGAACCAAAGAGAAGACGAGGCTATTGGAGAGTCAGAGTCGGAGATGTATGAGAAGTATCCTCATTTGTTTAATTTTCAGCTTGAGCTTGTACTTTGAAAATTTTGGGACGAAATTTCTTTAAGGAGGGTAAAATGTGAAGACTTAGAAAAGGAAAAAAAAAAGAATAAATATATATATTATTTAAGTGATGGGACCCACTTGTTTTAATAATGAGCATATTTTTCTTTCTTTTTCCTTTTTCTTCCCGAGCACTCTCTCCTTCTCCTTCTTCTTCTTCTTCATCATCTTCTTCTTCTTCTTCTTCTTCTTCTTCTCTCGGCAACCAATGGCAAGACACCAGACCCAACCACCACCGCCCACCATTTTTGACGCGCGGCAGCTCATCGGTTTTGCCTTGCTCAGGCGATCTCAACTGCCAAGCGGCACCGCCTAACTCGCCGTCAATCGTTCGGGATCACCAGTCAAAGTTTAGGTACGGCAACTTTGAGTGTGTTTTTCGGCCAACTCCGACGACCTCTTGACGAGTGGTTGATACCCTTGGAACCAGTGTGGAGAGAGGAACAAAACCCACTAATTCGTTCCAGCCAACTTGCCGTTTTTCTCCGGCAAGATTTTGGGTATCTCCGCCCTTTGGAAGCGTTTTCCGGCGACACCGGAGGTCATTTGGGCGAAGGAGCTGTACTTTCGTGATGTACTCATCGAGAGAATCGTTTTGATATTGACGTTTCCGGTACCGCCACCAACCGCTATAGTGCACCGCTTGGGTAAGGTTCCGGAACTTGAAATTTTATATATGGTCATATTATATGCCATTGGACACAATTTTGAATAGGGAATGCTATGATGATAATCTTTTGCTCATTTGGTGCACGTAGGAAAAACGTGATATTAAAATCAGACTAAATCATTCTAAGATCATCGATAAGCTTAGGAGCGTTGCTTTGGGCTCGAATTAAATTCTAAGGAGGTATTTAAAGAGGTAGGGACTCAACTAGACTCTTGGACTTATTTTACTCGTATCAAATTGCATTCAACATATTCCAATTTCGATATTTATAAAATGTTTGAAAAATTGAAAACTTAACCTGCATGTTTTCTGATCTGTTCTGAGGACACTAAGTGCCAAATATATATTTTTGTTCACTTATTTATGCAGGTTATGATTTTTGGGTTTATTCAAAGGTAGCTGTTATGCTGCCCAATTTTCTAAAATATAAAGGGAATATGTTTCTTTCTTTTCATGTTTACCTGCATTTGGTTATACCGATGAGAGCCATAGTGATCATGATTGGTGCACGTTGTTGTTTCACGACCTAGTCTCCATGTCATCATAGGTAGATCAGGTGTCCACTCACCTGTAGGTGTAAAGACCTAGCATCTATATACAGGAAGTGTTCTGAGCCTCCTCATTGTGGTGGTTATCAGGTCCGGCTACCCGGTTTAGGATGTCGGATTTTCTATGGTGGGTAACGGAAACTAGGGGTCTAGTGGACGGTGTGATGTGTACTGGTAGCTATGCTCTTATGATTATTTGTGGTTTCTCTCTATTTTGGTTTATACATGATGATGTATGTTTTGTTTTAAAAAGCTAACCATGCAGGGGGTTTTATTGAACTTTTGAGTCTTATGTTGTTAGTTGCTTTCCTACTGGGCTTTATATGCTCACCCCTATCTCTCCCATTCCAGGAGCCTAGTGACGCGAACGTGGAAAAGTGTGAATTAGTGCTGAAGCCAATGTGTTTAGTGTCATAGTCCTATCTTTAGAACATTGTATGTATTTAATTTGGAACCTATCGGTCTGTATATCTAAATTAGCTATGTCTTAGTTAGAGATGAGGAATGGTGGATTCTAAGTATTATTTTGGGTATTTAATGACTTATTAAATTTAACTGTTTGTTGACTACATAACTGTGGGGATATTATTATTCTATGTATTAAGATAAATGATCTTACTTTTATCCGTAATATTTTCATATATAATTATAGGAGTTATTCCATTGTTTCGACTTATAATTATAGTAATATTTAATATAAATTAAAGGATCATTTACAACGACTATTTTCCACCGAGGGTCAAAGTTTGACCTTTAACCACCCAAGTTATGGATATTACAAATCTGCCACGGCCTAGGGCTCGGGTCGTGACAGGATCCCTGGCCGGTTAAACCATGGGTTTTTTGGGGCTCCTCCTGTCTGGCCATGGCGAGCTCTTTACTCGACCATTTTGAGCCGCAGTACTCCCACAACGTCGTCCCCTAGCTATTCTAGTAATCCGGGTGAGGTTGCTGTGAGCTTTGCCTAGGATCTTGGGGTGTTGTGGAAGCATTCCCCTCATCTAGAGTTCACTCATCATTCATGGGTCATTTATAAATTCTTGGGAGCGGGAGGCTGCTTCCACATCCTAGGATATTTTCCGTGGGTGCAGTCATCGTGATGATGAAAAGAGGAGTTTAGGAGGTACACAATGTGAGTTTCTCTTAACGCTCCTGATGAAAATATCAAACTATTTACGCAATTTTTTGTCAACTAAAATAAGAAGAGCAATTAAGTAAATAAATTGTTCTTAAAGAATAAACATAAACACAAGGGAGTCACTTTTATTGATTGATCTGCATTGGAGCTAAAAGCAATTTCACATAGTTTCTGTACAATATTTGTATGTGAAACATAAATAAATATGGTCCAGGTATTTATAGACCCAGTTATAGATACTCTTTCCCAAGATTAGAGGTATTTATACGCATAGACGCAGTTACAGATACTCTTCCCCACAATTTGAGGAAGAAGTTATCCAAATATGTCATTTGAGTTTAAATTACAAATAAATTAGTTAACAGCATAATATCTAGACTTATCCCGAAAAAGTAGGAATAATAATCTACTGAATACTGATTTGTGACACTTTTTAAACACACTTTAGGGCTGATAGTAATACTTTTCGAGCTGGTATATGTCATTTACATCTCCTAGTCGATCTTTCTCCGAGCTGAAATGAACTAGTACTTTGTAGTTACGGTAATATTAAAATGATAATAATATTTAAATCTCTGTGATTATTCTCCGAGCAAAAATCTCTCAGTTCTTAGAGAGAGGGTATAACATACTTATAACATACAGACTGGGTGGGGCAGTGGGACATCCTTCTGTCTCTATATATACAATTAATAATCCAACTGCCCAAATGAATTTTATCACACTATGACCGACTAGACACAGACATGTACCAGTGTTAATGTAAATTTAATATTGTAAACTGACAAGAATAATTTGCCAGTTTGTCACAAAACCAGAAGCAGAAGATATTGAGTGGACTACAAAGATTTTAAAGGAATATCTATCTTGCCTCTTGGTCATGATGAAAGGAAAGAAAAGGATCGTCAATGTTACCGGACATAATGGAAAATAAACGAAAAAATCACATTTAAAGTTACCGAAAAGCACACATACATGCCCTTCATGGTCCGTACATCATATATATATATATTATATACTAGATGATTAGTTTTGTGATTATTAGTTATTTCTGCAACAAATCTATGATTAAAACGTCATACATACATACGTGGGGTAATTCTACAACTAATTTTGTAATTATCAAAATAAAGCAAAGATATCCATAATATTTGACTTACTTCTAGTCAGATTTTTATGAAAATACTAGAAAACCCTTTAACTAAAATCATATATAATATATAACTTTTGAATTTATATAGTAAACTTGTTGATAAAATTTTGATAAAAATAATTTTAAAATACATAACCTTATTTAAATTAAACTATCCAATTGAATAAAATCAAATAAAATAACTAAAATTAAAAATTGAAATATATAAAATCAAACCTAAGTCTCACTACGAGACTAACTATTGCAATAATTAATAAAAAATCAGGTATATTTTTAAATTTTCAAGTATTTTACGTTAAATTTAATATATAATATATAGGTTGTATTAGATCAATATAAATTTAATTAGATTTTTGACAATATCATCTGCCAACACATCCAATTCATTTAAACTCCAACTTTTTCTGTCTAATCTGCTTTTTTTTTTTTTCTTAATTAGATTGGAATGTATTCAATCTGTTAAATGAGTTTAGATTTGATGTTGAGCGTTCTTATTAATTAGTGTACATGGTGGAAATAGAAACAAGGGAATTTTTTATTTACACGTTTTTCTTGTATATAATTGATATGTTTAATGTAATATTTGTCACAGTGTTGTGGGTCATCCTATTATTGTTGACAACGTTTTTCGTCAACCAAAATTTAACAGAGCAATTAAGGTTTTATAAATAATTAATGAAGAAAAGATGTAATGCCCTGGCTACCCCAGAACAGTTATGGTGAACGGTGGACCGGAAATTTGACTCGTTACCTGAGTCCTTTGGTTAAAAACGTGCTCTAAGTGTAATTAACAGGTTAAGGTATAAAACCAATAAAAAGGAAATGGAGATTTTTATTACAAACTGCTCTGCAGAGCTAAACAAAACATTTACAAGCTGTTCTCAGTACAAAATGGTCACTACTGTTGTAAAGTTACAATCCCGCCGACCTAAGCGGCAAAAATAGGGTAAACCCCCTAGTTCCTCTGAGAACACCTTGACCGTGGCGGTCAAGCAGCTGCATATGTACACACCACCACATCAGCTCTCCACTCAAGGCTAGGTGAGCTTTTCTTTCCCTTTTACCTGCACCACATAGAGCCAAGGCCCAGCAAGAAAACATAACACTTGATATAAACATTATCAAATGATTATCATTATAATCACACTGAGCATAAAGCAATCAAAAAAATGAGTAAACACCACATGAGGTCCTGATAAACCACACTGAGTGACTGACTAGCAAGTCACTAATTCAAATGGAAGAGTGGCTGATAGGTAAGCCACTAGCCTTCAACAGGTTCTGGTAACCGTACTGAGTGACTGCCATGCATGTCACTAATTCAGGTGGGAGAGTGGCTGCTGAGTAAGCCACCAGCCTCCAAGCGCTTATTTCATTCATCGACCCTCGGGGTCGGTCTGGCATTAATGCTCTCTGTGCCATTCAATGCTGATAATTGATTTGATCAAATCTTGTTGGCTTGCGTGACACACGCTAAGGCCGTCCTGACTAATAAGTCAGCTCAACATGATCAGTGCCCAGTACCACCGCCGAACCTGACTAATAAGTCACAGCTTCATAGTTGATACTAGCACCCTTGCCAAACCTGACTAATAAGTCAGTACCATGCACAAATGAGCAACATATGCTAAGCATTCTATATTCAGTCCATGTCCATATTCTCACAATCAACATGCTTCATGAATGTCCACGCATGTCATAATCGGGGTGCAGTTTTCTTACCTTTGGTTCGAGGAAGAACGAATAAAAGAACAACCCTGAGAACGATCGACTTTCTGGTCCTTTAGCGGTTACCTGGTCATAACCAAATCATGGGATTCCATCAATAAAATGAATAACAAAAGGTTCCCAACCAAAACCTAACCTCCGGGACCTCAAACACTACTCAACCGGGTAGTAGGTTCAATCCCGAGGCCTTAGGCTTGCATCCCCGAGCCAAAAAGCTAATTCTGGCCAAAAATGCCTTAAGGGCCGCGACCCTCCTTGGCCATGCCGCGGCCCGCCCCTCAAACAGAGGCGCCCAAACTCAGATTTCACCAAGGGCCGCGGCTCTCCCTGGCCATGCCGCAGCGCAACACCCAGTTCAGCCAAAACCCCTGTTTTTCTTCCTCTACGATTTCTCTTAGAACCAACCCTTCAAACCTAGTTTAAACACCACCCAAACCTCTTTCAAACACCCATTTAAACCTCCAAACATCACCCATAACTCTCCCCCATCATAACCCAAGTAAAACCCCACAAGAACTCCCCTTGATTCCAACTTTCCACACCAAATTCTAAAGCTGAAATCCTAAAACGAAAACAGAGCATACATGGAAATTAATGGCTAAAATCTTACCTCAAGTTCAGGTTATGGTGCTCTTCCACTGTGGAACACTCTCCCAAAGTGTCAAGGCCTAGCTCCCAAGCTCAAATCCTCAACAAGATCACAAAAACTCACAAGGAAGATGGTGGAAGGTGAAGGTACGGGAAGAGGAAGATGAGAACTCTGTTTTGGGTTCTGTTTCACAACCATCTATACATCATATATATCCAAATACCAAAAGACCATTATACCCCTAGGTATAATAAAGCTTCTAAAACCACTCAAGGGCAATTTTGACACTTTCCACCTACACCGTTAATGATAATTAACACTTCCCAATTCCCGCTAATCTCAATATTCTCAAACACCAATATTTCACATCCCGTTACCCTTTAATGCCCGGTAACACTCTAATCATTAAAACACCCCGAGACTCACCCCGAGCCTCGAGCTTAAGCCCGTTATGACCAAACCGATATTTAACATTCCTTGATCGTCTCATGCCAAATGGCTCGAGCAAACCCACATCATAATGTGGTCTCAAATTATATCACCAACATGCGAATAAATAATCAATTCACCCTTAACGGGCCGAATTACCATCACACCCCTGTATAAAGAAATATGGACTCACATGCATGCATTTCACATCATATCATAATATAATCAACATACACATGCATTTTATCAATTAATAACATAATTAAGCAAGTACGGCCCTCCCGGCCTACTGTTCACGCCGTTAAATACATCGGAGAAGTTGGGGCTTTACAACTATCCCCTCCTTACTGAAATTTTGTCCCTGAAATTTACCTGAACAGCTCGGGATACTGACTCTGCATATCTGATTCCATCTCCCAGGTCGCCTCCTCGACCTTGCTGTTCCTCCACAATACCTTAACCAAAGGTATTGTCTTATTCCTGAGGACCTTGTCCTTTCTGTCAAGTATCTGAACTGGCTGCTCCTCAAAGGAGAGATCTGGTTCAAGCTCCAGATCTTCATAACTCAGAATATGGCCCTCATCAGATACATACCTCTGAAGAGCTGATACATGGAACACATTATGTACGGCAGACAACGTCGGAGGCAAAGCCAATCTGTAAGCCACCTGACCTATCCTTTCCAGGATCTCAAATGGACCTACAAATCTAGGACTCAGTTTGCCTTTCTTCCCAAACCTTCTCACCCTTTTCCATGGCGAGACTCTGAGGAAAACATAGTCTCCTACCAGGAACTCCACGTTCCTGCGCTTGGGATCAGCATAGCTCTTCTGTCTACTCTGAGAGGCAAGCATTCTAGCTCTAATCTTCTCTATAGCCTCACTGGTCCTCTGTACTGCGTCAGGACCTAAGTACCTCATTTCTCCTGTCTCATCCCAATGAATGGGAGATCTGCACTTCCTACCATATATCATCTCATAAGGTGCTACTCCAATGGTAGACTGGTAACTGTTGTTGTAGGAGAATTCTATCAAAGGCAGGTACTTACTCCAGGACCCACCGAAATCCAGTACACATGCTCTCAGCATGTCTTCCAAAATCTGGATCGTCCTCTCAGATTGCCCATCTGTCTGAGGATGATAAGCTGTACTGAACTTCAACTTTGTCCCCATGGCTTTCTGCAAACTCACCCAGAACTTGGAAGTAAAAGTGGGGTCCCGATCTGACACGATCGACCTAGGTGCACCATGGAGCCGCACGATCTCTCTCACATAAAGATCTACATACTGATCAACTGTATACGTAGTCCTCACCGGTAGAAAGTGAGCTGACTTGGTGTAGCGATCTACTATCACCCAAACAGAATCATGCTGACCAATAGTCCTGGGGAAGCCCACCACAAAATCCATCGTGATGTCTTCCCACTTCCACTCAGGAATATCCAGAGGTTGCAGTGACCCTGCCGGCCTCTGATGCTCAGCCTTGACTTGTTGACATGTCAAGCACCTAGCCACATACTCTACTACATCCCTCTTCATCCCCGGCCACCAATATAACGATCTCACATCTTGGTACATCTTTGTGGTGCCTGGATGCAAAGAGTAAGGTGTAGTATGAGATTCATCCAGAATCTCCCGCCTCAATGCAGTGTCTAACGGAACACATATCCGCCCTTTGTATCTCAACAAGCCTACCTCAGACACTGTATAATCTCTGGATACTCCAGCCAAAACATCTTCCCTGATCTTAATCAGCTGAGGATCACTTAACTGACCTTCTTTGATCCTCTCCAACAATGTAGACTGTAGCGTAATGTTAGCCAACTGGCCCACCAGCAACTCTATACCATCTCTGGTCATATCATCTGCTATCTCTCTGGCTATCAGCCTCATACCATGAATCTGCCCCGGACCTTTCCGGCTCAAGGCATCAGCTACCACGTTGGCTTTCCCTGGGTGATACAAAATCTCACAATCATAGTCCTTCACTAACTCCAGCCAACGCCTTTGCCTCATATTCAGGTCTTTCTGGGTGAAGAAGTATTTCAGACTCTTGTGGTCTGTATAGATTTCACATTTCTCTCCATAGAGATAATGCCTCCATATCTTTAAAGCAAAAACCACCGCTGCCAACTCCAAATCATGAGTAGGATACCTCTTTTCATACTCCTTCAGCTGACGAGAAGCATAGGCAATAACCCTCTCTGATTGCATCAAAACACAGCCCAAACCCTGATGAGAAGCATCACAGTAAATCACAAACTTCTCTTGGTCTGTCGGAAGACTCAGAATCGGAGCTGTAATCAACCTCTGCTTCAGTTCCTGGAAGCTGTTCTCACACTTATCTGACCACACAAACTTCTGGCTCTTGCGTGTCAGCTCAGTCAAAGCACTTGCAATCTTCGAGAACCCTTCCACGAACCGCCTGTAATAACCTACCAATCCAAGGAAACTTCTAACCTCAGAAGCATTCTTTGGCCTTGGCCAATCTCTGACCGCTTCGATCTTCGCTGGATCTACCTTACTCCCCTCCTTACTGACAATGTGCCCAAGAAAGGATACCTGAGACAACCAGAATTCACACTTCTTGAATTTTGCAAACAATCTGTGTTCTCTCAGTCTCTGTAGAACCAAACTCAGATGCTACTCATGCTCTAATTCAGTCTGAGAATATACCAGAATATCATCGATGAAGACAATCACAAACTGGTCTAAGTAATCCTTGAACACTGTGTTCATCATATCCATGAAAGCAGCAGGGGCATTAGTCAATCCAAATGACATAACTAGAAACTCATAATGCCCATACCTGGTACGAAAAGCAGTCTTCGGTATATCTCCCTCCTTGACCCTCAACTGATGATAACCAGAACGAAGGTCGATCTTAGAGAATACCTTCATACCTTGCAGCTGATCGAACAGATCATCTATCCTTGGCAAAGGATACCTATTCTTAATTGTCAACTTATTCAGTTCCCTGTAATCTATACACATTCTCAAAGAACCATCTTTCTTCTTTACAAACAGAACTGGCGCACCCCAGGGTGAGAAACTAGGTCTAATGAAACCCAAATCCAGCAGTTCTTGCAACTGCACTTTCAATTCCTTCAACTCAGCTAGGGCCATTCTGTACGGTGCTCTAGACACTGGCTCCGTCCCTGGTGCCAGTTCTATAACGAACTCAATCTCTCTGTGTGGTGGCAACCCTGGCAAATCTTCTGGAAACACATCCAGAAACTCACATACAAGCCTGGTATCCTCTGGTCTCACTGGCATGACCTGAGTGGCGTCAACCACACTGGCTAAGAATCCAATGCATCCTCTCTGCAAAAGATCCCTGGCCCTCAACACAGAAATCATAGGTACACGAGGTCCATGCACAGTACCAACAAACACAAAAGGATCCTCACCTTCAGGCTCAAAGGTGACCATCTTCCTTCTGCAGTCAATAGTTGCCCCATACTTTGCCAACCAATCCATACCCAGTATCATATCAAAGTCAGTCATAACTAACTCTATCAGGTCCACTGACAACTCTCTGCCCTCTACTGTCACTGGCAAAGATCTGACCCACCTTCTGGACACCACTATCTCTCCAGTGGGTAACAAAGTACCAAACCCCACGACATAGAAGTCACAAGGTCTACACAACCTATCAATAATGCTACTAGCAACAAAGGAATGTGTAGCACCAGAATCAATTAACACATGATAAGGGGTTCCTGCACTAAGAAGCTGACCTGTAACGACTGAGGGGGAAGCCTCAGCTTCTGCTTGAGTCAACGTGAACACTCGAGCTGGGGCCGAGCTGTCCACCTTTCTGGCTTCTTCTTTCCCTACTCGTGGGCAATCTTTCTTAAAGTGACCCACTACTCCACACAAAAAGCAGGCCTTTGCCTTACACTCTCCCAGATGGCGTCTCTTGCACCTAGGGCATTCAGGATGAGTCTTCCAGGCTTCACGGCCCCCAGGACGACCTATTGTAATACCACGAGGTCTCCTGTCAGGACTTGGAACTGGGAAGGTATCAGGAACCTTCCTCTTCTGATCATTGAGGCCAATACCCCTACCAGAACCAACAAATGGAGGACCTGGCCTCCTGAAATCCCTTCTGGCTGCATTGTCACGCCAGATCTTAATCTCTGCACTCTCAATTGTGAGTGCCTTCTCCACCACCTGTGCATAAGTAGTGACTCCTGCCACAGTGGTGATGCGAACGTCACGGGCTAACCTGGGCTGTAGCCCCTGGAGGAATCTCTCTCTCCTAGTCCCATCAGTGGGCACCAGCTCTTTGGCAAACTTTGCCAGACGGTCAAACCTTAAGGCATATTCAGTAACTGATAAGCTTCCCTGAAGTAGCCTCATAAACTCATCGGCCTTCACCGCTCTTATAGCATCATTATAGTACTTCTCATTAAACAAAGTCTGAAATTCCTCCCAGCTCAGGAGATTAACATCTTTGGTCTGACCAACCACTTCCCACCATATCCGGGCATCTTCCCAAACATATAGGCAGCACAGGCCACCCTCTCACTACCCACTACCTTCATAAAGTCAAGGATAGTGTTAAGCATGCTCATCCATTGTTCAGCTTTAATAGAATCAGCACTGCCTTAAAAAACTGGAGGTTGCTGTTTCCTGAACCGCTCATAAAGAGGTTCCAATCTGTTTTCAACCCCAGACTGCTGCCCAATAACTGGCACTGACACAGAAGGTGCCTCTGACACATTAACCACTGCAGGCACTTGCTGCTGCCTCAGGAGACGAAGCTCCTCCCCTTGTTTCAACACTATAGCCTGCAAATCACTAAACAAATGCTGCCAGTTTGCAGGTGCTGGCTGTGGAATCTGAGAATGGTCATTCTCTTGACCCTGGCTGTTGTCATTATTCTGACCCTGACCACTCTGGCCAGCTGTAGTGTCTGTCTGTTCTGGGTTCATTCTTTCACTGATACCTTACTGAAACAATAATCAATACGGCCAGTCAGGTAGTAATAACTAAACCTCTTGCCGCCTCACGGTCCAAGAACAAGCAGACAATTATTTCCACAGTCATTCAATATGCACAAGCAGATACTTGTTTATGGCACTCAGCACTCAGCATGTATCACATAACAGTTCATAATATTTCAGGGGCACAAGGCCAACATAGTGACTCATGCATACAGGTAAAGCATTTGCACCACATTTAGGCAGTTATGCACATAACTACATAAAGAGTTACCAAACCAAGAGTCAAGCTTGACTTCAGTGATGTGTGTACATGCCCAGCCAGTCTACAGGAACCTTAACCTTGGCATTGCTCTGATACCAAGTTGTAATGCCCTGGCTACCCCAGAACAGTTACGGTGAACGGTGGACCGGAAATTTGACTCGTTACCTGAGTCCTTTGGTCAAAAACGTGCTCTAAGTGTAATTAACAGGTTGAGGTATAAAACCAATAAAAAGGAAATGGAGATTTTTATTACAAACTGCTCTGTAGAGCTAAACAAAACATTTACAAGCTGTTCTCAGTACAAAATGGTCACTACTGTTGTAAAGTTACAATCCCGCCGACTTAAGCGGCAAAAATAGGGTAAACCCCCTAGTTCCTCTGAGAACACCTTGACCGTGGCGATCAAGCGGCTGCATATGTACACACCACCACATCAGCTCTCCACTCAAGGCTAGGTGAGCTTTTCTTTCCCTTTACCTGCACCACATAGCACCCATGAGCCAAGGCCCAGCAAGAAAACATAACACTTGATATAAACATTATCAAATGATTATCATTATAATCACACTGAGCATAAAGCAATCAAACAAATGAGTAAACACCACATGAGGTCCTGATAAACCACACTGAGTGACTGACTAGCAAGTCACTAATTCAAATGGAAGAGTGGCTGATAGGTAAGCCACTAGCCTTCAACAGGTTCTGGTAACCGACTGAGTGACTGCCATGCATGTCACTAATTCAGGTGGGAGAGTGGCTGCTGAGTAAGCCACCAGCCTCCAAGCGCTTATTATATTCATCGACCTTCGGGGTTGGTCTGGCATTAATGCTCTCTGTGCCATTCATTGCTGATAATTGATTTGACCAAATCTTGTTGGCTTGCGTGACACACGCTAAGGCCGTCCTGACTAATAAGTCAGCTCAACATGATCAGTGCCCAGTACCACCGCCGAACCTGACTAATAAGTCACAGCTTCACAGTTGATACTAGCACCCTTTCCAAACCTGACTAATAAGTCAATACCATGCACAAATGAGCAACATATGCTAAGCATTCTATATTCAGTCCATGTCCATATTCTCACAATCAACATGCTTCATGAATGTCCACGCATGTCATAATCGGGGTGCAGTTTTCTTACCTTTGGTTCGAGCAAGAACGAATAAAAGAACAACCCTGAGAACGATCAACTTTCTGGTCCTTTAGCGGTTACCTGGTCATAACCAAATCATGGGATTCCATCAATAAAATGAATAACAAAAGGTTCCCAACCAAAACCTAACCTCCGGGACCTCAAACACTACTCAACCGGGTAGTAGGTTCAATCCCGAGGCCTTAGGCTTGCATCCCCGAGCCAAAAAGCTAATTCTGGCCAAAAATGCCTTAAGGGCCGCGACCCTCCTTGGCCATGCCGCGGCCCGCCCCTCAAACAGAGGCGCCCAAACTCAGATTTCACCAAGGGCCGCGGCTCTCCCTGGCCATGCCGCAGCGCAACACCCAGTTCAGCCAAAACCCCTGTCATAACGAAACCCCTGTCACCAAGGGCCGTGGTTCTCCCTGGCCATGTCGTGGCTCCCCCATCATAACCCAAGTAAAACCCCACAAGAACTCCCCTTGATTCCAACTTTCCACACCAAATTCTAAAGCTGAAATCCTAAAATGAAAACAGAGCATACATGGAAATTAATGGCTAAAATCTTACCTCAAGTTCAGGTTATGGTGCTCTTCCACTGTGGAACACTCTCCCAAAGTGTCAAGGCCTAGCTCCCAAGCTCAAATCCTCAACAAGATCACAAAAACTCACAAGGAAGATGGTGGAAGGTGAAGGTACGGGAAGAGGAAGATGAGAACTCTGTTTTGGGTTCTGTTTCACAACCATCTATACATCATATATATCCAAATACCAAAAGACCATTATACCCCTAGGTATAATAAAGCTTCTAAAACCACTCAAGTGCAATTTTGACACTTTCCACCTACACCGTTAATGATAATTAACACTTCCCAATTCCCGCTAATCTCAATATTCTCAAACACCAATATTTCACATCCCGTTACCCTTTAATGCCCGGTAACACTCTAATCATTAAAACACCCCGAGACTCACCCCGAGCCTCGAGCTTAAGCCCGTTATGACCAAACCGATATTTAACATTCCTTGATCGTCTCATGCCAAATGGCTCGAGCAAACCCACATCATAATGTGGTCTCAAATTATATCACCAACATGCGAATAAATAATCAATTCACCCTTAACGGGCCGAATTACCATCACACCCCTGTATAAAGAAATATGGACTCACATGCATGCATTTCACATCATATCATAATATAATCAACATACACATGCATTTTATCAATTAATAACATAATTAAGCAAGTACGGCCCTCCCGGCCTACTGTTCACGCCGTTAAATACATCGGAGAAGTTGGGGCTTTACAAAAGAGATAAAGAGATTTTGTACATGGTTCAGTAGTTAAATCTACCTGGTTTACGAGTCAATATTATCGATATGTACATGCATCAAAGGTCTAAGAGCAATTTCTCACGAATCAGTATTATTGATATGTACCTACATCAAAGGTCTGAAAGCAATTTCACATACTCCTTGAGTACAAACAAATACGCATGAGAAATAATTGACCAAATCCAGGTATTATATAAGTCTGGTTATTGATATTACTTCCCTTATTTTTAGGAAAGTTACATTAATATCTAATTTAAACTCACACTATACAAAAATAATTTAAATTATAATTCGATAAGTAAAATATCAAATATCCCATAAAACACAGGGTTATTTAAATTCGATTTTAACTAAGCTCACAATTATAGGCGTGTTGTAACCAACTATCATCCATCTTGTTTGAATTCATGGTCACGTTATCATCCGCTTCGAGCTCACATCTCATGCTCGACCTGGACTAATGATGTAGCCTCTGGATATATATTCACTTGTATAAATGGTCATATTTCCTTTACTTTATATATTCGATTCCCATTCTCGTGACCTAACATTTCGAGATTAAATGAATTTATCTCAAAATTTGTGGTGTAACACCTATACTATCCTGACAATATAATATCACTACAAGAAATTGGGGTTTTTGCAGTGATCAATTTCGCCACAAATACGACGTCGCAAAAATGTCGTTGTAAATGCCATTATTTGCGGCGAATAAATTCCTGCCGCAAATAACCTCATTATTTGCGACGAACATATCACCACAAATATCAGTGTGTACACCATAAAAAAATATGGATTTTATCATAATTGACTCTTATTTGAGGCAAAAATTTTAAATTATTTGGCGCAAATAGTCCTATATATCATTTGCCATAAATGATGGCTGATTTGTCTTGCCCGACTCTTATTTGCAGTGAATTATTCGCCGCAAATAGTGTAACAGAAATAAAAAAAATTAAATAAATCAAATTTAATTTATAATAAAATTTAAAATCAGAATTATATTCTCCATTAATTGATAAGAAAATAGACCATGCAATCTAATATAAATATTTGTGTTTATAGAATTAAAATAAATAAACACTACTATTTATATAACTATATAATCTATCCTAAGTTGATTGCATCATCATCGTTGCTGTCATCTAGATATTGAATGACTGGGGGCGGTGGAGATTGTGGTGGAGGTGCTGACGAAGACGCACCATTTCTAAATGTAGATTGAGGCGGGACTGGCGGGGGAACATGTATAGGCGTGAAATCTCTTAATATATTTGGAGGCGGTGGTGGAGCTTGTGAAGGTGTAGTTGCATACATCTCCCACCATTGAGTTACTTCATCTGATCTCATTGTTTGAGGTGGTGGGCGGGATTAGGGAGAAAGGCGCTGAGACGAAACTCAATGTCTGCTTTGTATTGTCTCATCATGCTATTATTATCATTGGATTGAGTGGGCTCGGTGTATGATGACGACTGTGCCCGAGTCTGAGATTGACTACTGGAGGAATTTTTCCCCTTTAATGTGCGACCAACTCCTCGTTCATGGCCAGGACGTTCACCCAACATTTTTCTCATGATCATCCTTTCGTCAATCGTGCTTCCTTCATCAGTAATGGAAGACGGGACTTGCTAGCTTTGCGCTTCAAAAACTTTGTACATCATTTCCTAGTTTTACATAAAAATATCAGTAATACATCCAAACCATAGTGATTTAAGTTCAAACAATACTCTTACATAGTTCATTTTCGCATGCTCATTGACAAATTCTTCTCTCTCCTTGCGGGTGTGGAATTACTTCCAGCTTTCAATGTAATCCGACACATTCCTAGATTCCGGGTTTGCCTGAACACAAAGAAAAAACTTATTAGATAAATAATTTAGTAATAAAGGAAAGTTATATTTATTTTTTTTGTTACTTACTCTATCATGACGGGCCACCACGAACAACTTTAATCCTTGAGTAGAAGGATACTTCATCATATCCCTATTGGCCTGATTCTTTTCAACCCGTTTAATTGATTTCTCATCCAACTATAAGTCAATGCATTGTTTCCAATCTTTAGCATTAACACCAATGTGAGGATTGTTGAGGGCCCGCTCTAAGTTCTTATCTTGACCATAAAATCTCTTCAAGTGGGCCTTCCTACACATTTTCCTATCACGATATTTGACGCCAAAATCATCATTTATAGCCTCAATAATATGATCATAGTCTGGTCGCCTTGCTATATCAAAATAATGCTACATTTTGAAAACAAAAAACATTAGTAAAATGACGTACCTCCAAAACATATATTATTTAGAAATATTTTTGAATTATTTACCTTTACAATGGTATTAAACAACTGTTTGTATTGATTAGGCACTAATTTCATATTAAGAAAATATGGTGGTAATTTGTTAGTCATGGTGTTCCCGACTAAACTTGTGAACCATGTTCCATGCTTACCAAATGACTTATAAGTGTCCTAGTCAAAAGTTATTGGAAGTGGTTTGCCAGCTTTGTGCCTCACCATTTTGAGTTCCTAGCCCATTCATCAGGCATGCCCTTTACGTTGAGCTGTTTTATTTATTTGTAGAACAAAATAAAAACATTGATCAATAATAAAAAAAAATAATCGCTTAATTTTTTTAAATTAAAAAAAGACTAAATTTAATTACCTGGCTGACAAGATGAAGGGATCCTAGTAGGATCAGAGTGAGGATCATCGCCTGCATGTCCACCATGAGACCGTGCGACATCTGCTGACATCTTTATAATAAAAACATTTATTGAAAAATGACAAAATTAGTTATTGATAATGTGAGACACACATTGGCCTAATAAAAATAGACATATTGTTATTTATAAACATAACTTTTTGTTACATATATGAAAACAAAAGTATACTACATAGAGTAATCACTATCATCACTAATGTCTTCAAGTCGTTCTTCCTCTTCATTATTGTCCAGAACATACAACATATTCAATACAATAAATTAGTAAAACAATTCAAAACAAAATTACTATATTACAAACATATTACTAACATCAAAATTTTAAATAAAATTAAAATCAAACTTTTATCATAAAAAATCAAACTAATAAATTGAATATAAAACTTGCAATATCAATAATTCAAACACAATATTATTTTTGTTGTTACTAAGTTGAAGATTTTTTATATAATATTAACTGAAAAGATATGCATATACCTCTGTTCAACTATATAGGCAGCGACAGCGACCCAAAATCCGGTACTACTCCGACATTGTGGTGGTGGTGGTGGCACAAAATTTAAATGTGTTAGAAAAATAATATTAAAAAAAAATTAAATCTTAAAAAAAAAGTGAAAGAGAGGCTGAAATATACCTGCAACGGCAGGTGGTGATTGTTCACTGGTGGTAAGGTTGGATGGGGTGGTTGTGGAGGTTTTGGAAATTTTGTTTTGGAATTTTAAGAAAATATGTTTTTGGGAATTTATCAGAGAGAGGCTAAGAGAAATGGGTGAAAGAGGGGTCGGTGTAACGCCCTAATTTCTCATAAATTATTGAGAACACAGCATTGAATCATAATCATAAACATTGATCTTTTATTGAATGAAGACTTTAAAAAAAAATATGTGGCTCCATGGTTTTACAAAATTAAAATATTTGTCTTTAATATATTAAAATTAGCAACATTTAAATAAAACTTTAAAAGAAAATTCTTTAATAAAAAATAAATAGGCCCGATTGATCTTCCTCAACTATATGGTCCCCACGATTACATCACGAAGCTCCTAGATCCCACTCGACACCGACCAGATCAATTTTTGATAGTTTCACAAAGTTATACAATTTAAAGAAGAAATGAGATTTTACGGCATATATATTAATGAAGACAAATTAGTGTATAAATTAATAAATAAGTTTAAATCAATGTTCAAATTATAAATAATTAATTTGATAAAGGATTTAAATAATTATTTAATTAATTAAATCAATTGAAAATAACAGGGCCCTGATTTTAAGTCCAATGGGCTTATAATTAAATAGGAAATTTCAAGGGCCTAAAGCCCATGATAATTTCGATCATTAGGCTGATATTATCTATTATTTTATTGATTTTTTAAATTAAAAATAAATGAACTAATTGAGCCTATAAAAGGAATACTTAGTGAGAGTTAAAATCAGATTTTTGAATAACTTGTTTTTGAGAAGCTAGATCAAAAGATCTAGTCTTTATGCTATACGTTTTAGATTATCTCTATAGCATAAGTTGTTTTTCTAAGCCTTAATTTTTCTCTTTTATTCTTCTTCTCTTTGTATTTATCTCGTGTATTGAGAATTGTCTACTCTTGTCTAGGGGATTCTAAGGATACTTTAGAAGACTGTGAAGAAAATTGAAGAACGGTTCAGTTTCTTGTTGATACCCTGCGACAAAAATGATACAAGGGTTAGAGAAATTAAATGAATAACTCAATTATTCCACTGCACAATAATGTAAGTGTTCATATCATTATCACTGTATGAATTCAATTTTAAAAACATATTCTAAATTGTCTCATATTAATTTGTTTAATATAACATTTACATGAAAATAAACAATATTCTTAATAAGTTTTCCACAATTCTTTCCTTTGTAACTTGAGAAAGAGTAATCAATAATATCACAAATTAAAAGAGCATTCAATTCATTTTTCCTTTTCTATCTGCTAGACATATAATAAATGATCCCAGATATTTTAAATGTGTTGGGCCCATCAATAATTTTAGTTTCTATTAGATATACAAAACGTGAAAATATGATGAACTACTTATTATGATCATTTCCACCACAAATAATGTCAGCAATCCAACAGTCTCATTCTGCTCGTCATTGCAGAAAATGTATATTTATCTGTTTTGAAATTAAAACTAACATTATTGATAGGTACGTATATTATTTATTATTCGCTGACACCTATATATAGTATGTACTATATATATTAATATTTTTGTTTAAATGTTAATAACTAGTATGGTAATAGAAATTCAGAGCTTCATTATTAGGTAATATGATTCAATTTAAAAGTGATTGGATTCTTTTTTTGAAAGAAATAAATACTTCATTGATCTAAAATAGTATCTCTGGACAGTAGAGCGGCCTCACCAATTGATGTGAAATACCTATGTTGCTAAAATTATACCGAAATGTGCTAAAAAGGTGTCCCATTAGCTGTTGTATGCTTTAAAAAGATTTACGTACATCTATAATACATACTATATTTATAATAATACTGTTCACTCCTTCAAATATTGTTATATTAATTTTCTCATCTTCTTCTCTTTCTTTATTTATTTATATATATATATATTATATAATTAATGTGATTGCCTATATAGATAAAGTGCTCCAAATGTTCATAATGGAGAACGAGCTCAAAGATGAGTTGCCGACAAGACATTACATTATTCTTTCAAAAAAAAAACGATGTCTAAAAGACATCTCAAGATGAACAGGAGATGAGAAAGTATCTGTATGCCTCAGTAGTTATGTTATGTTGGGTACAAGGTCCCACACGTGCTATGTAGTGGTATTATCATTAGTTATCAATCAAATCTTAGTTTAAAATATTGGGCTGTGGTAAAGCACATACTCAAGCACACTACAACAAAATAGACATTTAATGACTATATGTGGGAGACATTGTAGACATTTAATGTCTTCTCCTATGGGAGACGTTGAAGGAGCCATTTTATGTGGCCCTACAATGACTTTCATGGGAAAACTTTGTAGACATTCAATGTGGTACCTATGATACTCCGAGGGGAGACTTTGTAGACATTCAACGTCTCCCCCAAATAGTCATCATTAGTTTTTGTATTATTAATTAATTAATTATTTTCAGTTTATTTAATTATATATATTTTTAAATGAAATTAAATATATTAATTAAAAATTCTAAATTATATGCAAATTTAAATTGCAAATTTTCATTAACAAAATCGAAATGTGTATATAATATGTTTTAGCTAGCTAAAAATACAAAAAAGTAATATTTGTTGTTACACATACAAAATCAGCAAATATTACACTAGCTAGCTAAACATATAGTAAGATAGAAAAATTAAACAATAAAAACCTATTTTTTGGGACGATGACTTTGAACTATCGGTACCATATCGTTCGCCCACTGTTGTCACATTTCATTAATCTGTGTTAGTATATATGGCGTAGTGTTTAGCTACAAAAATATAAAATACAATATATGATTTAATTATTATTATTTGATTATTATATATACTTTAATAATGAATAAACCGTAAACTTTTTATAAATTTATATATATACATACCTCTTTCTTCAAGTAACGCCCAGGTCTATCAATATCATTTCCTATGTTTATGAAAAATTAAACAAAAAAAACTAAATAAGCATACGAAAAATTGGACAGCATTTCCCCTTGGGAAGACGTGCCTAGCTTCTAACGTCTCCCCTTGGGAGACGTCCGATGTGGCACGTCTTCCCAGGGGAGTCGTTAGTGGCTAGGCACTTCTTCCCAGGAGAGATGTTAGAAGTCTTCTCTTATATATATTAGGCCCAATTTATTATTTTGATATTTAAAAAAAATAAAAAATTATATCATATTTTTTAGTATAATGTCTCCCACCACTTTTGATGACTTACCTAATTAGTCATCAACAAAAACTTTTAATGACTTACACTTCTAGACTTTGAATATCCCTGAATACTTTTAATGACTTAAACCATTGGTGTAAGTCATTATAGAGGGTCATTAAATATCAATTTTGTTGTAGTGGCATCTTAGAAAAACGACATATTATATGCTTGTTTTTTTTTTTTCAAGAGGTGGATTAACCCCCACTGGATATACTAATTCTAATTTTCAATCAGACAAAGATCTTCATAAATCGACATCTAAGTCAGTTTTCACTCTTGGTGGAGGATTTGTAGTTTAGAGAAGTATTAAATAATCCAATATTGCAAATTCAACCATGAAAACCGAGTATATAACAACTTGCGAAGTAGCTAAGGAAGCGATTTGGCTTAGGAAGTTTTACACTGATCTAGAAGTAATTCCAGGCATGGAGAAGCAACTAATCATGTACCGTGTCAACAGTAGAGCAGTATCCAATTCAAAGAAACTAAGACGCCACAAGAGAGGAAAGCAAAGGAAATACCATATGATTATAGAGATTGTGGATAAAGGTAATGTGATAGTTATGAAGATAGCATTAGAACAAAATTTCGAAACCCCGTTTACCAAGACACTTCATGCAAAGTCTTTTATGAACCATGTACGAAATATGGGATTGAAAGAGATGTCTCACCTACTTTAAGGGAAAATGGGAGATTGTTAGGGCTTGTGCCGTAAAAACATGTGGAAAGACAATTTTGTTGAATTAAGTAAATATACATTTTTATTATATTTGATTGTTGTAATTATTGTTTGAATAATTTATACATAAATATCATAAAATTCCATATTCATTTACGAGAATATGATCGTGTATGTGTATGAGAGAATTAAGATCATACACTATAACAAAAATGGGATTTAGGGACCCATTCTCATATAATGCACAATTCTTACGTGAGATAATTTTTTTTTTTCATGTCTTACTTTTTTTTTTTTGGTGAATAAGAATCAATGTATTGCTCAACTTCCAAAGTTTACAACCAACCAATTACAACACTAAACACAACTCAATCACAGCTACCACTAATTTTTACTGATCTTAGTGACCCAAACTCTATCTATGTTTTGCGCCTTTTTTGGCATTACAAGAGTAATCCTAACTTGAATTTTCCATGTCTTACTTTGTGGGACATGAAAAGTATTGTGAGACGTTATAAGTATTTTTTTAAATAAAAAATAAAATAATAATAAAAAAATTTGCGAATATTTCACGTCCCCCTTCCAAAATAGCGACACATTTCACGTGTTGGAAATGAGGATAAATTTCCCAGTTCAAGAACCTCAGATGAATCTCAGTAAACTAGAGATGAATCTAAGAACACAAATCAGTAAGACTAATTATCAAACAATTACAAAACGAAAAATATGAAAGCATAAATCAACACAAGTATATATACTGGTTCAGAACAAGATCAATGTGATCTTGAACCTAATCCAGTTTTAGTGTAGAGTCCAAGAACTTTACTTAGCTAATTATATGATAGTAATAGTAGTAATATTTTTTATGACTATGGATTTTGGTTCAGACTGGAATTTAATTGGACACTCGTAGTAACACTCGTAGATTTTCTAAGTTTAACCTAAAGTTTAAGAATATTAATTTTAACCTAAGTTTTGATTAATATGACTGATATTGATGGTGATATTTATTATATTATAAGGTTTAGATGGACCCAATAAGAAAGTAACACTTTTCATGTGTATGTTTAATGATAATTAAGTATTTTTTAGGAATAAGTTTATTAAGAGTAATATTTGAATATTCTAGGGTCTGTCAGCAGCTTTGAAAACGTTAGAGGACTTAGTCAAGGCTGTTTAATCAATTCAAATTAAGTTGGAATTGTGCAATTTCGTGTTTAAATATTCAGCGTATGCCGATATATCGCAGCTATAGGGGGCGATATATCATTGTACGGGGATACAAAAAACACGTAACTTTGCACGATCACCTCGATGAGCCTCAGGCATGCTGGCCCAGGCAATATATCGCCTACAAGGGGCGATATATCGGCTCCTTTAGTATATTTTTGAATGTTTTTGAAAACGTTCTAATTTTAATCTTTAACCTCTTGATAAGTCCAGCATCTTTCTGACCGAGTCTTTAGCCTCTGCTGAACGATAATTCAAATATTTTTCACTTAAAAAGTCATTATTTTATTCAAGTTAATAGAAGATCTTTTCATTCTTGAACTCTATAAATAGGACCTAGTACCCAGCCATTTATTCATTCATCAAGCTAAGTTCAGAGGCTGCAAGCTGCTAGGTTATTTTTGAGAGTGTAAACACTTGGGTTGGGGATTATAAGCTTAATCATTATAAGCTTACCAAACACTTGGGAAGTAAGGTTTATAGCACATTTCGGTTCAAGATTTAGATCGGTCATAGAAGCATTCAAGGTATTCCAAACTCTAGTTCATTTTGGTATTGTTTTCCTTAAGTTTTTATAGTTTTGTACTTAGCACCCTAACTTTATTCTTAATTCTTGGATAGGAAATCTAAGATCTTGAACATAAGGTTTTTGGTAAGTATATTCTTGATGGTATAGTTCGTCCATTCTTTTTATTCCTCATTCTTCAGTATACTCACCCTTTCATTTATGGTTTTTAGGAGTGTTCCAAAGTCCCAAACCTGTTCTCATATCCCGATATTTTTGGTAAGGAAAATAGGATAGGATATTATGTGTTATGCCATATGTTATCTTATGATTTATGTGTTATGTTAACTTATGATTTGTGTGTTATGTATGTTTGTAAACTTGGGCATATGACCTGTACAACTAGCAAGCCCCAATAAATTTATGGGCATATGACTTTCTTAGCTAGCAAGCCCCACAAATCTAATGGGCATATGACTTGTTTAGTTTATGGGACCCCAAGTAATAATGGCCATTATAGTATGTATGTGACATATGTGTTATGATATGTTTTATGTTACATTATGAAATTTATGTATATGGTTTATGTGTTAGATTTTCCTCGCTGGGCATTAGGCTCACTCATTTATGTTTATATGTGCAGGAAAATAGATTTGGTGGCGGGAAAGTTTCTTGGAAGCTTGGGGATGTGTATTGAGGCGGAATGGAATCGAATGACCGAGAGTTCGATTTGAGGATGAAGTCTCTTTAAATTTTATATGTATTTTCCGCACTTTATTATGTAATCCATTTATTTAAAAATTATGTTATGTTCTTATTTTAAAAACAATGAGATCCCATATCCTACTTTAAATCTTGTGTAGTTTAACATTTGTTTTACAAGTTTTTAATGAAGTTATGATTATTTCACTTGTAAGTTTTACTAAAAATTGGTGTCTATGTATAGTAGTCATTAATGGTCCAAAGTCTAGAGTAGTTGGGTCATTACATTTAGGAACCATTATCTCTTCTTTATTCAATCAACGAAATGAGTACAAGACTTCAATGAAGCTTCTTGGAACAATCTTGGATCAAACTCTCTAAACTCTCAATCACACAGGTGTTTTCCTCTCAATCCCTGAGGAAGTACTTTCCCAACAGTTGTGCTTCTCAATACAGTTCCCCAAACCCAGCTCTCATAACATTTCTCAATACTCAATCTTGATTTCCACACTTGAGCTCTCTCGTCTAATCTGGCTTTTCTGTTGTTTCATCTGTGTAGTGCTCTTCACTGTGTTCTTCTCTCTTCGTTTTTCTCTTCTCTGTTTTGTGTCTTTCAACATGTCATTTTATAGACCAAGGAAAGAAATAACCCTTCAGTTAATGAGGTTGTTATGATAGTTAAGAACCAAACAACTCATTAACAGAAGTTAGGATTTGGAGAAACTACTCCCACATCACGCCCCCCACAATGCGGGACATGAAATGTCTCTAATTACACCAAAAATGTCTCACATCATTTAGAAATAAAAAAATTCTCATTTCTTTCTTTTATAAATTCAAAACTCACCTATATTTCAAAAACAATTAATATAATAAAATAATGTTAAAAATTTTAATTTTATTAATTAAATTATTTAATAAAAAATTTTAATTAAGAAATAAATCAATTAAATATACAATAAAATTAATTAAAATATAAAAAATGATTTTATTGAGAAATTCAGACCTAGAAATGGATATTTTAGTGAGAGAAAGCTGGAGATTTTTATTGAGAGAGGGAGATTGCATAGGAGAGAGAAGGAGAATCTCTAAGGGAGAGAATTTCTAAGGGGCACCACTACTGATGTTCAACACCACAATAAAGTAGCGTACTGCTATTGGTGCAATCCAATATCGAGTCTCACCCATTTTTTAATTTAGTAAATATTATTAGATATCGTTAACCAACCATAAGGTGCTACCTCATGTGGTGTTGGACACCTTAAAATGCTAAATAACAACAGACAGAGAAATGAGACTATGAAAATGAGGAAAAGGGGAAGAATAAGGTTCACACGGTTGGGATATGTGATGATCCTATATATATATATATATACGGAGAACATGTTTTTAGTATAAGAACTTAACATTTTCTTAGCCCACGAATAATTTAGGTACCGAAATTAGAGTTCAAATTAATTATCGGTTGCACACGTTTTTTTATACGCCTGCGCAACAAGTTGGTTAACCCTTGAACACCTTAAATTATTTGGAATTTAAAAAAAAAAAATCAAGATGCCTATTATAACTACTCAATCATAAAATAAACTTGTCCCCAAAAACAAATGATCTAATTCCAGCTAATAGATGAAACAGTAATCGACACAGTCAAGAACAAATGATCTAATTCCAATGACTTATATACGTTTTCGTTTTGGTCAAAGACATATATAGTCACTTTATTATTATTATTATAACAAAAACATATAATGAAGACTTACCGAACTACAGAGTGCAGAAGCTGAAACATTCAATAGACTCACTTACTAACGTTCTATGAGCTTAAGACTATAAATAACGATAACAATACCAAAAGCAAAGCACAACATAATTATATAATATATATTTTTTTGGTAAACGAATCTGCTAGTCACTTATTTAAAACTCCAACCAAGTTTTCCAGAGAATGGGAGTAGTGTAATATCTGTGACGAGAAATTAAATATCATCAAAGAAGTACTTCTTGAAAGCTTCGACATGTTCCACAAGAAGGCAAATGACAATCAAGAGGGACTCATCTTCATCACCACTCCTAAGTATCCACACGTCACCATCAACTTCGTGGTAAGCAGGCCCAAAATGGATCTCCTTTCCCCATCCGAAATCAATACCCTCAAACGGTAAGTTCATCCAGTTTATGACGCCAACATTAGGATTCCCAAAGTATTTGCCTCCTCCATTAGTTGACGATTTATATGAGCACTGGAATTGGGTCAGGTCTTGTTGACTTTTTAGGAAGTCAATTGCTGACAAAATATAGTCGTTTGTCACCATCTCAATTGCCGAGCGTACTTTACTCGCTCCGAAACCTAACGACGTAGACAACAAATCTCCAGAGGTACAGCTCGCCATTACGTCGAAAACTCCATTACCGAAGTACGAAAATGGTAACGGCGGCTGAAGGCGCTTTCGTGAGTCGATTGTTATGCCGCACGCTGTGGGTTGTTCCCTCTGGTGCTTCCTCGCCTTAGTTAAACACCTCCAAATATGAGTCGTTAAGACCTCATACCGCGTATAAGGACGTGATGTTTCGAGGGTAGTACTGATCTGACGATCCTGATTTGCCCTCTTCTTCAGCTTCTGGACTTGTTCGTTTGCAAGCTTTAGCGTGACCATTGTGGTTTTCATCTTCTTGAGCTCTTCGACAGTAGGTTGTTTCAACAAAAACGGCATATTACTGAAGTCCTTGGAGTGATCAAAGCGTGGCGTTCTCCCCGCCTCTCCGACTCTAAAGGCCTTTTTGTCCAAAAGCGGCGCCTTTCCTAACGGCAGGCCTCGTGCGAGTCGAGCCCACTCAGTCATGAAGTTGGCGGCGCTTGTTCCGTCAGTAACGATATGTGAGGTGGTGAGACCTAGGCTTAAGCCACCGCACCTGAATTTGGTGAGTTGCACCAGACAAAGAGGGAGCTCATTGATTGGAAGAGACTCGTTTATGTGGGGAAGAAGAAAACGATCAAAGTCGGGAGTGGGTGTGAAGTGATCTTCTCTGAAATGAGCGAGATCAGCGTTCAACTTGGCAGCAACGAAAAGAGCGCCGTGTGCGTTACATTCGAGCTCAAAGCGGCCATTGTCGAAGCTGCGCAAACGCCCAGCGAGTGGATAGAAGTGCACTAGAGCGTGGCTCAAGGAGTCGATTAGGGTTTGAGTAATGGCTTGGAATTGGGTTGTGGCTGGGCCGTAGAAGTAGATAACACTTGCATAAGTGGTGCATTCGATCTGATCCCATTCAGACAAGGATTGATTCCCTGTCCAAGTTGATTTCGCGGGAGTCACCATTACGTTTTTCTTGATGTTCAGCTCCATATATGTATATGCACGCGTTTATACGAATAATAATATTATTTGACAGAAAATGGAGAAAGAAGTATATATAGTAATGGGAGACTTATCATTTAACTTACAGTAATAAGACATTGCTTGCTAACATATATATAAAATGAAAACCAAGTACGAAGCAAATTATAAAAAAATATTTTTTTCTATATAAGCAATTAATGTTTAATTAAGACTATATTTATACAGTTTTTTAATCAGAAATATATATATATATACAAAAAATGGTATCATTTTGAACGTACATATGCTGCAAAAAAATATCTATTAATGATCCTTTTTTATTCACTATTTGTTTTATTATATTTCCAAATAGATTATTGTTGAATTATATCTTTTAATATATTTATTTCTTTGTTTTATTACATTTATTATTTTATATATATTTTGATTCTAAATATACATAGCAGTAATTGTTTATTCCTTTTCTTTTTTCGTATAATAAAAACATAGAAATATATCTCCTCTGTATAAAAATAGATATTTATTAATTATATTAATATAAATATAAATTCAAATTTTATAAAATATCATTATTATAATAATATTTAAAATAAGATTACAAAAATAATAATTATATTAAAAAGGTTATCATATTATATATATTTAAAAAATCATAAACATGTTTTGGTATGTTTATGTCATTCTTTTATCTATAATATTGTTTATTTATTTGAAATTTATATAACAATGATACAAATTTACTAAAAATTATTAATAAATTATATAAATAAACTACGCAAACGTGCATTGTACATTGTTTGTATCTAGTATAATTAAACAATTTAAAAGAGTATTAGCTATTGTGTATGCATATAATGAAATGTGTAACTAGAAAACATAACTGCACGATTCGCGCAGTCTTTTGTAATTATTAAAATATAAATATTTTAAAATATTTTTTGGGAGATTGTGTTGTAGGATTCTTTTTCATCCTACTTGTACAACATACTCTTAATATGGACATGTGAGAGTGTTTTCACCACAATTTTTTTTCATGATGATGTTCATTGTATAGCGAACCTCCTTCAGGTTTTTGAGAAATTCTGAATAATCAATGTGACGAAAAAAAGTTCAAAAAGTTTGTTGTACTGCTTTTATTTATTATTATTATATTTTTTTTTATATTTATACGCCTTGGTCGAGTACTTGTTTACAACCTTTACTTTTAAAAATTAACTGTTAGACATCGTGTTTTGTCAAAAGGTTAAAAATAGAAATAGATAGATGGATTATTTGAAACTGTATTTTGGCCGATTACCCGTTTTGTCAATTTATTTTTAAAAATTAACCTTTGGACCATGTATTTAATCAAAATGTTAAAAATTATTTATAAAAGGTAAATTATATATATTTATATAATTTATGTTTTCTATAAGGGTTCACACCATTTGGAATCTTGTATTTTGGCCTATTATCTATTGGGACCCTTTATTTTTATAAATTAATTTGTGAATTTCAAGTTTTGTCAAAATGTTAAAAATAGAAATATATACATCGATTATTTTAACACTATATTTTGGTCGATTACCCATTTTTTAACCATTTATTTTTAAAAATTAACCTTTGGACAATGTATTCATTCAAAAAGTTAAAAATTCTTTATAAAAAGTAAAATATATTAATATATATAATTTATATTTTTGTATAAGGGTTTATACCATTTTGAACCTTGTATTTTAACCGATTACCCATTTGGACCGTTTATTTTTTATAATTAATTAACTTGTGGACCTCGTGTTTTTCAAAAGGCTAAAAGAAATAGAAATGGATAGATAGATTATTTGAACCGGGTATATTTTGGTTTATTAGAAAAGTAAAATAAAAAATGAGAAAAAATGATGTTTATTATCATATTTATATTTATAGTTTAATTAAATAGTTGTCTTAATTAAATATCTAATCAAATTTTAATTTAAATTATATATCGTTTAAATAAATCATATGAAAATTTAAGTTTAAATTATATATGTTGTTAAGATATATTTTTAAAAAAAAATTTTATGTTTAAATAAAAAGCATAAATAATCAAAATTTCTTGTGTTACTATTTTTATTTTTAGAGAATAAACCAAAATTATAAATGTTACATTAAATAAAATAGTATATATAGAATATTTTTAATAGTGATATTGAATTTGTTATATTATAATAATAATTTAAATTTAATAAAAACTTATTTGTATTGAAGTTACATTAAATAAAATAATATATAAATATAAATGATATATATACGATCAAAGTTTTTTTGTTTTTAAAGAAACGCATTGAGATACTTAATAAAAAAAACAAAAATATGTCAATATATATACGATTGAGAGAATAGAAAATTAATTATTAACAGATATCATTTATTATATTAAAATGAAATTCAAATTGAAATCTGTTATCAAATATATAAACATTTTAGTTATATATATATATGATTTGAATATTTTAGTAGAATTTTAGGTGTGACACCTTTACTACGTACTTAATATCAAATCAAAATCAAATTTATCTCAGTTTATTTTTGAATTATTTAAACCACGCACTATCCAACTACAAGAAAAATGACATTTCTTAGCTACCAAATATTATTGCCGTAAATTAATATTATACTCTGCTTTTATATATTGTAGTAGCTTGAAAAATGATTTAGTTACTGGAAAAAAATTATTTCTAGTACCAAATATATAATTAATAAATAATATACATACCAGTGTTAGTTTTTTTTTTTCTTTTTTCAAAACAGATAAATATACATTTTGTGGCTAAAAAGAGTACATAGAGAGGATGTAGATCTTAATTTCAAAACAGATAAATGAGAATATTGGATTGCTGTAATTTGTGGTGGAGGTGATCGTGGGTAGTTGATCATATTTTTCACGTTTTGCATATCTAATAAAAACTAAACTATCGAAGGACCAAACATATTTAAGACATAATATATTGTATGACATGTATTTATATTTATAAGATATATCAATATTTCTAGGTATCCTTTAATTTATCTTATAAAATTTTATTTTTTATATATAAAAAGAATGTAGACAAGATCTTTTACGTGGTTCAGCAGTTGAAATCTGCTTAGTCCACGAATCTATATTAATAATTCTTTGGAGTTTTCTAGAAACTTTCAGAGAATAATTGCCCAGAGTTTTCTCTCCAAATCTCAATATTTCGGTCCTTTACAAATGAATTATCCCTCTCTATTTATAGAGAAGTTTTCAGAATTGCTTCCCACATATTTCGAGAAGATATTTGGTAAACCAAATAATATAATGCCCATAAATGCATTAGTTACTACGTACGCGGTAACATCCAATAAAATGTGAGATTGAGTAACAAATTACATCAGATTCCTTAAACATAGAGAATTTACAACAATAAATGCGTTCACACTCAATCAACGAGCTTAGACACTAGATCCATGTGCCTTCAAGACCGCTTGCCTGTTACGAGCTCGTCATCTTGGTTCGCTTATGCTCCCACCAAGTAACCATTGACAAAGCTGTCACCTTTGAGCTTAAAGCTCTCGAGCTCAAACCATCTTGTCTAAGGGCAAGAGATGAATCAGAAAGTTTATACAAGTGTTGAACCCTTGCTATTGTGAGTTGCGAACCTAACTTATAAGTTCGGAGCACCCTCGAGGCTACATACTGCTCGAGCTCATTAGGTCGTCAATTACAGCGAAACTGTCTCTGACTAATAGATCACATGATGACTATGCTTATTCCGAGCTTACGCCTTACGAGGCTAGATTTCGAGATCAAGATTCCCATTCTCCAAATCTCGGTGTAACACAATATATCATAAAAATAAATAAAATATGTTTAATATAATGTATGATATAAATGTAATAAAAAATTAAGGCAAAATATTGTCTATAATTTTAATAAAAACAGATTCACTTTTTTTCTTCAATATATAATAGAATGAATTACAGTTCTGTAGTATATATAAATATTTTCACTAATAATCTCTACATATATGACATCTAAACACAACATTGACATATATATTTACATGGCTACATGACATATATAAATTACAATAATATTTTAAAGCAAATTAATAATAGAATAAAATAATAATAGAAAAGTCATAGTGTAGAGTAGTATACATGCATCAACTATTTTTAATTTCTAACGTAACTCGCAATGTCCTTTGCTGAATTTGATGAAGAAAAGAAGCTCCAATCACTTGATAAAAAATAAACTATCACACAAATTTATAAGATAAAAAAAATAATGTGTATTACTTTATTATTTTTAAATAAATATGATTTAATTATTTAAAATATCATAAAATATTCTATTTTAATTAATTATTTTATTTATTTATTTTTGTTGTAGTTTTTGTAGTTGTTAATATAATATACTTAGGATAGTAGATTATATTATGTTATATGTTTAATATGATATTATTCTAATACGTGAAATTTAAGTTTAATTAAATTTTATTTAAGTTATAAAACGTATAATGTTATTAATTTTAAATAATTATCATTGTAAAATATCTCAAAAATATTCTATTTTAATTTGTTTAATTAATATTTTATTTAATTTGATTTAAATTTAAATCATATTTACAATCTACCGTTAAAATATAAAAAATATTCTGTTAAAACTAACGGAAAAAATAAAATACCGTTAAAATAAAAAATTTATGTTATTTACACACTTATAGAAGAGATCTGATTTGAATATTTTAGTCGAGTTTTAGGTGTAACACCTTTACTGTGTCCATAATATCAAATAATCAAAATCAAATCTTATCTCAGTTTATTTTTGAATTATTTTAAACCACGCACTATCCAACTACAAGAAAAATGACATTTCTTAGCTGCCAAATATTATAGCCGTAAATTAATATTATACTTTGCTTTTATATATTGTAGTAGCTAGAAAAATGAGTTAGTTACTGGAAAAAAAAATATTTCTAGTACCAAATATATAATTAATAAATAATATACATACCAGTGTTAGTTTTTTTTCTTCTTAATTTCAAAAAAAATAAATATACATCTTGTAGATCTTAATTTCAAAACAGATAAATGAGAGTGTTGTATTGCTGTAATTTGTGGTGGAGGTGATCGTGGGTAGTTGATCATATTTTTCACGTTTTGCATTTCTAATAAAAACTAAACTATCGAAAGGACCAAACATATTTAAGATATAATATATTGTAGGACATGTATTTATATTTATAAGATATATCAATATTTCTAAGTATCTTTTAATTTATCTTATAAAATTTTATTTTTTATATTTAAAAAATATATATAATTAAATTTTAAATATATTAATATAAATTTACATATATACACATAAATAATTATAAATAAATATACATATATAATCGGGTAGAGTCAGATAGGGTAATAGGGTTGGGTACACCTATACCCGTACCCTACTCTATACCCGCATCGGGTACATGTTTTTGTACCATCACCCTACCCTAAACCATATTTTATCAGGTAATACGCTACCCATAAGGGTATGGTACGCATAAGTAAACGAGTTTTTGTGTAAAATTATCATCCCTATTTTGGACTATTTAGTATATCAACTTTCTTCTCTGTTCAATTTGATCTTAAATTTTGTTTGTGCCCACAACATGCGTGGATGAAATGACACTACAAGCATATTGAAAAATTAATATCCATAATTGTTGTGAATAGAAAAAACAAACAAACAATGCTACTCCTTTAAATGTGTTGTATGTTACCTTTTGCAATTACAAAAATCTAGCAGTACTACAAAAATGGTCATTTAAGTCTCATAAAATTTATGTTTTCTGTAAGGGTTCACACCATTTTGAACCTTGTATTTTAGCTGATTATCTGTTGGGACCCTTTATTTTTAAAAATAAATTTGTAGTTCACATTTAGAGTTTAGTGTTCAAATTCTAGTTTGTACTTCCAGTTTCACACCCAATGCATGTCGCTTGCCAGAGAAAGATCTAAAATTCAGGAAAACATTATCATGCTAACTAAGTGGGGGTGATAATCTGATTTTATCTACATTGATGTGTTAGTTTTTAATAGAGGTTAGTGAAAAAGCTTCTCACTTTAGGGTAGGCACTATTAAGAATAAGATCATATCCATTCTAAAATGTATGCAAATTTCTATATATGAATATATATTTTTCACATTTCTTTTACAGATTGAAAGGAGTTGCAACTAATCTCCTTACCAAGCATCATTTAAGAATATTTTATTCTGCAATTCCTATCACATCTGTTATAGCTTCACTAAGTTCCATAGAATTAAGATTGCAGGGCCTTGAGCACCATAAGATATTGTGTTTAAAATTACCAAAATAATAATTTAGTAAATGCAACTGAAGTTATGCTTTGGTGGAAAGAGTTTTTGGTAAAAGTATACGTACAAGTATCTCATCATCAAGATAATAAAACCCCAGGAAACTGTAAATGTCAAGTGCAGGATACTAACTCGCCAAAGGTTGATTACTTTTTTCTTATACAAGCAAGAATGGTAATGCAAAAGTTAACAGGCTGAAAGGACAGGGTTCTGTCTCATACAACAGTTATTTCCAGGACAAAGAACAAGCAATATCTGACCAAACACTTTTTGACAACATATTAAAACAGAGATTATAGGTAGGTACTAAATCAAATTTTTAAGGTTTAAAAAATGGTCAATAAAGCATAAATTTTTCTTACTCAAAGGAAGTCTCAGACCACCAGTGAAGTCGAGTAAGGTAATCCAAAGTAGATCTCAACTTTAAAAAATTATGCATACAAAAAAAATAATAGATAATTAAATCTAAATAGGATTAAGTTGTAGTAAACTTACCCATAGGTCCTGTCCCTGTTTCTCAACTGTAATCAATCAAGTCTTTCATACTATTAACCACTTCAGAAATCTGAAAGGCAAGCATAAATGTAATTAGAATTTAAAAGAAAGGGAAAAAAAACAAAAAATCAATAAAACAGTAACCAAAAAGTTACTAATGTAAAAGTTGTCTTAGAGTTGAGTCTGATCATATATTATAACATTTCTAAGTCTTTCTCAATATGCATTCACAAAGTATTACAAACGCAAACCTATTTGGAAAGATGGTTGTAACTAAAATATAAGTGATATGAGATATTATATGATATTGTTTGGACACTCCAAACTTGTGAAAAGAAACTACTTGAAATATTACTGTGCTATAAAGATGACATCCTGGTGAGGGGCCAGGAGGCCAGCTAGCCTCAAATTGGCCTCAGTGACCAGAGACTTGACGCTCTTCTCAGCGTCTATCATGCTGGCCAACATGGCAGACCTCAACACCATGTCTAGTGTTGGGTCTGGTCGCAACCATGGGCCTGAAAAACACAAGAAGTTTCAGAAAAATGCAAGGAAAATTGCTAAGTAAAAACAACGACCAGTGGAAAAAGACATATACCTCCTCGAGCAAAGGCTAGGTTATTCGTGACCATGTCAGGCGTGAGAAAATACTCCTGACTGTATTTCCCCACGTTGGAAATGTGGGTTGTGTCACTCAGGAAGGTTCGGTTGGTCTCCTGGTGACAAAAGAGAAAGAACCCCGTACCAGATTGTTGGTGATGGACTTAAGGTCAAAAATGTAATTGACCTCGTGGGGGGTAGGCTCTGGCCATTTCTTGTGGTTATAAAGGATATAGAGTGCAACAAGCATTCTATATCCGTTAAGTGTAATTTGGAAGGGGGCGACTCCAAAATAGTTCGCCACCCCTTGGAAGAATGGATGGAGAGGAAGGGTAGCCCCAGCCTCTATGTGATACCTTGACCAGGCGCTGTAAATGCCTCCAGGCAAATTTGCTCGCTGATCTGCGGTAGGAATTTTGAGGGTTACCCCAGAAAGGCCATACTTTCTGAAGTAGTTGGCTAGCATCCTAGGGGTTACTTGGCTGAGTGGAGAAAGATACCACTCGACATTTGGAAGAGCTGAATGCCGAGGACGGGCCCTAACTTGGATGTGGTGGTCAGGAACAATATTTTCTCAACCACTGGTCGAAGGAACCCCAACCTGCGAGTCAGGCTAGGCTGGAGGATTTGAAAGGTTTTCAGGTTTTTTCTTCTTTTTGGCAGTGGACTTAACACGACCCATTCCAACTGGAGTTGGTTGAGGTCTGGGAGGAGAAATTCTGGAGAAAGGAATCTCGTGGATGCACTGGGCTGGCTATTCTTCGCCCTCGAGCAGCTGCACAAGTAGATCGTCGTCGATCGGCCTCTCACCTCTCCACAAATCTGACATTAAAAGCTGCGGACAGAAAAATGGGGAGGTGAGGATGAAGCGCCTAAAAAGTTGGTTAGAATAACGCTGCTCGTGTATAAAAGTCTAACTTTTATACAACAGCATTCTAACGAAAACTAAATTTTTCATACGAACAGTTTGAAAAGCAGATCAAAAAGTGAAAGTAAAAAGTTGTTTTCTGAAAAAGCTTTTTCAACTTCAGTAAGGGCGGGAAAAAGCCAGTTTTTCAACTAGCATAAGAATCGAATTTTTACTTCGAAATTTATGATCTCGACTATCAAACTGATTCAAAACCCCTAAACGAAAAATATTCACCACCATATCTAGCATCACTCGACAAATGCCCTATTTTCATGCGTCTCTACCTAAGAACACGGAGCAATATCAAAACCTAAAAAACTAGCTTAAATCGGCATGCACAACAAAATAAAGGGTGCAAAAGTTCTGAAGCTTACCTATACGAAGATTGTAAAGTCCTGGAGAAATTTCGAGTGTAGGTGTGCGAACAGCAGATTCCTGGAACGACAAAGGATGGTCTTCAAAGAAATTCTGGGTTCTGACTTGGGGGTTCTTGGAAGAGTTCTTGACAGGAAAATAGCTTGTGAAAAGTGAAAAGGAAATTCTGGAAGCTATATATATATTGTCTGAGATATGGAAAAAAGAGGTAATCATATGTTCCCTTTTTTCGAGGTGTGGGGAAGAGTGATAGCCATCAAAAGGTTTGCTTAGGAACCAAAGGAGCATGATTGGACGTGAGTAGGTCACTTTTTCCAAGGAGGCACGAACTATTCTGACAGATTTGGTGGGGTAATTGAAGAGTCGTTTTCCTAAAAGTTTATTTATTGCTAGTCGTAATAAATAAACTTGGGGGGCAAATGTTATCCAAAAAGCAGGTGTGGATGACGTGGCAAACATTTTTAACACGTGGCTGACACCTGGCAGAGGTTCTGTTCGACCATCGACCAGGGGGATTCCCCTGACACAATTCCGAGTTGCGCCGGCAAAAGCCTCCTTTCTTGTAGTGAGTGGGGCTCGACTCCTCCATGTGGTCTCCTTCTATGCTTAAGCACAAACTCGATGTATTGATTCTCTTTGAGGATCCTAGGGAGAATTTTTATGTATGCTCATGGGTAGATCATAGAGTTTGTAGGTTTGTGTAATGCCCTGAATTTTCTAATAAGGTTTAGGACCTTGATTAGGAGGCCGGGAGGGCCATAATTGATTTATTATGTTATTTAGTGATCATATGCATGTTTATGTGCATTATATTATTATATGATGATAAATGCATGCATATGGGTATATTTTTAATTATAAGGGCATTCTGGTAATTTGCCCCGTTGAGGGCGTGATTGTGTATTTTCGTGCATGTGGGTGAGTTATGAATGGTACCACATTATATGTGGATTTTTTCGAGCTTTTCGGCATGAGACGATCATGAAATGTAAGTGTTCGGTCTGGTCATAGCGGGTTTAAGTTCGGGGCTCGGGGTGAGTCTCGGGGTGATTTTAATGATTAGAGCATTACTCGGAGTTAAAGGGTAATGGGATATAATTTATTGGTGTTTGAGGGTGTTAATTATGATTAACGAAATATGTGCGAAAGGACGATTTTGCCCTTGGTGGCTGTTAAGGTTTTATTTTAGACTTGAGGGCATTTAGGTCTTTTCACCCTTAAGGATTTATATAAGCCATTAAGGCTGTAGAAGTGTAACAAAAACTGAGTCTCTTTCCTCCTTCTCTCCCGATGGTTTTCTCCTCCATTTTTCTTTGAATTTTCAAGCTCTTTTTGAGGAATCAAGCCAAGGAACCAAGCTGTGATAAGCTAGGCTTATGTTCCACCATTGAAGAGGGTGTGTTGCTGAGATTGATGTGAGTTTTTAGCCATTAGAACTCTTGCTTTTGCTCTGTTTTCCTAGTTGAGTTTTAGCTGGTTTTTGGGTTGGAAAGTTGGGAATTGATTGGAGTTTTGGCGAGGGTTCTTGGGGTTGTGATGCTTGGGGCATGTGAGGATGGCTTTTGGGTTCATTTGGCATCAAAAATGGGGTTTGGAAGCATTGGAATCGAGTTGGAATTGAAGGAGTCGAAGGAAGAGATTTCAGGTGTAATGCCCCAAATTTCCTAATAAGGTTTAGGACCTTGATTAGGAGGTCGAGAGGGCCATAATTGATTTATTATGATAATAAATGATTATATGCATATTTATGTGAATTATATTATTATATGATGATAAATGCATTCATATGGGTCCACATTTAATTCTAAGGGCATTTTGGTAATTTGGCCCGTTGAGGGCGTGATTGTGTATTTTCATGCATGTGGGTGAATTATAAATAATACCACATTATGTGTTGATTGGTTCGAGCCATTCGGCATGAGACGATCATGGAATGTAAGTTTTCGGTCTAGTCATAACGAGATTAAGTTCGGGGCTCGAAGTGAGTCTCGGGGTAATTTGGTGATTAGAACGTTGCCGGGAATTAAAGGGTAATGGGATATGAATTATTGGTATTTGAGAATATTGAGAATAGCGGGAATTGGAAGGTGTAAATTATAATTAACGAAATAGGTGGGAAATGACGATTTTACCCTTGGGAGTCTTTAGAAGCCTTTATTTGACCTAGGGGAAAACTGGTCTTTTCACCCCTAAGATATATATCAGCCCTTTGAGTTTAGAAGGCTGTGGAATTGTAGAAAACAGAGCATCATCCTCATCTCCCTCCCTCACCCGTACACCATTCTCCTCCTTCTTCCTTTCAATTTTTGAGAGCCAATTTGAGGATCCAAGCTAGGAGAGCAAGGCTTGAGGGCTTAGGACCTTGGTTCAATCATTGAAGGGGATCCAAATCAAGCTTGAGGTAAAAAATTCAGCCATGAAAGTCTTGTTATACCCTGTTTTCTAATAAGTTTTCACTTGAGGATTTTGATGTGTTAGTTGGGAATTAATGGAAGTTCTTGAGTTTGGTTTCTTGGGTTTTGATGAGGGTGTGATGTAGATGAGGTTTAGGGGTTGAATTGGGTGTTTGGGTCATGTTTGGGATTGATTTGGATGCTTGGTTTTCAAGGGGGATCGCAGGAAAGAAGACCAGAAATTTCTTTGGTTTGCTGATGGCGCCCCAGCGCTAGGCAGGGCTGGTTTTGGGCTTCTCTGACTTTGGGGCAGCTTCCCAGTGCTAGTGCAATTTCCAGCAATCATATTTTTGGGGTTTTGGATGATTTTGGGGGCTCGGGGGATGGTTCTACTACCCCGTTTGGGTGATAGAGAGTCTCAAGAGTGTGGGATGGATCTCGGGAGTGAGGTTTTAGATTATAAACATTTTTATGATTTATTTTATAGATGTGATTCCATATTTGGTTATGACTAGGTGACCGCTAAACGACCAAAGGATTGATCATTCTCAAGGGTCGTTCTTTTACTAATTCTTGCTCGAACTCGAGGTAAGAAAACCGCAACCCGTATGTGACATGCATGGTTATTCTTGATGCATGTTGGATGCTTAAATGTTGACATTGATAGCATATTGAATGCTTAGCAATCTTGCACATTTGTATATGGTTATTATTGAGGCATGCTGGATGATTAAGTGTGATGCATGTGATGCACGAGAAACATGTGATTAGGGCATGCCATGAATATTGACTATGAGACTGATTAGAGCTTGAAGAAACTCATCTTGAAGTTCAAAGTCAAAAGATGGGGCAACTTGAAGAAAAGTTTGAAGCCTTAACCGCTTTGCTTCTTAAGCAAACTCAACTAGTAAACATATGAAAGATGAAAAAATATATTAATAATTTATTTTTATATCATATTATTATTTTCAAGCAAATTTATTTAGAGATTTTTCTTGTTTTGCAGAATAAAAAAAAATGTTGATCATGACATATTACATTCTCATGTAGAGACACCTAAGGTAAAACTAATTTATATTACTATATTCTTCTTCTATATATATATAATAGAAATTAACATTATACGTTGTTGTATTGAAATAGCAACATACATTGTTGGTTGTCAATGTTTTGAATAATTTAAACTTTTCTACAACAAACAATGCTAGTTGTTGTAAGACCTTACACAATATTTAGTTTATCTTTCACAACATTATAAGCACGTGGTTGTAAGGTCCATACTTTTAACAACATTGTGAAAGACAACGTTGTTAAAAGTTAAAATTTAATTTTCTTGTAGTGAGGACTATTTTATGTTGTGATTAAAAGATTGTCAAATATAATAACTTTATTTTTTTTTAGTATGTGTATTCCGTTAATAATTTATAATACTTTTAAAATATAAAATAATTGAATAATCTATGTTAAGAGGCTTGACGTCAAAAATATTTTATGTATTATCATTATAAATTGATACATGTGGCAGAAATTTACTGGTTAAAGGCACTACAAGAAACCAGTTTTTTGCCGGCGCAATTCCGAATTGCGCCGACAAAAATCACTTTCACCGAATTGCGCCGGCAAAAATCAAACCCTTTGCCGGCGCAATTCAGGGTTGCGCCGGCAAAAGTAATGCCAGATTTTTCAAAATAAAACATACAAACTTTTGCCGGCGCATTTCACCTAACGCGCCGGCAAAAGTCAACGTGTTTTAAATTTTCACACGTTTGAAATAAGGTAGGTGGGCTTACTTTTGCTGGCGCGTTTAGTTGCGCCGGCAAAAGTGCAAAAACGCGCCGACAAAAGTCGAGATAATTAAAACGATGTCGTTTTATTTTAGGGTTTACTTAAACACTTTTGCCGGCGCAACGAAACGCGCAGGCAAAAGTTATAACGATATACCCAGCCACCCGAGCCTCCTTCTTCCCCATTTCAGTTTTACAGTTTCGAAACCAAGCTTCTCTCTCTCTCTCTCCTCTGTGATAATCTCTCCGACCACCGTGAGCCATAATCCCACCGTGGCTTCTCTCTCAAGGTTAGTGAAGCTTATCTCTCATTGCTAGTATTCGGTATTTTTAACATTTTTGGATTTTTTTCTCTATATTTTGTTTTGTAATTGTATTTTTTTTGTTATTCTCTCCCTAATATAAACAGGTGTGTAGCTCCTCTCGGTAAAATAAGACTAAAAAGGTTAGTTTATATATATATGTTTATATATATGTTTCGGTTTATATATATATTTATTTCGTTATATATATTTATATATATCTGATTATATATATATTTATATTTATCAGTTTATATATATATTTATATATATCAGTATATGTATATGTTTTTATATCCGAGTATATGTATATATTTATATATCTGAATATATATATTTATATATATGCATATGATATATGTTTATGTATATGTGTAAATGTGTTTATATATATGTTTATGTATATGTGTAAATGTGTGTGTATATATGTTTATTTAATGTTAAATTTTTTTAGAAAATTGATTAATATAAATGTATGTGTGTGATATTTGGTATTATAGTTATATTTTTCTTTTAAAAAATAAATAAATATGTGTAGTTTTATAAAAATGAGATTAATAATGAAAAATAAAATACGATTTTAGTATTTATTAAAAAAATTTGATTGGAGTATGTATATTTTTTAATTTTAATGCTTAATATGTATATTAAAAAATAGATTAGATTATGTATATTAAAAAATATATATTATATTTTTTATATTAAATATTATTTGTTTATAAATATTTATTAAATAAATTGTTTTGATGTTACTGATATAAAATGATATAAAAATATTTGATATATGTTATTATTCTTGGTTTATGTTGTGCATGTTATGAGAATGTTCTGTATATTGCTCTGGGAATATTCTGGTTATATATGTGTTTAATTTGTAGGTTTTTCAATTTTTGGGATAGTTTGAAATATAGTCGTTATGCTGCCCAAATTTTGTTGGAGTTAGTAAAATTAATAAAAGTTTAATAATTAATTAAATAAAAATTTAAGTATAATTAAAAATTCATCAGAAAAATAATTTTTAACTATAATTTAAATAAAATAAAATTACCAATCATAATAATTAATAATTAATTTTAACATTAATATTAGATGTTTTGTAATTGAAAAAGTTAAAAATACAAATGATTTAATAAAATATAAATATAATAAAATTATTATTGATTAAGTAAATAATCCAATACAAATTGAAGAATTTAATAAAAAATTACAAAATGGAGATTAATGTATAATTAAATTAATTTTAAATTAAAAGTAATAAATAAGTAAATGTTAAAGTAGACTAGTCAACGGACACGTGACAGTACATGATTGATCTACATTGTTATTATTCTTAAAATAATTTTTAATTTAACAAAAAAGTAAAATTTACATTTTTTAAAAAAAAATTCAAAATTTTTGTTTTTTTAATTTAAATTCAAAAATTCAACTTAAGATTAAGTATGAAAAATACATGTTTTTTTAAATTTAATTTTATATTGTTAATATCATCAAATTTTTTAATTTATTATTATTAAAATCTTCCTATTTATCATTTTGTCTACTTTTTTTCAATTAAAGATTAAGTAATTTTGTTTAAAATCTAAGCAATAATTTAAGATTAAATATTTTTTTTACTTAATCCTAAATAATTGATTAAAAGCAGCAAATTTGATTTTTTTTTTTTGTTTTTTTTTTTTGTAAAAAATGAAAAAAAAAATTATTTTTTGTTACCTTTAAATTGGAAAACAATAAATTGGATTTTTTTAAAAAAATAAAAATATAAAATGATTTTTTTTATGAAAAATTATTTAAAATAATAATAATAATGTGTACCAATCATGTGGTGTCACGTGTCATGTAAGTGTTAGTAAGTTGTAAGTTTGAGTAATTTCGCCGCAAATATCTCTATAAATAATTATTTTTGCCAGGGATAGGATATTATTATCAGTTAGTGATAATTAGGGAGACAAACAGTCATGAAATACTTTGACTATCATTTCCCTCATTTTAAGACAATTATTAATATTTTCTTAATTATTTCGCTTAAAGATGGCGAGCGACAGGAGCTGGATGAGTGCGAGGAATCGTTGGTCTCTGGAGTATAGAAATGGTGTTAAGGAGTTCTTCGATATCGCCAAAAATCAGTTGAACGATCGGGGTTTGGTTCGCTGTCCGTGCAAGAAATGTGGGAATGTTAAGTTCCAGCCTATAAATGCAATTTCGATGCATTTATTCAACAATGGCATCGTACAGTCCTACAAAGTGTGGCATTACCATGGAGAGGCGCTACCGTTGCCACCAGCTGTGGTACGAGATCATGATAGAGATGAGATAGCGGATATCCTGGAGGATGTTTACGCTGAAGATGACGTTCCCGGTGGAAACTATAATGATCCTCCCCAAGATGATCCTCAACATCGCGACAAGTATGACAATTTATTTAAGGAGATGTCAAGTGAACTGTACCCGGGTTGCCGAAAGTATTCCGCGTTGAACTTCTTGGTGAAGCTGATGCATCTCAAAGTAATTAACAAGTGCAGCAATCATTACTTTGATGGTTTGCTGGAATTGTTAGTCGACGCTATGCCTGACGGAACAATTTTACCTAAGTCTAACTATGAGGCGAAGGCAAAGTTGCGGAGTATTGGATTGGGATATGAGTCCATCGATGCTTGCAAGCATGACTGTGCACTGTTTTGGAAGGAGAATGCGAATTTGGAATTCTGTCTGGTTTGTGGTGAGTGTCGCTGGCAAGATAATCGTGGGAACGGGAAGAAAGTGGCCCATAAGGTCATGCGGTACTTTCCGTTGACGCCGAGATTGAAAAGGCTGTACAGTTCCAGATATACTGCAGAGGATATGAGATGGCACTATTCTAAAAGGCCAAGGGAAGATGGTGTGATGAGGCACCCCGCTGACAGTAAGGCGTGGAAGCACCTTGATGAGTTGTACCCATCTTTCGCAGCCGAACCTCGAAATGTTAGGCTTGGGTTGGCTACAGATGGTTTCAATCCTTTTGGGAACATGAGCAACTCTTACAGCATGTGGCCTGTGATACTTGTCCCATACAACTTGCCGCCGTGGAAGTGCATGAAACCACAGTCATTAATGTTGTCTATTCTTATTCCAGGTCCTTCTTCACCTGGAAAAGATATCGATGTCTATATGAGACCTTTGGTTGACGAGTTGAAGGAGTTGTGGATGAATGGTGTCGAGACAAGAGATGCATACAATAGTACCTTGTTCAATATGCGTGCAGCAATCTTGTGGACCATTAACGACTACCCAGCTTATGCTATGATGTCTGGGTGGAGCACAAAAGGGTATAAGGCGTGTCCCACATGCAATGAAGAAACTCCCTCTGTAGGGATTAGAAGTAAAATTGCATACATTGGCCATAGGAGATTTCTTGATATGGATCATGAATGGAGGAGCAAACGAGCACTATTCGACGGTAACAAGGAACTCAGGCCACCACCGAAACATTACTCCGGTGATGATGTGTTGAAGCAATTAGAGAATTTGCTGATTAGACATCCTGGGAAACACAAAGAATTTGGTGGTGTGAAACGCAAAAGGGCTCTGATTGAACTTAATTGGTCGAAGAAGAGCATATTTTTCGAGCTTGATTATTGGAAGGAGTTATTGTTGAGGCATTATTTGGACGTAATGCACATTGAGAAGAATGTTTGCGACAATGTCTTGGGAACTTTGTTGAACTTAGAGGGAAAATCTAAAGACACTGACAAGGCAAGACTTGATCTAGCAGACATGAAAATTAGGGAAAAACTCCACCTCCGCAAAGAGGGAAACAAGTGGAAGAAACCGCACGCCAGTTACACCCTCAGTGTCCCGGAGCGTTGAGTTTTCTGTGAATTTGTGAAGTCAGTTGAATTCCCGGACGGTTTTGCTGCAAACCTTTCGAAGAATGTCAATGTTAATGATGGCAAGATAACTGGGTTGAAATCACACGATTGCCACATGTTGTTTCAGCAGTTGTTGCCCGCCGCAATTAGGTCGTTTTTGGTTCCGGAAGTTCGGAAGCCAATTATTGAGTTGTGCGGGTTTTTCAAAAAACTTTGTGCACGGACTTTGAATGTGAAAGACCTTGAGAAGATGGAGACAGACATTATCACCATTTTATGCAAGTTGGAAATGATATTTCCTCCAGCATTTTTCGACATTATGGTGCATTTGGTTTCGCACCTTCCGAAAGAGGCAATTCTTGGCGGTCCCGTGCACTTTAGGTGGATGTATCCCATTGAACGTTCGATGGGAGTTTATAAACAGTATGTAAGAAATCGTGCACGTCCCGAAGGTTCAATCGCAGAAGCTTACGTGGTGAACGAGGCTTTAACCTTTTGCTCAATGTACCTGCGGGGGGTTGAGACTCGATTCAATCGACCTGAGAGGAATGACGATCGCGTTGAATCCCAACCAAATCGGGAATATTCTATTTATAAGGCTGTTGGTCGTCCATTTGGTAAGAAATCAAGTATGCTCCTCAATCCGCAGTTAAAGCAAAAGGCTGAGTGGTATATCTTGAACAATTGTGCCGAAATTAAGGAGTACCTTAGGTGTGTTTTCTAGTATTTTTTCAATAATGATGTTTGGTTTATATACCGAGTAAATGCCAAAATCATAGTTTTTTTGTTCATTTGTAGTGAGCATATGGATGAATTAAGAAGACGGGGGGGCTCGAATCTTGAAGTTCAACAAGAAACTGATTTTCCTTAGTGGTTCAAAGAAAGAGTATGTATATTAGTCAATTCTTTTCTGAAACCCCAATTAGTCAATCCAAAACTAACTTTCAATGTTAATGTTGATAGGTGAACAGTTTGCATGAGTCAACACCTACTGAAGTGAATAATGAATTAAATGCTCTCGCAAACAAATCAAGCGGCACCGTGTATTCATATCCAGGGTTGATAGTGAATGGTGTGAAATTTGTGACTCGTGGTCGTGATATGAAGCTTAAAACACAAAATTGCGGTGTAATGGTGCCAAGTGAGGAAGGAGTGAACTACTATGGAGTTTTGGAAGAAGTAATTGAATTGTCCTACTTGATGGGTTACAGTGTTGTTCTATTCAAGTGTAGATGGTTCAATACAAGTAGAATTAAAGTGGAATCCAATTTTACGAGCGTATATGTGAAAGAAGAATGTTATAAAGATGATCCTTTCGTTCTCGCATCTCAAGCGAAGTTGGTGTATTATCTTCGAGATGTGAAAAATGGGGATGATTGGAGGCTCGTTAATGAATACATTCCAAGGAATGTATGGGATTTCACAAATTCCGATGTTGATGATACTGAGACCACAAATGATATACCAATATTGCAAGAAGTTAATTCTTCTTCATTTCAGTTGTGGGTAGAACTTCCAATTTTTGATAATCTTCAGTATGATCGGGTTGATGTCAATGCCACTGAAGTGCACAACGTTGATGATTTGGTTGGCGAAGGTTCAGATGAATTTTTTGTCGATGATGACGTTCAATTTGAAGACGACACGTTGGCCGAGTATGAAGACGATGAGGATGACGATAATGCTCTAGTTGATAGTGATAGTGATAGTGATGTTCGTAATGATGTTGTAGTTAGTGATGATGAGGACAGTGATATGTAATTTAAACAAGTGTATGTAACTTTTTATTTAATTCAATGAAAACTTTATTTATTATCATTAATTAATGATAGTATCAGATATAGGTACACACTCACCTATTGGATGCTTTGGGGATAGTCAATGTATTCATGTACTGGTACTCATTTTTTCAATATATTTGATGAAATATGTTAAAAAAATGGCTAGTCGCACATGTCTGCTTACTATCTCCAAGGGATCTACTAAGTCGGAATAAGGTAGGTTGGGAAAGACAATAAGTAATAAAATGTTAATTCAATAACAAAAAATAATAGTGATGCACCTAGTGGATGCCTTGGGGATAGACAATGTATTCATGTACTGCTCCTCATTTTTTTAAAATGTTTGAGAAACATTTTAAAAAACTGAGGAGAAGTACATGACTCCTTACTATCTCCAAGGGATCCACTAGGTCGGAATAGGGTAGGTTTGGAAATACCATAATGAATAAATGTTAATTTTATAACAAAAAACAACAGACATACATAATTTGAATTAGTTAATTAAAGAATATTTTAATGTAGAATGGCCGAAACAAGTAATGACACAGGTGGTGGCTCCAAGAGAGGCAGGGGAGCTTATTACGGTGCCAATATCGAGAAGGAGCTGGCCATCAAAAAAGTTACTCATTTGAAAGTAGAGTTTGATAAAGAAACTGGAAAAGCTATTCAAAAGTACGGCAAGTGGTTCAACAATTCCATGGCTCGTTATTTGCGTAGCACCGTACCCCCAACTACACTAGCTTGGGAACAAGTAAAACCAGCTGATATCGAAGTTATTCGAAAGAGACTATCTGTAAGCATTCTTTAAACCTTTAATAACTCATTATTAAATATTTTGTCTATCTTCATAATATTTTAACAAATTCCAATTTTAATTGTGATTTTAGGAAAAATTCATTTATCCAGAAGACAATCCAGTAATCAACGATGCCATGGTAAGACAAATGCAAAAACATCTGACTGATTGGCGCCACACGATGGAGAAACACTGGGTAGATGTTGGAGGAGAGGTGGACAATGAGAGAGCGAAGTCAAAACCTTTTGTGTCGATCACTTCTTCTGATTGGGCAGTTCCGTGTGATTTTTGGGCTTCTGATTCTCACCAGGTATGCCGTACATTTTACATTAATTTTTAATTATAAAATTACAATTTAGATTAATGAGTACTATTTTCTTTTTGAAGCGTATATCGAAGAAAAATAAAGAAGCTCGAGCTAAAATGACCATACCAGGAGGACACGGTTCCAAATCCATCGTTGCCCATGTTTATGATCACGTAAATTATAATAACTTATATCCTTACATTTACGAAAATATTATAAATGTCACAATGTTTAAATAATTTGCTTTTTTAGATGGACCCATCTACTGGCCAGCTCCCGAGCATGATCGACACATTCGAGCACCTGCACAAGAAGAAGGATAAGTGGATTAGTGATGCAGCGGCGACAAAACATGTAAGTTGCATAACCTTAACTAATTTATGATCATTTAACTTTAAAAAAGTTTAGTAAATAATTAATAAATATTAATTATTAATTGGTTGTTGTCAATTAGTAATTATTTATTAATTATTAATTAAAATTTTAACAATGAAATCTTTATAATCTATGTGCCAATATTTTTATGATTAATGATTGTGGACTAAGATAAAAAAAGAATGTAACTAATGTTGTCCCCGTATCAGGGAGCTTGCGGGCTAAAGTAAATTTGGTCATGAAAATCCATATCTGAATGAGAGACATGCAAATGTAGTTGATATATATGTTTGGAGACGTAAATTCCCCATTAATGGAATTAACTGCACTTACTGTATATATCAGCAACATCTTCATGACTGTCATTCAGATATGGATTTTCATGACCAAATTTACTTTAGCCCACTTGCTCCCTGATACGGGAACAAAATTAATTACATTCTTTTTCAATCACTGGTCTGCAGTCATTAATGATAGGATGTTGGCAGATAGATAATAAAGTTATATTTTATATGTTGTTATATTAAAAATTTATAAGTTAGGTTTTCAAATAATGTTATAATGGAATTCGAAATACGTGCTTTTTATTGTGCAGAATGAGATGACCGAACGTCGAGCATCGCAGAGTACGGCCCCTGCATCATCTGCTGCTTCTTGTGTCGGCGATAATGTCGACGGTCATTTCCCGCCTGATATGGATATTGTCACGGATGTCCTTGGACCCCGCTCGCGTTATAAGAAAGGGTTTGGGGGGTTGCCTAGGTTGAAGGCAATTGGCGCAAAGAGGGCAGCATCTTCGTCAACTTCTCAAATGTCCGGGCAATTGCCACCTGAAGTGGACACCATTTTGCAGCAAAATCAGGACATTATGCTAGAAAATCAGAACCTAAAGAAGCATACGACTAAACTTGAGAGTCGTCAACGGCGTCAAGATCTCCTACTCAGTGCTTTGTTGAAGCAGGTTGGTCAATTGGCTCCTGGTTTTACTGTTGACTTACCAGACCAGGATTCGGACGAGGACGATGATGCTGACGGGGGCGGGAATGATGAGGCGGCCAGTACTCATTTGTAGAACTTTTTTCTATTTATTTAAAATTTAATTTATGAGACATTTATTTTACTAAATTACTTTTATATTTTCATGTTTGGTGGAGACAATAAATATTAATAGTTGTAATTTTTTATTTATTTATTTATAAAATTTTAATTTTAATTTTATTTCTAATTAAATAATATTACTAAAAAATTAAATAATTATTAATATATTAAAATTGAAAATTATTAATTAATATTAATATTGAAAATAATATTAATAATTTAATAAAAATTATTATTTTAAAAATACTTTTACCGGCGCAAATTTATGTCGGCAAAAAGTTTCAATCTTACCTTCACATATACACTTTTACCGGGGCAAAAATGCGCCACTAAAAAATTAAACTATTTCCGGCGCATTATTGCGCTGCTAAAAGTGTTTTCCACAATATCGTGACAGATTTTTTTACCGGCGCATCTATATTTTCACCGGCGTATTTTTTCGTCGCCAAAAGAGGCCATTGCCGGCGCATTATATTTGTGTCGGAAAAAGTGACATTAGCGACGGAGATACGACGCAATTCTTTGCCGGCGCAAAATTGCGTCGCCAAAAACTCCATGGTTTTTGCCGGCGCAAATTTTGCGCGGGCAAAAGTCTCCTTTTTTGTAGTGAGGGTTGATGTACTGTCGCTCCAATAAATATGACACAGGTGAACTTGATGGGGTAAGATTGGTAGGTCTAAATTTATAATGAGCCCAACGCCCATCTTCAATGTCTTAATGTATTAAATTGAAGTATTATACAACACAAATTTCTTTTATTAAATAATTAAAAAACAGAAACTTGTGATATGCAAATATACTATAGCAAGAGAAACTATTTAATTTGATGAATAATAATAATAATATTAAAAAACTTTTATATAAAAATAAATTAAATGTTCTTTTTTATAAAATAAAAATAAGCTCAAAAAAGAATTACCACACATATGTATACTTGTCCTTCAACGTTGACTTGATTGTTGACCCAAGCATATACAAGTCTTCGTTCTTCGTTTCATATTATATATATAAGAGAATTTTTTTCAGAAATTTTACTTTAAGTCCTATCGGTAGGGCTCTCAGAGTTCTTAACTCGTGAACAGTTTTCGGCGCGATTTTTTTTTATGACCGTGCATATTGTAGCTATTTAGAGCATCCTGAAAATTTTCAAAAAATTTCGAATAGTTTACAGTACCGAAAACTAGGTTCAAACATGTTGTTACACGCATGATTAATTTTTTTTATGCGCGTGGAAAACAACATGTTTGAACCTAGTTTTCGATACTGTAAACTATTCGGAATTTTCTGAAAGTTTGCAGGATACTCTAAATAGCTATAATATACACAGTCATAAAAAAATTCGCGCCGAAAACTATTAACGGGTCAAAAAACACTGAGAGCTCTACCAGTAGAGTTTAAAGTGAAGTTCCTATAAAAAAATTGTCATATATATTATACTAATTCCTTTTTCTAATTTGAACATCTGAGCGAAATAGCTAGCCTCTGCAGGTGAGTATTTTTCATACTCAGTATGTATATATTGTTAGAATACTATAATCTGAATTTAGCCCTAATTAATTAGAGAGAACCAAACAATAAATAGTCAAAGATTAGCGGAAGCGTACCGGAGTCCATTGAATCGTTTGTAAAGGGTATGATCTTCCAATTTTGCATCAAAATCCTTTGAAGCCTTATTTTCCTGATGATGGGGATTCAAGAATCTGAAAAATACGATACGATGCAAAAATGGGGACCATTACCTGTTATATTACCAACTGCTAAAACAGTTAGTAATATTTATTAACTATTTCTAATTTGGCCCCTCATCAAATCAGAAATTGTCTAATTGGTATCCACATATTAAAATCATGACAATCATGCCCTTAAGTCATAAACTTTATTCCAAAATAGACCACATAATTTCGACTTATTTATATGATGACCCAACACACATTTTATATATACAATTGTGACCCCAATAAATTTCTAACAATCTCCAACTGGGGCACATATGTATATATATAAATGTGTTAACCTTATTGAGCTCATAACTTTGTCATCATAACCATAGGCATATGCAATCTCGTCCATTAACTATATCAACATAGGATCAAAGCGATTTTCGTTGTATCAATCACAACTAAACCCATCAATGGTCACATATACCGACACAGTTAAATGACATAGATCAATCATGATAATGTCGTATGAAAATTACATGCATGGTGATCTATTCATGTCAATTTTCAATTGGTCCTACTTTACTTTATAGAGATCAAAACTTTAGCTTAATGTACAAAGTGAAATAAACTGAATAACATAATTTCTGATCAGAAAAATATCCCATTATACAAGTTTCATGAAACACATAAAAAACACAAAGGATAATAAAGACAAACTCCCACTGAATCTAGATATCCTCATACTCTAAAACACCCATACGAACAGTGTGCTCATGAAAGACCTTGGGTGGCAAACCCTTAGTAAGGGGGTCTGCAATCATGGAGTTTGTACCTAAGTGTTCTATACAAATCTGTCCACTCTGTACCCTTTCTTTTACATCAAGGAACTTTATGTCAATGTGTTTTGACTTTGTCGAGCTCCTATTGTTGTTGGAATACAATACAGCTGACTTATTGTCACAATACAACTTAAGTGGTCTTTCAATTCCATCCACAATGCGCAGCCCGGTGACAAAGTTTCTCAGCCATATACCTTGGTTGGATGCCTCATAACATGCAACAAACTCTGCTGCCATGGTGGATGAAGCTATGAGTGTTTGTTTTGCACTCCTCCATGATATAGCTCCACCACCTAACAGATATATGTAGCCCGAAGTGGATCTCCTACTATCTTGGCATCCGCAAAGTCGGAGTCAGAATATCCAATGATCTCAAAGTGATCTGACCTCCTATATGTGAGCATGTAATCTCTTGTTTTCTTCAAATATCTCATAACCTTTTTGGCTGCTTTCCAGTGATCAATTCTTGGATTGCTTAAGTATCTGCCTAACACTCCAACAATATACGCTATATCCGGACGCGTACAAACTTGAGCATACATTAGACTCCCAACAGCTGAAGCGTAGGGAATCTTTTGCATTTCTTGAATTTCAAGGCTTGCTTTAGGGCATTGCTTAAGACTAAATTTGTCTCCTTTAACGACAGGGGTATCACCTGGTCTACAATCTTGCATGCCAAACCTTTTTAGTACTTTATCGATATAGCTCTTTTGTGATGATCCAAGAATACCCCGAGAACGATCTCGATGTATTTGAATTCCTAAAACAAAAGAGGCGTCACCAAGATCTTTCATCTCAAAATTTCTTGACAGAAATCTCTTGGTTTCGTGCAACATGCCTATATCATTTGTGGCAAGCAGTATGTCATCAACATACAAAACCAGGAAAACATGTTTACTCCCACTGAACTTGTGATACACACAATCATCAACAACATTCATCTCAAAACCAAACGAGAGAATCACTTGATGAAATGTGTGGTACCATTGATGGGAAGCTTGTTTGAGCCCATAAATGGATTTAGTCAATTTGCAAACCATCTTCTTTGGGTCTCCTGACACAAAGTTTTCAGGCTGCATCATATATATTGTTTCATCAATGTTTCCATTGAGAAATGCTGTTTTCACATCCATTTGATGAAGCTCTAAATCATAATGTGCAACAAGTGCCATGATTGTCCTAAAAGAGTCCTTTGATGAAACTGGAGAAAAGGTCTCCTTAAAGTCAATCCCTTCCTTTTGAGTATATCCTTTTGCTACAAGACGAGCTTTATACCTTTCCTCATTACCTTTTGAATCCCGTTTTGTCTTAAAAATCCATTTGCAACCAATCAGTTTCTTTCCTTCTGGTAATGGGACAAGCTCCCAAACTTTATTGTCTTGCATAGACTTATACTCTTCATTCATTGCTTCAATCCAATTTTGAGAGTTAGAACTTTTCACGGCTTGATGAAAGTTGATTGGGTCATCTTCCATCATTCCATTCTCATCCTCATGTTCTTGGAGAAATATTATATAATCATCCGAAATAGCACTTCTCCTTTCTCTCGTGGATCTCCTTAATGACACTGGTTCTTGAGGTTGTTGAGTTTGTTCTTCTGGAACAATTACCTCATTTGGAATAGGGGTTTGTTCAACATTGTCTTGTTGAGGTTCTGGATTCACTTCTTGATAAATGATAGGTGTAGGAACCTGAATATTGTCAAAAGTGATAGTAGAAATTGGGTTTGAATTCAATTCCTCCTCAAAAGCAATGTCCCTAACCTTATTTCTCCCCCCAAACTCAACATCCTCAAAAAATGTTGCAGTTCCTGTCTCAAAAATATTTTTTAGTGTGGGATCATAAAACTTATAGCCCCTAGATCGCTCAGAATAACCAATAAAGTAGCTGCTCACTGTTTTGGAGTCCAATTTCTTTTCATGTGGCCTATAAGGCCTTGCCTCAGCTGGACATCCCCAAATGTGAAAATGTTTTAAACTAGGCTTTCGGCTTGTCCAAAGCTCATAAGGTGTTTTTGCAACTGCTTTAGTTGGTACTCTGTTCAAAATGTAAGCTGCTGTCTTTAATGCTTCTCCCCAGAGAGACTCAGGTAAGGTAGAATGAACAATCATGCTCCTTACCATATCCTTAAGAGTCCTATTGCGTCTTTCAGCTACACCATTCATGCTAGGTGATCCTGGCATGGTGTACTGTGGGACAATACCGCATTCCTCTAGGAATTTAGCAAATGGTCCTGGACGTTGTTCGCCTGAGCCATCATATCTACCGTAGTACTCACCACCACGATCGGATCTGACGTTTTTAATCCTTTTGTTGAGTTGATTCTCAACTTCAGCTTTATAAGCTTTGAACACATCCAGAGACTGTGACTTTTCATGAATAAGATATAGGTACCCATAACGTGAGTAATCGTCTATGAATGATATGAAATATTGTTGTCCATTCCATGATGCTGTAGGGAATGGCCCACAAATATCTGTATGAATCAATTCTAAGACATCTGTAGATCTGTTGGCACCTAATCTCTTAGTTTTGGTCTGTTTTCCCTTGATACAATTGACACAAACATCAAAGTTTGTGAAGTCAAGAGACTCTAAAATGCCATCAGCCACAAGACACTCAACTCTACCTTTTGAGATATGACCTAAGCGCTTATGCCATAATGAGGCTGAATTTTCCTTATTTAATTTGCGTTTAGTACCACGTGATTCCACATGCAAGGTTTCATTATAGGATGCAATTGTTTCTAGCAAATAAAGGTTGTCATAAGCATTCAAGTAACCAGTTCCAACAACATTTGAATTTAAAGACAAACTAAATTGATTGTTTCCAAAAGAACAACAATATCCAAATTTGTCCAATAATGAAACAGAAACTAAATTTCGTCTAAAAGACGGTACAACAAAAGTGTCTTTTAAATCCAAATAAAAATCAGTTCCTAATAACAACCTAAAATGCCCAATAGCTTCAACTTCTACCGATTGTCCATCGCCCACAAAGATGTGTCTTTCACCATCACTTGGCTTTCAGTAGCTCAGGCAACCCTGCATAGAAACACTTATGTGAGTAGTAGCACCAGAATCTATCCACCAAGTGTTTCTAGGTACTAAGGATAAATTAACCTCAGAACAGACCAAAGTAAGAAACATACCTTTCTTTGCACGCCATGCGTGATACTTGGTACAATTTTTCTTCACATGTCCAGGCTTGTTACAAAAGAAACAACCATCTGAATCCTTCTGTTGTTTCTTTTGGGCTGGACCCTTAGCAGCTTCATTTTCATGCTTTCTTTTCTTGCCCTTATCCTTAGAGGCACTGGCCAAGTGAGCACTTTCAGTTTTATCTTGCTTCAACCGTTCTTCCTCTTGCACACAATGAGAAATGAGCTTGTTTAGAGTCCATTTCTCCCTTTGACAGTTATAACTTACTTTGAACTGATTAAAATGTGCAGGAAGCAATATCAAAACCATAAGAACAAGCAAATCCTCAGAAAGCTCGATCTTAAGTGCCTTAAGTTTTGAAGCAATTTGGTACATTTCCATAATGTACTCCCTAACATTTCCTCGACCCTTATACTTCATGGACATCAATGAAGCCAGAAGTGAAGTCATTTCATCCTTATCATTTCTAGCGAAACATTTTTCAATAGCATCGAGGAAATCCTTGGCCTTAGTGATCTCTTCAGATTTTGTGCCTCCGAAGGCTTCTGGAATGCATTGTTGCATGATCATTAGACTCATGCGATTAGAACGATCCCGTCTCTCAAACTCCATCTTTTCATCAGGAGTGCTTTCTGCAGTAAGAGGTGAAGGTTGTTCTTGCCTTAATGCATAGTCTAATTTCATGCAACCAAGGTTTACAAGTAATTTTCCTTTCCAAGCATTGAAATTTGTCCCATTAAGCATGGGAATAGAGTTAATGTTGGCAGTTATTGTGGCAGGAGTAGATGAATTAACTGAATATATAACAAAATAACAAAAAAACAAGCTCACATAAGAATCCATATAAAACAATAAAATCAAATAATGGTTAATCCCATCTCAAGATACCAAACACATCATTAATATTAAGTCTTTCGACAGTAATATTAACTGTAAGCAGTACTCTTGTTGTAGCGATCAAACATTGACAATAAATTATATCAAACAATATGCAATCTTTGGACTAACATATTATTCGCAAAAAAAATACCTTACAATTGCCACATATTTATCACCACAGGTATGCATAAAATTCGGCCAAATATTAATTCACCTTTGGGTTAATTAATAAATGCATGAATTATATACACACTATTATTTTGATATTTTAATTAAATCCAAAACCAAAATCAAAATTTATTGTTACTGTATTATTCCAAAATCAATAAACTGTATATAAGAAATTATATACAGGTAAGTTAATATAAATCATTTCTGTACTATATGCATACATATATAACTAATAATCATGTCTATTTCTTTTGAGAGGATTATATGCATACATATATAATACACACAATACAGTAATCATATTTGTTTTATATTTCATCATAACTAATAATAAGTGCAGATTGACAATTAATACTATCACTTTTGACGGAACTAATAAAACAGACATCTTTTTATCAGTAATCATTTCTTTTGTAGTATATACAATTGGTATATATATGTATATATTACAAAAGTTAACAAATATTCCATTAACTACATAACAGAAGATATATCACGCATAGATTACTATATCACGCATAACAGAAGTTAGCACAGAATCAGATATTTGTTTATATCACGCATAACAAAAGTTGCTTATATATATTCAGAATGATATACATAACTATATCACGCATAACAAAAGTTAGCACATTACAGATTACGCTATTTAGCACAAAATCACATGAACTAATAAAATATATATATATAAACGATTGCAAAAAATTAATTTCATGGAAGACCAATACTTCTATATATTCTCAAGAATTAATTTAGGGTTGCTCTGGTACCAAATGTTAGAATACTATAATCTGAATTTAGCCCTAATTAATTAGAGAGAACCAAACAATAAATAGTCAAAGATTAGCGGAAGCGTACCAGAGTCCATTGAATCGTTTGTAAAGGGTATGATCTTCCAATTTTGCATCAAAATCCTTTGAAGCCTTATTTTCCTGATGATGGGGATTCAAGAATCTGAAAAATACGATACGATGCAAAAATGGGGACCATTACCTGTTATATTACCAACTGCCAAAACAGTTAATATTTATTAACTATTTCTAATTTGGCCCATCATCAAATCAGAAATTGTCTAATTGATATCCACATATTAAAATCATGACAATCATGCCCTTAAGTCATAAACTTTATTCCAAAATAGACCACATAATTTCGACTCATTTATATGATGACCCAACACACATTTTATATATACAATTGTGACCCCAATAAATTTCTAACATATATATGTATATGTAATTATATAAATTCATCTTTTTTAATTTGCACACATATTGGAAATTAATAATGTATTTTTATTTATTAATAAGTTAATTTCATCCAAATTTTCTTATTTGAGACATGCATGAAGATTCCTAAATTTTCTTATTTATTAATATGTGCTTCAAGAGCTATAAGCTGAAGATTCCTAAAATTTGTATTTTTTTTAAATTACAATCGATTATACCGTTCAATATTTATCTTATTTGCTTTACTACTACTAATTTAACACTTCCTTTCATACTACTAATTTATTACTTTGAACTAGTTAAGTAAACATTGGAAAAATAAATAAAAATTAAAAGTTTAGACAGTCTAATTTTTTATTTTTTATTTATATTGATATACTGTAAAACGTGTACAAATTAATAACATGTGGGACCATTAAATTGATTGATATTAATCATAGAGATACATTGATCACATTATGTATATATATATATATAAATTGATGATAATGTTTTTTTCTTGAGCTCTCTCTCTCTTAATGTGTATTTATGTATATATATATATTTAAGTAGAAAATATATGGAGACTAGTTTGTTAAATGTGGGACACTTGTCCAAATTTAAGTGGTGATTGCTTTGTTAAATATAGCTATTAGCTCTTCTCTCTATACATTCTCTTCTCTCTCTGTTTCTTCCTATTCTTCTTTTATCTTCTTCTTCAATTCTATGGGAGTACGCCAATTCTATGAGAATTAAGTTTGGCCATTTCTTGATACAAGGCCGTATCAAATACTTGAATTGATATATTTTCTGAATTTTAGAGCTTTTGCTAAAACAACAAATCTAATTAAAGTACGTTTGTAAGAATATTATCAACTTAATTTAGGTCAATTAAATAAATATCTCAAGATGATGATGAAAATTCCAGCTACCAACATATCTACAAGTATAACAAACTGATAATCTATATACCCATAATTTTTTGCAAGCTTCCATTTGATTTTATTGAATAATAAATATGTTTTAATTTATCATATATATATGACTTAGGAGTGAATATAACATATCATATATCATATATATATATATAAAATATATTAACATACATGTAAATATGCAGAGTCTATGCTGAAGAAAACAGAGTGATCCACTTCACAACAACACAAGAACCCAATTCAAACTCATCATCAAATGATGTCATTGATAAACAGTGGTATTTATACAATACCAAAACAGTACCGCTTTAGAGATTAAATAAAGGACCTGTCTGTCTGTAACTGGAATAATCAGCTCAAACGACACTGAATAGAAAACACAACAAACGACAAGTTTCCAGGACAAACGACAACCAAAGTGAATTAACGACAAAAACAGAACAGAATACGGCTTGATGCTCTTCAATTGGAGTGGGGTGTCTCATCGTCTCACTACACAGAACTGTAGAATGAGTTTGCAAGCTTTTTCTCTGAGAAACAGAGAGAAGAATGCTTATTAGGATTTGACATGATGATGATGATGATGATTGATATAGCAGTGCATAAGTTTTTCAGCCGAAAAGCAAGTAACATACACATATTCATTGTTGTTCAGAAACAAAGCATTTAATTTCGTCATAATTTGAAATAAAATTATTAGATCATTTTTGGAAATATTTATATATATATATGAAGTAAGAAAAATAACACAAACAAATATTTTGATGAAAATAGAATACTTCACGTACAGCAACACTGGCCGCAGACAACCAGGGAAGTAATCTGAATCTGACACAGTTTTCTAATGGCTGGGACTCACATAATCGATGACAAGAATTCACAGCTGTTACGTCCCTCCAATAATTAATTGGCATTATTTTTGTTTCGGGTTGAGTTTCCTACAAATTTTTCAAACCTAAAGCGAAACAAAAAATACATAAAAATGAAAACACAGGGTATAAAATATATTCAAAGTTAAGCACTTCCCCATAGCAAAGCTCTTTGATGTATTCAATTGTAACAGAAAATGTTGATTGTATGTAAGATTTTTGAAAATAAGAGAAGATAAAACTAATAATTAAAATTGGAATAGAAAAATACCTAGACTGAGAATAAAGCTGGCCATCTTTTTGCACATAGTTGTAGTTGACATGGATGTTTGGGATGTGAGAAATCTTGGCCCATTCCTTACCAGTCCTCCTTGTGCAACATTCCTCAAGTATCATTGATGAGCCTAAACTTAATTCTTTCAGTGCAACCATTGTTTGAAGTAAGTCCGGTAGTGTTTCTAGGCGAGGACAATTCAAAATCTTCAATACAGTAAGAGAGGGCATTATTCGAATCAAATAAAAGACTCTTTAGCATTGGGAATGATGAATTGACTAAATTTGGTGAATTTAGTCGACTTGTTGAACCAACATCATCTTCTTTATCTCTTTTAGCTTTTTTCATAAATTCTACGCCCACCTTTTTCAGACTTTTCATCCAATGTATTTCTAGATGGTGGAGAAATTGAAGTTCCTATAAAGAGGGTGAGATCACAATTCCAAAATTGAACTCGTTTTGTAAACGAGTTAAAGACAACATCCAACTAGGAGACATGCAAGGACCAATGTAGTTCTTGATTATTAACGATCTCAGGTTTCCATGATGTGGTTCTAAGGCTTCAAGTATTGTACTATCATCTTCAACTTCACTCATTTTTTCATCAATTGTTAAATTCTTCTCAACGGGAAAAACTTCCATTGTGATACATTCTTTCTTTACCAAAAATTGGGCAAAGTCATGCACAATATCGTGCATCTTGCAACTTCGAATAGCACCATCAAGATCATCCTTTATTGAATTTTGAAAGACCTTCATTCTCTGTATTTTTTCCATAGTCATGACCTAAATAGCCTTGTGACATCCATATTTCAATCAATACATCCTTATAAATATCATCATTGTCACGACCCGAGCCCTAGGCCGTGGCAGATTTGTAATATCCATAACTTGGGTGGTCAAAGGTCAAACTTTGACCCTCGGTGGAAAATAGTCTTTATAAATGATCATTTAATTTTGTTGTGAATGATTCAAGCTTGATCTTCAATGCCTTCAGTATTAGACTAAACAGAACTCCAAGAACAAAAACAGAATAGAATAACTAAAAACAATAAGTTGAGAGCTAATGAACTGAATTGAATGTTTTATTACTTGAGAGAAAAACTGAGAACAAATCTGTACAAGGCAATCGTTATTTAGCTTATGAATCAAAGCAACTATTTATACAGTTTGAGAAACTAACTGAAAACTAACAATTGCACTAAATGACCAAAAATAACTAACATAACGAACTGGCCCTTTTTGAGACCTGGATCACAAATACAACAAAATCCTCATTGATTCAGGTCTGCAAACTTCTTGAAGATCATTAGAGATAATGATCAATAGTAACTTCTGATGTTGAGGAGATCGAGGCAGTGACTGAATTTGATTTGAGTTACTGCCTTGGTAAACATATCAGCAGGATTGTGATTTGTATGGATCTTCTTAACATAAACATCCTGATTAGAGACAACATCTCTAATAAAATGAAGCTTAATGTCAATGTGCTTTGACCTTTCATGGAATATAGGATTTTTTATCAAGTGCAAAGCACTTTGATTAGCACAATGGACAGTGACATTTTCTGAATTAAATCCAATTTCACTTGCCAGCCCCTTGAGCCAAATAGCCTCCTTAACAACTTCTGTCGCAGCCATGTATTCAGCCTCTGTAGATGAAAGTGCAACCACCTTTTGAAGATTTGACTTCCAACTAACACATCCTCCTTGCACAGTAAAGACATAACCAGTTAAGGATCTTCTGGTATCTATGCACCCTGCATAGTCCGAATCAACATACCCAACTACATCTGTATCAGTTCTATTTCTTGAACTGTATGTTAAACCAAGGCCGAGTGTTCCTGCTAAGTATCTCATAATCCACTTGAGGGCACTCCAGTGAGTTTCTCCAGGATCTGCAATAAATCGACTAACAATGCTCATGGCATGTGCAATATCTGGTCTGGTGCACACCATGGCATACATAAGGCTTCCCACACCACTGGCATATGGTACTGCATCCATCTCTTCTCTTTCCTTCTCAGTCTTTGGGGCTTGGTCTTTAGTCAACTTGAAGTGAGCAGCAAGAGGTGTTCCCACTGGCTTTGACTTGTCCATATTAAATTTTCTGAGCACCTTTCTCAAATACTCCTCCTGGTTCAGAATGATGAAATCAGGCCTTTTTCTTCTTATCTCAATTCCGAGTATCTTCTTAGCATTTCCCAGGTCAGTCATCTCGAACTCAGATCTTAACAGCATCTTCATTTTGTCTACTTCATTTCTGCATTTTCCAACTATAAGTATGTCATCCACATAGAGGAGTAGGTAGAGTAGATGATTGAAGTAGACACAGGGATCGTATGCACTTCTAGTGAATCCATTCCTCAGCATGAACTCATCGAATCTGTGATTCCATTGCCTAGGTGCCTGTTTCAGACCATACAATGACTTTTGTAACAGGCACACTTTGTTTCTGTCTTCATCAAATCCCTCAGGCATCTTCATGTATATCGTTTCATCAAGTGATCCATGGAGAAAAGCAGTTTTGACATCCATCTGCTCTATTTCCAGGTCTTCAACAGCTGCCTTTGACATGATTGCTCTGATTGATGCCTGCTTAACAACTGGTGAGAAGATTTCATTGAAATCAACTCCCTCTCTCTGAGTAAACCCCTTGGCCACCAATCTTTCCTTGAATCTCTTGTGTTCATTTCTTGATTGTCCTTCCTTTACTCTGAATATCCATTTGCAGCTCACTAGCTTACACCCTTCAGGCTTTTCAACTATCTTCCAGGTCTGATTCCTCATCAAGGACTCCTTCTCATCGTTGATGGCTTCAATCCACTTATCTCTGTCTTTACCATTAACAGCTTCTTCATATGTTGCTGGGTCTGCATTTTCAATTTCACAAGCAATGGTGAGAGCATATGCAGTATAGTCTGCAAAACCATACCTGGTAGGTGCCCTTGATTCCCTTCTTGATCTATCTCGGGCAAGTTGATAAGTGTCAAGTCTTTCTTCCTGAGTTCCTGCTTCATTATTGTCATCTGATTTTTCTTCACTAGGCTGTGCATCAATTTGAATCTGATTAGTTTCTTTAACTTGATCAGATTGATTTTTACCCTTCATGGCCATCTGTTTCTCATTGAAAGTGACATCCCTGCTCACTATACACTTCTTGAAACCATCTTCCATGCACCATAATTTGTACCCCTTAACACCATCGGGGTATCCCAGAAACAAACACTTAACAGCTCGAGGCTGCAACTTGTCTTGCCTTATGTGAGCATAGGCAGTGCAGCCAAAAATTCTCAAGTTATCAAGCCTGGGAGCTTCACCTGTCCACTTCTCTTGAGGGGTTTTGAATCCAATAGCAGTGCTTGGGCTTCTATTGACCAGATAGCAAGCTGTCTTGACTGCTTCACCCCAGAATTTTCTCTCCATTCCAGCACCTTTCAACATGTATCGTACCCTTTCAATAAGGGTCCTGTTCATCCTCTCGGCCAATCCATTCTGTTGTGGGGTTCTTGGAACAGATTTATGCCTTTTGATACCAGCCACCTTGCAAAACTCATTGAATTCATTTGAGCAGAACTCTAGGCCATTATCTGTCCTAAGAGCCTTGATTCTCCTTCCAATCTGATTTTCAACAAGACTCTTCCACTCTTTGAAATACTTCAGTGCCTCATCTTTGGATTTGAGTAAGTGTATCCACACTTTTCGAGAATGATCATCAATAAAACTCAGGAAATAGTTAGCTCCACCTATGCTTGGTACTTTTGAAGGTCCCCAGAGATCTGAATGAATGTAATCCAGTGGTCCTTTGGTGTTATGAGTTCCAGCACCAAACTTCAGTCTGCAGCTCTTACCATAGATACATTCTTCACAAAAATCTAACTCCCCACTGAGTTCTCCATCTAGAATCCCTTGTTTCTCCAGTTCTGTGAGGCCTCTTTGACTGATATGGCCAAGTCTCAAATGCCACAACCTTGTTCTATCCTCCTTCTTAACAGATGCCACTGTGTTGACCAATCCAGAAACTGCTGTACCAGATAGAAAATACAGACCATTTCTGAATTTTCCTCTCATTACCAAGTCAGAACCTCTTATCACCCTCAAGAACTTGTCATCGATTTTAATGGTGTAACCCCTCTCTGTCAAGACACCAATTGATATCAAGTTCCTTTTAAGATCTGGAACATACCTCACATTCTGAATCTTCTTCTTGGTTCCATCATGCAAACTGAAAGCAACTGTTCCAATACCATGTATTAGGCATTCTTTGTTATCTCCCAGAAGCACAATTCCACCCTTCTTTTCTTCAAGATTGCAGAACAGGTCTTTGTTAGGACACATGTGAAACGAACAACCTGAATCAAGTACCCATTCTTGTCCAGAGTCTTGACTTGATGCCACCAACACATCTGCTGACTCATAGCCATCAGCAACTATATCAGCTTCTCCTCTGCTATGGCTTTTGACATTGTCCTTCTTGAGTCTAGCCTTCAGAGCCATACACTTATCTCGAAAGTGGCCTTCTTTCTTGCAATAGAAGCACTTCTTGTCAGTTCCGCCCCTCGTTTCAGTTCTTGGACTCGACTTGTTCCTCTAAGTTCCTTTAGAGTTTCCTCTCGGCTTCTTGGTGTCCTGGTGCTGTGATTTCTTCTTGGCATAGAGACCTTCACCATTGTCTTCATCCTTGCCATCAACCTTCTTCTGAATTTCCTTTGAACTCAGAGCTGCTTTCACTTCGGACATAGTCAGGGTCTCCTTCCCATAGAGCATGGTGTCCACAAAATGCTCGTATGATCTTGGCAATGAACTGAGCAGAATAATTGCCAAATCCTCCTCCTCCTTTTTCACCCCGATATTACACAGATCAAGTATGATCTTATTAAAGTCATCTAGATGTCTTCTCAAGTCTTTGTTCTCCTCCATTCTCAAGGTATACATCTTTTTCTTCAGATAGAGCTTATTAGCCAATGATTTCTTCATGTATATGGAACTGAGTTTGTTCCATAATCCCAGTGCCTTGTCTTCACTAGAGACTTCTCTCAAGACTTCATCACCTAAACTGAGAAGGATAGCACTATGTGCTTTGGTTTCAATTTCCTTCAGTTTCTTCTTGTCTTCTCCAATCTCCTTGATGGCTTCTTCATCAATGGCTTCCGAAATCCCATTGTGTACCAGTAGAGCCTTCATCTTGATTCTCCATAACCCGAAATCATTGGTTCCATTGAACTTCTCAATCTCAAACTTTGCAGCGGACATCTTCTTGGTGAATCTTGAACCTTCGAACTTGAATCTTGATTTTGACGAACCTGTGCTCTGGTACCACTTGTTGTGAATGATTCAAGCTTGATCTTCAATGCCTTCAGTATTAGACTAAACAGAACTCCAAGAACAAAAACAGAACAGAATAACTAAAAACAATAAGTTGAGAGCTAATGAACTGAATTGAATGTTTTATTACTTGAGAGAAAAACTGAGAACAAATCTGTACAAGGCAATCGTTATTTAGCTTATGAATCAAAGCAACTATTTATACAGTTTGAGAAACTAACTGAAAACTAACAATTGCACTAAATGACCAAAAATAACTAACATAACGAACTGGCCCTTTTTGAGACCTGGATCACAAATACAACAAATTTATATTAAATATTACTATAATTATAAGTCGAAATAATGGGATAACTCCTATAATTATATATGAAAATATTACGGATAAAAGTAGGATCATTTATCTTAATACATAGAATAATAATATCCCCACAGTTATGTAGTCACCAAACAGTTAAATTTAATAAGTCATAAAATACCCAAAATAATACTTAGCACCCACCATTCATCATTTCTAACTAGGACATAAGTAATTTAGATGTACAGACTGATAGGTTCCAAATTAAATACATACAATGTTCAAAAGATAGGACTATGGCACTAAACACATTGGCTTCAGCAATAATTCACACTTTCCACGTCCGCGTCACTAGGCTCCTGGAATGGGAGAGATAGGGGTGAGCTTATAAAGCCCAGTAGGAAATCAACTAACAACATAGGACTCAAAAGTTCAATAAAAACCCTTGCATGGTTAGCTTTTTAAAACAAAACATACATCATTATGTATAAACCAAAATAGAGAGAAACCACAAATAATCATAAGAGCATAGCTACAAGTGTACATCACACCGTCCACTAGATCCCTAGTTCCCGTTACCCACCATAGAAAATCCGACATCCTAAACCAGGTAGCCGGACCTGATAACCACCACAAGGGGGAGGCTCATAACACTTCCTGTATACAGATGCTAGGTCTTTACACCTACAGGTGAGTGGACACATGATCTACCTATGATGACACAGAGACTAGGCCGTGAAACAATAACGTGCACCAATCATGATCACTATGGCTCTCATCGGTATAACCAAATGCAGGTAAACATGAAAAGAAAGAAACATATTCCCTTTATATTATAGAAAATTGGGCAACATAACAACTACATTTGAATAAACCTAAAATCATAACCTGCATAAATAAGTGAACAAAAATATATATTTGGCACTCAGTGCCCTCAGAACAGATCAGAAAATATGCAGGTTAAGTTTTCAATTTTTCAAACATTTTATAAATATCAAAATTGGAATATGTTGAATGCAATTTAATACGAGTAAAATAAGTCCAATAGTCTAGTTGAATCCCTTCCTCTTTAGATACCTCCTTAGAATTTAATCCGAGCCCAAAGCAACGCTCCTAAGCTTATCGATGATCTTAGAATGATTTAGTCCGATTTATATATAACGTTTTCCCTACGTGCACCAAATGAGCAAACGATTATCATCATAGCATTCCTTATTCAAAATCGTGTCCAATGACATATAATATGACCATATTTAAAATTTCAAGTTCCGAAACCTCAACCAAGCGGTGCACTATAGCGGTTGGTGGCGGTACCGGAAACGTCGACAAATATATGCATAGCATATATCAAAACGATCCTCTCGATGAGTACATCACGAAAGTACAGCTCCTTCGCCCAAATGACCTCCGGTGTCACCGGAAAACGCTTCCAAATGGCGGAGATACCCAAAATCTTGCTGGAGAAAAACAGCAAGTTGACTGGAATGAATTAGTGGGTTTTGTTCCTCTCTCCACGCTGGTTCCAAGGGTATCAACCACTCGTCAAGAGGTGGTCGGAGTTGGCTGAAAAACATAGTCAAACATGACGAACCAAAACTTTGACTGGCGATTCCAAATGATTGACGGCGAGTTCGGCAGTGCCGCTTGGCATTTGAGGTCGCCGGAGTAAGGCAAAACCGATGAGCTGCTGCGCATCAAAAATGGTGGCCGGTGGTGGCTGGGTCTGGAGCCTTGCCTTGGAATGCCGAGAGAAGAAGAAGAAGAGGAGAGTGTCGGGGAGAGAGAGAGAAAAAGAAAATAAAAAAAAACTGAATATATATAATTAAATTATTTTTTTTTCTTTATTCCTGCCCTTTTTGACTTTTCCAACCTGAGAAAAATCTCAGGTTTCACAATCATCTTTTGGAAATACAGCACAGTATGAGAAACAACACCTTTCTATAGTTGACAAATCAAAACAGCTTGCTTATAAGGAATGGAGTAAAGATTTCTTCAACATCTTTTGTTTTCCACAATTCGTTGTATAGTACTTCCTCCCATTGAGTTTTAGTCTTCTTAAAACGCATAAGACTTCCTAGTGTTTTTGCTACAAGAGGCAACCCTTTGCTCTTCCTTGCAATATTTCGACCAATCTCCTCTAAATGTTTCCACTCTTCTTCTCTTCGTTCTGAAAATGCAAGTTGCTTAAATATACCAACAAAATTCTTCCGACAAAAGCTCCATATAAATTATATTATTCGATGCCCTCATCACAATAAAAAGAAAAGAAAGCTACACACCAAGGCAAATGCTATATATATAAAGAATAAGTAGAAGTTTTCTAAGACCGTATATATATATAAGCTAATATAATTAGCCAAACGACATTGTCAGTAAACAGTACGTATGGTGAACTTATCTTGTTCCTTTTTATTCATCATGTAACATCGGAATTCTCGTTGCACAGAAGTAGCTGCAAAATATTTCAAGCCCTCAGGCATGGATTCATCACTGGTTAAGTAGTATTTAGAGAACTTGGGCCAGCAATGGGAGAGTGCATGCTTCAAGTCAATTGCCATTAGAGCAAAGGCTTCAACATTGGTATGAGACTTGAAATTAGCAGTAGAGATTGGAAAGTCATTATAGGATGTTGAGTTTAACTGCCATTCTACGAGTTCATTTCCAAAAAAGTCTCCTTTTTGAAGACCATTCATCGGACTAGTACTACTTCCGAAGCTCCACACAACACCTTGTGTTATGAAGAGCATCATATCCAGTGGCTCTCCTTTCCGAATGATATAACTTTTCTCTGAATATGTGACTGGCTTTAGATATTTGCAGATTGTTTCATGTACAAATTCATCCATGTTTTGAAACTGTGGAACCTAAAAACAATTAATAATATATATTATTAGCTCAAATTGAAGATCAAACTTAGTGAGATAATATAATATAGATGATAACTTACCTTTCTTAATATAGGAAAACACATGTGTTTCTTAATCAACATTGCCAATGAAAATGGAAGTACATGCAAAAGGTTGATATTATCTACGTCTTTTCCTTCTTGAAGTCTCAACTGTATGAATTTCTTAATCTTTGGTGTTACATCCTCAGAAATTTCATTTTTTGATATCCACAACTCCGCCTTTTGTTTTGTTGTGTTCGAGTCATATTTTTTCATACCCAGTATTTTAGATGCCCAAGCTGCAAACTATTTCAAAATCATGAATAATAAGTAACATAATTCAGTAAATTATCAAATTCAAACTACCATATATATGTGTCTGGTAAATAACTAGCTACTAATTGATTACGAACCTCATTAAGATCATCATGGTTTTCAGTTAGTAGTGAAAAGAGAAGTTTGAAATCGAAATCTTTGCCTTCTCTAATTGTTCGAGTTAAGTATATTCTGATGATTTTTCTTTTATGCGGTGGAAGGTTTGATAGATAAGAATCTATTTCTGGCTGAATGATACTTATCTTTTTTCTAGTCTCTTCCGACTTTGTAGTTTCCAACTGTATTAGACTATGGTGTCCCACATGGAATATGTGTAAGAATATTGAACTATTAATAAGAACATGTGTAACTCCACTAATCACCAATTGGTTTTTAGATGGAGCCTCATGATTTTTGTCATGGTATCAAGAGCCAATTCCCTAGCGGGCATTCGATCCACACCGATCCAAAAGAGTGAGCCAAGCCGCACGAGATCCGCATAGTGCGAAAAAACACTTGAGATCCAAAAAAAAATAAGCGAGCTGACAAAATGGGCCACTTGTGATCAGGTGATTCAAGATTGGTGAGCGAAAAATCGACACCATCTTGAGGGGGGATATTAGACTATGGTGTCCCACATGGAATATGTGTAAGAATATTGAACTATTAATAAGAACATGTGTAACTCCACTAATCACCAATTGGTTTTTAGATGGAGCCTCATGATTCTTGTCAAACTGAATGTATGTCTGTAAAATAATATATATCAAGAAGAGGGCAAGCCATGGCATATGTTATGATATATCAACAAATTCATAAAGTGGCACTAATATTTTAAGTCATCTCTTTTGTTAACTATTTATTGACAATATATATATAAGTACATATATTTACATTTATATTTATAGCTAGGAATTATGAGTACATACCTGCAAATTTCCAATAAGATATAAAAATAGAAGTAAACCCAAGATAGAAATGACAATTGCGAACACGTTCTCTTGTACATTGCTAGTTGTGTCAAGGTTTTGACCGAAAGAACTGAAAAAAAAAAGGGAAAGCATGAGAGATATGAAGATTAATTAGAAGTGTCACATCTTAAATTCATATTTTTTTTCATTTAAAAGATAGTATAAAATATGTATGTATATATATATATATATATATATGCACACAAACCTCAAATTTCTCAAACCCCACCAAAAACTACGAAAGAACTTTTTGGTAAAATCTGTTTTGCAGACTATGCGAGACTCAATGGCTTGAGAAAATATTCCAAAATCGAATATGTCAGTATTTGGTGGATTAACGGGGCAATATTGATTCAGCTTTGTGAAATTCTTCATGGGATGTCTGCTGTGACAATCAAAAGGACCAGGAATACATTCTTGTGGTGTTAGTTTCTTACAGGCAAGATGCCAGCAACGTGACTCATGAAAAATCGAATAGAAGTACCAAAAGGCCCCAAACACCTATATATGATCGATCACGATATGTTACAAGTTTAATACTATAAAAAGGTACATAACCATTCCAATAATCAACATATTATGACAAGGAAAACTAATCTCTCTGTAAGAATTATTATGATAATACTTACATGACCAAAAATGATGTAGAGGAAAAAGAAGAAGGCACCTCTAACTGATACACGTCGAGTAAGTGAGTCAAAAGTACTTCCTAGCTCTTTGGCTGATAAGTACACACGAAGAATCCGAGGTAGGTATTGGAGAATAAGTAATGAGTTGATGAACTTTCTTGCAACCAAAGATTTTGATCCCGAAAGCTTGGAGAAGTACACTAAAACTACCATCTATATGTACAAATCCTAGATAATTAGCCATATATATGTATATATATATACACTACTAGGATAAGCATTTTTTATGTCAATTTTTTAACAGATGTAACATATTTGTATTCTCTTAAGACTAGTAAAAGGTCGATTATGAACCAATTAACAAGGTATTATAGTTTAGTAGTCTTACCTGAGGGAGAGGAAGGATGGCTAAAACATCGATTAGAAGATAAGACCAAGGAAATCCTGTGAAAATGGATAGACCAAATTCCTTGGACATGGCTAGTGCAGTTTTCAGCCGAAAAATAATATGTAAAACATAAAATAAATCAGTAAGAGATCGTAAAACAAGAGATATGATCTCCATTTTGAAGTCTCTATCAATGCACTTTTGTTCCTCGTTTACAATTGGAATGTAAAGGAACAATGGATCGATTGAGACTCCAATTACACATGAAGCCAAGAATATCTTATTCCATAGTCGCGAGTATGCTGCCCATGGATTCAATATTTTCTCAACTTTTATTTTATCTTTATTGTGTGGTGAATGATCTTGCCTTCCATCTTTAGTGGCGATGGAATTATCTTGCTTCGGACTATAATCATCCCTAAAAGTGTAGAATAAATACATTCAAAGGCTGTCATTAATTAGAGAAATCATGAATGTATTTAGATGAATTATATTATATATTTTCTACTTTTTCACTTGAATTTTGTTTAAAAAAAAATTATAACAGATCCTTCTTGACTTAAAGTTAATAAATAAATATCAGTGTTTATAGCATGCCCGTACGTGTAACTTTGAAGAAAATACTTACCGCGATGTGACCAAATGCTTGCCTTCAAGATTGTTCATTACACGTCAATATATGTAAATATAAACACTGCGATATGTTTGTCAAAATAATTTGCATAAAAAATTACTAGACCTATAAGAGAAAAAAATAATAATTAACATGAATAAATATGTATTATATATAAAGTGAGAAATATGAAGAACACTCACCAAGAGGCTAGGCAATTCAGTTTGTGGGTGTGGTGGCGAAGAGCAAGGTGACTAGTTATATTGATATATATACATACATATATAATACAATGTACCTTTTCATTACTTTCTTTCACTGTCTTAATATTATTGGAGTGAGAATTAAGGAAGGAAAAATAGAAAGCATCCTAGTTAAAACTTTCTTCTTTTTCCTTCACCCTTCACCCTTCAATGACAATTTACTTTTTTTACTCAGGATTTTCTCTTTTATCCTTTTGCTCTTGTTTCTTAAGTATCTGTAATATCATCACTCTTGGGAGGTGTTGTGGGGCCTTGCTACTTTAGGTTTAGGTTGGTACTTTTCCTTTTGTGTATATAATATAAAGATTATAATATAATTATAAGTGTTGTTATTTGACATTTTAAGATGTCTAACACCACACAAAGTGACAACTCGCGATTGGTTAGCGATACCCTATGATATTTAGTAATTTAAATATGTGAGATCTGATTTAAACTGCACTAATAACGGTATATCACTTACTTGTGGTGTTGGGCACCAATAATACGTCTGAGCAATTCTCTATAATTATATATTATTCTCCTGTGTTGGTGCTTTTCTAGAACACGTATAATAGAGATAAAGAATTAAACTTATTAAAGCGTGTCTGATGTGATTTTTTTTCTTCTTTTTGTTATGTTTTTAAATAATAAGCTATAGAACAAAGATAACTGTATGACTATTTCACTTTATTATTGAGTGATCGATCATACGCTTGAAAATTCCGAACAAAAATCACAGATCCGTATAGTATATATAGAAACATATTATATCTATTAGGAAAAAGAAAAAAGTAAAAGGGGTGGACAATAAAGAAAAAATTGGTAATGTAATAATAGTAATTATTATGTTAGGGAAATAAAGGAGTGTCAGTAAGTACTCTTTGGGAACTTTTTTGCATATGATTCGTTACCTTGAAACCTTGCCATTAACCCTTGTACTCTTCGCTATCCACTTTGGTCCATTTTATAAAACTTTTGTTCATGGTGTATAAATTAATGGTACCATTTAATCTAATCATTAAAGACTGGTTCAAGATTGTCTTGTGCATGAGCTTTGTTCTGTTTTTTTTTTTTTTCACTTTTTGCATTGAAGTCCATAATATTCTAATATATCGAGGATCTCTCTGATAACAATGTTTTAATCATTATTAATAAAGTGGGATTGGTCTTGGATGTTGATTTTAATGGAAACGGTATGACCAACTGGACCAATTAAGTGGCTACAATTTAAAGTTGAGCTGAAAGATTCTCAACTACTCTTCGTGTGTTATGCCTATTTTTTGACCTAATACATCGATTTATCGCAAGAAGAATAATTATGCTAAGAGCGAATCACATCACTTTTAATTATGCCACGATCTACTATCCAACTAGAATTATACTATTATATGCAACTTGACTATTTTGCATCAACTAGGAACCTATTTTTGTACCTTTATTATTGGAGTGTTGTTATATAGTATTTTAAGTTTAAGTTGTCTACTATTATATAATATAACATATAATAATTATGATTCAGTCAAATTCAAGAGGCCCTTGAATTTCATATAACATATCTAACCCTAGTCCATGCGACGCCCCAGAAGTGGTCATAAAACGAGCCACTCTTTTGTCAGACCAAGAAATTGACATCAAAAACATCTAGTTTGGTCAATACAACATCTTCAAGAATAACTGGGAGTCCTTTGTCGTTACTGCATGTTGAAAACAATGGAATTGCTATTACAGAATTGGAGGACCGCCACAATGATTTTGATCATGACAGCTAATCATTGTCTGACAATAGTACATTTCGGTTACTGATTCCCTAAAGAATCAAGAATATTCTATACAATGTAATCTTATCTTTTTATTCTTTATTCTAGAATAGTCCTCTGTGTACTATATATATCAAGCCCACCTGAGTGTAAATGTATCCGTTGAGCAAAAGTAATATACAGAAAAGCAAAGTTTTTCATACATTCTCTCTGTTTTAACTTGGTATTAAGAGCCCAGGTTCGTCCATGGCCGACTCCAATGCAACCACAGAAGGTTCTGCAACCCCTGCTGCTCCGGTTCCAGTAGCACCACCTGCTGCTGCTCCTCCAATCTCCATCTTTCAAGGTCTTGCTGCATTAACTCTGAAGCTTGATCGGGGCAACTATACTTTTTGGAAATCTCAAGTCCTACCTGCATTACGTGCACATGATCTTGAAGGATTTGTGCTAGGAACAAAGCCCTGTCCTCCCCAGTTCGTGGACAATACGATTGGAGGCACTATTCCAGGAGAAACTCGACAACTAAATGTAGGATATGCTCTCTGGCGGAGGACAGACCAAGCCATAATGAGCTGGCTACTCAACTCAATATCTGAAACAATGTTTGGTCATGTGGTAAGATGCACCACCTCCTTTGAGGTATGGCACACTCTTGAACTTTTATTTACAACTCAGTCCAAAGCTAGAACACTACAAATCAGATTCCAGCTTCAATCTCTCAAAAAAGGCAATCTATCTATACATGATTATATGATGAAGATGACAGGTCTTGCTGAAAACCTCTCTGCAGCTGGTCAGCTTATTTCGGATGAAGAATTGATTCTCTACATACTTGGAGGCTTAGGTCATGACTATGACCCTGTTGTGATTACTCTCACATCACGTGCTGACCCTATTACCTTGCAGGAAGTGCAATTTCTTTTACAGAGCCAAGAAATGCGCTTGGAACAAATGAATGCTCCCATTTCAAATGACTTGAGTAATCTCAGTGCCAACCTTGCAACTCAGTTTCGAAGGCCTGCTAGCACAAATGGGGGCTTCAACAGTTACAACAACAACTCTCAAGGAAGAGGCTACTCTCCACGAGGTCGAGGACGCAGTAGAGGAGGCCAAGGGAATAGACCAGTTTGTCAACTTTGCAATCGTGTTGGTTATGTGGTGTCGAAATGTTATCACCGCTTTGACATTCATTTTCAAGCTCCTGCATCAAGTTCAAGCCAAGTTCACTCCACCAACATCTCCTCCGGATAGCAACATTCTGGTCAAGAACAGCATGTCTATTACTCCTATGCTGCACCTGGTCCGAACCAAGATAATGCCTGGTATATAGATAGTGGGGCAACAAATCACATTACCTCTGATGGCAAGAATCTGTAGAACAAAGTTGAAAACAAAGGTACTAATCAGCTACTAATCGGTAATGGCCAGCCCCTTTCAATTACTGAAGTTGGTTCTTTAAAATTGCATAGCTCTAAATCTTCCTTGCTGCTTAACAATGTTCTTTGTGTACCTCAAATAACCAAAAATTTGCTGTCCAAATCCCAGTTAACAAAAGATAATTCTGTCTATGCTGAGTTTTATTCTAACTGCTGCATTATTAAGGATCTGGCTACGAGGAGGGAGCTAGCTCGGGGTGCGCTTAACAATGGTCTATATAAGCTTCAAGTGCCCATGTCACGGTCAAGATCTGCAGTCCCAAAATCGAGTCTATGTTTTTCTGTTTCAAAGTTTTTTAATTCCCAAAAGAGTCTTATCTCAAAGTCCAAATGTAAGAGTCAAGCAAATGAGTACACTCATTCTGCCCAGTCACTGTTTGTGCAATCAACAAATATTAATGATATTGATCTTTGGCACATGAAACTCGGTCATCCCAGTCTAAATGTAATGAAACATCTCTTAGGCAATGAAAAATTTTCTTCCAAAAGCTCTTTAAAATTTTGTGATGCCTGCCACATTGGAAAATTCAAACATAAACACTATCACTCAACTACAAAAACTGCCAAGCAACCTTTAGAAATCATCCACTCCAATGTATGGGGCCCCTCACCCGTTTTGTCTAAGGATGGATTTCAGTACTATGTACTTTTTGTAGATGAATTTAGCAATTTCACCTGGATTTATCCTTTGAAACTCAAATCTGATGTCAAGGAAACCTTCCTTAATTTTCAAAAGTTTGTTGAAAGAGAATTTGAAACAAAAATCAAGACACTTCACTCGAATTGGGGTGGTGAATATCGAAGTTTAGCTCCCTTTCTTAAAGCCATAGGAGTTCATTTTAGGCATCCTTGTCCACACACACACCCTCAAAATGGCAAATCCGAGAGAAAGCATCGACACATAGTCGAAATGGGGCTCACTTTATTAGTTCAAGCCTCAATTCCTCTTCATTACTGATGGGAGTCTTTTAGCACCGCAGCCTTCCTCATTAACCACCTTTTAACGCCCACCTTGAGTCACCAATCTCCCATTGAAGTCCTCTTCAAAGTGAAACCCGATCTTAGCTTTCTAAAAGTATTTAGATGTGCATGTTTTCCACATCTTCGAGCCTACAATCAACACAAATTGGACTTTAGATCCACAAAATGTGTTTTCTTGGGATATAGCCCAAACCACAAAGGGTATAAATGCTTGCATCCATCGGGTCGTGTCTACATTGTACAAAGTGTAACGTTTAATGAACAAGACTTCCCATTCTCCTCTGGTTTCACTGCTGTTCATTTTAAAAATGCTGACACCAACACCTATTCCACTCAAATACAGTACAGTCAATGGTTTCCCTTTGCATCACAAGACCATGATAATTCACAACACTCTGAAGCTGATATTGATTCTTGTTCAGCTGCTGACCCTCAGCTATCTCCTGCCTCCACGGTCAACCCGACATTGTGCAACAGTCCAGGTAAATCTCCTAACTCTATCACTTCATACTCTACACTACCACCTGAAGTCCATCTTCCCTTCTCTACTTCTCTGTCACCAAATTCACCTCAACCAACCACCTCCCCACCACTCTCACCTTCTCTTTCACCATCTGTTCAACCCGACCTTACCAAGACTCATCAACCTAAGCCCACACATACCATGATTACTCGCTCTAAGGCCGGCATCTTCAAACCTAAACTCTTCCTCACCTCCACTTCTCCCAACCCAGATATCTCTGATCATGAAGTCCTTATACCCGATACACTTGACCACGCCCTTGCCTCCCTAAAATGGAAAGCAGCAATGGATGAAGAGCTTCATGCTCTCTTGCAAAATAATACCTGGACAGTTGTAACTCGACAACCACACATGCATGTTGTCGACAATAAGTGGGTTCTTCGTGTGAAATATAATCCTGATGGTACCGTTAATCGGTTCAAGGCCCGATTGGTTGCCAAAGGCTTCCAACAACAACCCAGCATCGACTTCTTTGAGACTTTCAGCCCCGTTGTGAAGCCATCAACAATTCGCATCATTCTTTCCTTGGCTGTCTCGAACAATTGGGACATCCAACGAGTGGACATCAATAATGCCTTCCTTAACGGCATGCTTGACGAAGAGGTATTCATGGAACAACCAGCCGGCTTCGTTGATCCTCAACATCCCACAGCTGTTTGCAAGCTTCATAAGGCCTTGTATGGCCTAAAACAGGCCCCCCGTGCCTGGTTCGACAAGCTCAAGACCACTTTACTTGCTCTCGGCTTCCTCAATTCTGTCGCCGACACTTCACTCTTTTTCTTCCACAGAGATGACGCCTTCCTTTTTGTGCTTGTCTACGTCGACGACATCCTTCTCACAGGGAATAATGCTGCCCATGTTCATGCTATAATCACTAAGCTTCAGGCTTCATTTGCTCTGAAATCACTTGGTTCCGTTACGTATTTTCTTGGTTTTGAGATAAGTCGAGGGCACCATGGTATTCACTTATCTCAAACTAAATACACCTTAGATCTCCTCAAGAAAACAAATATGATCAATGCCAAGCCCTGTCCTACACCAATGAATCAAAACAACATGCTAAGCCTCCAAGACAGTGCTCTCTTCGATCACCCAACGCTCTACCGAAGTGTTATCGGGGCACTCCAATATCTCACACTTAGCAGGCCCAATATTGCCTTTTTGGTAAACAAGCTCAGCCAGTTTTTACAAGCTCCAACACAGAATCACTGGTATGCCTGTAAGAAAATCCTTCGCTATCTTGCTGGCTCCATCGGTGAAGGCATATTCTTTGCAACATCTTCAAACATGGATGTTCAAGGCTTCTGCGATTCTGACTGGGCAAGCTCCTTGGATGACAGAAAGTCTATGACAGGGTATTGCATCTACTTCGGAAACAATCTGGTTAGCTGGAGCTCTCGAGAGCAAAAATCTGTAGCATGCTCCAGCACAGAAGCCGAGTACAGAGCACTAGCACAAGCATGCACAGAAGTAGTTTGGCTGCAGTCTCTTCTTGCTGAATTAGAATTAAAATGCAAAGAACCAGCAGTGATTTGGTGTGATAACTCAGGAGCACGACAACTTGCTTCAAACCCTGTTTTCCACTCAAGAACAAAGCATATTGAAATTGATGTCCATTTCATCAGAGATAAAGTACTAAACAATGAGGTAGAAGTCAGATACGTACCAACAGAAGAACAAGTTGCTGATATACTCACCAAGTCTCTCAGTATATCCCAATTCCAGTATCTCAAAAACAAGCTTGCTGTCATACACTCATCAGAGCACAGCTTGAGGGGGCATGTTGAAAACAATGGAATTGCTATAACAGAATTGGAGGACCACCACAATGATTTTGATCATGACAGCTAATCATTGTCTGACAATAGTACATTTCGGTTACTGATTCCTTAAAGAATCAAGAATATTTTGTACTATGTAATCTTATCTTTTTATTCTTTATTCTAGAATAGTCCTCTGTGTACTATATATATCAAGCCCACCTGATTGTAAATGTATCCGTTAAGCAAAAGTAATCTACAGAAAAGCAAAGTTTTTCATACATTCTCTTTGTTTTAACTCTGCATGACTGGAAAACGTTCGAGTAGCCAACCTATATATATATATATATATATCCTAAGACGTATTTCAAAATTGATACTGGGAAGCCTAGTTTGAAAAGTTTAGTGAATGCTATTGTTGAAGCGACGAATGTTTATAAAAGTCAAGAGGTTGCAGAACAAAGTGTTACATCATTACAAGTTTAGAAGCAACAAGAAAAAAACGACGTCGTCCTGATATACTTCTCCTGCATCTTAGCTGCCAAAAGACCTAGCTTACTACTATATGTTAACGTAATAATCTTTATTTTTCTCCTCTCTAGTAGAGCTTTTAGAGAGAATTGTCATCTTTGGGCTCTTCTTTTTTGCTTTATTGATAGTGTGAAGACTTGTGTGGGTGTAATTTTATTTATATTATATAATTTAATAATTTTAGTTTTTTTTAGAGTAAGAAACATATATTGAGTTGGAGACAAGTAAGAAATTATATTTCATACATTAAAGGTTCTACTATAGAATGGGAGTTTCATGACTCCATATTGGAGTTATCGAAGGTTATTATTAACTGGTAATATTGGAGAATGATATTTCAAAGGAGTTCATTTATTGGGACTAAGCGTCGCCAACATTCATGAGCGAGTGAGTGAAATACTGTGCTTTGATCATAATAAGTATTATACTATGCAATATGTATAATCACTATAGTAGAGGATCCGAATCATCAGTGATTAATATACTGTATAATAATATTTAATCATATAATAATTCACAAGAACGAAAACTCATTTGATAGATTATAGTGAGCTAGATTAAGCGTCCTTCCAATTGACTGATAAACAAAGCAAAGAAAGCCACACATATGCAAATATAATAAAGATTAAGGATAATATTATGAGTTGACATGTATGCTATGTTCATTCTCTCGTGTCTTATTTTCTTGTCCCTTTTTCTCTTGTGCCTTTTTGTTCTTCATAAATAATTCCTGCTCCCAGACATGGATTCATTGGTTTTGTTGTATTTGTAGAACTTGGGCCAACGAATGGTGAGTACAATCTCCAACTCAATTTCCATAAGAGCAAAGGCTTCAACTTTTGTTTGAGATTTGACATTTGCAATGGAGAGTGGAAAGTTATCATATGAAATTGAGTTTAACCTCCATTCTATGAGTTCATTTCCATAATAATCACCTTTTTGAAGACGGTTTGTAAGACTAGTATTGCTTCCGAAGGGCCAAACAACACCTTGTGTGATGAAGAGCACCATATCAAGAGGCTCTCCCTCTCAAATGATATAAGTTTTCTCCGAATATATGACTGGCTTTAGAAATTCGCAAATTGTTTTATAAACACCGTCATCCATGTTTTGAAACAATGGAACCTATAAATAATCAATACACAGTAACATATTATAAATTAAATTAAAGATAAAACATAATGACATAATATATAGAAACTTACCTTTTTTAACAAAGGGAAACACATGTGTTCCTTAATGGATTTTCCTAGTGTCGATGGAAGAATATGCAAAAGATGTTCGATATCCACATCTCTTCCTTTTAGCAATATCAACTTTGCGTATTTCATAATGCTTGTCTCCATATCTTGGGAAATTCCATTTTTTGATATCCAGAACTTTGCCTTTTGTTGAAGCTCATGCTTTTCCACATCCATTATTTTGGTTAATTCAACATAAAAGTAAAACAAATAAAAGTAAGCATATATAGTTAATTCAACATCATCAAATCCAAGCAAGCTTGCCGAATTATGAGTTATAGTTATTCATTTATGAACCTCATTCTCGTGTTGCGTATTATCAACATGCTCTTCAAGTAGGGTGAAGGTGCAATTTCTAACTTCTTGAATCAAGAAATTATTCTACTAGAATGAAATAGACAATTAAAGCAAAGTAAAATCACACATAGAATTTTACAAGCTTCATCTGCACTGGAACAAATTCCAGCCGACTAGTGCTTGGGTCGGGTAAGATGCAACTTTCACTAACAAATCAAATGTTAAGTACAATGACTAGTTCCAAAATGAAATCAACATCTTAACACTACTAAAATTACAGATTACCCTAAAAACTTGAGTAACCACTCAAGAACAATTTCCAAATCCCTTGGAACTTATGAATCGAATCCCTCAATTCAAAAATGCTCAAGATCCCCTCGAGCACGCTAGTTGAATCCCTCTACTAGCCAGATCCGAACTCCCTTCGAATCACAGATCAGAACTTCCCACAGCTCTGCAACAAGCTCCACCTTCAACAATGGTGAACCTGCAAAAACACGAGAAAGAAAGAAAAACAAGAGAGAAAAACAAGATTCTGTTTTCTCAACAAAAATGAACAACAGACAGAAAGAGGGTTTGGTTGTTAGGAACAGATTATTATATTTATAGCAATCCTAACACCTAACTAATTAACAAAACGACCAGCTAAACAGATTTAACATGTTTCCAAATATACTGACACAAGCTGACGTGTACGCATTAATCTACAGCATCCAGTAGATAAAACTCGAGACTAAGTAGTACGAACAGAGACAACATATTCAAAATTCAATTCAAAGACTGATCAACAAACTCTGTAGATGAAACAACACAGACATATTTTGACAATCATAACAAAAAAGGCTGTTACAATCTCCCCCTTGGCAAAATATGATCACTGATAAACAGCCAACAGATACATAAAAACTCAATCTTGCACAAATAAAACAAACTCAGTCAGAAAAGATTAAAAAAAAATATCCAAGCAAGATGAGAAACACAAGAACCAAAAAGAACAGTCTTTGATACAATATTAAGCAGAAGTAAACATAAAATTCTCAAACTCTCCCCCTTCAGAGATCATATTTCTTTCGACCATAACGAGTTTTGGGAAGACGCCTCATAAAGACTTTGGGAACACCATCAGAATTCAGAGCATCTAGAGTGATTTCGAACGAACACTCCCCCTGAATCTGTGGACCATGAGCAGCAGAAGATAACTCCCCCTGAGAAGGAGCAACTGGATGGACAGTAGCTGAGGCAGATGGAATACACTCCCCCTGAGTTTGTGAAACTTTTGCAACAGGAACCACGAAAGTCGTAGCTGGAGCAACATGAGCTGCATTAGGAACCACAGGAGTGGCCTCAGAAACCCCAGGAGTGTTATCAAAAACCAGTGAAGACTCAGGATGAGAAGCCTGTGACCTAGACAGATGCATCAATACAGTTTCTCGAAGAGAATCCACCTGTTGAGACATGGAGACCTCAAATGCCCGCTGTCGTTGTTGATCTTCATCATATCTCTTTTCAAAGGCTACAAACTGATTCACAAATTGAACCTGCCAACTAGAAGGAGCAAGACCCTTGATCGTAGTGCCAGATGCACCTGGAGGTGGAGAATATGGATCTGGAGGTGACGAAGTAGGAGGCAGAACCTGTTTGGACTTCAGAGCTTTACAAGACTTGCCAAATGATGGAACAGCTGAAGGCACATCATGAAGAGTCAATGTTGGACCACCTCTTAATGTGATTTGATGAACTAAGCAAGGAAACGGGAGAACATTCCTTGTTCCCGTGGCTAAAGCAGCATCCACAATCTTTCCAAAAATAAGGGCAGGTAAATCAATCGAGACCCCAGTACCAACAGCAAATAAGAACTTACCAATCTCAGTTGTGATGGAAGTGGTATGAGTATTCGGCAACCAGTTATTTAAAGCAATGCGATGTAGCACCTTGTAAAAATGAGATAAAGCAGGAACAGGCAAATCACCATTACCCCATTCAAAAGAATCAGAACCAGTCAAAGCAACCCCCATTTCAAGCTTAGATGGTGTAAATTGAGGATTAAATGCAGGAGACAGCTCTTTTCTAACTGACAACACCCTGGACACAATTGAGGGAGAAAAAGGAAAACGTTTTCCCCTAATGTAGGCTCGGTACTTGAGAGCACTTGTTTCACTAAGGATCCTTTTATCAATATTTGCATAGAACTCACGGACAAGTGTCGGACAAGGTGGTGTGAGATTTGTAACTATATTGAGCCACCCCCGAGACTCTATTAATGCTTTATGGAGGGGAAAATCATCAATAACAACATTGTATTCAAACCATAATTTTCTCTAAGAGACCTCATCCCTATAACGCAGTAGTTTATGGTCCGAGCAAAAAGGATGGGTAGGCTGACTATGGTGAAGAGTTGTAGTGGTTGGAGGAATGGAAGAGGTAGCTGGAACCCTAGAAGTTTTCTTTGGACGCTTTGGTGGAGACTTTGGTGAAGACGGAGGTGATTTTCTTTTTGATGATGGGGTGGGTTTGGATGTGGGGAGGTTGGAGGGATTGGGTGAGGACCGTGGGGTGGATGGACTGGACGAGGCAAGAGAGGACCTAGTAAAACGTTTAGGAAGTGAACTAGGTGGAGAGCTCATACCTTTGGGTGAGGGAGGCGAACCCGTGGGTGTGGAGGACGACGGGGAGGGTGACCGTACTTGAGGCAACGCCGTGGGTGAAAGGGGCGACGCCGTGGGTGAAAGAGGCGACGGGCGAACAGGAACAATGCCTACGGACTGTGACGGAGAAGACGCCGGAGGAGAGAGAGGCTGATTGGCATTTTTTGTTTTGACCATTTTTTTTTAAAAGTAAAAAAAAAACTGAGAAGAAGAAGAAGAGTCGGACTGTAAAAACAAATGAGGTGGGAAAATGATTAGCACTATTGAAATATAAAGTCGAGAACACAAAAGAAAATGAAATGACCCATTTACCCTTTTATGATGAATTTTTTTTTAATGCTTAGAACTCAACAGGCTTATAGTAATCCCAAAAAAAAATGAAATTGACAGCACTCATGCAACTCAATTAAAAGAACCCACACTCAATAAAAAATGATATCAGTGTATGACAAATGAGACTAAGACAAATCTAAGCTGAGTATCGTAACAAAAAAAATGAGGCAAAGAACACGCACAAAAAAACCATTGATGCAAAAAGAGACATTGTTAAAAAAAATTGCATGCCTGATCAATATGAGAATGCTCATTGAGAAACACCCAAAAATACTATAAACATCACAGTATGAACCCCAAGCAACATAGGACATCTGAGCTTATAGAGAAGATCAAAGCACATACCTCATTCTTGATTAGCAAACAGAAGACCCTCAGCCAGAATTCTTCATGTGTGTGTGAAGATGTCCTCATGTGAGCTTTGATGCACATAAAGCAGAAAGCTCACTCTCTCTTAAAAAAAAAATTATGTTGTTTTATTTTATTTTTTCACTCTGAGTTTTTTTTTTTTTAAGAGCAACCAGCTACGGCTTTCACTCCTATCTAGAGATGTAGCCATCTCCTTATGTTCAAGCATGTACCAAGTGGAAGGAGCAAACTACCCGAGGTACATATTTACTGAAAGGAAGCTCTTCCCATTGCATCTAGATAAGGTAGCCTTTTTAGCTGAGAAGAACTAGGCTGAAGATCTTTGTTTAGATGAGCAAGTTAAGGTTGTACTTTGACCAAATCACTAAACAAGAAACCACAACTGCAGGGAACAAAAACTGTGAGCTATAGAAAAAAAAATGTGATCAGACAAAACAAGAGAACTCTCAGATGGAACAGATACCTATACTTTGTCTCAAATGAATGTAGGATTTTGCATCAAGAGCCTTTGTGAATAAATCAGCCAGTTGCGCATTTGTAGGCACATGAGAAATGGATAACAGCTTAGACTCAACCATATTTCTTAGAAAATGATACCTGATATCAATATGTTTGCTTCTTGAGTGTTGGACCGGATTTTTGGACATGTTTATTGCACTTGTACTGTCACAGAAAAGGACTAAAGAATCTTGGGAAAAACCATAGTTTGTTAGCATCTTGTTCAGCCAAATTAGCTGAGTACAACAGCTACCTGCAGCAATGTACTCAGCTTCGGCTGTGGAAAGAGAGATAGAGTTCTGTTTTTTGCTTAGCCATGACACGAGATTATTTCCTACAAAGAAACATCCCCCTGACGTACTTTTTCTATCATCTACACTGCCAGCCCAGTCAGAGTCACTATAACCAACCAAGGACATGGTGGTATCACATGAATACCACAATCCTAAATCTATTGTACCAGCTAAATATTTAAAAATTCTCTTGACATTAGTAAGATGGGACTGTTTAGGATTGGCTTGGTACCGGGCACACAGACCAACACTAAAACTAATATCAGGACGACTGGCAGTTAAGTAGAGGAGACTACCTATCATACTCCTGTACATAGTTGGATCTACTGACTCGCCAGTTTCATCTTTGGTCAACTTAGTAGTTGTGCCTATGGGTGTATGTGCATGCTTTGAATTTCCTAGACCAAACTTCTCTAACATGGTTCTGGTATACTTGGATTGAAAAATGAAAATATCAGTCTCTAATTGTTTGATTTGAAGTCCTAGGAAATAGCTAAGATCCCCAATTAAGCTCATTTCGAATTCACTAGTCATGAGGGCAACAAACTTAGGAATTTCACTTGCACAAGTTGAACCAAAAATAATATCGTCCACATATATTTGAGCCACAAATATACCTTCAGTTAAGTACCTGATGAACAGGGTGTTGTCTGCACTTCCTCTAGAGAAACCATGTGAAATCAAAAACGTAGTAAGACGGTCATACCATGTCCGTGGAGCTTGCTTTAACCCGTATAAAGCTTTGTTGAGTTTGTACACATGATTGGGGAACTGTGGATCTTCAAAACCTTGAGGCTGTTTGACATAAACTTCTTCCTGGAGGACTCCATTCAAAAAGGCGCTCTTGACATCTATTTGGTGAAGTTTAATCTTGAGATGACATGCAATAGCCAGTAAGAGACGAATTGATTCCAGACGAGCCACAGGAGCAAATGTCTCGTAAAAATCGATACCTTTGACTTGCTTATACCCCTGAGCAACCAATCTTGCTTTGTTCCTTGTAACTGTTCCAAACTCATCTGACTTGTTCTTATAGATCCATTTTGTACCTACCACATTTGCACCATCCGGTAAAGGAACCAGAACCCAAACACCAAGTCTCTTGAAATTTTCCATTTCATCTTGCATAGCAGCTAGCCAGTATTCATTTAAGAGAGCTTCAGCCACGTTTTTTGGTTCATGTAAAGCGACATAGCAAGCATAAGCGATTAAATTTGTAATTTTCCTTGGTGTGACCATAGTCTCATTTGGATCCCCAATAACTACTTCTGGAAGATGAGCTTTTTAAATCCAGTTTACCATGAGAGATCCAAACATATTGATGTCAGATTGTTTTGGATCAGAGATAAGATAGAGGACGGGGAAGTAGAGCTTGAAAAGGTACCAAGTGAAGAGAACCCTGCTGATGCAGGTACCAAAGTTCTTTCAGTCAGTAAGTTCCAACACTGTTTGGAACTACTGAACATTGCCTCCATCTAATGGTAGCTAGTTCACTCCCCTGATGTTGCAAGAATTGTTTTCTATGGATTAAGGTGGAATTTGTGGGAATTATAATCCACAAAAAACATATTTAACAACTTGACAGTTAAAGTTGTTATGATTGTCTTTATTTTCGGTTAGATTAGTTTAGTGCACCAAGGTTATTTTAGTCTTTTCATCTCAGCTGTAATACTTCTATATAAAGTCTTGTAATCTCTTGTTGTGGGTGACAGAAAAATTCATATTGAATTTGAGATTGAGAGAAGTGTTTAGGGAGTAGAAAAGAGTGTAAGAGAGTTGGGGAACTCTGAATCAAAGATCAGTGTTCTTGGAAGAAAACTCAAGCTGAGTTTTAAGGAGGGATTTCACCTAGGTTCTTGGTGGTGCACTAAGCTAATCTTCAGCATTGTAATCTATTGATTAATAGAGAATACAACTCAGGGGAGTAACAGGAAGTAGATCCTTGTTTGGCCGAACCTGTATAAAATTTCTGTGTTCTGTATTTTCAGTTTTATTCTTTTAATTTCTGGTCCATTATTTGAATCTGGTTTGATCAAGTTAACTTGTTTACTTTGTGTTTGTGTTGAGTTCTCTGTTACAAGGATTTACAACAGTGGTACCAGAGCCAGGTTCTTCAAAGAGAAGAACTCAACTGTGAAGATTCAAGAATTGCATGAAGATGGCTTCATCATCAACAAGATTCGATCTGGAGAAATTTGATGGATCAGGGGATTTTAGTCTGTGGAAAGAAAAGATGATGGCTATCCTAATCTACTAGAAGAAGGCACCTCTAACCGAGACACGTCGAGCAAGTGAGTCAAAAGTACTTCCTAGCTCCTTGGCTGATAAGTACACACGAAGAATCCGAGGTAGGTATTGGAGAATAAGTAATGAGTTGATGAACTTTCTTGCAGCCAAAGATTTTCACCCGGAAAGCTTGGAGAAGTACACTAAAACTACCATCTATATGTACAAATCCTAGATATATAATTAGGCATATATATATACATACACTACTAGGATAAGCATTTTTTATGTCAATTTTTTAACAGATGTAATATATTTGTATACTCTTAAGACTAGTAAAAGGTCGATTATGAACCAATTAACAAGGTATTATAGTTTAGTAGTCTTACTTGAGGGAGAGGAAGGATGGCTAAAACATCGATTAGAAGATAAGTCCAAGGAAATCCTGTGAAAATGGATAGACCAAATTCCTTGGACATGGCTAGTGCAGTTTTCTGCCGAAAACTAATATGTAAAACATAAAATAAATCAGTAAGAGATCGTAAAACAAGAGATATGATCTCCTGTTAAAGAATAGAATCCCACATGAGAAGTATGTGGGATCATCATACCATTTATAAGAGTATGAGTTACTCCACTCATCACCAATTGGTTTTGAGATGGAACCTCATACTTCTTACCATGCATCACTTTCCACATTCTAACATGGTATCAGAGTCAAAGAAAACTCTAACGAGTATGTCCGATCCAAATCCAAAACCGGTCCAAAAAAAAAAAGAGAGCCAAAAGAGCCCTTTGTGATTCGGGGATAGTGAGCCAAAAAGAGCCAATGAGCCACTTGCGATCAAACCGTCCAAGATTGGTGAGCAAAAATAGCCACCATCTTGAGGGGGGATGTTAAAGAATAGATGAGAAGTATGTGGGATCATCATACCATTTATAAGAGTATGAGTTACTCCACTCATCACCAATTGGTTTTGAGATGGAACCTCATACTTCTTACCATGTATCACTTTCCACATTCTAACATCTCCATTTTGAAGTCTCTATCAATGCACTTTTGTTCCTCGTATATAATTGGAATATATAGGAACAATGGATCGATTGAGACTCCAATTACACATGAAGCCAAGAATATCTTATTCCATAGTCGCGAGTATACTGCCCATGGATTCAATATTTTCTCAACTTTTATTTTATCTTTCTTGTGTGGTGAATGATCTTGTCTTCCATCTTTAGTGGCGATGGAATTATCTTGCTTCGGACTATAATCATCCCTAAAAGTGTAGAATAATAAATACATTCAAAGGCTGTCATTAATTAGAGAAATCATGAATGTAATATGTATATATTTTTAAAATGTTGGTATTTAGATGATGAATTATATTATATATTTTGTACTTTTTCACTTGAATTTTGTTTAAAAATTTTTTTTTATAACAGATCCTTCTTGACTTAATGTTAATACATAAATATCAGTGTTTATAGCATGCCTGCCCGTGTGTAACTTTGAAGAAGAAAATACTTACCGCGATGTGACCAAATGCTTGCCTTCAAGATTGTTCATTACACGTCAATATATGTATAAACACTGCGATATGTTTGTCAAAATAATTTGCATAAAAAATTACTAGACCTATAAGAGAGAATGAAAAAAAGAATTAACATGAATAAATATTTTAAGGTATCTACTCGCGATTGGTTAGCGATACCCTATAATATTTATTAATTTAAATATGTGAGGCCCGATATTAAACTGCACTAATAACGGTATGTCACCTACTTGTGGTGATGGACACTAATAATGTTTCTTAGCAATTCTCTATAATTATATATTATTCTCCTGTGTTGGTGTTTTTCTATAACACGTATAATAGAGATAAGAATTAAACTTTTTAAAGCGTGTCTGATGTGATTTTTTTTTTCTTTTTGTTATGTTTTTAAATAATAAGCTATAGAACAAAGATAACTGTACGACTACTTCACTTTATTATTGAGTGATCGATCATACGCTTGAAAATTCCGAACAAAAATCACAGATCCGTATAGTATAGAAACATATCATATCTATTAGGAAAAAGAAAAAAGTAAAAGGGGTGGACAATAAAGAAAAAATTGGTAATGTAATAATAGTAATTATTATGTTAGGGAAATAAAGGAGTGTCAGTAAGTACTCTTTGGGAACTTTTTTGCATATGATTCGTTACCTTGAAACCTTGCCATTAACCCTTGTACTCTTCGCTATCCACTTTGATCCATTTTATAAATCTTTTGTTCATGGTGTATAAATTAATGGTACCATTTAATCTAATCATTAAAAACTGGTTCGAGATTGTCTTGTGCATGAGCTTTGTTTTTTTTTTTTTTTCACTTTTTGCATTGAAGTCCATATTATTCTATGCCTATTTTTTTGACCTAATACATCGATTTCTCGCAAGAAGAATAATTATGCTAAGAGAGAATCACATCACTTTTAATTATGCCACGATCTACTATATATGCAACTAGAATTATACTATCATATGCAACTTGACTATTTTGCATCAACTAGGAGCCTATTTTTGTACCTTTATTATTGGAGTGTTGTTATATAGTATTTTAAGTTTAAGTTGTCCACTATCATATAATATATATAACATATAATAATTGATGTAATCTAATATACATGAAATCCTATATTAAATTAAATTAATTATGGTATCTCATATTATTTGGTTTTAGCCTACCAATAACAATATTCTTCTTATTATTATTAAATTAATCTTTATTTTTCTCCTCTCTAGTAGTGCTTTTAGAGAGAATTGTCATCTTTGGGCTCTTCTATTTTGCTTTATTGATAGTGTGAAGATTTGTGTGGGTGTAATTTTATTTATATTATATAATTTAATAATTTTAATTTTTTTTAGAGTAAGAAACATATATTGAGTTGGAGACAAGTAAGAAATTATATTTCATACATTAAAGGCACTACTATAGAATGGGAGTTTCATGACTCCATATTGGAGCTATCGAAGGTTATTAACTGGTAATATTGGAGAATGATATTTCAAAGGAGTTCATTTATTGGGACTAAGCGTCGCCAACTTTCATGAGCGAGTGAGTGAAATACGGTGCTTTGATCATAATAAGTATTATACTATGCAATATGTATAATCACTATAGTAGAGGATCCGAATCATCAGTGATTAATTATACTGTATAATAATATTTAATCATATAATAATTCACAAGAACGAAAACCCATTTGATAGATTATAGTGAGCTAGATTAAGCGTCCTTCCAATTGACTGATAAACAAAGCAAAGAAAGCCACACATATGCAAATATAATAAAGACCGTATGTTTATGCTATTACAAGGCTAAGGATATCATTATGAGTTGACATGTATGCTATGTTCATTCTCTCGTGTCTTATTTTCTTGTCCCTTATTCTCTTGTGCCTTTTTGTTCTTTATAAAACGTCGAAATGCTCGTTGCAAAGATATAGCCGCAAAATAATTCTTGCTCCCAGACATGGATTCATTGGTTCACTACAAGAAAAAACAGTATTCATAACACTTAAAAACTACTAACCGGGAGTATTGATAATGCTTCTGAAAACGCTAACATTAGCCCCTGTTATTAAAAGTCCTGTCTTTTCTATAACAGTATTCGAATGTTATGTTTGATGTTATCTTAAACTATTCAATAACACATTTTTAGTTGCTATAATATACAAATAATAACATTTAGTTAGAGTATTTGATTATAAATTTGGAGTTAAATCTTATACTTTATGCATAACACTTTCCAACTGTTATGAAAATTGTTATATTTGATTCAAATAAATAAATTTTTAACACAATGGAAAACAATTTTATTCTTTTAGGGAAGGTCGATTAAGGATTCATCATTATAAATAGTGATACAATAATGTTGGCATGACCATTCTTCTCTTGTAAGCAGAACCTTTGCAAAAATCATAACTAAAATAATATCTCTACAGTGGTTGTAGGTCACCTTATTTCGGGCTAAACCACTCCAAACACATTGTCTGCTTTCTTTCATTGGGGCAACATCTCATCCTCTAATTGTGGACGGGTGTAGTTGAGACCAGATATCAGTGCAAACTCATTGACACTGAATTTACATGGTGTGTTGACCATTAGGAATGCAACTCATTCTCATGCGGAGACTTGATCTTCCAGAGAAGTACAACATTGACCATTGCCCCAGATAAACTTATATCAGGCACATTGATTTTTATATTTTTTTTTTAAAGATTAACTCATTTTCTCTCTATAGCAATCCAAACTCCTCAAACTTCTCCTTCAAATGAAAGAGCCTACTCAAACCTTTATATGTCACATGGCCCACGTAGTGGGACTCTAGGGATACTAATAGCTTCAGGAGAGCCTTAATTAGGTGGCATTTACAAAAAATACCATAAAAAGTTAGAGTTGGTTGAAAAAAAATTGAAATAAAATATTAGCAAATAAACTCATTACAACTTTATAAACTGGCCATGCAATTACACTAACTACAATACATAGGAATGAAAGATTGAAGATTTATGCTTGGTAAAATACTCATTAGAAAAGTTAGCTCAAACACTTTATGATTATGAAATGAAAATGCAAATGATACACCAACCAAACATATAAATATATATATACAATACATTATAATCAGAAAGATGCTACTTTAGAAGACCATGAGAATCAATGGCTAGTTAATTACTACTGATTTCAATTAAAAATGCATTCAAGCACAATAAAAGTTAAAGAAACCAATATATATCTTAAATAAAAAATAACCACAAACATCAAATTCCACAAAAATCAGCAAGCATGAGCATATATATTAGACCAACAACAAAAAGATTTCTTGAAACTTCTTAGTCCCCCTTGCCATAAAAAGATTAAAGAAAACATATTTTTTAAATACAATATTAAACATCATGCTAATTGATACACTAAGCCCCATAACTCAAATTAGTTAGTATTATGAGTATTAGACCAACAACAATACAACGAGGACTGCCAAAATACTCACCATTTCAATGCACAAAGCTAAGAGAACGAACATCAAGACAAGTCAGCCAATAATCAATAAAGCTTACTGGAATAACCAGTACACCAAAAGGAGGACCAAATAATTGAAAATAGGATGTGTAGATGATTATTGTATCAAAAATAAAATCAGATTTAATACATGAAAAATATTTTATTTTAAAAGAGAAATTAAATATGATTTGGGATAATAAATAATACATGGAATCAATTAGCATAGTCCAAGAAACTAGTTGTAAGAAGCAAGCTGTCATCTAGCTCATTCACAAGGCAAAGCTTAGAAATCCATTTATATGGAAAATCATGATTATCAAAGTTGTTGTGAAGTGTATTAAAGAACCAAGCAATGTTGAATAATTTTTTTTTCTTGTAAAGATTTAGTCCTCTCTTATATATAGAAAGACAAAGCTATGGCTAAATAATAGAATGGTGGAAAGTTTATTGGTTCATTAATAATATTAAACTCAAGAAGCCTTATTCAATACAGTTGATAGTCTATAACAGAATACAAATCTGGTATATGCATATAGCAAAATATTTAGAGCAACACAACTAACAGAATCCTATTTGAGCTTGCAACAATATCTCAAAATTGTACATGGAAGAATTTAAGTAGCATAAAGATCTATTAAAACTACAGCTAGTTCACATTTAGAGTTTAGTGTTCAAATTCTAGTTTGGACTCCTAGTTTCACACCCAATGCATGTCGCTTGCCAGAGAAAGATCTAAAATTCAAGAAAACATTATCATGCTAACTAAGTGGGGGTGATAATCTGATTTTATCTACACTGATGTGTTAGATTTTAATAGAGGTTAGTGAAAAAGCTTCTCACTTTAGGGTAGACACTATTAAGAATAAGATCATATCCATTCTAAAATGTATGTAAATTTCTATATATGAATATATATTTTTCATATTTCTTTTACAGATTGAAAGGAGTTGCAACTAATCTCCTTACCAAGCATCATTTAAGAATATTTTATTCTGCAATTCCTATCACATCTGTTATAGCTTCACTAAGTTCCATAGAATTAAGATTGCAAGGCCTTGAGCACCATAAGATATTGTGTTTAAAATTACCAAAATAACAATTTAGTAAATGCAATTGAAGTTATGCTTTGGTGGAAAGAGTTTTTGGTAAAAGTATACATACAAGTATCTCATCATCAAGATAATAAAACCCCAGGAAACTAGGAAACTGTAAATGTCAAGTGCAGGATACTAACTCGCCAAAGGCTGATTACTTTTTTCTTATACAAGCAAGAATGGTAATGCAAAAGTTAACAGGCTGAAAGGATAGGGTTCTGTCTCATACAACATTTATTTCCAGGACAAAACACTTTTTGACAACATATTAAAACAGAGATTATAGGTAGGTACTAAATCAAATTTTTAAGGTTTAAAAAATTGTCAATAAAGCATAAATTTTTCTTACTCAAAGGAAGTCTCAGACCACCAGTGAAGTCGAGTAAGGTAATCCAAAGTAGATGTCAACTTTAAAAAATTATGCATACAAAAAAATAATAGATAATTAAATCTAAATAGGATTAAGTTGCAGTAAACTTACCCATAGGTCCTGTCTCTGTTTCTCAACTGTAATCAATCAAGTCTTTCATACTATTAACCACTTCAAAAATCTGAAAGGCAAGCATAAATGTAATTAGAATTTAAAAGAAAGGGAAAAAAACAAAAAATCAATAAAACAGTAACCAAAAAGTTACTAATGTAAAAGTTGTCTTAGAGTTGAGTCTGATCATATATTATAACATTTCTAAGTCTTTCTCAATATGCATTCACAAAGTATTACAAACGCAAACCTATTTGGAAAGATGGTTGTAACTAAAATACAAGTGATATGAGATATTATATGATATTGTTTGGACACTCCAACTAGTGAAAAGAAACTACTTGAAATATTACTGTGCTATAAAGATGACATCCTGGTGAGGGGCCAGGAGGCCAGCTAGCCTCAAATTGGCCTCAGTGACCAGAGACTTGACGCTCTTCTCAGCGTCTGTCATGCTAGCCAACATGGCAGACCTCAACACCATGTCTAGTGTTGGGTCTGGTCGCAACCATGGGCCTGAAAAACACAAGAAGTTTCAGAAAAATGCAAGGAAAATTGCTAAGTAAAAACAACGACCAGTGGAAAAAGACATTTACCTCCTCGAGAAAAGGCTAGGTTATTTGTGACCATGTCAGGCGTGAGAAAATACTCCTGACTGTATTTCCCCATGTTGGAAATGTGGGTTGTGTCACTCAGGAAGGTTCGGTTGGTCTCCTGGTGACAAAAGTGAAAGAACACCGTACCAGATTGTTGGGGGTTGGACTTAAGGTCAAAAATGTAATAGACCTCGTGGGGGGTAGGCTCTGGCCATTTCTTGTGGTTATAAAGGATATAGAGTGCAGCAAGCATTCTATATCCGTTACATGTAATTTGGAAGGGGGCGACTCCAAAATAGTTCGCCACCCCCTGTAAGAATGGATGGAGAGGAAGGGTAGCCCCAGCCTCTATGTGATACCTTGACCAGGCGCTGTAAATGCCTCCAGGAAAATTCGCCCGCTGATCTGCGGTAAGAATTTTGATGGTTACCCCAGAAAGGCCATACTTTCTGAAGTAGTTGGCTAGCATCCTAGGGGTTACTTGGCTGAGTGGAGAAAGATACCACTCGAAATTGGGAAGAGCTGAATGCCGAGGACGGGCCCTAACTTGGATGTGGGGGTTAGGAACAATATTTTCTCAACCACTGGTCGAAGGAACCCCAGCCTGCGAGTCAGGCTAGGCTGGAGGATTTGAAGGGTTTTCAGGTTTTTTCTTCTTTTTGGCAGTGGACTTAACACGACCCATTCCAACTGGAGTTGGTTGAGGTCTGGGAGGAGAAATTCTGGAGAAAGGAATCTCGTGGATACACTGGGCTGGCTGTTCTTCGCCCTCGAGCAGCTACGCAAGTAGATCGTCGTCGATCGGCCTCTCACCTCCCCACAAATCTGACATTAAAAGCTGCAGACAGAAAAATGGGTAGGTGAGGATGAAGAGCCTAAAAAGTTGGTTAGAATAACGCTGCTCGTGTATAAAAGTCTAACTTTTATACAACAGCATTCTAACGAAAACTAAATTTTTCATACGAATAGTTTGAAAAGCAGATCAAAAAGTGAAAGTAAAAAGTTTTTTTTTCTGAAAAAGCTTTTTCAACTTCAGTAAGAGCGGGAAAAAGCCAGTTTTTCAACTATCATAAAAATCGAATTTTTACTTCGAAATTTATGATCTCAACTATCAAACTGATTCAAAACCCCTAAACGGAAAATATTCACCACCATATCTAGCATCACTCGACAAATGCCCTATTTTCATGCGTCTCTACCCAAGAACACGGAGCAATATCAAAACCTAAAAAACTAGCTTAAATCGGCATGCACAGCAAAATAAAGGGTGCAAAAGTTCTGAAGCTTACCTATACGAAGATTGTAAAGTCCTGGAGAAATTTTGAGTGTAGGTGTGCGAACAACAGATTCCTGGAACGACAAAGGATGGTCTTCAAAGAAATTCTGGGTTCTAACTTGGGGGTTCTTGGAAGAGTTCTTGATAGGAAAATAGCTTGTAAAAAGTGAAAAGGAAATTCTGGAAGCTATATATATATTGGACGTGAGTAGGTCACTTTTTCCAAGGAGGCACAAACTATTCTGACAGATTTTGTGGGGTAATTGAAGAGTCGTTTTCCTAAAAGTTTATTTATTGCTGGTCGTAATAAATAAACTTGGGGGGCAAATGTTATCCAAAAAGCAGGTGTGGATGACGTGGCAAACATTTTTAACACGTGGCTAACACCTGGCAGAGGTTCTGTTCGACCATCGACCAGGAGGAGTCCCCTGACACAACATTTGGGGGATTCCCCTGACACAATTCCGAGTTGCGCCAGCAAAAGCCTCCTTTCTTGTAGTGAGTGGGGCTCGACTCCTCCATGTGGTCTCCTTCTATGCTTAAGCACAAACTCGATGTATTGATTCTCTTTGAGGATCCTAGGGAGAATTTTTATGTATGCTCATGGGTAGATCGTAGAGTTTGTAGGTTTGTGTAATGCCCCGAATTTTCTAATAAGGTTTAGGACCTTGATTAGGAGGCCGGGAGGGCCATAATTGATTTATTATGTTATTTAGTGATCATATGCATGTTTATGTGCATTATATTATTATATGATGATAAATGCATGCATATGGGTATATTTTTAATTATAAGGGCATTCTGGTAATTTTCCCCGTTGAGGGCGTGATTGTGTATTTTCGTGCATGTGGGTGAGTTATGAATGGTACCACATTATATGTGGATTTTTTCGAGCTTTTCGGCATGAGACGATCATGAAATGTAAGTGTTCGGTCTGGTCATAGCGGGTTTAAGTTCGGGGCTCGGGGTGAGTCTCGGGGTGATTTTAATGATTAGAGCATTACTCGGAGTTAAAGGGTAATGGGATATAATTTATTGGTGTTTGAGGGTGTTAATTATGATTAACAAAATATGTGCAAAAGGACGATTTTGCCCTTGGTGGCTGTTAAGGTTTTATTTTAGACTTGAGGGCATTTAGGTCTTTTCACCCTTAAGGATTTATATAAGCCATTAAGGCTGTAGAAGTGTAACAAAAAATGAGTCTCTTTCCTCCTTCTCTCTCGATGGTTTTCTCCTCCATTTTTCTTTGAATTTTCAAGCTCTTTTTGAGGAATCAAGCCGAGGAACCAAGCTGTGATAAGCTAGGCTTATGTTCCACCATTGAAGAGGGTGTGTTGCTGAGATTGATGTGAGTTTTTAGCCATTAGAACTCTTGCTTTTGCTCTGTTTTCCTAGTTGAGTTTCAGCTGGTTTTTGGGATGGAAAGTTGGGAATTGATTGGAGTTTTGGCGAGGGTTCTTGGGGTTGTGATGCTTGGGGCATGTGAGGATGGCTTTTGGGTTCATTTGGAATCAAAAATGGGGTTTGGAAGCATTGGAATCGAGTTGGAATTGAAGGAGTCGAAGGAAGAGATTTCAGGTGTAATGCCCCAAATTTCCTAATAAGGTTTAGGACCTTGATTAGGAGGTCGGGAGGACCATAATTGATTTAGTATGATATTAAATGATTATATGCATATTTATGTGAATTATATTATTATATGATGATAAATGCATGCATATGGGTCCACATTTAATTCTAAGGGCATTTTGGTAATTTGGCCCGTTAAGGGCGTGATTGTATATTTTCATGCATGCGGGTGAATTATAAATAATACCACATTATGTGTTGATTGGTTTGAGCCATTCGGCATGAGATGATCATGGAATGTAAGTTTTCGGTCTAGTCATAACGAGATTAAGTTCAGGGCTCGGAGTGAGTCTCGGGGTAATTTGGTGATTAGAACGTTGCCGGGAATTAAAGGGTAATGGGATATGAATTATTGGTATTTGAGAATATTGAGAATAGCGGGAATTGGAAGGTGTTAATTATAATTAACGAAATAGGTGGGAAATGACGATTTTACCCTTGGGAGTCTTTAGAAGCCTTTATTTGACCTAGGGGAAAACTGGTCTTTTCACCCCTAAGATATATATCAGCCCTTTGAGTTTAGAAGGCTGTGGAATTGTAGAAAACAGAGCATCATCCTCATCTCCCTTTCTCACCCGTACACCATTCTCCTCCTTCTTCCTTTCAATTTTTGAGAGCCAATTTAAGGATCCAAGCTAGGAGAGCAAGGCTTGAGGGCTTAGGACCTTGGTTCAATCATTGAAGGGGATCCAAATCAAGCTTGAGGTAAAAAATTCAGCCATGAAAGTCTTGTTATACCCTGTTTACTAATAAGTTTTCACTTGAGGATTTTGATGTGTTAGTTGGGAACTAATGGAAGTTCTTGAGTTTGGTTGCTTGGGTTTTGATGAGGGTGTGATGTAGATGAGGTTTAGGAGTTGAATTGGGGTTTGGGTCATGTTTGGGATTGATTTGGATGCTTGGTTTTCAAGGGGGATCGCATGGGAGAAGACCAGAAATTTCTCTGGTTTGCTGATGGCGCCCCAACGCTAGGCAGGGCTGGTTTTGGGCTTCTCTGACTTTGGGGCAGTGCCCCAACACCAGTGCTAGTGCAATTTCCAGCAATCATATTTTTGGGGTTTTGGATGATTTTAGGGGCTCGGGGGATGGTTCTACTACCCCGTTTGGGTGATAGAGAGTCTCAAGAGTGTGGGATGGATCCCGGGAGTGAGGTTTTAGATTATAAACATTTTTATGATTTATTTTATAGATGTGATTCCATATTTGGTTATGACTAGGTGACCGCTAAACGACCAAAGGATTGATCATTCTCAAGGGTCGTTCTTTTACTAATTCTTGCTCGAACTCGAGGTAAGAAAACCGCAACCCGTATGTGACATGCATGGTTATTCTTGATGCATGTTGGATGCTTAAATGTTGACATTGATAGCATATTGAATGCTTAGCAATCTTGCACATTTGTATATGATTATTATTGAGGCATGCTGGATGATTAAGTGTGATGTATGTGATGCACGAGAAACATGTGATTAGGGCATGCCATGAATATTGACTATGAGACTGATTAGAGCTTGAAGAAACTCATCTTGAATTTCAAAGTCAAAAGATGGGGCAACTTGAAGAAAAGTTTGAAGCCTTAACCGCTTTGCTTCTTAAGCAAACTCTACTGGTAAACATATGAAAGATGAAAAAATATATTAATAATTTATTTTTATATCATATTATTATTTTCAAGCAAATTTATTTAGAGATTTTTCTTGTTTTGTAGAATAAAAAAAAATGTTGATCATGACATATTACATTCTCATGTAGAGACACCTAAGGTAAAACTAATTTATATTACTATATTCTTCTTCTTTATATATATATATATATATATATATAATAGAAATTAACATTATACGTTGTTGTATTGAAATAGCAACATACATTGTTGGTTGTCAATGTTTTGAATAATTTAAACTTTTCTACAACAAACAATGCTAGTTGTTGTAAGACCTTACACAATATTTAGTTTATCTTTCACAACATTATATCACTTGGTTGTAAGGTCCATACTTTTAACAACATTGTGAAAGACAACGTTGTTAAAAGTTAAAATTTAATTTTCTTGTAGTGATGACTATTTTATGTTGTGATTAAAAAATTGTCAAATATAATAACTTTATTTTTTTTTAGTATGTGTATTCTGTTAATAATTTATAATACTTTTAAAATATAAAATAATTGAATAATCTATGTTAAGAGGCTTGACGTCAAAAATATTTTATGTATTATCATTATAAATTGATACATGTGGCAGAAATTTACTGGTTAAAGGGTTGATGTATTGTCGCTCCAATAAATATGACAGAGGTGAACTTGATGGGGTAAGATTGGTAGGTCTAAATTTATAATGAGCCCAACGCCCTTCTTCAATGTCTTAATGTATTATATTGAAGTATTATACAACAAAAATTTCTTTTATTAAATAATTAAAAAACAGAAACTTGTGATATGCAAGAGAAACTATTTAATTTGATGAATAATAATAATAATAATAATAAAAAACTTTTATATAAAAATAAATTAAATGTTCTTTTTTTAAAATAAAAATAAGCTCAAAAAAGAATTACCACACATATGTATACCTGTCCTTCAACGTTGACTTGATTGTTGACCCAAGCATATACAAGTCTTGGTTCTTCGTTTCATATTATATATATAAGAGAATTTTTTAATGAGATTTTACTTTAAGTCTTATCGGTAGGACTTTCAGTGTTCTTAACTCGTGAACAGTTTTTGACGCGATTTTTTTTATGACCGTGTATATTGTAGCTATTTAGAGCATCGTAAAAAATTTCAAAAAATTCCGAATAGTTTACAGTATCGAAAACTAGGTTCAAACATGTTGTTGCACGCGTGATTAATTTTTTTTATGCGCGTGAAAAACAACATGTTTGAACCTAGTTTTCGATACTGTAAACTATTTGGAATTTTCTGAAAGTTTGCAGGATGCTCTAAATAGCTATAATATACACAGTCATAAAAAAATTTGTAGCAAAAACTGTTAACGGATCGAGAAACACTGAGAGCCTTACCAGTAGAGTTTAAAGTGAAACTCCTATAAAAAATATATATATATTATACTAATTCTTTTTTCTAATTTGAACATCTGAGCGAAATAGCTAGCCTCTGCAGGTGAGTATTTTTCATACTCAGTATGTATATATATGTATATGTAATTATATAAATTCATCTTTTTTAATTTGCACACATATTGGAAATTAATAATGTATTTTTATTTATTAATAAGTTAATTTCATCCAAATTTTCTTATTTGAGACATACATGAAGATTCCTAAATTTTCTTATTTATTAATATGTGCTTCAAGAGCTATAAGCTGAAGATTCCTAAAATTTGTATTTTTTTTAAATTACAATCGATTATACCGTTCAATATTTATCTTATTTGCTTTACTACTACTAATTTAACACTTCCTTTCATACTACTAATTTATTACTTTGAACTAGTTAAGTAAACATTGGAAAAATAAATAAAAATTAAAAGTTTAGACAGTCTAATTTTTTATTTTTTATTTATATTGATGTACTGTAAAACGTGTACAAATTAATAACATGTGGGACCATTAAATTGATTGATATTAATCATAGAGATACATTGATCACATTATGTATATATATATATATATAAATTGATGATAATGTTTTTTTCTTGAGCTCTCTCTCTCTCTCTTAATGTATATTTATGTATATATATTTAAGTAGAAAATATATGGAGACTAGTTTGTTAAATGTGGGACACTTGTCCAAATTTAAGTGGTGATTGCTTTGTTAAATATAGCTATTAGCTCTTCTCTCTATACATTCTCTTCTCTCTCTGTTTCTTCCTATTCTTCTTTTATCTTCTTCTTCTTCAATTCTATGGGAATTAAGTTTCGCCAATTCTATGAGAATTAAGTTTGGCCATTTCTTGATACAAGGCCGTATCAAATACTTCAATTGATATATTTTCTGAATTTTAGAGCTTTTGCTAAAACAACAAATCTAATTAAATTACGTTTGTAAGAATATTATCAACTTAATTTAGGTCAATTAAATAAATATCTCAAGATGATGATGAAAATTCCAGCTACCAACATATCTACAAGTATAACAAACTGATAATCTATATACCCATAATTTTTTGCAAGCTTCCATTTGATTTTATTGAATAACAAATATGTTTTAATTTATCATATATGTATGACTTAGCAGTGAATATAACATATCATATATATATATATATATATAAAATATATTAACATACATGTAAATATGTAATATGCAGAGTCTATGCTGAAGAAAACAGAGTGATCCACTTCACAACAACACAAGAACCCAATTCAAACTCATCATCAAATGATGTCATTGATAAACAGTGGTATTTATACAATACCAAAACAGTACCGCTTTAGAGATTAAATAAAGGACCTGTCTGTCTGTAACTGGAATAATCAGCTCAAACGACACTGAATAGAAAACACAACAAACGACAAGTTTCCAGGACAAACGACAACCAAAGTGAATTAACGACAAAAACAGAACAGAATACGGCTTGATGCTCTTCAATTGGAGTGGGGTGTCTCATCGTCTCACTACACAGAACTGTAGAATGAGTTTGCAAGCTTTTTCTCTGAGAAACAGAGAGAAGAATGCTTATTAGGATTTGACATGATGATGATGATGATGATTGATATAGCAGTGCATAAGTTTTTCAGCCGAAAAGCAAGTAACATACACATATTCATTGTTGTTCAGAAACAAAGCATTTAATTTCGTCATAATTTGAAATAAAATTATTAGATCATTTTTGGAAATATTTATATATATATATATATATATATATGAAGTAAGAAAAATAACACAAACAAATATTTTGATGAAAATAGAATACTTCACGTATAGCAACATTGGCCACAGACAACCAGGGAAGTTATCTGAATCTGACACAGTTTTCTAATGGCTGGGACTCACATAATCGATGACAAGAATTCACAGCTGTTACGTCCCTCCAATAATTAATTGGCATTATTTTTGTTTCGGGTTGAGTTTCCTACAAATTTTTCAAACCTAAAGCGAAACAAAAAATACATAAAAATGAAAACACAGGGTATAAAATATATTCAAAGTTAAGCACTTCCCCATAGCAAAGCTCTTTGATGTATTCAATTGTAACAGAAAATGTTGATTGTATGTAAGATTTTTGAAAATAAGAGAAGGTAAAACTAATAATTAAAATTGGAATAGAAAAATACCTAGACTGAGAATAAAGCTGGCCATCTTTTTGCACATAGTTGTAGTTGACATGGATGTTTGGGATGTGAGAAATCTTGGCCCATTCCTTACCAGTCCTCCTTGTGCAACATTCCTCAAGTATCATTGATGAGCCTAAACTTAATTCTTTCAGTGCAACCATTGTTTGAAGTAAGTCCGGTAGTGTTTCTAGGCGAGGACAATTCAAAATCTTCAATACAGTAAGAGAGGGCATTATTCGAATCAAATAAAAGACTCTTTAGCATTGGGAATGATGAATTGACTAAATTTGGTGAATTTAGTCGACTTGTTGAACCAACATCATCTTCTTTATCTCTTTTAGCTTTTTTCATAAATTCTACTCCCACCTTTTTCAGACTTTTCATCCAATGTATTTCTAGATGGTGGAGAAATTGAAGTTCCTATAAAGAGGGTGAGATCACAATTCCAAAATTGAACTCGTTTTGTAAACGAGTTAAAGACAACATCCAACTAGGAGACATGCAAGGACCAATGTAGTTCTTGATGATTAACGATCTCAGGTTTCGATGATGTGGTTCTAAGGCTTCAAGTATTGTACTATCATCTTCAACTTCACTCATTTTTTCATCAATTGTTAAATTCTTCTCAACAGGAAAAACTTCCATTGTGATACATTCTTTCTTTACCAAAAATTGGGCAAAGTCATGCACAATATCGTACATCTTGCAACTTCGAATAGCACCATCAAGATCATCCTTTATTGAATTTTGAAAGAAAGATCGCATGCACAAATTTTCAAAACATTGATAACCTTCATTCTCTGTATTTTTTCCATAATCATGACCTAAATAGCCTTGTGACATCCATATTTCAATCAATACATCCTTATAAATATCATCATTGTCACGACCCGAGCCCTAGGCCGTAGCAAATTTGTAATATCCATAACTTGGGTGGTTAACGGTCAAACTTTGACCCTCGGTGGAAAATAGTATTTATAAATGATCCTTTAATTTATATTAAATATTACTATAATTATAAGTCGAAACAATGGGATAACTCCTATAATTATATATGAAAATATTACGGATAAAAATAGGATCATTTATCTTAATACATAGAATAATAATATCCTCACAGTTATGTAGTCACCAAACAGTTAAATTTAATAAGTCATAAAATACCCAAAATAATACTTAGCACCCACCATTAAATAGCTAATTTAGATGTACAGACTGATAAGTTCCAAATTAAATACATACAATGTTCAAAAGATAGGACTATGGCACTAAACACATTGGCTTCAGCAATAATTCACACTTTTCCACGTTCGCGTCACTAGGCTCCTGGAATGGGAGAGATAGGGGTGAGCTTATAAAGCCCAGTAGGAAAGCAACTAACAACATAGGACTCAAAAGTTCAATAAAAAAACCCTGCATGGTTAGCTTTTTATAACAAAACATACATCATCATGTATAAACCAAAATAGAGAGAAACCACAAATAATCATAAGAGCATAGCTACAAGTGCACATCACACCGTTCACTAGATCCCTAGTTCCCGTTACCCACCATAGAAAATCCGACATCCTAAACCAGGTAGCCGGACCTGATAACCACCACAAGGGGGAGGCTCATAACACTTCCTGTATACAGATGCTAGGTCTTTACACCTACATGTGAGTGGACACCTGATCTACCTATGATAACACAGAGACTAGGTCGTGAAACAACAACGTGCACCAATCATGATCACTATGGCTCTCATCGGTATAACCAAATGCAGGTAAACATGAAAAGAAAGAAACATATTACCTTTATATTTTAGAAAATTGGGCAGCATAACAGCTACATTTGAATAAACCTAAAATCATAACCTGCATAAATAAGTGAACAAAAATATATATTTGGCACTCAGTGCCCTCAGAACAGATCAGAAAATATGCAGGTTAAGTTTTCAATTTTTCAAACATTTTATAAATATCAAAATTGGAATATGTTGAATGCAATTTAATACGAGTAAAATAAGTCCAATAGTCTAGTTGAGTCCCTTCCTCTTTAGATACTTCTTTAGAATTTAATCCGAGCCCAAAGCAAGGCTCCTAAGCTTATCGATGATCTTGGAATGATTTAGTAAGATTTATATATCACGTTTTTCCTACGTGCACCAAATGAGCAAACGATTATCATCATAGCATTTCTTATTCAAAATCGTGTCCAATGACATATAATATGACCATATTTAAAATTTCAAGTTCTGAAACCTCACCCAAGCGGTGCACTATAGCAGTTGGTGGCGGTACCGGAAACGTCGACGAATATATGCATAGCATATATCAAAACGATCCTCTTGATGAGTACATCACGAAAGTATAGCTCCTTCGCCCAAATGACCTCCGGTGTCGCCGGAAAACGCTTCCAAAGGGCGGAGATACCCAAAATCTTGCTGGGGAAAAATGGCGAGTTGACTGGAATGAATTAGTGGGTTTTGTTTCTCTCTCCATGCTGGTTCCAAGGGTATCAACCACTCGTCAAGAGGTGGTCGGAGTTGGCCGAAAAACACAGTCAAAGATGACGAACCAAAACTTTGACTGGCGATTCCGAACGATTGACGGCGAGTTGGGCGGTGCCGCTTGGCAGTTGAGGTCGCCGGAGCAAGGCGAAACCGATGAGCTTCCGCGCATAAAAAATGGTGGCCGGTGGTGGCTGGGTCTGGAGCCTTGCCATGGAATGCCGAGAGAAGAAGAAGAAGAAGAGGAGAGTGTCGGGGAGAGAGAAAGAAAAAGAAAAGAAAAAAAACTGAATATATATAATTAAATTAAATATTTTTTTTCTTTATTCCTCCCCTTTTTGACTTTTCCAACCTGAGAAAAGTCTTAGGTTTCACATTCTTCCCTCCTTAAAGAAATTTCGTCCCGAAATTTTCAAAGTACAACCCCAAGCTAAAAATTAAACAAATGAGGATACTCCTTGTACAACTCCAACTCTAACTCCCAAGTAGCCCCGTCATCTCTATGGTTTCGCTATCAGACCTTGACTACAGGAATCTCTTTATTCCTTAGCACCTTTAACTTTCTCGCTAAAATTCTGATAAGTTGTTCTTCACATGTCACGTCCTCTTGAAGCGGGATAGCCTCATACTCAATGATGTGTGATGGGTCTGGAGTATACATCCTCAGCATCGACACATGGAACACATTGTGAACATGCCCCAACCGCGCTGGTAAGTTCAATCGATAAGCGACCTCCCCATCCCTCTCGATAACCTCGAAAGGTCCAATTACCTCGGGGCTAGCTTACCCTTCACTCCAAATCTCGCCACACCAAGCATGGGAGTAACTTTCAAGAAGACATAGTCACCAACCTCAAACTAAACTTCTCATCGGAGGAGATCGGCATAACTCTTCTGACGACTTTGAACAACCTTAAGTCTTTCTTGGAGAAAAAAAAATTTCTCTGATCTTCCCAGTAGTACTACCAATTTGAGATCCAATTGTGACATGCTAATCTGGTTCTACCTAACACAAATGTGATATGCATGGCCTCCCATACAAGGCATCATAAGGAGCCATGCCTATACTGGCCTGGTAGCTGTTATTATAAGTGGATTCCACCAATGACAAGTGTTCTCCCCAGCTACCCCCAAAATCCAAAATACAAGAACGAAGCATGTCCTCCAAAGTTTGGATAGTCCTCTCAGATTGTCCGTCTGTCTGAGGGTGGTGAGCGGTGCTCAAGTTAAGTTCAGTTCCTAAAGCTTCTTGCAATGCTCGCCAAAACTTTGATGTAAATCGAGGATCTCTCTCAGAAACAATGCTGGAAGGCAACCCATGCAGTCGAAGTATATTACCCACATGAAGTCGAGCTAGTTCACAAACCTTACAATCCTTCCTAATTTGAATGAAATGAGCAGATTTTGTCAAACGATCGACAATCAACCGGAAAATGTCATGCTTTAATGGTGTTAATGGTAATCCCATCACAAAGTCCATTGTGATCTCGTCCCACTTCCATTCTGGTATAGGTAAAGGTTGAAGCAACCCTGAAGGTCTCTGGTGCTCAGCTTTAACCTGTTGGCAAACCATACACTTAGCTACAAAGTTAGTCGCGTCTCTCTTCATACCTTCTCATCAATATTGTCTTTTCAAATCTTGGTACATCTTTGTGCTTCCAGGATGTACAACAAACTTAGACCTATGGGCCTCAATCATAACAGACTTTCTAAGATCAGGGATTTTTTTTTTTTTTTTGCAACGACTAATCTTCCCTTATGGTATAAGAATCCTTCAGCATTTACTGTCCATCCATCTAACTGCTCACCGTTTTGGATTCGATTATAGATAAGTCTCAATTTCTCATCTTGCCACTGACATTTCTTAACTTGTTGAAGTAGCACTGTGTAGCAACCGCATTTGCTTTTCCATGAGGATATCAAAGTGAAATCATAATTTGCCCTGTACTCGACCCTTCTTCTTTGCCTCAAATTCAAGTCTCTTTGAGTAAAGAGATACTTTAAACTCTTATGATCAGATTCTAATTCAAACTTTTCCCCATATAAGTAACATCTCCACATTTTCAAGGCAAAAAAAATCACTGCTGCAAGTTCCAAGTCATGTGTGGGGTAGTTCTTCTCATGTATCTTCAATTGGCGTGAAACATAGGCAACAACCTTGCGATTTGGCATGAGAACTCCACCTAAACCAGTACCAGAAGCATCAATAAATACCACAAACGGTTCATCACTTATTAGGCACAGTGAGAATAGTCGCCGTAGTCAATCTTGGCTTAAGTTATCTGAAAGCTTCTTCATAACTGTCATCCCACACGAACTTTAAATCCTTTCTTGTTAGCTTTTTCAAAGGCATAGCAATTCGAGAAAAAAAATTCTCCACAAAGCGACGATAGTAACCTACTAACCCAAGAAAACTTCGAATCTTAGTAATGTTCTTTGATTTTTCCCACTGTATGATAGAATCTATCTTCGCATGAATTCACAGTAATGTCCTCTTGATATTTTACATGCCCTAAGAATTTGACCTCAGTCCTCCAGAAGTCACATTTTCTTTCTTAGCATATAATTGATGGTCCCTCAAAGTTTGCAACACAACTGTTTAATATTCTGTATGGTCCTCAGGTGTCTTGGAATACACCAAAAATCCATCAATAAAAACAACCACAAACTTATCCAAATAGGGTCTAAAGATTCTATTCATAAGGTCCATAAATATTGCAGGTACATTCGTTAACCCAAATGGCATCACCAAAAACTCAAAGTGTCCATAACGTGTTCTGAAATTATTTTTAGGAATATCCTCTTCCTAAATCCTCAATTGATGATAGCCTGAGCTTAAGTCAATATTGGAAAAACACTTTGAACATATGAGCTGATCAAACAACTCATATATCATTGGCAATGGATACTTGTTCTTAATTTTCATCTGAATTAATTTCTTATAATCGACGCCCAATCACAAGGATCCATCAGATTTCTTGGCAAACAAAACTGGAGCTCCCCATGGGGAAGTACTGTTCCTGATGTACCTTATCCATTAGCTCACCCAATTGCTTTTTCAATTCATCCAACTCTGCAGGTGCTATGCGATAAGGGGTAGTAGAAACTGGTTGAGTCCCGGGAATCAAATCAATGCAAAATTTGATCTCTCTATCAGGTGGTAGTCCTGGAAAATCCCCAGGAAACACATCTGGAAAGCCACTAACCACTGATATCCAGGGAAACTTGTCTAGAGGCCTAGACTTATCCTCAATTGCAAACAGACTCCCATAAACACTCTAAGTTTCTTTTCCCACCTAAACATGCCTTAAGGATAGGATCCTGCCTTACTGCATTCATGTTGGCTCGATATACAATGAAATCTTCACTTGCAGTTAAAAGAGTCACCATTTTGTGTAAGCAATCAACAATGGCTTGGTACTTAGACAACCAATCCATGCCAAGAATCACATCAAATTGTCCTATAGGTAACACCATCAGGTTTCCTAATAAATTATGCCATTCAAACACATTACAACCGATTTGCAGATGGTTGATACTTCACCATGCCCTCCCATAGGTACACTCAACTGCAATGTAGGACTAAAAGTTTCCCAACTCAAACCCAACATGCTAGCAAACATTAATGATATACAAGAATGAGATGCACTAGTATCAAATAATACATGAGCCCAAGAGTGTGAGATAAGAATCACACCATCCACAACTCCCTGGCATGCTCCTCCTTGCACATCATCACTACTAAGAGCATAGGCTTGACCAGAGGTTTTTTTTTTTCTTTTGCTTTCTCTTTTCCTTGACCATATGGCTTGTGCTTGGACTAAAGCCTCCTCCGGGATTGAACCCCCTCTAACTTCTAGCAGAAATAAGAGTTTGAAAACTCTGCGAGTACCCCTGGTTGAATCTTGAACCTTGGGGCTAGAACTGATGTTGATATTGGGATTGTTGCCCTGGTGTGGTTGTGAAACCATATGATGAAGTTTGAGACTGGTTACTCTTAGTTTGTCCTTTGAAAGGAGTAGACCTTGCATAACTCCCGATGGGTCCACCATGTGATGGTTGGAACCTCTGTTGTCGTGTGGGCAATCTTTCTTTCGATTCCTTCTTGATGAGCCTCAGTCCGTAAGGCTGCTGTCACACACTCATTCAAATTTCCAAAGGCCATAGGGCAAGTGGACCCAGCATTGAAGGGAGTAAGGGACAGAGGAACTGCTCAATTAAAAGAGGTTGATCGACAGTACCGGCATAAACATAGGAAGATAACTCTACAAACTTCATGTAGAATCATTCACTCACATCCATCATTATCTAGTCATTCTGAGATCTCATCAACCTATCATTGATCTTAAGCAATCAAAGGATCCAATCTAGTCCTCCTATGAGATGGGTTAAAATGTTGTTCTTCGAAAACCCATCTCAAAATTTCCTCAAGTCATCCCATCAATTCCTCTTATTCTACTTAAGACTCTCCACCAATCCAGTGCGCTCCTCTCCAACTTGGGCACATTAATATTAACATGATACTCCTTAGGTGTCCCCATAATGTTTAAACTCTTCTTTATATGCCTCGACCATCTTTCAGCAACCATGGAATCCTTTCCACCTTTAGGCGTTCATAGGGAATGCAACTGGTGAAGAAGGAACCTCAGCCTCAAGGACATCATCTGCAGGCCTTCTCCTTATTGTCCTTCCTTTCGGAGGCATTTTCTTAGGTCAGTAAATCAAAAGCTAACCAGTTAGTGAGGAATGGATGCTATCTATATAAATATGCCTTTTCTAGATCAAAATACTTTATTTTTAAAATAAATTTAATCTATTTGGTGACACACTCCGAGGTATTTGAACCCGGTGCTCTGATACCATTTTTATGTCACGACCCGAGCCCTAGGCCGTGACAGATTTCTAATATCCATAACTTGGGTGGTCAAAGGTCAAACTTTGACCCTCGGTGGAAAATAGTCTTTATAAATGATCCTTTAATTTATATTAAATATTACTATAATTATAAGTCGAAACAATGGGATAACTCCTATAATTATATATGAAAATATTACAGATAAAAGTAGGATCATTTATCTTAATACATAGAATAATAATATCCCCACAGTTATGTAGTCACCAAACAGTTAAATTTAATAAGTCATAAAATACCCAAAATAATACTTAGCACCCACCATTCCTCATTTCTAACTAGGACATAGCTAATTTAGATGTACAGAATGATAGGTTCCAAATTAAATACATACAATGTTCAAAAGATAGGACTATGGCACTAAACACATTGGCTTCAGCAATAATTCACACTTTTCCACGTTCGCGTCACTAGGCTCCTGGAATGGGAGAGATAGGGGTGAGCTTATAAAGCCCAGTAGGAAAGCAACTAACAACATAGGACTCAAAAGTTCAATAAAAACTCCTGCATGGTTAGCTTTTTAAAACAAAACATACATCATCATGTATAAACCAAAATAGAGAGAAACCACAAATAATCATAAGAGCATAGCTACAAGTGCACATCACACCGTCCACTAGATCCCTAGTTCCCGTTACCCATCATAGAAAATCCGACATCCTAAACCAGGTAGCCGGGCCTGATAACCACCACAAGGGGGAGGCTCATAACACTTCCTGTATACAGATGCTAGGTCTCTACACCTACAGGTGAGTGGACACCTGATCTACCTATGATAACACAAAGACTAGGTCGTGAAACAACAACGTGCACCAATCATGATCACTATGGCTCTCATCGGTATAACCAAATGCAGGTAAACATGAAAAGAAAGAAACATATTCCCTTTATATTTTAGAAAATTGGGCAGCATAACAGCTACATTTGAATAAACCCAAAATCATAACCTGCATAAATAAGTGAACAAAAATATATATTTGGCACTCAGTGCCCTCAGAACAGATCAGAAAATATGCAGGTTAAGTTTTCAATTTTTCAAACATTTTATAAATATCAAAATTGGAATATGTTGAATGCAATTTAATACGAGTAAAATAAGTCTAATAGTCTAGTTGAGTCTCTACCTCTTTAGATACCTCCTTAGAATTTAATCCGAGCCCAAAGCAACGCTCCTAAGCTTATCGATGATCTTAGAATGATTTAGTCCGATTTATATATCACGTTTTTCCTACGTACACCAAATGAGCAAACGATTATCATCATAGCATTCCTTATTCAAAATCGTGTCCAATGACATATAATATGACCATATTTAAAATTTCAAGTTCCGGAACCTCACCCAAGCGGTGCACTATAGCGATTGGTGGCGGTACCGGAAACGTCGACGAATATATGCATAGCATATATCAAAACGATCCTCTCGATAAGTACATCACGAAAGTACAGCTCCTTCGCCCAAATGACCTCCGGTGTCGCCGGAAAACGCTTCCAAAGGGCGGAGATACCCAAAATCTTGCCGGAGAAAAATGGCGAGTTGACTGGAATGAATTAGTGGGTTTTGTTCCTCTCTCTACGCTGGTTCCAAGGGTATCAACCACTCGTCAAGAGGTGGTCGGAGTTGGCCGAAAAACACAGTCAAAGTTGACGGACCAAAACTTTGACTGGCGATTCCGAACGATTGACGGCGAGTTGGGAGGTGCCGCTTGGCAGTTGAGGTCGCCGGAGCAAGGTGAAACCGATGAGCTGCCGCGCATCAAAAATGGTGGCCGGTGGTGGTTGGTTCTGGAGCCTTGCCATGGAATGCCAAGAGAAGAAGAAGAAGAAAAAGAAGAGGAGAGTGTTGGGGAGAGAGAAAGAAAAAGAAAATAAAAAAAAACTGAATATATATAATTAAATTAAAATATAATTTTTTTCTTTATTCCTGTCCTTTTTGACTTTTCCAACCTGAGAAAAGTCTCAGGTTTCACAATCATCTTTTGGAAATACAGCACAGTATGAGAAACAACACCTTTCTATAGCTGACAAATCAAAACAGCTTGCTTATAAGGAATGGAGTAAAGATTTCTTCAACATCTTTTGTTTTCCACAATTCGTTGTGCAGTACTTCCTCCCATTGAGTTTTAGTCTTCTTAAAACGCATAAGACTTCCTAGTGTTTTTGCTACAAGAGGCAACCCTTTGCTCTTCCTTGCAATATTTCGACCAATCTCCTCTAAATGTTTCCACTCTTCTTCTCTTCGTTCTGAAAATGCATGTTGCTTAAATATTACCCAACAAAACTCTTCCGACAAAAGCTCCATATAAATTATATTATTCGATGCCCTCATCATAATAAAAAGCAAAGAAAGCTACACACCAAGGCAAATGCTATATATATAGAGAATAAGTAGAAGTTTTCTAAGACCGTATATATATATAAGCTAATATAATTAGCCAAACGACATTGTCAGTAAAACAGTACGTATGGTGAACTTATCTTGTTCCTTTTTATTCATCATGTAACATCGGAATTCTCGTTGCACAGAAGTAGCTGCAAAATATTTCAAGCCCTCAGGCATGGATTCATCACTGGTTAAGTAGTATTTAGAGAACTTGGGCCAGCAATGGGAGAGCGCATGCTTCAAGTCAATTTCCATTAGACCAAAGGCTTCAACATTGGTATGAGACTTGAAATTAGCAGTAGAGATTGGAAAGTCATTATAGGATGTTGAGTTTAACTGCCATTCTACGAGTTCATTTCCAAAAAAATCTCCTTTTTGAAGACCATTCATCGGACTAGTACTACTTCCGAAGCTCCACACAACACCTTGTGTTATGAAGAGCATCATATCCAGTGGCTCTCCTTTCCGAATGATATAACTCTTCTCTGAATATGTGATTGGCTTTAGATATTTGCAGATTGTTTCATGTACATATTCATCCATGTTTTGAAACTGTGGAACCTAAAAACAATTAATAATATATATTATTAGCTCAAATTGAAGATCAAACTTAGTGATATAATATAATATAGATGATAACTTACCTTTCTTAATATAGGAAAACACATGTGTTTCTTAATCAACATTGCCAATGAAAATGGAAGTACATGCAAAAGGTTGATATTATCTACGTCTTTTCCTTCTTGAAGTCTCAACTGTATGAATTTCTTAATCTTTGGTGTTACATCCTCAGAAATTTCATTTTTTTGATATCCACAACTCCGCCTTTTGTTTTGTTGTGTTCGAGTCATATTTTTTCATACCCAATATTTTAGTTACCCAAGCTGCAAACTATTTCAAAATCATGAATAATAAGTAACATAATTCAGTATATTATCAAATTCAAACTACCATATATATGTGTCAGGTAAATAACTAGCTACTAATTGATTACGAACCTCATTAAGATCAGCATGGTTTTCAGTTAGTAGTGAAAAGAGAAGTTTGAAATCGAAATCTTTGCCTTCTCTAATTGTTCGAGTTAAGTATATTCTGATGATTTTTCTTTTATGCGGTGGAAGGTTTGATAGATAAGAATCTATTTCTGGCTGAATGATACTTATCTTTTTTCTAGTCTCTTCCGACTTTGTAGTTTCCAACTGAATGTATGTCTGTAAAATAATATATATCAAGAAGAGGGCAAGCCATGGCATATGTTATGATATATCAACAAATTCATAAAGTGGCACTAATATAGTTGAGAAGTTGTGTAACGAACAAAATTGAGCAAATGAATTTCTTCTCTATCTACGTATTGATGAATAAAACAGATATATATATACAGTTTACAGGAGCTTGAATTTAACAGAATAACAAAATCTGGTAGAGGAATCTGTTGTAACAGATTCAGACAACTCCCTAGAGGAGTGGAACAGACTAACAGTATTAACAAACTATGTAACTGAATCATAGCTCAATGGACAGTGGTCCATAACACCCCCCCTCAAGCTGTACTTAGACTCTTGTAAGTGCAGCTTGTTACAGAGATACTGAAACTGAGGTTGAGAGAGAGGCTTAGTGAAGAGATCAGCCGGTTGTTCAGCACTCGGTATGTAACGAATCTCCAGTTTCTTGTCAGCAACTTGAGAGCGAATGAAGTGGACATCAACTTCAATATGTTTTGTTCGCGAGTGGAAGACTGGATTCAAGGCAAGAGCTTGCGCACCCTGGTTGTCACACCAAACAGTAGGCATGAAGGGAACATGAACATTTATTTCAGTAAGAAGAGAGTGCAGCCAAATGAGCTCCGTTGCTGCTGAAGACAAAGCTCGATACTCAGACTCTGTAGAAGATCTAGCAACTGCAGTTTGCTTGCGGGAACCCCAGTTAACCAGATTGCCTCCAAGAAATAAACAAAACCCACTAACAGATTTTCGATCTTCAAGATTGGAAGCCCAGTCGGCATCGGAGTAGACTTGAATAGTTAGTGGAGAAGCAGGAGTAAAATAAAGACCATGATGTAGAGTACCTTTGACATATCGCAAGATGCGTTTACAGGCACTCCAGTGATTAACAGTTGGTGCTTTGAGAAATTGACTCAGTTTATTAACTGAGTAAGTAATATCTGGTCTTGTTAAATTCAGATATTGTAAAGCACCAATGAAGCTTCTGTACAGGTCAGGCCGATGGTAAAGAGGGCTATCTCCAAGGCAAAGTTTGTTACCAAGAATCATGGGTGTCGGAACTGGATTAGAGTCGAACAAGCTGGCTTTGTGCAGGAGCTTAGTGGCATAACGAGTTTGAGTGAGATGAAGGCCACGTGGTGTGCGAACAGCCTCAAAACCAAGAAAACTTTTTACCAAACCAAGTGATTTCAGAGCAAATGTGGACTTGAGATGGTGAATGAGCTGAGCAATAATGGATTGATTGTCTCCTGTGATGAGAATATCATCCACATAGACTAACAGCAGAATCTTTGAACCACGTACAGTTGCATAAAAAAGAGAAGTATCTGATGCAGAGCACTGCAGTCCCCAATCAACTAAGGCTTGCTTGAGCCTTTCAAACCAAGCGCGTGGAGCTTGCTTAAGCCCATAGAGCGCTTTATGCAGTAGACAAACATGATTGGGAAAATTCTTGTCCACAAAACCAGTGGGTTGCTTCATGTAGACACGTTCTTGGAGGCTTCCATTAAGGAAAGCATTGTTGACATCGAGCTGATGAATGTCCCAGCCATACGTTACTGCTAGAGAAAAAACAACCCGAATAGTTGAAGCCTTTATTACTGGGCTGAAAGTATCAGTGAAATCAAGGCCGGGTGTTTGCTGAAATCCCTTTGCAACAAGGCGTGCTTGGAACTTGTCCAAAGTACCATCAATCTTGTATTTTGTTCGAAAAATCCATTTAGAATGAACCACGTGAAGATCATCTGTATATGGCACCAAAGTCCAAGTTTTATTGCGTTGCAAAGCCTCAAACTCAGCATTCATTGCTGCACGCCAGCTAGGATTAGACAAAGCTTGCTTTACTGATGTTGGTTCCTCAAATAAGAGCTGAGTAGATGTATCAGCAATGTAAACTTTGGGTTTGTAAATTCCTGACTGAGATCTTGTTTTCATTGGATGAACTCGCAAGATTGGTGGCACAGTAGGCATAACTAGCTGACTGTTTGAGGTGGCTGGAACATTGTTAGATGGAACTGAAATAGATGACAATGATTGAGAGCTTACCTCATTTGTCCCAGACCTGTCTTGAGAAGGAGATGCTGCGTCAGGCACATCAGGGATACCAACTGAAGTGGAAGGAGTGGATGAGGTTGAAGCGACTCGTGGAGAAGCAATATGAATGTTCGAAGAAGATGTGGGGTTGGGAGCAGTTTGGAGATCCACGGCCTCGATTTGGAGATCCACGGCCTCGATTGTTCGGATTTGGATTATGACCAAATCGTTTGGCAGCAGAAGCAAAATTGACATTTGGATTTTGCAGATCCAGGGAAGCTACACTATTCTGTTGCTCAAGTCGCATTTCGTGATTCTGTAGAGCAAATTGTAGCTGAGTTAGACTAACTGACTCTCTGGAGGTCAGATTCACCACTACCGATTCATACTCTGGCCCTAAGCCACCAAGTATGTAGAGAACAAGCTCATCATCCGTGAGAGGCTGTCCAGCAGCAATAAGAGCATCGGCAAGACATCGCATCTTCAGAACATATTCATCCACTGGAGTTGAACCTTTCTTTGTAAGCTGAAGGTGAGTGCGAAGCTGCAGTATCCGAGCCTTGGAAGTGTTAGAGAACAGTTCAGAAAGCTCATACCAGATCTGTGCAGAGGAACCGCATCGAGCTACATGTCCCATCATTGTTTCAGACATCGAATGCAGCAGCCAACTCATGAGAAATTGGTCTAGACGGAGCCACTGATTGAACTCAGGATTTGGAATGAGGCGAGGAGGATCAGATCGATCAAAGATGGTGGCTGGGGGACGACGACGCTCACCGGTGAGGAAACCTTCCAGATCGTGTGCTCTGACTGTAGGGAGTACCTGAGATCGCCAGATGGAGTAATTTGTGCGCGTCAATCGGATGCTGAGAGCCACCATATTGGCTGGAAGAATCATCGCCGGAACAGGAGGAGGAGCCGGAGACGAAGAGTGAACGTCGTCGGAGGTGGGAGCGATTTCTGGATTTCTGCTGGTGGAAGCAGCCATGGATCTGAGCTTCGAAGAAGAGGAAGATGAATCGGTAGAGAAAGGAAAAAAAAAACCTAAGCGTCTGATACCAGTTGAGAAGTTGTGTAACGAACAAAATTGAGCAAATGAATTTCTTCTCTATCTACGTATTGATGAATAAAACAGATATATATATACAGTTTACAGGAGCTTGAATTTAACAGAATAACAAAATCTGGTAGAGGAATCTGTTGTAACAGATTCAGACAACTCCCTAGAGGAGTGGAACAGACTAACAGTATTAACAAACTATGTAACTGAATCATAGCTCAATGGACAGTGGTCCATAACAAATATTTTAAGTCATCTCTTTTGTTAACTATTTATTAACAATATATATATATATAAGGGACAATTCTTCTATATAGGGCTTCACTTTAAACCCTATCGGTAGGGCTCTCACTGTTTCTCGATCCCTGAACAGTTTTCAAAGCGGTTTTTTCTATGACCATGTATATTGTAGCTATTTAGAGCATCCTGCAAATTTTTAAAAAATTCTAAATAGTTTACAGTACCGAAAACTAGGTTTAAACATGTTGCTTTCCACGCGCATAAAAAAATTAGTCACGTGTGCAACAACATGTTTGAACCTAGTTTTGGGTACTGTAAACTATTTGGAGTTTTTCTGAAAATTTGCAGGATGCCCTAACTAGCTACAATATACACAGTCATAAAAAAAATTGCGCCGAAAACTGTTTACGGGTCGATAACACTAAGAACTCCATCAGTAGGCTTAAAGTAAAGCCCCTATAAGAGAATTTCCCTATATAAAAGTACATATATCTCTATATTTATAGCTAGGAATTATGAGTACATACCTGCAAATTTCCAATAAGATATAAAAATAGAAGTAAACCCAAGATATAGAAATGACAATTGCGAACACGTTCTCTTGTACATTGCTAGTTGTGTCAAGGTTTTGACCGAAAGAACTGAAAAAAAAAAAAAAAAAAGGGAAAGCATGAGAGATAATGAAGATTAATTAGAAGTGTCACATCTTCAATTCATATATTTTTTTTTCATTTAAAAGATATATAGTATAAAATATGTATGTATGTATATATATATGCACACAAACCTCAAATTTCTCAAACCCCACCAAAAACTAGGAAATAATTTTTTGGTAAAATCTGTTTTGCAGACTATGCGAGACTCAATGGCTTGAGAAAATATTCCAAAATCGAATATGTCAGTATTTGGTGGATTAACTGGGCAATATTGATTCAGCTTTGTGAAATTCTTCATGGGATGTCTGCTATGACAATCAAAAGGACCAGGAATACATTCTTTTCGTGTTAGTTTCTTACAGGCAAGATGCCAGCAACGTGACTCATGAAAAATCGAATAGAAGTACCAAAAGGCCCCAAACACCTATATATGATCGATCACGATATGTTACAAGTTTAATACTATAAAAAGGTAAATAACCATTCAAATAATCAACATGTTATGACAAGGAAAACTAATCTCTCTGTAAGAATTATTAAGATAATACTTACATGACCAAAAATGATGTAGAGGAAAAAGAAGAAGGCACCTCTAACTGATACACGTCGAGTAAGTGAGTCAAAAGTACTTCCTAGCTCTTTGGCTGATAAGTACACACGAAGAATCCGAGGTAGGTATTGGAGAATAAGTAATGAGTTGATGAACTTTCTTGCAGCCAAAGATTTTGATCCCGAAAGCTTGGAGAAGTACACTAAAACTACCATCTATATGTACAAATCCTAGATAATTAGCCATATATATACACTACTAGGATAAGCATTTTTTATGTCAATTTTTTAAAAGGTCGATTATGAACCAATATTAACAAGGTATTATATTATGTAGCGAAGTCACCGTAAAAAAATCTAAAAATAATACTTGAATAATATATGTAGACTAGCTAGCTAGTTTAGTCTTACCTGAGGGAGATGTTGTGCAAAACAGAGAACCACCACACCAGCCTCTGATCACTTCAGTTGATTAGCAAGAACCACCAAGAACAACACTACTCAAAGAACACAGAACATAGAACACAGCACACCAATTTACGTGGTTTCCTAATGAGACAATAAAGTTCTCATTAGACTAGTCCACGGCATAAATCTCTATCAAGCTTTATTGAAGAATAAAATGAATGTTTACAAAAGTGAGTTAGCCTTACAAGAAAATAAGAGGGTGCTATATATAGCCAACCCGAAATAACTGAAACTAACTAACAGACTAACTTAAAGGACTTGAGTACATTAATTGGTCATTACAACAATTCTCCACCTTGACCAATTAAAGTACATTACAGATCAGTAAACAAATATAACAGACATATTACAATTTACAAAACTTTAACAGAGATTCCTAAGATCACAATGATCATGAGTTAGTGATCTGAAGCAAGCTTAGACAATGTCTAAACTTGGCTGTTGGCAGTGATTTAGTGAGCATATCTGAGGGATTATTTTCTGTACCAATCTTGTGTAACTGAACCTTTCCTTCTGCAATAATATCTCGGATGAAGTGTAACCTTACATCAATATGTTTGGTTCTCTCATGAAACACTTGATTTTTACATAGGTGTAATGCACTTTGATTGTCACAGTAGACACTTACATATCGCTGTTCAATGCCAAATTCTCGAGTGATCCCCTTAAGCCATAGAGCTTCTTTAACAGCCTCTGTACAAGCAATATACTCTGCCTCTGTTGTTGAGAGAGCTACAATAGATTGAAGATTAGCCTTCCAACTAATAGTACAGCCATTAAGTTGAAAAAAAAAACCAGTTTGGGACCTTCTAGTGTCTAAGTCTCCTGCATAATCAGAGTCAACAAACCCCAATACACCTGTTTTGCTGCAATCAGTACCATATATTAATCCTATGTCTGAAGTCCCCTTTAGATACCTCATGAGCCACATAACTGCTTTCCAATGTTCAATACCTGGTTTCCCCATAAACCTACTAACCACACTAACACCATAGCATAAATCGGGTCTTGTACAGACCATAATGTACATTATGCTACCTACCACATTAGTATAGGGAATAGATTCCATGAATTTTTCTTCCTTATCAGTAGAGGGTGAATGAGAATTTGATAGTTTAAACTGTTGAGCTATAGGAGTACTAACAGAGCTAACTTTATCAAAACCATACTTAGATAAAGTTTTAAGAATGTACCCCTTTTGAGACAGCTTCAGCCTCCTTAGTTTTCTGTCTCGAATGATCTCTATTCCAAGTATTTTCTTGGCAGACCCCAAATCCTTCATGTCAAATTCTCTATTCAGCAGCTGCTTAACTTTGTCAATCTCAGTCATATGTTTGCTAGCAATTAGCATGTCATCCACATATAACAAGAGAAAGACAGTAGACTTTGCATTTCTAACATACACACAACTGTCATAAGCACTTCTTTTAAAACCAATTTTAGTAATAAAATCATCAAACCGCTTATACCATTGCCTTGGTGATTGTTTTAAGCCATACAAAGATTTCATTAATAAGCAAACCTGATTTTCCTTACCCTTTACCTCAAAACCTTCTGGCTGTTTCATTAGGATTTCTTCTTCAAGATCACCATGTAGAAAAGCTGTCTTTACATCTAATTGTTCAAGCTCAAGATCTTCAGTTGCTACAAGACTCAGTAGCATTCTTATTGAAGTGTGTTTAACTACAGGTGAGAATATCTCATTGTAGTCAATACCTTCTCTTTGTGTGAAACCTTGAGCCACAAGCCTTGCTTTATATCTAGGCTTTTCTACCCCTGGTATTCCTTCCTTAAACTTATAAATCCACTTGCAGCCAACAATTTTCTTCCCAATAGGTTTATCTATCAGCTTCCAGGTGTTATTTTTATTTAGAGAGTCAATTTCTTCTCTCATAGCTTTACTCCACTCAATCTTATCAACTGATGTCATAGCTTCAACATAAGTTCTTGGTTCATCTTCATTTTGCTCGGCTACACTCAAAGCATAATGAACAATGTCTGCAAAACCAAACCTTTCTGGTGCCTTTATGTCTCTCCTTTCTCTGTCTCTAACCAGTTGATAGTCCCAAGTGTTGTCAACTATATCCATGTCACTTTCTGCCTTGTCTTCAGTTTCTTCTTCATTTTCTTCTGAAGTATCAGGTTCCTCTTGAAAATGATTTAAAGGTATCTCCACCTCAACTTGAATCGTCTCCTTTATTTCTGGCTTTGTATGAGCATCAGATTTATCTTGTTTGAGTGTATCTTTGTACAGTTTTCTTTCTTCGAAGACTACATCTCTACTAGTGAAATATTTTTGGTGATTACCATCTTCAATACTCCACAACTTGTAGCCTTTAATACCCTCGGGGTATCCCAGAAAAATGCACCTCCTAGCTCTAGGCTCTAACTTGTCCTGCCTAATGTGAGCATATGCTAAACACCCAAAAACTCTTAAATGCTCATACCTAGCATTTGTACCTGTCCAGACTTCAATTGGAGTCTTAAACTCTAAAGCTGAGGAAGGGCATCTGTTTATGAGATAACAGGCAGTGACAACTGCCTCAGCCCAGAAATTTTTAGGCATTCCTGAATAAATGAGCATGCATCTGACCCTCTCTAGAATGGTTCGGTTCATTCTCTCAGCTAGTCCATTTTGCTGAGGAGTTCTTGGAACAGTAAGATGCCTTCCTATACCAGTATTCTTGCAAAACTGATTAAACTCATTGGAACAATATTCCAAACCATTATCAATTCTCAATTTCTTCACCTTTCTTCCTGTTTGGTTTTCAAGCAAACTTTTCCATTCTTTAAACTTAGAAAGAGCATCATTCTTATGCTTCAGTATATACACCCACACAAATCTAGAGTAGTCATCTATGATAGTAAGAAAGTACCTTGCTCCACCTCTTGAGATAGTTCTGGATGGCCCCCACAAATCCGAATGTACATAATCTAGAATGCCCTTTGAATTGTGTTTGCCTTTTCCAAATTTGACCCTTGTTGATTTTCCTAGCACACATTGCTCACAGAAATCAAGCTCTTCAATTTTATCCTTGCCAAAAACACCCTTCTGGCTCAAGACTTTCAGACCTCTGTTACTAATGTGACCCAACCGTTGGTGCCAAATCATAGATACTTTCTTCTCATTCGCCACTGTGTTAACTTGATTCTTCACAGCTCTCTTTCTCAAAACATAGATGGCATTTTCTTTAATGCCCTTCATAATGACCATGGATCCTTTAATCACTTTGAGTACTCCACCTTCAACCTTGACTGAACAGCCATCTTGATCTAACATGGCTACTGATATAAGATTTTTCTTTATATCAGGTACATGTCTAACTTGTTTCAGCTCTGTAGCACCACCTTTATCAAGTTCAATCCTTACTGTCCCAATTCCAGCAATAGTGCAAGCCCGATTGTCCCCAAGTCTGACCGTTCCTCCTGCTACTGCCTGGTATTCTTTGAACTGGTTTTTGTTTGGACAGATATGGAAAGAACATCCGGAATCGATAATCCAGTCGTTGTCCGTTACTCCATTGGACACAACCAATACCCCTGCACTGTCATATCCATTATTGTCATCACAATCTGAAACAACATCAACATTTCCAGATTGTTTCTGATTGTAACTCTTCATAACAGGACAGTCCTTCTTCAAGTGCGTAGTCTTATTACAGATAAAACACCTCTTCTTGAACTTTGAGTTTCCTTTTGCCTTGTTCTGTCCAGATTGATCTTTGTTTTCCTTCTTGGAAATCTTTCCTCGAACAAACAGCCCATCTCCATTTGCCTCTTCCTTCAATTCGGACTTCCGCTTTAATTCTTTTGACATTAAAGCATTTTGAACTTCTTCCAGAGACAATGATTCTTTGCCATACATCATTGTATCGACAAAATGCTCATAACTCTCAGTGGGTAGAGAGTTTAGAACAATGATGGCCTGATCCTCATCATCAACCTTGATGTCTATATTTTCAAGATCAAGAATGATCTTGTTAAATTCATCCAAGTGATCTTCAACATTTTTCCCTGGTGTCATCTTGAAAGAATACAGCTTCTGTTTTAAAAACAAACGATTTGCCAGCGACTTGGTCATGTATAAGCTCTCCAATTTGATCCAAATACCAGCTGCTGTCTTCTCCTTTGATACTTCTCGAAGAACTTTGTCACCCAAACTGAGAATGATGGCACTGTGAGCTTTGTCCAGTAACTCAGTCTTCTCCTTTTCAGATAACTCAGACGAGAGGCTCTTTTCTCCCAATAAGGCAGCTTGCAAACCTTGTTGAACCAACATTGCACGCATCTTCACACGCCATAGACCGAAATCGTTTTTCCCTGTAAATTTTTCAAGATCAAACTTTGCATTCCCCATTTCTCCTCCGGTTGTCAACCAAATCTTGATAATGATAATCAAGACTCTCCCCTTAACAACCTGGCTCTGATACCAGTTGTTGTGCAAAACAAAGAACCACCACACCAGCCTCTGATCACTTCAGTTGATTAGCAAGAACCACCAAGAACAACACTACTCAAAGAACACAGAACATAGAACACAGCACACCAATTTACGTGGTTTCCTAATGAGACAATAAAGTTCTCATTAGACTAGTCCACGGCATAAATCTCTATCAAGCTTTATTGAAGAATAAAATGAATGTTTACAAAAGTGAGTTAGCCTTACAAGAAAATAAGAGGGTGCTATATATAGCCAACCCGAAATAACTGAAACTAACTAACAGACTAACTTAAAGGACTTGAGTACATTAATTGGTCATTACAACAGGAGAGGAAGGATGGCTAAAACATCGATTAGAAGATAAGACCAAGGAAATCCTGTGAAAATGGATAGACCAAATTCCTTGGACATGGCTAGTGCAGTTTTCAGCCAAAAAATAATATGTAAAACATAAAATAAATCAGTAAGAGATCGTAAAACAAGAGATATGATCTCCATTTTGAAGTCTCTATCAATGCACTTTTGTTCCTCGTTTACAATTGGAATGAAAAGAAACAATGGATCGATTGAGACTCCAATTACACATGAAGCCAAGAATATCTTATTCCATAGTCGTGAGTATGCTGCCCATGGATTCAATATTTTCTCAACTTTTATTTTATCTCACTACAAAAAAAACGTTCTATACCGAGAACATGTTACCGAGTACAAGTTCTCGGTATAGATCATTTAGACAACCGCCTCCTTTACGCGGTTTTTTTATTTTAGTCTGTGTACCGAGGACCTTATACCGAGAACATATTCTCGGTATAGGGTCGTTACCGAGAACGTGTACTCGGTATAGATAATTCAGACTCCTGCCTTTTTTACACGGTTATTTCATTTTAGTTTGTGTACCGAGGACCCTATACCGAGAACATGTTCTCGGTATAGGGTCTTTATAATCTTCTTCTTCCCCAAACAGAGAGCTCATTTCTCTGAAACGGAAAAAAACCCAAAACCGTTTTCTCCGCCTCCCATTTCTATTTTCCTGGATTTCGGCCCCCACAAACTTTGTTTTCGGTCAAAGTTTCCCTTCCAAAGGTGATTTAAGTGGCTATAAGGTTTATTGAGGTAATTATTTACAAATATTTCAGTTTTTTTTTTTGTATAAATGTTTAATTTTTTTTTCGGTTTTGGTTTTTTATAATGAGTTTTTTGTGGTATGATTTTCAGGTTTTGCATTGTATACCAGCGGTTTTAGAGGTATTTCACATTTTCTTTGTAATTTTTTGGTTTTATTTATATTTTTTTCATAAATATATTTAGGGTTTTATTTATAATTTGTTTAATATTGTTAATATATTGTTATTTGTTATATTATATATATAATTTCTGATTATGTAATTAAAATAGGTAAAAATAATAATTTGTGATGAAAATTTGTTAAAAATTTAGTGATATCCAATTTAGAGGAAATAATATATTGTGTAGTATTTTAGTAAAATACATATATAGTTTTAAGATTTAGTTAGTTTAATCATATGATAAATAATTAATTTATTAGTATGAAAATTTATTAATTTAATAATTTATTTTTTAGGTATATAATTTGACTTTTAGTTATAAATATATGTTTATATGAAAATTTAATATTTGATTGTTTGTTTTTTAGATTGGGTTAAATAATTTTAGTTTTAGATTATTAGATTTGGTTAATAAATTTTGATTATTAGAGTGAGTTTTGTTTATTTAATTTGAATTTTGTTGTTGTTGTTAATTTTTTTATTCTTAGTGTTGATGAATATTGATGCTTTGTTTTTGTTGTTAATTTTTAGTAGAATTATGATATTTTAAATAGAAAATTGAATAATTAATAAAATTTAGAGTAATAATTATAAATTATATAGTCATTTGCAATGTATTTGTATTGCTTTGTGTATGTTCTGCGACTGGATATTTTTTTATGTGTTATTTGCAGGTTTTTAAATTTTGGGATATATGAAAATACAGTCGTTATGCTGCCCAATTTTTTTTAGAATTAAAAATACTCAATAAAATTTATAATTTAAGAAATAGTGAATTGATAAGTTGTATAATATATTTTTAATCATGATTAAATCAAATTAACAATAACATTATGCAACCAAATTGTATAATGATATTTTGTAATTTTTGTTTGAAGGTTGAGTATTCGGTTTTTGTTGGACTAAAGAGATTGCTAGTAAGATATTGAAGGCATTGGTAAGTTGTTTTTAATTTTTCTGTATTTTTAAAAAAAAATTTCAATTTTTGAATAATTTATGTTTTTTTATATAAATAATATAATATTAATTTTAATAAAAATATGAAATTATTATATTAGATAGAATGTATTTATTTTTAGGTTTTCAAAATAAGTATTAGTAAAAATGATATTAGGAATTAGAAACTTGTTATATGATTAATTAGTATTTTTTCTAAAATAAATTCTATGTTGTTTTGGTGAATTTTATGTTTATTAAACATATTAGTAAACATATTTAATATTTTTATAGAATTGTAAAATTTAGATATATTGTCAATATTAGTAGAAGTACTCAATAAAATTTCTAATTTAATAAATAGTGAATTGATAAGTAAAATAATATATTTTAAAATTAACATTTAAAAAATTAACATTAACATTATGCAACTAAATTTTAATAAAAATAAACATTAATTAAATAATTTAAGTAATAATTAAATCCTAAAGTAAATAAATAAATTTTAAACAAATCTTAGAAATTTTGTTTAAATTAATCAAACTATTCAATAAAGCATAAATAAAATATGTAATTTAATAAATACTAAATTAATATGTAAAAAAATAATATTTGCTAGTTGTTTTTAATTTTTCTGTATTTTTTTTAATTTTTTTTCAATTTTTGAATAATTTATGTTTTTTTATATAAATAATATAATATTAATTTTAATAAAAATATGAAATTATTATATTAGATAGAATGTATTTATTTTTAGGTTTTCAAAATAAGTATTAGTAAAAATGATATTAGGAATTAGAAACTTGTTATATGATTAATTAGTATTTTTTTTAAAATAAATTCTATGTTGTTTTGGTGAATTTTATGTGTAGTAAACATATTAGTAAACATATTTAATATTTTTATAGAATTGTAAAATTTAGAGATATTGTCAATATTAGTAGAAGTACTCAATAAAATTTCTAATTTAATAAATAGTGAATTGATAAGTAAAATAATATATTTTAAAATTAACATTTAAAAAATTAACATTAACATTATGCAACTAAATTTTAATAAAAATAAACATTAATTAAATAATTTAAGTAATAATTAAATCCTAAAGTAAATAAATAAATTTTAAACAAATCTTAGAAATTTTGTTTAAATTAATCAAACTATTCAATAAAGCATAAGTAAAATATGTAATTTAATAAATACTAAATTAATATGTAAAAAAATAATATTTGTTAGTTGTTTTTAATTTTTCTGTATTTTTTAAATTTTTTTTAAATTTTTGAATAATTTATGTTTTTTTATATAAATAATATAATATTAATTTTAATAAAAATATGAAATTATTATATTAGATAGAATGTATTTATTTTTAGGTTTTCAAAATAAGTATTAGTAAAAATGATATATTTTAAAATTAAGATTAAAAAAAATTAACATTAACATTATGCAACTAAATTTTAATAAAAATAAAAATTAATCCTAAAGTAGTTAAATAAATTTTAAACAAATTTTAGAAATTTTGTTTAAATTAATAAAACTATTCAATAAAGCAAGCATAAGTAAAATATGTAATTTAATAAATACTAAAATAATATGTCAAATTTAAATAATTTTAATAATATTTACACTGAAATATATTATAGTTAGATATCATAAAACAACATAATTAACTTCAAAAAGCATAAGACGTTAAAAAAACATATTTAATTATATTTGCTTTTTTCTTTGGTAATAAGAAATTATTACCAAAGATATAATAGTGTTATTATCACCTAGTGATAATATTATATTTTTTTAGTGTTCATCACAAGAAGCACGTCCAGAGGGGTCAATAGCAGAAGGATATGTGGTTGATGAGGCATTAACATTTTGCTCCATGTACTTGAAAGGTGTTGAGACAAAGTTCAATCGTCCAGACCGAAATGTAGATGTTGGACCATCACTTAAAAAGATGTCAGTCTTTCGATCTCAGGGTCGTCCAATTGGTAAGAAATCATTGACAATTTTGGAAGATGAAGTGAAGAAAATAGCGGATTGGTATATTCTAAACAACTGCAATGAGATCTTGCCATATCTTCGGTAAGTAATTAAAGTAGTTCATCATTTCATTGCATGTTTATTATAACACTTATTAGTAGCTCTTAAATTAGTTGTTTTTGTTTTTTGCAGAGAGCATAGGGAAATTCTACAGACTAGAGGTGTTGAAAACCTAGACCAATTACATAGAGAGAAATTTCCTAATTGGTTTTATAATAAGATTTATCATCTTCGACAAACAGGATCCTTGGAAGTAGATGAAGAATTAATCTCTTTAGCAAACGGTTCTTCAACTCATGTTGCGTCGTACCCTGGGTGTGTTGTAAATGGAGTAAGATTTTTGTGTTATGACAGGGACAAGAATCGCAAAACTCAAAATAGTGGAGTCTCTGTAGCGGGTGTCAAAAATAGTACTTATTACGGCCAGTTGGAAGAAGTTTTAGTGATGTCTTATCTTTCTGGTTGTTCTGTTGTATTATTTAAGTGCAAATGGTTTGACACTAATCGGTCTTCAGGATTAAAGTTTGAGCAAAACATAACGAGTATCAAAACCAGTTCGGAGGCCTTCAAAGATGATAAATTTATCTTAGCAACTCAGGCTAACCAAGTTTTCTACATTGAAGACCTTAAAAATAAATCTCATTGGAAAGTCGTCCAAGAAGTGCATCACAGAAATGTGTGGGACATCCCACTAGTTGAAGAACAAGCGGAGGATGTAGAAGTAGATGTTATGCACGACACTAGTTCCTCTAATTTCCAATTATTCGTTGATCTTGGACCGTTGCCACAAATCAGCTTTGAACGTACAGGGGCTCCATTACAATTTGTTGAGATAGATAATGTTGCAATTGAGGAGGAGAGGGAGGAGGAAATGGAAGAAGAAGAGGAGGAGGAGGAAGAGGAAGTGGAGGAGGAGGAGGAGGAGGAGGTTGAATATGAAGATGATGAAGAGGAAGATGAACACATAGAAACCGATGATGATAGTGAAGATTATTATAGTGATAATTAAGTGGTAATTTTATAATATGTTGAAGTAATTATTTTTAACAATAAATAATTTTATATTGTCATTTTTAACTGATAAATGTAATTTTAATATCGATTAATTTGACAGATATGGCTGATGTTGTTGCTCAATCTCACGGGGGTGATGGTGGAGGATGCGATCCTCCACGTGGACCGTCAGATATCCCAGCTGATTGTGAACGAGGTAATACTTTACACATTGATATACTCCTTAAAATTTAACAATTAATCCATATTAATTTTAAAATTGAATTTGCATACAATAGCGCTTCCAAGTAAACGTGGACGCCATAAAGGATTGAACACGCGGGAAAAGAGGGAACAGTTGGGGCGTCCTCTCCCTCTCGAGTGGGATGTGCGGGGGAGAACATATAAAGAGATCGGAGAGTACAGCTCAAATTTCTCAAGAGAGCTCGGATTACTTGTTCGACAGTACACAGATCCGGACTGTCCTCAATGGTCAAAAGTACCAAATGCCTCGAAAGAAAGAATACTTGCACATTTGGAAGTAAGTAGTTTATGTATTTTTATGTTAATTCTCATTTTATGTTATATATCATATTTACTAATGAATGTTTGTAAATTAGGATGATTTGTTTGATATTGGGCGTACTAGATATGGAGAAGGGCATATGCCTGGGATCTTGAGAGGCATTGATACTTCGTGTGCTAAAAAGTATTCTGACTGGAAGTACGATATTAAAGAGCATTTAACGATTAATGGGCCACAAAATCGTTATGGTGGTTGCACGGATACGCAGTGGCAAAAAACAATTGATTTTTTCCGACGCCCAGAAATTACGGTATTAATTTCTTGCTAAACTTAACTATCTTAATTAAATATATTACTAACGATAACTTTTTGCAGAAACGTTCTGCGGTCAACAAGGAAAATAGAAGGAAACTGAAAGAGCTTAGCTATGGAGGTTCTCAGTCAATCCCAGCCTTACGCTATAAAAAGGTTAGTTAGTTAATTAATTATTTTTTATGTTATTTTTCTTATTTACGTTTAATTATTAATTTTATAAAAATATATGTACGTGACAGCGCAATTTAGAGACTGGGGAACTTGAGTCCATCCCGGATAGCTGGATGGATACTCACCATAAATCAGGCACAGGGTGGGTGACAGAGACAGCCAAAAATACTTGGGTACGTTAAGTTTTTTTAAACATTTTTCAAATTTTTAATTGTTTCAAAATTTTAATTACATTATACATTGTGTCACAGGAGGAATTGCGTGCATACCGCGACACACAGCAGACACAGGCAACTGATACTGAGAGTTCCACACCAGTTTCGAGTGCGCCTGAAGATGAAGACATATCTTTGGTACAAAATGTCTTCGGAAAACGACGGGGCCACCAGAAAGGATATGGACGTATCCTTAACATAAGGGACCGAACTCCATTTGATTTTCGTCCTTCACAAACTAGAGATGAAGAGTTGTCTGAGATGAGAGAGCGTCTTCGACAGTTAGATGAGCATGTCCGGACTCATTGTATCACCCCGGGATCTCAATCTGCCCCACCACCACCCGATGATCCCGATGTTGGAGCACCGACTCAGTAGGACTTATGTATGAATTTTATTACAATTGACTATTACATTATCATGTTTAAGACAAGTCTTTATTTTGATTCAGCGAATATACTCTTATGTTTTTATTTATATCTTTAATATAAGTTTTTAAATTTTATTCTATTTTTTATTATATTTAATTCAAAATAAATAAATAAATAAATATAAAAAAAATTGGGGAAAAGTCTATACCGATGACATTGTCCTCGGTATATACTACCAAGATGTCGGTATATACCAGTACGATGACAAATTGGGGTTGGTTTTACCGAGGACATTTGTCACTTTCTACCGAGGACAATGTCACTTGAATTTTGTTTCAAAATAAATTATAACAGATCCTTCTTGACGTAATAAATAAATATCAGTGTTTATAGCATGCCCGTACGTGTAACTTTGAAGAAGAAAATACTTACCGCGATGTGACCAAATGCTTGCCTTCAAGATTGCTCATTACACGTCAATATATGTATATATAAACACTGCGATATGTTTGTCAAAATAATTTGCATAAAAAATTACTAGACCTATAAAAGAAATATGAATAAATATGTATTATATATAGAGTGAGAAATATGAAGAACACTCACCAAGAGGCTAGGCAATTCAGTTTGTGGGTGTGGTGGCGAAGAGCAAGGTGACTAGATATATTGATATATATATATACATACATATATAAAACAATGTACCTTTTCATTACTTTCTTTCACTGTCTTAATATTATTGGAGTGAGAAGGAAGGAAAAATAGAAAGCATCCTAGTTAAAACTTTCTTCTTTTTCATTCACCCTTCAATGACAATTTACTTTTTTTTACTCAGGATTTTCTCTTTTATCCTGTTGCTCTTGTTTCTTGAGTATCTATAATATCATCACTCTTGGGAGGTGTTGTGGGGCCTTGCTACTTTAGGTTTAGGTTGGTGCTTTTCCTTTGTGTATATAATATAAAGATTATAATATAATTATAAGGGCTGCTATTTGACATTTTAAGGTGTCTAACACCACATAATGTGACAACTCGCGATTGGTTAGCGATACCCTATAATATTTATTAATTCAAATATGTGAGACTCGATATTAAACTGCACTAATAACAGTATGTCGCTTACTTGTGTTGTTGGCCACCAATGATGTTCCTTAGCAATTCTCTATAATTATATATTATTCTCCTGTGTTGGTGCTATTTAGAACACATATAATAGAGATAAGAATTAAACTTATTAAAGCGTGTTTGATGTGATTTTTTTTTCTTTTTGTTATGTTTTTAAATAATAAGCTATAGAACAAAGATAACTGTATGACTACTTCACTTTATTATTGAGTGATCGATCATACGCTTGAAAATTCCGAACAAAAATCACAGATCCGTATAGTATAGAAACATATTATATCTATTAGGAAAAAGAAAAAAGTAAAAGGGGTGGACAATAAAGCAAAAAATTGGTAATGTAATAATAGTAATTATTATGTTAGGGAATAATTATTATGTTAGGGAAATAAAGGAGTGTCAGTAAGTACTCTTTCGGAACTTTTTTGCATATGATTCGTTACCTTGAAACCTTGCCATTAACCCTTGTACTCTTCGCTATCCACTTTGGTCCATTTTATAAAACTTTTGTTCATGGTGTATAAATTAATGGTACCGTTTAATGATATCATTAAAGACTGGTTCAAGATTGTCTTGTGCATGAGCTTTGTTTTTTTTGTTTTTTTTTTCACCTTTTGCATTGAAGTCCATAATATTCTAATATATAGAGGATTTCTCTGATAACAATGTTTTAATCATTATTAATAAAGTGGGATTGGTCTTGGATGTTGATTTTAATGGAAACGGTATGACCAAACAATTTAAAGTTGAGCTGAAAGCTTCTCAACTACTCTTCGTGTGTTATGCCTATTTTTTGACCTAATACATCGATTTATCGCAAGAAGAATAATTATGCTAAGAGAGAATCACATAACTTTTAATTATGCCACGATCTACTATATATGCAACTAGAATTATACTATTATATGCAACTTGACTATTTTGCATCAACTAGGAACCTATTTTTGTACCTTTATTATTGGAGTGTTGTTATATAGTATTTTAAGTTTAAGTTGTCTACTATTATATAATATAACATATAATAATTGATGTAATCTAATATACATGAAATCCTATATTAAATTAAATTAATTATGGTATCTCATATTATTTGGTGTTAGCCTACCATAACAATATTCTTATTCTTATTATTATTATTATATAACACATACATATATTATGATTCAGTCAAATTAAAGAGGCCCTTGTCAATTAAAGTGTCATTGTAGCACTTCTGGGCCAAAAAAGAAGTGGTACATATCTAACCCTAGTCCATGCGACGCCCCAGAAGTGGTCATAAAACGAGCCACTCTTCTGTCGGACCAAGAAATCGACATCAAAAACATCTAGTTTGGTCAATACAACATCTTCAAGAATAGCTGGGAGTCCTTTGTCGTTACTGCATGACTGGAAAACGTTCGAGCAGCCAACCTCTATATATATATATATATCCTAAGACGTATTTCAAAATTGATACTGGGAAGCCTAGTTTCAAAAGTTTAGTGACTGCTATTGTTGAAGCGACGAATGTTCATAAAAGTCAACAGGTTGCAGAACAAAGTGTTACATCTTTATTTTTCTCCTCTCTAGTAGTGCTTTGAGAGAGAATTGTCATCTTTGGGCTCTTCTTTTTTGCTTTATTGATAGTGTGAAGATTTGTGTGGGTGTAATTTTATTTATATTATATAATTTAATAATTTAAATTTTTTTTAGAGTATAAGAAACATATATTGAGTTGGAGACAAGTAAGAAATTATATTTCATACATTAAAGGCACTACTATAGAATGGGAGTTTCATGACTCCATATTGGAGTTATCGAAGGTTATTATTAACTGGTAATATTGGAGAATGATATTTCAAAGGAGTTCATTTATTGGGACTAAGCGTCGCCAACTTTCATGAGCGAGTGAGTGAAATACTGTGCTTTGATCATAACAAGTATTATACTATGTAATATGTATAATCACTATAGTAGAGGATCCGAATCATCAGTGATTAATTATACTGTATAATAATATTTAATCATATAATAATTCACAAGAACGAAAACCCATTTGATAGATAGATTATAGCTAGTGAGCTAGATTAAGCGTCCTTCCAATTGACTGATAAACAAAGCAAAGAAAGCCACATATGCAAATATAATAAAGACATGGGAAATTCTCTAATACCGTATGTTTATGCTATTACAAGGCTAAGGATAATATTATGAGTTGACATGTATGCTATGTTCATTCTCTCGTGTCTTATTTTCTTGTCCCTTATTCTCTTGTGCCTTTTTGTTCTTTATAAAACGTCGAAATCCTCGTTGCAAAGATGCAGCCGCAAAATAATTCATGCTCCCAGAGATGGATTCATTGGTTTTGTTGTATTTGTAGAACTTGGGCCAACAAATGTAGAGTACATGCTTCAACTCAATTTCCATAAGAGCAAAGGCTTCAACTTTGGTTTGAGATTTGACATTTGCAATGGAGAGTGGAAAGTTATTATATGAAATTGAGTTGAACCTCCATTCTATGAGTTCATTTCCATAATAATCACCTTTTTGAAGACGGTTTGTAAGACTAGTATTGCTTCCGAAGGTCCAAACAACGCCTTGTGTGATGAAGAGCACCATATCAAGAGGCTCTCCCTCTCGAATGATATAACTTTTCTCCGAATATATGACTGGCTTTAGAAATTCGCAAATTGTTCTATAAACACCTTCATCCATGTTTTGAAACAGTGGAACCTATAAATAATCAATACACAGTAACATATTATAAATTAAATTAAAGATAAAACATAATGACAAATATATAGAAACTTACCTTTTTTAACAAAGGGAAACAAATGTGTTCCTTAATGGATTTTCCTAGTGTCGATGGAAGAATATGCAAAAGATGTTCGATATCCACATCTCTTCCTTTTTGCAATCTCAACTTTGCGTATTTCATAATGCTTGTCTCCATATCTTGGCAAATTCCATTTTTTGATATCCAGAACTCTGCCTTTTGTTGAAGCTCATGCTTTTCCACATCCATTATTTTGGTTACCCATGCTGAGAATGTCTATACATAACAAAACAAATAAAAGTAAGCATATATATATATATATAGTTAATTCAACATCATCAAATCCAAGCAAGCTTGCCTAATTATGAGCTATAGATATTCATTTACGAACCTCATTCTTGTGTTGCTTATAATCAACATGCTCTTCAAGTAGGGAAAAGAGATGGTTGACATCAAAATCTTTCTCTTGTCTAATTGTTCGTCTTAGGTATCTGTCGATGACTTTCTTTTTATACGGTGGAAGTTGATGGGCTTCTAGATAAGAATTTATTTCTTGTTGTATGCTGCTTATCTTTCCCCTATATGTCAATATATATATATATGTGAAATTAAATCCCCACATGAGCTAACCTGTCAATCAAAATAACAGACAAACAGAAAACAGTTATACATCTCAGCCATTCTTTATTCCACAACTCATAACTACCAAGGATCAAAGTTTTAGAACCTCACCTATAAATATGAGACCCATTCCTCTCGTGAAAGTCAAGTTGAGAAAGAATTGTTCCAAAGCTCCATTTTATGTCGTTTTAGATTCAGGAAAAGAGAAAGGAAAAACAAGAGAGAGTTTCAGTGAGAGAAAACTGTACACAAAAAAGGAAGAAACAGAGAAGAAACCAAAAGAAATTTGTAAAGCAAGAGGATTACCTTTCAGGCTGTGATCTGGATTCCTCCATTACTGTACTCGATTATTCATTGTAGTGGAAAGGCTGAGCTAATCTCTGAGGCGAGCTCAACGAGGACGTAGCCCCAATTGGTGGTGAACCTCGGAAAATTTTCTGTGTGCCCTTCTTCTCTTCTTTCCTCTTTGTTTACTTCTTTGATTGATCTGGTATTTGATTTGTTGTTGAGCCCTAACTTTCGGTTCTATCTGGTTTTTTACTTGTGTTAACTAATAAAGGAGATATGCTCTGAAAAGAATAAAAGATATACTGGGTTAGATATCATTTATAAAGTAAAAACAGTAAAGAAAACCGCGACTAAAGTTTTTGTCATATTCTTGTATTGAGTGAAAGGTCAGCTTTGACCTTGTGGTGTCTAATATTTTATTGAGTTAGTGTAGGGTCAGTTGGGTAATACCTACAGTGGTATTAGAGCCAGGTTTCTTGGCTGGAAGGTTCAACTCAGAGGTGACACCAAGATTCTATAAGATTGGAGGAAGAAGATCCCCAAGTGGCAGGAGACAATCAAGAAGAGTTTCAGGATATTTTATTATCCAAACCTACTGAGAATTCTAAACCTTTATCTCTTTTAAATTCTGAATTTACTAACATAAGCAATATTAAAGTAGACATTGACAAGTTTGATGAGTCTGGTGATTACAGAATTTGGAGAAGAAAAATCAGATCTTTACTTGCACAACAGAAGCTATTAAGGGTGTTAGAGGAACCAATTGAGTGGCCAGAGGGTACAACCAAGATACAGCAAGAAGAATACCTAGAAACAGCTACAGGGATCATTGTCTTCAATCTTTCAGATGCAATAATAAGATTGGCAGATATAGAGGAAACACCAGCTAAAATCTAGAAGAAGTTGGAGGAGCAATTCCAACAGAATTCACTCACAAACAAGATTTTCTTGAAGGAAAGAATCTTTGGGTACAAGATGAGTCACTCTAAGACTTTAGAGCAAAATCTTGATGAATTTTTAAGAATGCACATTGAGCTTGCAAATTCAGGGGAGAATGAGGCATTGAGTGATGAAAACCAAGCTATCATTATTCTAAATTCTCTACCAGATTCTTATAGGGAAGTCAAGACAGCCATAAAGTATGGTAGAACAGAAATCACATTGGAAGAAATGATTTCAGCACCCAAATCAAAGGAGCTTGAAATGAAGAGCGAGAAGTTGGGCTCATCAAATGGGGAACTTAATCTAAGTCATGGAAAACCACATCACAGAAAGCAACATCATCACAGAGGACGAAGTCATAGTCGCGGATGTAGTAGAGGCCCAAACAATGGAAGAGGCAGGTAACAATCTAAGGGTCCTAGGGATCCAAATGGCTGTTTCTATTGTGGCAAACCAGGGCATGTGAAGAGGGACTGCTACCTATGGCAAAGAAAGAACAAAGGCAGATCTGAAACACAAGACTCAGATTCACAAAAATCAGATTTTCACTTTAATAAACACAAGGACAAACCATCTGCTAACCTAAGTGATGGCTATGACAGTGGCGAAGTTTATGTGGCAGCTACCGAATTCAAAGATGATTGGATTCTTGACTCAGGTTGTACATTTCATATGACTAACACTAAGAATGTTTTGACTGATTTCAGGGATTCAAAAGATGGAAAAGTCATACTAGGCAACAACCAATCATGTCAAATAGAAGGTTCAGGAACAGTAAGTTTTAAAATGTTTGATGGGGTGATTAGATCTCTCACAGGGGTCAGGTATGTTCCTAAACTTGCTAGAAATTTAATTTCTATAAGTGTATTAGATGACATGGGAATTGTAAGTAAAATTGAGGCAGGAACTATGAGACTAAGCAAGGGAGCTATGACAATTATCAAAGGCCATAAACATGAAGGATTGTACTACTTACAAGGAGAACCTTTGATTCAATGCAACAACACAGTAGCTCAATCACCTGAAGATCTAAAGGCTGTCCTATGGCATAGACGATTGGGCCACATAAGTGAAAAAGGGTTACAAATGATGAGTGAGCAGAATTTACTTGGAAATGGTAAGGTTAGTAAGGTTGATTTCTGTGAGTCTTGCATCCTAGGTAAGCATCATAGACTTAAATTTAAAAATGGTTTGCACAAGACTAAGAAAATACTAGAATATGTTCATTCAGATCTTTGGGGGCCTAAAAAATTATCTACTTTTGGGAGCTGTGTTTATTTTATGTCCATTATAGATGATTATTCTAGGAAAGTATGGGTTTTTCTACTTAAACATAAGAGTGAAGCATTTCAAAAATTTACTCAATGGAAAATTTTAATGGAAAACTTAACTAATCATAAGGTCAAGACCCTAAGGACAGATAATGGACTAGAATTTTGTAATGATCAATTTGATAATTATTGTAAAGAGACAGGTATTCAGCGACATATAACAGTAAGGTTAACACCACAACAGAATGGTGTTGCCGAGAGAATGAACCGAACCTTAATGAATAAGGTTAGGTGCTTACTAATCCAATCTGGATTAGCAAAAGGATTTTGGGGAGAGGCTTTTTAACAGCAGCCTATCTCATTAATAGATGCCCATCTAGTGCTATAGACTTCAAAACACCAGAAGAAATGTGGTCTGGTAAGCCACCTGATTTGTCAAATCTGAAGGTATTTGGTTGTGCAGCCTATGCACACCAAAGTGTAGGAAAGCTAGAACCTAGAGCACTTAAATGTGTTTTTCTAGGTTATCCCGAAGGTACAAAAGGTTACAAGTTATGGGTAAGGGAAAATTCTGGTATGAAAACAAAAGGTTACAGGTTCCGACTAAATACACTTTTAGATACAACAAATTGTAATTTTTTTATGACTAATAGTTTTAATTATGGATTTTTTTATCCTCTATCTCCTTATATTAAATGTTTACTTTTATATTTTATCTTTTATTTTAGTATTTATAATATTCTCTTAAGCCATGATGTATATTTATATTCATCCCCTTAATTTTAACAGTATGATTTGACAGTTTTTTTTTAAAGAAAAAATATTATGTATCTCTTTTATATAATAAGGGTATAGGATAATGGAAATTCTTGTTTTTAAAAATTTTTATTTTTTTAATGTTAACTTTAACATAATATTTTTATATTTAATGTTAGTTTGTAAATACTTAAATTTAAATAAAATAAAATAAATAATGAAAAAATTAAAATATGATATTTTTGAGGTATTTTACGATGATAATTATTTTAAAATAATAAATAATTAAACAAATTAAAATAAGATATTTTTGAGATATTTTACAATGATAATTATTTTAAAATAATAAAAAATTAAAAAAATTAAAATATGATATCTTTGAGTTATTTTACAATAATAATTATTTAAAAATAATGAAATCATATATTTTATAACTTAAATAAAATTTAATTAAACTTAAATTCACTTATTAATATAATATCATATTAAACATATACTATAATCTATTGTGAATTACCAACAAATTTCTTTTTTAAAAAAAACTAGCAACAAACTTAAATTAAAAATCACGTATAATATTTAATATCACATTAAACATATAATATATAATCTATTGTTGTCACTCTCAAATTCAAAAACCGGAACAAACATAAACTTAAACAAAAATAAATAAATAAATAATTTAAAATAGAATATTCTTTTAAAATTTAGATGACATTAATATAAATTTAATAAAAATAATTAATAATTTCTATAAATAAAACTAAACAAATGTGTATATTGTACGTTGCTTGTATCTAGTATGAATATAAAAATAGCTTGTTTTCAATAATTTATAATCTGTTTATATATGAATTATTGTTCTATCATTTGGTTGATTTAATTTGTCTTTCCTTTTCTCTTGGAGCAATGCTACACATATTTTAATTAGACATTGTGATGAGTATTTTTTTTCAATCATATTTATATGTGTGCAACCAAAAACAAAGTAATAATACTTTTCTTATGCTATAACATACCCACTTTCAAACTCATTCCTATGAAGTCAAAACTCTTACTATGGAAAGATGATCTTTATTTATGACATAATACAAACAACCATGTATGTATGTATATAAATGTGTAGAAGAAAAAATTGCTTACCGCAATGCGGGGAAACCCTTGCCTTCAAGATTGTTCATAACTCAATATATATGAAAACTGCAATTAATCTGCTTAATAATTGTTGAAATAATATAAATACATGTGTATAAATATTAGAAAAAGAAGGATGAAAACACTATTATATATATACTAAAACTTCTGTTCAGGTGTGCCGAAGAGCAAGGTGAGAGTCTGCTAGTGCATGGACCAGCAGCTGCCCTCCATATACGACTTCAGAAGACAAGTAGAGCCAAAGGTACGTAGAATATTAATCCATTGTTTGATAAATGTCTATTAAAATACAAAATTGCAATTTGAGAAGGTGAAGGATTGGACCTTTCTACGTAACTCCATATATATATATAAATATATATATATATATATATATATATATGCTTATAAAAGTCAACAGTCGAGTCAACTATGATGAAACTTCTATGCATATTATCTTTTTTAAATTCCGAAGAAAAATCACAAAAAAGAAAATGAAAGCAAAACAAAATGGCGGCTAACACAATAATTATATTAATAATGTGATGGAATAATATGTGAAATAATATTTTTAAACTAATATAAAAATATTATTTCACATTATTATATATATAAAAAAATTGATCACAAAGTAAGAGTATGATATACAAAATTAACGGTAGAATTCATAATATATCTTGAAAAAATAATTATTTTGCCAAATATTAGTTGATAGTTACCCAATTATTTATTTAATTTTGAGAGATTATGTAACATCTCAAATTCTCTAATACGGCTTAGTACCTTGATTAGGATGTCAAAATGACAATAATAGGTTTATTATATTATTATGTGTAAATATGCATAATTATGTGAGATATATTATTATATAATTGTATTTGCATGCATATGGATCCGTTTCTTATTAGAATGACATTTTAGTAATTTTGTCTGTTGATGACATATTTGGATATTTGTGTGTTTATGAATTGAGTCCACATTATTATGTGGATATATTTGAGTTATTCAGCACGGGGCGATCCTAGAAAGCAAGTTAGCAATTTAGTCTAAACGATGTCAAATACCCGGCTCAAAAAAATTTTAATACATAAACATTTAGTGGCTTAATCACATGTTTAGTCCGAATGACTTGTTTAGCAAGTCCAGCATTGATTTTAAACACAATTGGTAACAGACCCTAATTAGCAGGGCATTACAATTTTAGCACAATCAGTGACACTAGACATGGTCAAATGTGTCAAGTCTCATACCTAGTATTCTAATTAATGGATAATTACCAAATTATTTTTCAAATTAAGAGAAACTAGCTTAGATGTTGGGAATTATGAGAACAAATGAAGTGGTTTCTTCTTTAGTAGGAATGTCACATGTGGTTGAGTTGGATATTAGAGGATGTTAGTAAAATTAGTGATGCTATACATAGTCAAATGTTTCAAATCTCATACCTAGTAACCTAATTAGTAGATAACCAAATAAGTTCTCAAATTTTGAGAGATTAGCTTAGAATTTGCGATTTGTGAGTACATATGATGCGATTCATTCATTAGTAGGGCTCTTAAGTGTCTAAGACGGATGTTATCCCCATTTCCTGCATGGGCTCTGGGCCTTCGTCTTGGCCCGCTGTCAGAGGGCCAGCTCGGCCCGTGGGCCCGGCCCAAGGTCTCTTGGTACTGAGAGTGCCCTAGGGGACAGGCATGGATCGGGGACTCGAGACTGGGCCCGTGGGAGTGTCCGGGATGCGCCTCCGGGATCGTCCTCGACGAGGATGGTCCGGGCGATGCCCCGAACACCCGGACCATCGCGGCCTACGCGTCCTGGTCCCGGACCCTGATATGGTCCGGGCTTATGGTAAATGGAGCGGGCCAACGGTAAACGGACCTGGGTCACCTGATCCCCAGTTGAAGGGGCCAAGCGTCCAGGACCTTGAAGCCGCCTCATTCCGCGTGGGAGTTGTCCCCACTTGTCGCCTGCAGAAAGGGTCACCTCGGGATTGCACACTTATGTGTCAGGATTGCGCAGCCAAGTACTCTGACTGGTCTTGTCTCCTCAATTATTTAAGATTAAGTAAAAAAAAATTTTAATCTTAAATTATTGCTTGGATTTTAAACAAAATTACTTAATCTTTAATTGAAAAAAAGTAGACAAAATGATAAATAGGAAGATTTTAATAATAATAATAATGAATTAAAAAATTTGAGGATATTAACAATAAAAAATTAAATTTAAATTTAAAAAAATGTATTTTTCATACTTAATCTTAAATTGAAAAAAAAGTTTGATTTTTTTATTAAAAAAATGTAAATTTTATTTTTTGTTAAATTGAAAAATAAATTGAAAATTATTTTAAGAATATTAACAATGTGGACAAATCATGTAGTGTCACGTGTCATTTGGCCAGTCAACTTTAACATTTACTTATTTATTACTTTTATTTTAAAATTAATTTAATTATACATTAATTTCATTTTGTAATTTTTTATTAAATTCTTCAATTTGTATACTTAATCAATAAGAATTTTATTATATTTATATTTTACTTAATTATATTTTATTAAATCATTTATATTTTTAACTTTTTCAATTACAAAACATCTAATATTAATGTTAAAATTAATTATTAATTATTATGATTGGTAATTTTATTTTATTTAAATTATAGTTAAAATTTATTTTTTTGATGAATTTTTAATTATACTTACATTTTTATTTAATTAATTATTAAACTTTTATTAATTTTACTAACTCTAACAAAATTTGGGCAGCATAACGGCAATATTTCAAACTATCCCAAAAATTGAAAAACCTACAAATTAAACACATATATACCCAGAATATTCCCAGATCATACAAAACATATATATACATTAAGAAATACATTAATTTACATATATACAAATATTTAACCACAAAAAAACATATACCAAAACTGATTGTTTTATTAATACAAAAAAAATTATTAAATACATATTTACAAAAATATCAAATTTAATATAAAACAATTTTAAAATATAAACATACATTATTAATCTGGTTTTTTTAAGTTCATACTTTAACTAAAATACATATATCGCAAAATACAATATAATAAAAATTAACAAGCAAAATTAAACAAATACATATAACACATTAAAATAAAAAAAATACATATTCAAATCTGTTTTTTTAATTTTACAAAAAAAATTATAAATACAAAAAACATATATTATAAAAGTAACTTAAATATAGTTGTTATTAAGAGAAACAAATACATATAAATCATTAAAATAAAAATTAATTTTGACGACTATATTTTTTGTAATTAATGTTAATTTTCCTAAGACTAACAAAATGTGGGCAGCATAACTACTATATTTTAAACTATCCCAAAATTTTATAAAACCTGCAAACTACACACCCGCCCAGCTCTATCAGCAGGCCCTTTCTTTTGCAATACTTAATAAGGTCTCTCATGGCCCAATTATTATTACAGCGTTCTCCACCATAGAATTCGGCCTTCGGGGTCAACCCGGCGGCTTCTATGAGGAAGGCGGCGCAAAGGAGGCTCGAGGGCTTGTTAAGGAAAGCGGCAAGGGCCGACGAAGGGGGGAAAACGAAAGGCGTTTTCTGGTCCCCCCTGAGCCGGGGGGTGTGCCACGACGAAACAAGGGAATGAAAGGCCGCTTTGCGTTGGAAGCTCTTTACCCTCCCCACAATGATGGCTCTGTTGTCTTGGGGAGCGTTGAAGCTTGCTTCTGCTCTAGAGATATTACTAGATCAATATACAGAATATTCTCAGAGCATGCACAACATAAACGCATATTTACTTAAAATTTCTAAAATATTTTAAAATTTGATTTTTAATTGCTAAAATTTAATCTTATTATAATACCAAATCTAATCTCATAATCTTAAGATTAATCGAATACTAATTAAATTAATTTCTAATTATGAGATTATATTAGATCATCTAATGTAATAATTTTACTATACTATCATGCACAACATAAAATTTGATTTTTTCTTGTACCTCTTTTTCTAAAATTTAAAACAGAAAATAAAAATAAAAAAAAAACAAAAAACAAAAATTAAATCATATATAAACAGAAATAAATAAATAAAATAAATAAAAAATAAGAAAATACAAAACAGAAAATAAAAACATAAATATAAATATAAACATATACATTTTAAAACATATATAAATATATATATCGGTTTAAATATATATATATATTAGTTTAAATATATAATATATATCAGATTATATCACTACAACAAAATAGGCATTTAATGGCTATATGGGGGAGACATTGTAGACATTTGATGTCTCCCCCTAGGGAAGACGTTGTTGCAGGGGCCATCTAAAGTGACCCTATGACGTCTCCCATGGGGAGACTTTGTAGACATCCAACGTCTCCCCCTGGGAGACGTCATAGGTTGTACACGTACACCCTATGACGTCTCCCAGGGGGAGACGTTGGATGTTTACAAAGTCTCCCCATGGGAGACGTCATAGGTTTTTGTATTTTTTTTTTAAAAAAATTAAATAATTATTTTCAGTATATTAATTAATAGAATTAAATATATTAATTTTTTTTGAAATAGAATTAAATATATTAATTAAAAAATCTAAATTATATACAAATTTAAATTTTGAATTTTCATTAATAAAACTGAAATGTGTATATCTAATATGTTTTTGCTAGCTAAATATACAAAATTGTAATATTTGTTGTTAAACATACAAAATTAACAAATATTACACTAGCTAGCTAAACACATAGTAAGAAAGAAAAAGTAAAAGTAAATGACAAAAACCTAATATGTGGGACGATGACTTTGAATTATCGGTAGCATATGGTTCGCCCAGTGTTGTCGCATTTCATTAATCTGTGCTTGTGTATATGGCGTAGTGTTTAGCTACAAAAAATACAAAGTAAAATATATTAGTTAATCAATTATTTGATTATATATACTTTAATAATAAATAAATTATTAACTTTGTATAAATTTATATACATACCTCTTTCTTCAAGTAACGTCCAGGTCGTGAATGTTCAATGTAATCCTTGAACATTCTCATCATATAATATCCACATGCCACATTGTCTGGTTGATGCGGACACTAATATTTAAATAAAATATCAAGCAATTAATATAAAAAAATATCAGTAAAATTCAAGTATAATTAAAGTCGTGGTTACTTACTTTCGGTTGCACAATTTCTATATTATTTGGAATCTCGGGAGGTTTTGGTAGACTGGTCAGAAAAAGGTTGAAAGCATTGACTATTACTGCCACAATTTCTTCACGGTTTTCCAGTTCTGAGTTCACCGGATCACAACAACAAACGTAATATGCATATGGGGCCAATATAATCAACATCCAATGATCACTGCACAAGAAAAACAATACTTGGTATAAGTCTCCAACGCAAATGTTATAAGGACTAAGTATCTGGCAGTAACAAATTTTTGAACTTACCCATGGTTCCAGGGGACAATCATAAGTTGCTCACTTGATCTTAATTGACGACAGCGCTTGAACAGACCTTGAACACGCTCTTCAAATGAACTTCCTTTAGTGGCTACAACATTAGGATTGACAAATAAAAACTTATTTTGGCGCCCTTGTTCTACCAAAAAATTGTATAACAACCTATTAAAAAAAGAGTAGTAGTCAAAAATATAATTTAGGAAATTTGTTGTTAAAATAAATCAAATAAGAAAGGTTAAGTAAAAAAATTGTGAGATACCTCATGTAGCAAACAACAACTCCTTGTCCAATCTTTTCCATTCGAATAAATTGAAGTATGTCCTCTTTGCATATGTAAAGACTTGAAATATCCTGACCGAATACATCCTCATCTATGCCTGGATTGACACAGTCATCGTCATTCCAACGAGATATAATATTGTATATCTGTTCCAAAGGACTGGTGTCTTGTGTTAGAGGATCACTCAAACGTTGTGTTCTTTCTCGGGGTCGTTGTGTTGAAGGAGCAATTGGTCGTTCTGATATGTTATTACTTCTAGAACAAGTCTGTAAAATAATATTAATAATTAGAAAATTTACAAACAAATTGAAATATATAATAACAAATATGATTATATAAACATGATACATCACATGTTCATGTATATCATCAGATACGATGACCAATTCCTTAGGCCATGATATAGGATGCCCAATAGCCTGAATGACTATGTACATATGTTGATCAGGTTTTGCATAAGGAAGAGGTGTCGCCGGCTTAATAGCGTCAGTAATCACCACTTGGTAGTTGTTACCCAGCTCTTTGTCAATGAGCTTGCCTGATGCAACAATATTGGATAGCGAACCAATGGCTAACTGACAACTAGGTACCTGCACATTATAATAAGTAGCATTATGTATATGTGTGTATGCATGTACATACATAGTCATTTTTAACTATCAAATTGAAATTACCTCAGTCAAAAATGGTACTGGTGGTTCAGGCTGATAGTAAGATGGTGCTGGTGGGTCAGGCACATAGCAAGATGGCCCTGGAGGGTCAGGCACATAGTAAGATGGTGCTTGTGGGTCGGGCACATAGTAAGATGGTCCCGGTGGGGTTGGAACTACTGGTGGGACTCCAATATTGGATCCTGAACCACTCTGTTGGGCCATGAAAGATCTCAACATTTCCTCTTGTTTACGAAAACGTTCTTCTAGACGCGCTTCTTGTTGACGATGTCGTTCTTCTTGTTGACGAAGTCTTTCCTCAAAATCATTTCTCATAGCGCTAGCCGAAACCGTGTCTTTCGATTTCCCTTTCATTTTGGTAGGTTTCGGAGTATCCCAAAACAATGCGAGGGACACACCGTAACCTTTAGCCCGAACACGCCCTCGTGGCTCGGGGGTGCCCAATGCCCTCGCCAACACATCATCAGGGCCTTGGGGTTCCCATTGACCCTCCTCAATGAGTTTTCGATAATGAGCCTGTAAAATAAAAGTAATTTATTTAAGTTAGTTATATTTAAAATAAATAGATTATATAAGTTCAATATATATATAAAAACTTACAATGTTTTTTTGAACCTCAGCTGTCTCTCCAATAAGTTCTCCTTCTTTATTCTTCGGTCGACCCATTGTCCATAAATCAGCTCTATCAATATCAGATAATTGTTGCCCAGTCTGTTGTTGAAGCATCTCTTCCACACGCACGTAGCCTCCTCTAGATAGGTTGTGGTTGTATTTGTTCATTCTTCGAGCCATGTATTCGGAACAAAATTCAACTGCCTCTTCAGCAATGTAACATTCCACAATGCATCCTTCTGGGCGACTTCTATTTCTGACATACCCCTTAAGAATCTTCATATATCGTTCAAATGGATACATCCATCTTAAATAAACGGGACCACAAAATCTCAATTCTCTAACCAAGTGAACTGTAAGATGAATCATTATATCAAAAAAGGAAGGTGGGAAGTATTTCTCCAGCTCACACAAGACCTCAGCAATTTCATCATGTAACTTGGGTAACTTAATAGGATCAATCACCTTACAACACAATGACTTGAAAAATAAACATAACCTTGTGATAATCTCTCGAACTTTTTGAGGTAAGACAGAACGAATTGCCACTGGTAGCAAGTGTTGCATTAGAATATGACAATCATGAGATTTCATACCACTCAAAGTACAACTTTTCATGTCTACCAATGACCTTATATTTGATGAATAGCCATCTGGAACTTTTACATTAAATAGACAGGAACAAACTTCCTTCCTTTCATCTTTAGTGAGGGTGTAAGCAGCAGGAGGCAAGTATGTTCGTCTCTTATCTATTTTCGGAGTTAATCCTTCACGTATACCCATTGCAGCCAAGTCTTGTCTAGCCTTAATTCCGTCCTTAGTTTTCCCAGGAATATTCAACAAAGTTCCAATCAAACTATCACATACATTTTTCTCTATGTGCATAACATCTAAATTATGGCGTACAAGTAAGAATTGCCAATATTCAAGCTCGAAAAAAATAGATTTCTTTTTATAACAACTTTTGGGCTCTTCCACAACCTTAGCCTTCCCACGACCCTTCCGCTTTGTAGGTGTACGAACTTTAGGCTTACCTAACTTAAACATGATTTTAGACATCTTCTCAAGTACTTCACTCCCATTTACAGGTTGAGGAGCCTCCTCAAACTCTTGTTTGCCGTTGAATGCCTTTTTCCAAGTTCGATATTTATGCGTACTAATCAAGAACTTCCTATGACCCATATAACATACTTTTCAGGAGTGTTTTAAGTATTCAGAACATGTTTTTTCTTCACAAACAGGACAAGCCTTATATCCTTTCACACTAAACCCGGATAAATTTCCATAAGCAGGAAAGTCATTGATAGTCCACAACAATACAGCTCTAAGATTAAATTCTTCCTGCCTGTACGCATCATAAACCTTAACCCCTTCATCCCACAAAGTTTTCAAATCATCGATAAGAGGCGACAAATATACGTCGATGTCATTGCCAGGTTGTTTAGGTCCCGATATCAACAATGTCAACAAGGTAAATTTTCTCTTCATGCACAACCATGGGGGTAGATTGTAAATGACAAGCATAACAGGCCAACAACTATACTTACTACTAAGAGAAGTGTGTGGATTAATCCCGTCAGTCGAAAGACCTAAACGAATATTACGAGATTCATTTCCAAAACAAGGCCACTTCAAATCAACCCTCTTCCAAGCTAGGGTGTCAGCTGGATGCCTTAATTTACCATCATTTATTCTCTCATTAGCATGCCACGATAAATTTTTAGCATGTTCAACATTTCTAAACAACCGGATGAAATGAGGAATAGGAGGAAGGTACCATAAGACCTTGGCGGGTACTCCTTCCTTGACATCCTCACCATTTCTTTTCTTTTGCCATCGTGACTCACCACAAGTAGGACACATTTTTGCATCTGCAAAGTCATTCCGATATAACATGCAATCATTAGGACATGCATGAATTTTTTCATATTGCATGCCCAATGAGCATAATGTTTTCTTTGCTTCATAAAATGAAGTTGGCATTTCATTACACTTCGGCAACAAATCATTCAAAAAACAAAGTAGATCAGTCATCCCTTTATCACTCCAACCGTGTTTAGCTTTCAAATTGTACAACCTAAGGAGTGCGGATAACTTTGTAAATTTTTTACAACCGGGGTAAATCGGTTTCTCAGCATCACTAAGTAGTGTCTCAAACTTATCTGGGTCTACTCCGGATCCATAATGTGCGTCATCAATCATATCATCTAATGCATCACAATTCTCCTCTACTATATTCCTCCTTACTTCATTGGGTCTACTTGGTGGAGTTGGCGCGACATGCATTCTCTCCCCATGCATATACCAAACCGTGTAACTTTTGTCGATTCCATTGAAAAATAAGTGTTGTTTGATCTTACTAAGATCCATTTTCCTTACATTTCCACACTCAATACATGGGCAACGAGTAAATTTTAAGTCTTTCACATTCTCCGAACAAAATCTTAAGAATAAATCGACCCCGTTTTTATATTCCACGGATAACCTATTCGCTGACATCCATTTTCTATCCATATCTTCTCCTATGTCTATGAAAAATTAAACAATAAAAACTACATAAGCATATGGCCGAGCGTATGAAAAATTGGGCAGCATTTCTTCTATATTAGTAACCTAGCCATCAGTCAATCTTATCAAATCCAATCAAATAAGCACAACACAATTCAAATATAATAATAGAATACATAATTCTAGACAAAATCGAACAGCATTTCCCCTATAATATTGATCTAACCATCTGTTAACAACAAGTCAAACAATTCAAACAGCACACAATAAGTTTCTTCCTTATAGCTCCACAGCACACAAACAAATTTTCCAGAACCTACTTCACTAAAACACACAGTTCTCAACCTTCTGTTATCACCGCAACACACAATTTTAATCTCATAACCTACTTCACTATGGATGAATATTTAAGATATTCAAACTCCTCTAACAAAAATTTAATAATACTAAAACGAGAGATAAGATAATGTACGTACCTCTTGCAATTAATAGTCCTAGCTAGAAAATTTACTTCACTTTGCAATGCACTTTGCTATTAAATTCACAACCAACAAAATTTAATTAATTAATTAATTAATAAAACATAATATATATAATCAACCTACTTCAATGTTAATAAAATAATTAAAATATAAATACAAATATATAATTTTTGAATAATATAATAATATAAATAAAAAAAATCATAAACATATATACTTGAATTACTTATTTCTATACATGCAATTTAGTATGTAAATTAAAATTAAATTATTTTCCTTATTTTAGACACATATATATACTTAATCAACCTAAAAATTTAATTAAAAAAAATCTACAATTTTCGAATTAAATTGTAAAAAAAAATAAAAAAATAGTAAATAACATGGTATAACTATTAAATCTCAATTGTGTATCTCAAATCTTCATTAAAATCATTTTTCAAACTTTTAAAAAATATTTATAATAAACTCACAAATCATAAAAAAAATACACAAAAATAATTATTTCTATCATTCTAACTATAATGCATTGTTTTAATAATGAAATCATATCTCAAATCTTCTTCAAATCAAGCAAATATTACCCAAAACCGCAACCCACAATACCCTAAAATCTCAATATTAACCCATTATAATTAAAGAAAATAAATAAAAATATATAATCATAACTATTATACATTAATTAAAATGAACAAACATACCTAAAATTAGTTTTTGGAGGAGAAAATCGGCCAAAATCGGTATCAATTTCGCCCAAAATTACCCACAATACCCAAAATCGCAACCCACAAAATACCCTAAAATCACAATATTAACCTATTATAGTTAAAGAAAATTAATAATAGTACATTATCCTAACTATTAAACATGAATTAAACTTAAAAACTTACCTCAAATCAATTTTCGGAGGAGGAAAACGGAAGAAAAATCGCCCAAAATCGCCAAGGAAATGCCCAGAAATCGCCTCTGGTTTCGTCTGGTTGGTGATGGCTCGGGGAAGGTGATATATAGGGGAGGCTTCCAACGTCTTCCCTGGGTAGACGTGTACACATCCAACGTCTCCCCTGGGAAGACGTGTACACTTCCAACGTCTCCCCTGGGAAGACGTCCGATGTGTACACGTCTTCCCAGGGGAGACGTTGGATGTGTACACGTCTTCCCAGGGGAGACGTTGGATGTGTACACGTCTACCCAAGGGAGACGTTAGAGGGCTCCCATTGTCAGATTTAATTATTATTTTTTCGACTTTTTAATTTATAACAAATAACGTCTCCCACCACTTTTAATGACTTACCTTGGTAGTCATCGACAAGAACTTTTAATGACTTACACCATTAGACTTTAAATATCCCTGAATACTTTTAATGACTTACACCATTGGTGTAAGTCATTATAGAGAGTCATTAAAAGTGAAAATTGTTGTAGTGTATAATATATAATATATAATTGTAACGACCCAAGTATTCTAGACTTTGGACCATTAATGACTACTATACTAATCTTAAGAAAACGTACATATGAAAACCATAACTTTATTTAAAAACTGTAAAGTAAAGATTAAATACATAAAAATTCATTTAGGATATGGGATCCCATTGTTTTGAAAACAAAACATAACTTAAATAAATTGGCTACAAAATTAAGTGCGGAAAAATAATACATAGAAATCATAACTAAAAGACTTAAAAACTTCATCCTCGAATCGAACGCGCATTCCACTGATTCCATCCAGCCTCAATACACATCACTACTACAAATATAGGGTTTCTCTGCGCTTTTTTTTCAATCTAAAATAAAAAGCGCAGAAAAAAGGATTGAAGGACACTTAGGAACTTTGTTACTGCGGTTTTTTTAAAAAACGCAATGTAAAGTAGGAAAAGTGGGAAGTGAAAACTTTTTCTCTGCGGTTTTCTTAAAAAAAATGCAGAGAAAAGTTGCACTACTTTTCTCCGCGGTTTTCTTTTATTTGGATAGATCTCGAAAAAATATCAAAGTTAAAAAAAAAACAATCAAAATGGACAACCAAGCACAAAGTTATGCTCGATAAAAGTTTTGAAAAATTACACTACTTTTCTCTGCGATTTTTTCAATACAACCGCAGAGAAAAGGTTCCAGACCTATATATAAACTCATACTTCCCCACAAGGTTCGTAAACCGCAGAGAAAAGCCTTTTTTGTAGTAGTGCATCCTCAAGCTGCCAAGAATCTTTCTGCCGCCACAACTATTTTCCTGCACATATAAACATAAAGGAATGAGCCTAATGCCCAGCAAGGAAAAACTACTAACCACATAAACATACACATAAAATCATATCATAACATATGTTGAAAACATATCATAACATATATTATATAAGACTATACTAATAATGGCCATTATGACATGTGATAAACCATCTACATCCCCTGTCTAATATTTGAGGTAGGTTAGATCACATGTAGTGTATGATAACCCATTTACGTCCCCTGTCTAATATTTGAGGTATGGTGAATCATAACATAACATATAAAAACATAAACTTATCATAACATAACATAACATAAAAGCATGACATATCATACAAACATACAAGATCTAGCCTATTTTCCTTACCAAAATACCGGGATGATGAGAACAAGGTCAGGATTTTGGAACACTCCTAAAAACCATTAATAGAGATGTGAGTTTTTTTAAAAAAAGAGATGAAGAGGAATGAACTAAACCATCGAGAAGATACTTACCAACAAGAAATCTCAAGTTCGAAGAACTTAGATGCCTAACCAAGAATAGAGAAGATTGGGTTAGGAATTGAGTAGAGAAAAAGTATAAGAACTAATGAAACAATACAGAAAAGGAACTAAGAATAGGAATACCTTTGAAATTGTTATGACCGAACTACACCTCGAAACCGAAATACACTCTATGAACCTTACTTCCCAAGTGTCTAATAAGCTTAGAATGACAAAGCTTATAACCCCAACCCAAGTGTTTATCACTCTATAGTCTCACTAGCACCTAGAAGGCTCTGATCAATGCTTGAAGAATGAATGAAAAGGCTTGGTGCTAGGTCCTATTTATAGAGTTCTATGAATAAAAATCTTATAATTATAATCCAAATTTAAATTTAAATTTAAAATAGAATCCTAAGGAATAAAAATATTTTAATTATAATCCAAATTTAAATTTAAATTAAAAATAGAATCCTAACTTCTAACTTTCTAAATCCCGTAACTTTAAACTAACCTACAGTAAAATCAACATATCTGGAGATGTAGGGCTCCGATTTAGAATATCTCTATACCTCTAGAAAGATAATTAAATTATCTAAAACTTTTTAGAAATAATATTTTTCGAAATTCATAAGATAAATGGGTCAAAAATAGGTCGGAAGTTACAGTACCCTAAAGTTACGAAAAAAAAATCTATTTAATTATCTAAATAACAACCTAATCCACAAATAAATAAAATTGTGAGTCTAAATATCTAAATAAATATCATGCTCCTAACAGATTCTGGTGAAGACTAAGTCTTATATTTCCCTTATTAAAATAATGATTCCTTAATAATCATGCATATGACAATTGTCATAATCCTATTGGCTCTATCTAAACCTTAGGTTATAATAATCATCATATTAATAGCCAGCAATATTAATCAAACCTTATGTTATAATTAATATTCTTAAACTATAGGTTAAACTTATAAAATTCATAACTATTGCTAGAAGTTTCCAAATAAATCCCGGCTTGAACCAAAATCCACAGTAATAAACATACTATAACAACTACTAGCTATTACTATTACTACTATTATCTAACTACCTAAGTAAAGTTCTTGGACTCTACAATAATATATATTAGATTATATATAATATATAATATATATTAGTTTATATATATAATATATATCAGTTTATATATATAATATATAACATATATAATTATATATATCAGTATATACCTGTGCAGCGTGGTGGTCTGGTGGTGGCGGGGTGATCCGGTTGGCGGGGTAGTTCGGTGGTGGCAGGGTGGTCCCGACGGCGGTGTGTACAACTGAGAAAAAAAAAAGAAATGAGAAGAAAATTTATGGGCAAAACAAACTAACAAACAAAAAAATAAAATAACTTACCCTTGAGAGAGATGGTGTCGTTGAAGAAGAGAGGGTATGGGAAAGAAATGAGAGAAATCTGAGATAATGAAAAAAAATGGAGAAGAAGACTCGGGCGGCTGAGTTATAATGTTATGACTTTTGCCGGCGCGTTTCGTTGCGCCAGCAAAAGTATAAAATTGCGCCGGCAAAAGTCTATCAGAGAAACCCTAGTTCAAAACAACGCCGTTTAAATAAGCATACCTTTACCGGCGCATTTTTTGACTTTTGTCGGCGCAACTAAACGCGCCAGCAAAAGTCTGGCCACCTACCTCCTTGAAAACGTGCACAGAATTAATTTCACGCTGACTTTTGCCGACGCGTTAGGTGAATTGCGCCGGCAAAAGTCACTTCATAATATATTGTTAAACTTTTGCCGGCGCAACTCGGAATTGCACCGGCAAAGGTTACTTTTGCCGGCACAACTCGGAATTGCGCCGACAAAGGTTACTTTTTCCGGCACAACTCAGAATGGCGCCTTTGCCGGCGCAATTCACCAAATGCGCCGGTGAAACCAGCAAAAACGTTGTTTCTTGTAGTGCATGCTCTAAATTGTCCGATGGATGACTGCTTGGGTGCACCCCTAAAAGAGGCACATTGGTGCACCCCTAAAAACGACACAATGGTATAACCCTTTCTGTTTTTGGTGTTGTGATGATTTTCAACGCAAATTTTTTTTATTGCCAAAATAATGAAATTTTATCACAAATTTTTTCTATTAACCACAACACTAAAATTTACACAAAAAATGCATTCTATATTATTATATTAATTTACCTTATAAATAAAATAATATATATATTTATTTATAAAACATTAATATAAAAATAAAAAAGACAAAAAAATGGTTGTTGTTGCTACAATACTGTAGCATTTCAGCAAAATGGGATAACATTTGGCCAGCCATTGGATTTTATTTGCTATTAAAACAGTAACAATTTGCAGGGATGGAGTCCCATTGAACTTGCCCATATATGAATATCAATTTTTTATGGTATTTTTTCCATTTACTTTTGTTATGTTAGTTTAACTTTATTTAAATTTCTTATTCATAAATATTATTGTTTTACCATTGATTTAGATCGGTGTAGCTTCTAGCTATAAATTTGTTTTTTTTTTCATTTTTATGATTGTCTTTATATATATGATTTCTAAATCAAAATTTAAACTTTACTATTTTCTTATTAATGAATTTTCTCATGTGATTGAAAGCTATTTTTAATTATTAGTTGGATTTTTTTATGATTTTATCTTAACTTTACTTAACGGTCTCATGACAAAATGACTCATTTTTTAAAGTCATTTTACACTCTAGCCTAATTTTAATAATGTTTTACAAAATAACATCTCATAATTTAGACAGGTAGTCAAAAAATTCAAACAATCGGTCAAAACTTTTATACAGCTGGTCGAATTTTATACAAAAACCATTTTATAAAAAATCATAAATAGTACCAAAATTACAAAAAAAAAAAATATTTCACCCATTTTTCTTTACTTAATAATAATCAAGATTATTATTTTTATTTTAACTTGGACAAGCTTTGGGGAGGGTTTGGTTCTATAGAAGGCTTGGGCAAGTTTGCCGGCGGGCTCTCGGCAGGTTTGATGGTTCTGCATTTATTTATACAATTTGTGTAACGCCCCACGTCACTAAGGCTGCTTCCTAGAATGACGACTAGCCCTGCAAACCAACACGAGTCTTTCTAGAACTGCCCAAGAGGTCACCCATCATGAGATTACTCCAGGTCAAGCCCGCTTAACTTTGGAGTTCTCAAGTGATGGGCTACCGAAAAGATGATGCATCTTGTTGGCATAAGTAGTACCCATCAATCTATTTAAACTCTCTTCAACTATGTAGTCCCATACCTACAAAGTCTTAAAATCATCACACTTAACCTTCCCCAGGCGATGTGGGATTGCATAGCTTTACCCGGTCTTTCCCCCTACAGATCAGGGGATACTGACTGTCACAATCACCCACCCTTAGGGTTCTGACGTCCCCATCGGGCACACTTTCGGCTGTGTCAAGGCTCTGATACCATTGTAACGCCCCACGTCACTAAACCTGCTTCCTAGAATGAAGACTGGCCCTGCAAACCAACACGAGTCTTTCCAGCGTGCTTTGTCCTCACTTGCACACTTCCTGGGAAAACTTCCCAGGAGGTCACCCATCATGAGATTACTCAAAGTCAAGCATGCTTAACTTTGGAGTTCTCAAGTGATGGGTTACTGAAAAGATGATGCTTCTTGTTGGTATAAGTAGTACCCATCAATCTATTTATTAAACTATTTTTATGTATTCCCATACCTACTCAGTCTTAGAATCGTCACACTAAACCTTCCTCACGCGATGTGGGATTGCACAGCTTTACCCGGTCTTTCCCCTACAGATCACGGGATACTGACTGTCACAATTACCCGCCCTTAGGGGTCTGACGTCCCCATCGGCCACACTTCTGGCTGTGTCAAGGCTCTGATACCATTTGTAACACCCTACGTCACTAAGGCTGCTTCCTAGAATGACGACTGTCCCTGCAAACCAACATGAGTCTTTCCAGCGTGCTTTGTCCTCACTCGTACGCTTCCTGGGAAAACTTCCCAGGAGGTCACCCATCATAAGATTACTCCAGGTCAAGCACGCTTAACTTTAGAGTTCTCAAGTGATGGGCTACCGAAAAGATGATGCATCTTGTTGGCATAAGTAGTACCCATCAATCTATTTAAACTCTTTTCAACTATGTAGTCTCATACCTACTCAGTCTTAGAATCATCACACTTAACCTTCCCTAGGCGATGTGGGATTGCATAGTTTTACTTGTTCTTTCTCCAACGCCCTTCTTCAATGTCTTAATGTATTATATTGAAGTATTATACCACACAAATTTCTTTTATTAAATAATTAAAAAAACAGAAACTTGTGATATGCAAATATTACTATAGCAAGAGAAACTATTTAATTTGATGAATAATAATAATAAACTTTTATATAAAAATAAATTAAATGTTCTTTTTTTTAAAAAAAAAAAAAAAGCTCAAAAAAGAATAACCACACATATGTATACCTGTCATTCAACGTTGAGTTGATTGTTGACCCAAGCATATACAAATCTTCCTTCTTCGTTTCATATTATATATATATATATATTTATATTATACTAATTCCTTTTTCTACTATGAACATCTGAGCGAAATAGCTAGCCTCTGCAGGTGAGTATTTTTCATACTCAGTATGTATATATATGTAATTATATAAATTCATATTTTTTAATATGCATGCAAATTTTAATTTGCACACATATTGGAAAATGGTATTTGATTTTTCATGTAATTAGCTGCTATTTTCTCTGTCAAATAATTCAGCAGGAATTGTAATATATTCATTCTTCGTCAAGAGGAGAGGAAACCACAGCTATGAATATTCCTGGATACAACGGTTCCAGCACAGTGCGGTAATTAATTAATAATGTATTTTTATTTATTAATATGTAAATTTCATCCAAATTTTCTTATTTGAGCCATACATGAAGATTCCTAAATTTTCTTATTTATTACTATGTGCTTCAGGAGCTATAAGCTGAAGATTCCTAAAATTTGTATTTTTTTTAATTACGATCGATTATACCGTTCAATATTTATCTTATTTGCTTTACTACTACTAATTTAACACTTCCTTTCATACTACTAATTCATTACTTTGAACTAGTGGAAAAATAAATAAAAATTAAAAGTTTAGACAGTCTAATTTTTTATTTATTATTTATATATTGATATACTGTAAAACGTGTACAAATTAGTAACATGTGGGACCAAAAAAATTGATTGATATTAATCATAGAGATGAATTGATCATATTATGTTAAATTTAGGAAAGTAGATATCCAACGTACCAATTTATAAATGTTACTATCAGGCCTCTTATAGTGCCCAACACCATATGAGGTGACACTCTATAATTGGTTAGCGATACCTCATAATACATATTAAATTAAAATAAGTGGGACCCGATATTAGATTATACCAATAACAATATGCCACATACTTATGGTGTTGAATACCAGTAGTGCCCTTTAGCAATTCTCCGAAATCATTCAAAGTTCTCTTAATTGGGTTATGAAATTATTAATTTATGGTTTTCCTGAATAGTGAGATTATTAATTTTTCTATACCATGTGGAATCTATATATTCTTTAGAAATATCAAATTAATCTTTTCTTTTAGGAATGAAAAGCAAGATTCCAAGGCCAAGAAAGATGGAAGGCAAAATCATTCAGCACTAAACCCATGGGCAGCATACTCTAGAAAATGGAATAAGATTTTCCTAGTTTCATGTGTAATTGGAGTCACAATCGATCCATTGTTCCTCTACATTCCAATTGTAAACGATGACCAAAAGTGCCTCAATATTGACCACAATATGATGCAAATATTTCTTGTTTTGCGATTCCTTACCGATTTCTCCTACATTCTAAACATCATTTTTCAGCTTCAATCTGCAATTGCAACGTCTAAGGAACTTGGTCAATCTATTTTTATAGGTCTTCCTTGGTCTTATCTTCTAATTGATATTTTAGCCATTCTTCCTCTCCCTCAGGTAACAAACACTAAGTCACATTCAATGTATTTACTGGTTAGATTTAATTCGTGTATATAACTAATAAAGAATTTGTACGTATATAGGTGGTGGTTTTGATGTACTTTCCCAAGATTACAGCATCAAAATCTTTGTTTGCAAGAGAGTTTCTCAACTTACTACTACTTTTCCAATATGTTCCTCGGATTCTTCGTGTGTACCTTTCAGCCAAAGACTTAGGAAGGACTTTTGACTCACTCACTCAACGTGTATGGGTCAGAGGTGCCTTCTTCTTCTTTCTTTACATTATTTTTGGTCATGTAAGTATATATCATGAATCATATTATTATTATTTTCATATTTTTTTTACCAAAAGCACATGATCAATTTTATATATATTGGCATAGGTGCTTGGAGCCTTTTGGTATTTCTTTTCAATTTTTCGTGAAACAGCTTGCTGGCACATTGCTTGTAAAACTCTTGGATCTCAGGAATGCAAACCTGGTCCTTTTTACTGTCATGGCAGTCACCCCATTAAGAATTTGACAAAGTTGAATGAGTATTGCCCCGTTAATCCCCCAAATGCATCTGTCTTCAATTTTGGAATATTTTCTCATGCTCTTGAATCTCGTATAGTCTGCAAATCAGATTTTCTGCAAAAATTCACTTCTAGTTTTTGGTGGGGTTTGAGAAATTTAAGGTTTGCATACATATACTTAACCTTCTATTTGAAAAATCTCATATAATTAATGTGTGTGATCACATCTCTAATCTCCATGGTTCTTCTTCTTATTATTATTATTTTCAGTTCTTGTGGTCAAAATCTTGACACAAGTAGCAATGTGCATGAAAACTTGTTTGCAGTTCTTATTTCCATATTGGGCTTACTTTTGCTTCTATACCTAATTGGAAATGTACAGGTATGTATTCAATCATTACTAAATTTTCTTTCTTTCTTTCTTTCTTAATTTTTAAATTTGTCTTCTTAACTCCTATTAATTTATAATGGATAATTTAAAAGACATATATACAACTTGCAACCACAAAGTCAGAAGAGGCAAGAAGAAATATAAGTAGCAAACAAAGAGAAATAGATTTGCATCTATCACACCTTGATCTTCCACCGAAGAAAAGGGTAGTCATCAAGAGATACCTATCCAGAGCAATGAAAGAAGGCAAAGAGTTTGATATTGAACAACTAGTTTCTCTACTTAATGTTAAAGCTCGTCATAACCAGCACAACACCGAGGTTAGTGATTCTACACTCTGGTTTACGTTTGATAATTTTTTGAAAAATAACACCTTTGTCTAAAAATTTGACCGATAGTAAAAAAATATTCAGCTAACTCTCTAAAAAAATTTACTAGTTGTCTAAATTTTTTTATTTAGATTTCTTAAAATTTCGACCAATTATCTAAGTTGTTATAGGTCATTTGGCAAATAATTATTAAAACTCGGCTAAATTGAAAAATAATTTTAAAAAAATAGTTCATTTCGCCAAGGATCGGTATTTATATCCATGGATGATTACTTTAATATTAACAATTAGATTAATATCAATGGTCCATATTTATAGTTGTTAATTAATATTTCTAAAAATAAATTTTAATTTTTTCAAATTTTTGGAAGGGTTACTTGATAAAACGTGTAATTATTATGAAAATATAATATTGCAAACTTTTTATTTTTCAAATGCATGTCAATTTCTAAATATAGCTAGTGTTTTTCATTGGTTGGAAACAACAATAATTATGGCAAAAAAAAAAAACTAAATTCGAAATTAATATAAAAAAAAATAATTACTTGTCGGTGACTTGCTATTGCAAGTCACTATATTACCACATTATCATAATTATCAGTATCCATTGAGTAGTAAAATCTCCACTATATATATATATATATACTATATATATATGTATATATAACATATATAATATTCATTTTGGAACAGACATTTCCAGGTTTGGTTATCAAATTATTGGATGTGAAAAAGCATGAGAAGAACGCAGCCGAACGAAAGGCAAAGTCATGGATACAACAATTTGAAAGTCTAGAACCTAAAATTGAAACAATTATGGAATACGCAAGGCTAAGATTGCAAGAAGGCAAAGATGTAGACATTGTACATCTTTGCCATATTCTACCTTCGTCACTTGAAGTATCAATCAAGAAACTCATTTGCTTACCAATGATAAACAAAGTACGTACATTCATTATTAATTATACCACGTTATATTATATATATGTGTGTGTTTGACCTTATGAAATTTTGACGTGAGTTATTGAATATGGGATATGAACAGGTTCCATTGCTTCAAAACATCGATGACAAAGTTCTCGAAAATTTCTGTAGTGTTTTAAAACCAGTCATATACTCAGAGAATAGTTATATCATTCGAAAGGGAGAGCCTCTTGATATGATGTTGTTCATCTTACAAGGTGTTGTGTGGACCTTTGACAGTAGTACTAGTTCAATCGAGCGCCTTCAAAATGGTGATTATTATGGAAATGAACTCGTGGAATGGGAATTGAACACATCAAGATGTTCCAAGTTCCCAGTCTCAATCTGTAATCTCAAATCTCACACAAAAGTTGAAGCCTTTGCTCTTAGGGCTATTGATTTCGAGGAAGTACTGTTGAAATGCTGGTGCAAGTTCTTTCAAAGCTTACCCAATAATGAAGCCATGTCCGAGGGCATGAGGTCTTTTGCAGCTACGTATTTGCAGCGAGCTTTTCGACGCTACATGAATAAGAAAAAGTCACAACAGAAGAAGGGTCCAGGTCAAGATAGGGAAGAGATAAAGGAAATCATTATTAATTAATGTTTCGTGAACTATAAAATATGTATTTTATTAAGAGGTATATTTAAATTGTGTTTGGAATTTATTATGTAGGGAATTTGTAATCTTAATATAATTTTCTGAGATTATTTTAATTCAAGATTTAGTTCTGAAACACCATTAGTTCTATATTACATAATGCATATTAATATTTGGTTTGAATAATGATATGTGCACCAAAACATTACGCCAACTCATGTGGCACTGTTTTTAAAACAGTGGGTTTCGCCTGAAATAAATTTGATAGGTGAAATGAAACTGTCACGTCAGATGGTGTAATGTTTTAGTACATAATTTTGGTGCACATATTATCACTCATTTGGTTTAATTAGTAGTTTGGTGAATGTAGAAAATATATGGAGACTAGTTTGTTAAATAGAGCTATTAGCACAACAACAAAACACGTTATTACCGGTAGAAGCTCCGTCGGTAATAACACTGGATTCCGCCGGCAATAGTTGGTCAGTAATTATGGTTATTACCCGCAGACTGACACCCTACCGTTAATATATTAGTACCAGGGGATTATTAGGGGTGGACTCCGCCGGTGTAAAAAGTAGTCAACATCGTGTTTGACTCATTTAATACCAGCGGGTCCCACCCCTATTAATCTGTCGATAATTAATTAATAATTTTTTATAAAAAATATTAAAATATAATAATTTGTTTGATTTTGTTTAATAATAAATAAATATATAATGCTTATTTAAAGATAATACAATTTAACATAAATTAAAATTAATTATTAATAACACAATTAATAATCATCAAACAAAATTACATATAAACTAATCATAAAATTAACATAATAAAAATATACATTGTCTTAATTTAATTATATATTGTTGACGCCGTTTTTTGTCAACTTAGAAAAGGAGAGCACTAAACACGAAATTATAAAAATCAATGATAAACACTCGATATTTTACACGGTTCAGCAGTTAAAATCTGTCTAGTCCACGAGTCAATATTATTGAATTGTGAAATTCCCTTAAAGCTTTCAGAAATCAATTTAGCAGAGTATTCCCAATACCAAATTCAGCGTCTCTACAAATGAATTTCTCCAGTCTATTTATAGACTGGTTTACAGAATATTTCCCCTCATATTTTGGGAAGTTATTATTCCAATTTCAAATCAATACAATTAAATGTGTTTAAATACTTAATATCCCATGACATTCGGGATTTATTAACAGATTGAACAAATCCCCTAGATATACGGATTTAAAACAGTAATCGTATTCACACTAGATTATCGACCTCGAACATATGACTTGCATACCTTCGAGATCGACCAATCATCGCGAGCTCGCTACTTTGGTTTGCCTCATCCTTATCAAATAGCTTTATCGATATCGTCCTCTCCAAGCTCGCAGTGCCCAGGCTCGAACCTTCTCGACCGATGCTAGATCGCCAACAAGAAATAATAAGGAAATTTATACAAGTGTCGAACGCTTGTAATTGTAGCTTCGAGCTTAACTTGTAACCTCGGAACACCTTCGAGGCCACACGTATTTCCGAGCTCACCAATTCCAACGTCGTCGTTTTAATACTGAGCGAGACTGTCAAACCCAAATCATATAAATGCTGGTGACATGGCACACTTGCTTATTTCGAGCTTACATTTTACGAGCCTATCAAGACCATAATTTCCATTCTCGAAATTTGGGTGTAACATTTTTCCCCCTCAAAAGTCTTGGTTCGAATCCTATATGAGAAGGAAACTTCTGAACTTCTACTTTCGAAAATCTTGCCACCTATTGCACTCGAATATGGACACGCGTCAGCCAAGGGTTGACACTAGTACTTGAGTACTCTTTACATCTGCCCACATCTTTTCATATCCCCATTTTGCAACCATTAGTATATTTATACCCCATTCGTTAAGCTCGCCTTCTTCTGGACGGACGGTCTCGTTCCTTCCAGATTTTACTCTTTTCAACATATCCGTAAGTATCTCATCACACTTGTCCCTTTTTTTCATTACATAGTTAGACTCAAAACATTCACACATTTATTCCTGCGGCCAATTACCACCGCCCCACCCCATTAGAAATGATGAAGAAGCATAGGGTAGCCTTGCTCCAACTACTCTATATTCAGAGATCCATGTCCTACCTTCTCCATGAAGACCGGCTCCCAGCCTGCGGCCTCTTAGAGGAAGGCCAGTATACGGATGACTTAGCTTACAAGTATTTGAGGTGAGACCACATGCCACTTCCCAATGACAGACTTCCCCCTCAGAGGAGATCTTCGAGCTCGCGGTCACGTGCCCCTGTAGCCCGTCGACACGATCGGCCTGCCTCTGGCAATGAAGTTCATGACGAATCCTCACCATGCTCAAGTGATGGAGGTAAAGTGGGGCTCGACTCCTCCATGTGGTCTCCTTATATGCTTAAGCACAAACCCGATGTATTGATTCTCTTTGAGGATCCTAGGGAGAATTTTTATTTATGCTCACGGGTAGATCATAGAGTTCGTAGGTTTATGTAATGCCTCGAATTTCCTAATAAGGTTTAAGACCTTGATTAGGAGGTCGGGAGGGCCATAAATGATTTATTATGTGATTTAGTGATCATATGCATGTTTATGTGAATTATATTATTATATGATGATAAATGCATGCATATGGGTATATTTTTAATTATAAGGGCATTTTGGTAATTTGGCCTGTTGAGGGCGTGATTGTGTATTTTTGTGCATGTGGGTGAGTTATGAATGGTACCACATTATATGTGGATATGTTCGAGCATTTCAGCATGAGAGGATCATGAAATGCAAGTGTTCGGTCTGGTCATAGCGGGTTTAAGTTCGGGGCTCGGGGTGAGTCTCGGGGTGATTTTAATGATTAGAGCATTACCAGGAGTTAAAGGGTAATGGGATATAATTTATTGGTGTTTGAGAATATCGAGAATAACAGTAATTGGAAGGTGTTAATTATAATTAACGAAATATGTGCGAAAGGATGATTTTGCCCTCGGTGGCTGTTAAGGTTTTATTTTAGACTTGAGGGCATTTAGGTCTTTTCAACCTTAAGGATTTATATAAGCCATTAAGGCTGTAGAAGGGTAACAAAAACATAGTCTCTTTCCTCCTTCTCTCCCAATGGTTTTCTCCTCCATTTTTCTTTGAATTTTCAAGCTCTTTTTGAGGAATCAAGCCAAGGAACCAAGCTGTGATAAGCTAGGGTTATGCTCCACCATTGAAGAGGGTGTGTTGCTAAGATTGATAAGAGATTTTAGCCATTAGAACTCTTGCTTTTGCTCTGTTCTCCTAGTTGAGTTTCAACTGGTTTTTGGGTTGGAAAGTTGGGAATTGATTGGAGTTTTGGCTAGGGTTCTTGAGGTAGTGATGCTTGGGGTATGTGAGGATGGCTTTTGGGTTCATTTGGCTTCAAAAATGGGGTTTTGAAGCATTGGAATCGAGTTGGAATTGAAGGAGTCGAAGGAAGAGATTTCAGGGGAGTATCTGGTTGGGGGTAGCGCTATAGCGCCCATTAGAGGGCGCTATAGCGCTACACAAGATTTGTTTGGGCGGTTTGGGGTTCTGAGTATAGCGCTGGGGCACTATTGAGCAGTGTTGTAGTGCTACTCTGTTTTTCCAGAATCTCGTTTTGAGTGTTTTTAAGGGTTTTTGGCTCGGGGTTTCAATCCTTAAAGCCCAGGATCGAATCTACTCACCGTGTGGGTACATTTCGGGGTCCCGAGAGTGGGGTTTAGATCAAGATCCTATCTTTTTTTATTTTCATTAATCGGAGATTGTATTTGGTTATAACTAGGTGACCGCTAAGGGATTAAAGGATCGATCGTTCTCAAGGGTTGTTCTTGTTCTAATTCTCGCTCGAACCAAAGGTAAGAAAACTGCCCCTGTGTATATGTAAGTTATTCTTGATGCATGTTGGATGTCTAAATCTGATGCATGTGATGCACGAGAAACATGTGATTAGGGCATGCTGTGAATATTGAATATGAGATTGTTCAGAGGTTGAGTCTCTGTGTTTATGCATGATCCTAATTGTGCTAGCAATTGTTAAGTAAGCATGCTGAATGCCCTGTGTTGGATATTTGACATATGATATATGTTTGGTAGCATTACTTACTTTTGTATGGCACTGACTAGTCAGGGTCGGCACTGGTCGAGTATCACAGACCTAAGAGCCGAAAACGGCATTAGCGTCTTGAACGTAGGGCCGATAAAATATTAGATATAATCGATATTAGCATTTAATGACTCTAGGAGCATTAATGCTAGACCGACCTTAAGTTCGATGAAATTTATAAGCACTTGTCTAGTTTAAGACTAGTTACTCAGAGCCAGGGCCAAAGGCCTAGGTGACGGTTTGTCACATGGCTAGGGAGCAGTATCCCATGGTTATGACTTTCTGGTCATGAGGAATGTTATGTTGGTGACTAATCATCATGCACCTATCCTGTTTAAGCTAGTGAAAGGATCACTTATTTATAAAGGGAACGGAACCCACCTTAGCGACTTGTAACACTGTCACTCTTCTATTTAGGGCTATAAGCTCGGTATGGTTACCAGAACCACTACTGTTAAATCACTTATCTGATTGAGATTGACTTGATAGTCATCCACTCAAGAGGGCAGGATTCCTTATCCTGGATGCCCATCATTACGTGAATTTGTTTGCCTGCTTGAATAGGGCTATATTTGCTAGGCGTGTGCCTTATGATTTGATGATATGTTATTATTTTTCATGAGCATATTAAGTTTTCTTGTTAGGCTTCGGCTCACGGGTGTTATGTGGTGCAGGTAAAGGCAAAAGAAAGCTGGACCATCCTCTAGTTGGAGAGCTTAGGTGACGATGTGTACATATGCGGTTGCTCAGTCGCCACGGCCGAGGGTTGAAAGAGGAACTAGGTGTTGTGTAAAATCGATACGCAAGTGCACGTAATCGTAACAAGTAATAAAGAGTAAGTGAAATCGTTCCCACAAGGACTGTATATTAAGTACCAAAACTTAATTCCTATTTCTATTTGAGAAGAGAAGTCAAGTTTTCACCAAGATTGATTGAGAGAAATCAATCTCTCAAAATAATTATGGGAGATTCGAACAAGGTGTTTTGATGGTGTTCGGAGGGATAAGGCATGCTTAAATGGCTATGCCATGTGCCCAAGAAAATGCCTAAGAGTGCCTAAAGGTGCTTTAAGTGTTTGAAAAATGTGGTGTCCGAGCATACCTTGAGATGGCCGATCGGATGCATGTTGATCCGAGGACCATCTCGCCTATGTCCAAGGATCTAGGCCCAGAAATTTGGTGCCTAAGGTGCTACGTCTGACCAGGAGGAGTTACATCCGAGCGGCTGTGCTAGTCCGGGCAGCCCATGCATTCAAGGTTGATGTCGGAGTGGCTGGAGGAGATGCGTCCGAGCGGCTGTGCCAGTCCGAGGTGCTTCTGCCGCACCTGTGTCCGAGAGATGCATCTGAGGAGCCCAACGCTAACACCCTTGTATGTCCGGTCGAACATCTAGCATCTGAGCGGTCTTGTGTCCGAGGAGCCAAGATGTGCTTGGCATCTGAACGGTCTTGTGTCCGAGGAGAGACAAAAGGCCTGGTCGGACGCATGTCCGAGGAGAGACAAAAGGCCTAGTCGGACGCATGTCCGAGGAGAGACAAAAAGGCCTGGTCGGACGCATGTCCGAGGAGAGAAAAAAGGCCTGGTCGGACGCATGTAATCCTAGCGCAACCAAATTGAGGATACTCAGCAACCTGTCTCTATACCATGATGATTTTGCAAAATAGACAAAGGGATAATTGAAAGAGAGTCAAAAGGGGGCCTATGTTTTCATTATATCAAGAAATAGAATTTGAAGAAATCACAAGACAAGATCTGTCGTGGGAGTTTACGTGAAAGTTATCAACCGAATGGGAGCTTTTGAATGACCTCAAGAATATTTTTCTAGAAGAAAAGTTTATCATACGAGAAAAATCGTATAATAAACTTGGGGGGCAAATATTATCCCCAAAAAATGGAGATCGATGACGTGGCAATAGAGGTGACAAGTGGCAGTACATGGTCCGTAAAAGACACATTAAATAGTCAATAAATACATTGACTCCTCAGAGTTGTGATAAAATTTTGACTGGCTTGAGAAGTGTCATGATCGACCAGGCATGACCTTGTCTGACCAGTCACGACATTACTGCCCAGGAGTGACATTGCTGCCCAAGAGTGGCATGCTAGACCGCAGTGCCATGTTAGACGAGAGACATGGCATGCTAGACCAGAGTGCCATGTTAGAGGAGAGACATGGCATGCTAGACCAGAGTGCCATGTTAGACGAGAGACATGGCATGCTAGACCAGAGTGCCATGTTAGTCCAGCATGCATGTGTCCGACCAGCACTTGCATGTCCTACGAGCAAGTGTTCCTACCAGCAAGTGTATGTCCTACCAGCATGCACATGTCCGACCAGCAAGTGTATATCCTACCAGCTAAGTGCATGACTATCCAGTAGAGGTGTGTTCGACCAGCTTGAAGGAGATATGGGTCGACCAGATAGAGGAGGACTAAGTCAAGATTCCCAGAAACGGCTTCAACAAGAACCGGTCTTGGCACACGCGGGAATCTCTCATTCTTCCCACAAAGTTGGTGTTCTGTTAAATTTTGAATATTTTTGTAATTTAAATATAATAAGAATAATAAAATATCTCGATTCTAGGGCATATCAGATGTATGATCCTAAGCCTATAAATACATGGCTTATGAGATCAGAAGGGGTTTTCTTCTTCTTTTTAGACTTTTGTGAAATTTTGGGTCTGAGTTTTCTAGAGAGAGAAAGTGCTTGTATCTGAAAGAATTCTTATATTCCTGCAATCTGTACTGAAGAAACTCAGTTGGCTCAGTTCATCTGATCTTGAGTACAGATCTATAATCACAACTCTAAGTGGATTAGGCTATTACCAACATATTGGGGCTGAACCACTATAAAAATTGTGTGTGTTATTTACTTTCTTTTCAAACCCGTCTGTGTCGTTTTATTTCTCTTGAAGGTTTCATCGTTTTTTACGTTCTCACGTCGTTGGCCAGAAACACGGTCAACAAGGATATTAGAGGATGTTAGTACAATTAATTATAATAGACATAGTGAAATGTTTCAAATCTCATACCTAGCAACCTAATTAATGGATGGCTCACAAATTATATAACAAATTAAATTGAATATTGCTAATTATGATTAGTACAAAGGATGTGGTTTCTTCAGTAGTAGGGATGTCGAGTGGTTGAGTAGCATATTAAAGGATATTAGTATAATTAGTGACACTAGGCATAGTCAAATGTTTCAAATCTCATACCTAGTTACCTAATCGTTACCAAATTAATTTTCAAATTACGAAAGATTAATTAGTTCGATATTAAGACTTGTTAGTACAAATGATTTGATATCCTCGTTGATAGGGCTTCCAACAAACTGAGTGGGATATAAGAGGATGTTAATATAATTAATGACTATAGACATAGTAAAATGTCTCAAATCTCATACCTAGTAACGAAATTATTCTCAAATTGTGAGAGATTATCTTGGATGTTGCGAATAATGAGTAAAAACGATGTGGATTCCTTTTTGGTAGGGTTGTCGAGTAGGATATTAGAGGATGTTAGTACATTAATGATAATAGACATAGTCAAATGTTTCAAACCTCATACCAAGTAACATAATTAATGGATGGTAACCTTGTTTATCAAATTCAGAGAGATTTGCTTAAATGTTGTTAGTTATGAGTTCAAAGGATGTGGTTGCCTCTTTATTTGTGATGTCGAGTTGCTGAGTAGGATATTAGTGACACTAAACATAGCCAAATGTTTGAAATCTCATAACTAACCTAATTATTTTATGTTTACCAAATTAGTCTCAAATTATGAGAGATTAGCTTAGAGGCCGATTGCGATTAATGAGTTGATTTGGCTTCCTCATTAGTAGGGCACCCAAATAACTAAGCGAGATGTTAGGGGATGCTTATACAATTAGTGACACAAGACATAGTTAAATTTTCCACAACTCATACTTAGTAACCTAAATAGTGGGATATTTACCAAAGTAAGTTCTCAAATAGTAATGCATTTCATGGAGGTTACAAATTGTGTACACCAATGTTGTGGTTTGTTTCTTAAATGTGTGTGGAGTTTGTTTAAATGAACTAAGGTAATATTACACGCTACTTCCCTTGAGCAACATGTGCTTTACTTAAGAAAACTATCGCCTTCCACAAAAAGCCAGAAGGCAGTTTCTAAGCAATATTGTATTCCATGAAGTAACTACAAGTGATTCTCCGTAATCTATAGCCTATACGTAGCACTTGGTTCTACATGGTGCAATATGTACTGAAAGAACCTTTGAGCGGGAAATTCAAATTTTGGGTTTTCAATTTGAGATAAAATAAAATATTATTCACAAATAAAGGTTTATTGTTCTAATTTATCTATTTTTATTTAATTTTTGTTTAGTATTTAAATTTTGTCATTTATTTATAAGTTATTATAATTATAGGTTTATTTTGTTTTTATAGAATTTTGTTAGTTTTAAATTTCATAGTTAGAACTATATATATATATTTGTTGTCTTTAACTTTTACTAATGTTTTTCTTGTCTTTTATTTTCATGTGTTTAATCTTTGTTTTAGTTAGATTGTTAAATATTGTTCTTTTTAACAAATCACACCCAAAAATAATATTGTTTCATTTATAGTAGGGATGGCAAAAAAATCCGGCGGGTCGGAGCCCTGACCTGAAAGGGCAACCCCCGATCCGGATATTCGCAAGGCAATAATGGAGCGAGTCAAGATCCAATCTGACCTGTTAGAGATTGAAGCGGGTCGAATTACGACTCGACCCAGTTGTTGTTGTTTTTTGTAATCAAATAAGTTTCTTTAAAAAAATCAATTTGCTACCACTATTTAGGGTGGTCCATGATCCAAATATATATATAATAAGACAAAGTATATATAAGAGAGAATGAAGAGAAAATTGATGTTTTATTTTGAAGTATATTAAATTTTATTTTATTTTAGTATGCAAGACAATTTATAAAAATTTCTTAGGCAACTCATTTCTTTCTAGTATGACACATTTTTAAACCATTTTTTTTATATTGTAACATTTAAAAAAAAATAGTTTTTCTTTTATTAAAGAAAATAAAACTTTGCTGAGTTGGGTCTGACCCGCCCCATCACATTCGGGACGGGTCTGACCTGACCCGCATCAAAAGTCTTAACGGAGCGGGTTGAATCGAGGAGAGAGCTTAGTGGGTCAGGGCAGGGATGACCCGCCCCATTTACATCCCTAATTTTTAGTATTTTATTTTGTTATTAAATTTTAAATATTTTATTAGTAGGATTCTCAAGTGACTAAGTGAAATATTAGGGGATTTTAGCACAATCAGTGACACTAGACATGGTCAACTGTTTCAAGTCTCATACCTAGCAATCTAATTAATTGATAATTACCAAATTATTTATCAAATTCAGAGAAATTAGCTTTATGTTGGGAATTATGAGAACAAATGATGTGGTTTCTTCTTTAGTAGGAATGTAACACGTCGTTGAGTTGGATATTAGAGGATGTTAGTACAATTAGTGACACTATATATAGTCAAATGTTTCAAATCTCATACCTAGTAACCTAATTAGTAGATAACCAAATAAGTGCTCAAATTTTGAGAGATTACCTTGGATTTTACGATTTGTGAGTACATATGATGTGGTTCATTCATTAGTAGGGCTCCCAAGTGTCTAAGACGGATATTAGGGGATGCTTCTAAAATTAGAGACACAACACATTGTCAAACGTTTCAAATTTCATAGCAAATAATCTCATTCGAAGATGGTTTCCTATGTTAGTTCTCAAACAATAATGAATTAGATTAAAGGTTGCGAACTATGAGTACCAATTGTGTGATTTCCTTCTTAGTAGGGCTCTCAAATGACTAAGTATGATATTGAAAGATATTTGTACACTTAGTGATACTAGACATAGTAAAATGTGTCAAATCATATGCTTAGTAATCTAGTTAGCTGATGGTTTGCCTTGTATGAGATTAGCTTGGAGGAGGCAAATTGTGTTCAAATGATGTGGATAGTGAAACTCTTGATTTTGGAATACCGATTGTGGCAATTCGACCATTGAATCGGTCCGAAATGACTAAATTTCTAGGCGAGGCTTAAAAACATATATTAGAAATTATTATTTTATTGATATATGGATACTACAAGTTTTTTTTTTTTTTGCGTGACTAGTCATACTTTTAGGCAATAACGTGAATACATACAAAGCCTATATATACATATAATATTAACAATAATGTAATACCAATACCATTTAAAAAAAAAAAAAAACCACGGCTATTAACAAAAAAACAAAACAAAATTGCAATTTGAGGAGGTGAAGGATTGGTATTGGACCTTTCTACGTACCTCCATATTCCGTATGCTTAAGTCCACTCAACTATGTATGGAGGACAAGTACAATAACTTATCCTTTTTTAATATAGTACGCACATTAAAGATAATTTGGTTCAAAATTCCAAAGAAAAAAAAAACCAAAACAAAACAAAACAAAATGGCGGCTAACACAATAATAGTATTAGTAATATTATGGAATAATATGTGAAGCTAAATAATATAGGGAGTTCAATGGCGCACCCCCTCTAGTTTTTTGTTCCAAAATTATTTTCGACGCAAATTTTATTTTATGACAGTGTATATTGTAGTTATTTGAAACACCCTATTAATTTTCAGAAAATTCCGAACAATTTATAGTGTAGAAAACAAAGTTCAAATAGTTTGTTACACTCGTGACTGTTTTTTTATGCGTGTGGAATGTAACTTGGTTGAAACTTATTTTCGGTACTATAAATTATTTGAAATTTTATGAAAATTTGCAGAATACTCTAAATAACACGCTCATAAAAAAAATCACCGAAAATACTTCCTGAGCTAAAAACACCAAAAGGTGCACTGATGTGCTCCTTTTTCGGGTGCTGAGAAGAATCCTCCTCCTATGTTTGAGTTCTTAAATGATATGCTTAATACCTTACTGAAAAGCCTCAAATTAATTATTATTATTTTTTTGTTGGAAAAAAAACCAAACAAATGGTATTATCATTATATTTAAAAATATAATGGTTTTGAAAGTTTAAAGATAATTAATAAAATTGAAAATATAATTATTAAAAATGTTAAATTACTACAGGAAAACAAGCTATTACCGGCGAAGCAAACCGCCGGCAATAGTCAGGAAAGCCGCCGGTAATACTTTTACAGGCAGTCTCCGCCGGCAAAAATGCGCCGGTAAAAACCGGTCGTTAAAAGTTGTTATTACCGGCGGAACTAGCCTCCCGCCGGCAATAATTTGGTCAGAATTCACGTCTGACACATTATTACCGGCGGTTTCCGCCGGTAATTGTAAAATATATTTAAAAAAATAATTAATTTTTATAAATTATATATAATTAATATTAAAAAACTAAACTTATAATTAAAAAAATTTAGAAATAAAATCAATATTATTTAAATTAATATCCAAATTAAAAATACAACTTTAAAATACTAAAATTGTCTTTTCAAAATAAAAAAAAACATACACTTAAATTTAATAATAAATAATAAAACCTAAACTAATTATTATTGTCTTCATCAAAAGTTTCATTTAAAAAATCTTCAACATTCGTGCTTCGACTCAAACCTTCATGAGACTATGGTGCTGGCGGCGAAGGATAATATGGCCGAGGTTGTGGGCGAATCAAAGGAGACTGCTGTTGTTGTTGATTTGGAGAAGTGTAGTACTGCTGATTATAAACGGGCTGCTGTGTCGATCCTCCATAATGAGGATATACTGGCTGCTGCTGCATGAACGACCCAAATTGACCATACATAGGTTGTTGTTGTTGTTGCTGCTTCTGCGGTAATCCTCCAAACTGACTTCCCATAGGTTGTGTCTGAGGAAACTGGGAAGAAAGTCCAAACATATAATTAAAAAATGGCGACTGAGAGGAACCACCAGATATGTTTGGAGAATTTTGTTGTGGTTTCTGTGGCATCGACGACGTCCCCGGGCTTTGATTAGATGTACTACCTTGTTGTTGAGAAGGTAAGAACTGCTGCAATAAACTTTCATAGCGTGGGTCATGGAGGGAAGAATCAGTCTGAAAATTTCCTGACTCGACCTTATCACGCATCTTAACCCACATCTCAGCCAAAACTCCCATCATCTCTGGAGTCACATTAGTAGGAACTTGTGACTGAGTTTAGCTTGAACTTCGACTTGTGGAGCTAGATGCTGATTTCTTCCCTTTGCCACTAGGCCTGTATCCCACTCCTATTTGATAATCAGACCTCGACCCAAGGACTTTATCCATAACCTGATACTGTATTGATTTAGCAGTAGAACCTTCACTAGAAGCAGATTCCGAACCTGACTAACTACTTTGAATATTTTGCCTCTCCATCTCTTGGGTCATTTGTTCCTGCCAAAAGAAAATGTTAAAAAACCAATATTACTATAATTTAAGATCAATAAAGAAATAAAAAACTTTAACTTACATGTAGTTCTTTGCAAGTTTCGCTAACTCAAGTCTTTGTAGATTTTTTTATATGAGTATCTCTCCAAGCATCAATAGCATGCTCATCAGGTTCATCCTACAAAATAATAGTGTTAGTTTAATTAATAATATAATAATATCAAATAAAGTTAAGTATTTTACTTACATATTCGTTACGAATCGCTGCCATTGATTTAGAGCCTTGCGTCGACAAATACTTCATTTCCTTTCTATTTTTCTTGTTCTGCGTGGATCGCGCTATAAACTTTTGTTGGGTGTCGTTACACTAAGTACTGGGGTTGAGCAAATCTTATCTTTGAGCAACTGGAAGCTTTCTTCACACTTATCATTCCAGTTAAACTTTTGTTGCTTCCGGGTCAGGTTGGTAAGCGGAGTGGCTATCTTAGAAAAGCCCTCTACAAACTTCCTATAATAACCTGCTAGCCCTAAGAAGCTTCTTACTTCTGATGTGTTCTTTGGTCTAGGCCAATCTTTCACGACCTCTACCTTTGATGGATCTACTGCAACTCCGTCTTTCGATATGATGTGCCCGAGGAACGCCACTTGTGAAAGCCAAAATTCACATTTCTTGAACTTGGCGTAGAGTTGATGCTCCTTCAATCGTGTCAAAATCAGCCTCAAATGTTCCTCATGCTTTACTTCATCCTTGGAGTATATTAAAATGTCGTCGATAAACACAACGACGAATTTATCCAAATAGTCTTTGAAGACCCTATTCATTAAGTCCATAAACGCAGCTGGTGCATTAGTAAGACCAAAAGACATCACCAAGAACTCGTAATGTCCATAACGAGTCCTAAAGGCTGTCTTAGGAATATCTTCTTCCTTTACCTTGAGCTGATGATACCCAGACCGTAAATCGATCTTTGAAAATGCAGTCGCGCCTCGGAGTTGATCAAACAAATCATCGATCTGAGGTAGCGGGTACTTGTTCTTAATCGTTACTTTGTTCAGCTCACGATAGTCTATGCACATTCGCATACTTCCATCCTTCTTCCTCACGAATAGTACCGGAGCTCCCCATGGTGAATGGCTTGGCCTAATAAAACCCAAGTCTAGGAGTTCTTGTAGCTGCGTCTTTAACTCACTTAGTTCTGTAGGTGCCATCTGGTATGGTGCCTTAGAGATAGGCTCGGTGCCTGGTACTAATTCTATCGTGAAGTCTATTTCTCGATTTGGCGGCAATCTTGGCAAGTCATCGGGAAATACCTCTGGAAATTCTTGTATAACACGGACGTTTCCAACCTTAAGTGGTGTCTCCCTCTCCACATTCGTGATGCTGGCTAAGAACGCTTGATATCCTTTCTCCATCATTCGTTGAGCTTTGAGAGATGATACTAACGGGGTGCGCAATCCTGAAGCTTGTCCCATGAAGCATTGTCTCTAGCCGTCAGGAGTCTCGAACATTACCTTCTTGCGTTTGCAGTCAATCGTTGCGCCATGCCGTGCTAGCCAATCCATGCCTAGTATTACGTCGAAGTCCTTGATCACTAGCTCTATCAGGTCTCCTTCTAGTTCTATGTCCTCAATCTTGATTGGTACGCCTCGTACTATTCGTGATGATAGAACTACTTCGCCCGAAGGCAACTCGGTTACAAACCTAGTTCTAAATCTTTCACTAGGTTTGTCTAATTTTTCTATCATTCCTAATGAGATATACGAATGAGTGGCTCCCGAATCAAATAATACATGACATAAGTTATTGAGGATAGAAACCTGACCTGTGACCACCTTGTTGCTAGCATCAGCCTCTCCTTGGGTTAAAGCAAAAACCCTAGCAGGAACCATCTTTTCGTCCTTCTTCCCTTCTGGCTTTTGCTGAGGACAGTCTCTTTTACGATGCCCTTCTTGACCACAGTTGAAACACTCCTTGGTGTTGGCGCGACATTCTCCAGGATGCTTCTTCTGACACTTAGAACAGGGCGGGTATTCCACGTAGCCCGGCCTATTTCCCCCATTATTCATACGTGCCCTTTTATCGCTGTCGAACTTCTTGTTATCAGGATGCCGTCTTTTCTAGCCATTACCGTTGTTGCTGGACTGATTGTTGCCGCTATTGCTAGACTGATTGTTTCCATTATGGTTGTTGCTCCGACTCGCCTGAGGGTGGCTCTGCTGTCTAGGTTCCGGCTTGCTGGCTTCTTCTTTTCTTACATTGGCCTGTAACCTTTCTACTTCGATTGCCGTCTCAAGAACGGCGGCATATGTAGTGTTTCCCAGGTTCGCTAGCTTAACCCCCATCTCGATTTTCGGTCAAAGTCCTCTAACAAATTTGTTCACCCTCAGAAAATCGGTTGGAACCATCTCAGAGGAGAACTTTGCTAAGCGGTCGAACTGACGAGCATACTCTGCCACTGTTAAATTGCCTTGCTTCAAGTTGGCAAACTCCTCAACTCTTGAAGTGAGTACAGCTGAGTTGTAGTACTTTTTGTGGAACAGCTCCACAAATCGGGTCCATGTCATGGTGGCAGCATCATGGGATTGCTGGACCAAGTCCCACAATATCCTGGCATCTTTCTTGAGCAAAGACGAGACGCAGGATATGCAGTCCGCATTACTGAGATTCATGTGGGCCAAAATCGATTCCACGTTCCTTAGCCACTCTTCTGCCTCAAAGGGGTCTGTAGTCCCTCGAAGTTTGGAGCGTGCTGCTTGCGGAACCTCTCATATACTGGCTCCATGTGCTGTATTGGATACGGCGCGTAATTTGTCATTGGCCATCCCCCATATGGACCAACTTGTTGGGGTGCTGGGGCCATTTGCTGTGGCTGCGGCTGTGGCTGTGGTGGAGGCTGAGGCTGATATTGAGCCTGTTGGCATTGTTGCTGCAGAAGTTCCTCGACTTGCTGTCACAGTCTGGCAATCTCTGCAGTGTTGTCAGCTGGCGGTGCCGGCGCGTTGCAGCGAACAGTAGCATGCACTCCCCTTCGGCGAACTGGAGGGACTTCATTGGTCATTGGAACATCATTGGGGGCGTTTCCGTTGGTGCGTGCAGATCTTCGGAGCGACATCGTAGCAGAGTTCTAACAGTTAGAACATACCCTAATAGGCTCTAAGGCAAAAACTTATTCTAAAACAAACATATCTCGGACCTATTTATTATGACTTTTTATGAAAAAATTATATAAGTCTTTATTATTATTTAGAGTGGGTTTCTATACTTAGAAAAACAAGTCATCTTTATTTTCTAAGTGTGTTTCTAATCATCCTATATGACTTAATTCTCAGGCTCGAAACTTATCTTTGTTCCAAAGTTAACCATATTGAGGGAGGGCTGGGATCAGTAAAATCGTTCCCACTACTAAGGCCCCCTAACTCTCAACAAGGAAACTTGGTTCATTGATTTGTATCCACCTTCACTGAACTTAGTCATTATTCATTTTATTTAGTATTTATTATGATTGCGAAAAATAAAATCAAACTCATACATGAAAATAAATTAGCATGTTATTCATTTGGAAAAAGATTTTCACTTATTACAATCATAAAAAAGAATAAATAAAACAAACAATAAAAACTACTAATCTAAAAATCGGGATCTTCTACATCCGATCACTCATCTAGCATATCGTCATCTATCTCCTCATAATCATCATTTTGATGAGCATCAAAGTGTCCTCTAGGAAGGTTGGTGAGAATCCTATGTTTTTGCTCATTTGTAAACTGAAACTCGAATTTTGCGGTGAACCTAACTAAGAGGAAATAATATCTCATCGCTAATGGTAGTTCATCCTCATCATTCATGTTTTCCCATATTTCTTCTAAGGCTGCTATTACAGGATGGAAATCTTTAAATAGCCTAATTATTAGTACATATTGTTCAGTTGATCTTAACATTATTTGCTTAGCCTCTTGAAGGCCACCTATCTCTTGGTGGAACAAGAGCAATCTTCGAGTGATCCTTTCTAGTGCTCCTACGGTATTTCTTGGCTCCCTTATTCTTTTTAAAGCCTTAATGGCTCGGATATCTTGGTAGGTTAAAGCTCCGTTCATACTTAACTGAAAACATAAACACTAAAGTTGTTAGCTATACACATAAGCAAAATAACTTGTAACTTAAATACTTACTTGGTGGTCAGATTCAGAGCTTTGAGCGTGTGTATCTTGGAGAACTTCATGCGAAGGAATCCTTTCTCTGATACCAACTGTAATGACCCAACTACTCTAGACTCTTGGACCATTAACGAAACTATACATACAAATTCTTACTAAAACTTACATTTGCGAAAATACCATAATTTTATTAGAAAACTTATAGAAATAAGAGTTAATTACATAAATAAGAAGGATATGGGATCCCATTGTTTGAAAAGCAAAACATAACATGATTTATAAAATAAAGGGATTACATAGTAAGTGCGGAAAATACATATAAAGACCATAAATAAATGACTACATCCTCGAAATCGAACTCTCGACTCCTTGACTCCATTCACCATCGATACAAAATCTCCAAGCATCCACGAACCTTATCGCCACTAATAGCTATTTTCCTGCACATTAAACAAAAAGGAATGAGCCTAATACCCAGCAAGGAAAATCTTACGCATACATCATGTACATAAATTTCATAATGAACATAAAGACATAACATAACACTAATACATACACATACTATAATGGCCATTATTACTTGGGGTCCCATAGACTAAACAAGTCATATGCCCATGAGATTAGTGGGGTCCTACTAGCTAAGTAGCTCATATGCCCATAATCTATTTGGGGTCTTGTTAGTCATATGGGTCATATGCGCAAGCCTACAAACATATATATATCATAACACTTATCATAACATAAGAAACATAAGATAGCATATAGAACATATGACATATGCATTTCTATCCTATTTTCCTTACAAAAGTTATCGGGATATGTGGACAGCGTTGGAACTTTGGAACACTCCTAATAACCATTATGAAAAAGAGTGAGTCTAATGAAGAAAAAGAGATGAAAAGGAATGGGAAGACTAAACCATTGAGAAACATACTTACCGAAACTTATGTAATGATCCACTAATCTAGACTTTTGGACCATTAACGAAACTATACATACCATCCTTAATAGAACTTACATTTGCAAAAATACCATACTTTATTGGAAACTTGTAGAAATAGAGTTACTTACATAAAATAAGTAGGAGATGGGATCCCATTGTCTTAAAAACAAAAACATAATTTAAAATAAAAAGGCATTACATAAATAGTGCAGAAAATACATGTAAAAAGACATAAAACAAAACTACATCCTCGAATCGAATAACGCTCGGCTCCTTGACTCCATTCACCATCGATACACATTCTCTAAGCATCGACGAATCTTACCGCCTCTTAAAGTTATTTTCCTGCACATAAAACAAAAAGGAATGAGCCTAATGCCCAGCAAGGAAAATCTAACACATAGTCATAAACATAAATTTCATAATAAACATAAAGACATATCATAACACTTATTACATACACTTATTATAATGGCCATTATTACTTGGGGTCCCATAGACTAAACAAGTCATATGCCCATGGGATTAGTGGGGTCCTACTAGCTAAGTAGGTCATATGCCCATAACCCATTTGGGGTCTTGTTAGTCATATGGGTCATATGCCCAAGCCTACAAACATACATATTCATAACATATTTATAACATATTTCATAACATAACACATAAGATAACATAAGCATAAAACATATAGATTCTATCCTATTTTCCTTACCAAAGTTACCGGGATATGTGGACTGAGTTGGGACTTTTGGAACACTCCTAAAACCATATATAAAGGGTGAGTAAATTTGAAGAAAAGAGATGAAATGAAAGGGATGGAAAGACTAAACCATTGAAAGTCACACTTACCAAAACTTATGTGCTCAAGAACTTAGATTTCGTAACCAAAATAAGAATGAGGTTAGGAGACTGAGTAGAAGGTTATGAAAAAGGAAATATTATAAAACAAGTGAACTAGAGTTTTGGTTTACCTCAAAGACTTGTAAGATCAATCTACACCACAACCGAAATACTATAGAACCTTACTTCCCAAAGTGTTTGATAAGCTTATGATGTTTAAGCTTATGTTTTCCCCAAACCAGGTGTTTACACTCTCACACTCACTTAGCACTTGCAGCCTTTGAACTTAGAGCAAAAGGTGAATAATGGCTGGGTACTAGGTCCTATTTATAGAGTTTAGGAATGAAAGGATCTTGATTTTACTTGAATAAAAATAATAGCTTTTTAGGTGAAAATAATTTGAATAATCGTTCAGCAGAGGCTGAAGACTCGTTCAGAAAGATGCTGGACTTATCAAGAGTTCGAATGGCTGAAAGGAAAAGAATTCAAAAACATTTGAAAATACACTGAAGGAGGCGATATATCGCCCCCTGTAGGCGATATATCGCCTGGGCCAGTATGCCCGAGGCGACCGTGCATCGTCTCGTGTTTTCCGTGTCTACGTGCTGCGATATATCGCCCCCTATAGCTGCGATATATCGGCACACGCTGATTAATTAAACACGAAATTACACATTTTTAGCTAAGTTTGAATGGAGTAAACAGCCTTGACTAAGCCCTTAACGTATTCAAAGCTGCTGACCTATTGCATTTAAACTTCTCTCCTTATTAAATTTAATCCTCAAAATACTTAATCTTTAATCACCCATTCATAACATGTGCTTAAAATCCTTTTGGTTGATATCTAAACCTTATAGTATAATAAATATTATTCTTAATATCAGTAATATAATCAAACCTTAGGTTATACTTAATATTCTTAAACTATAGGTTAAACATAGAAAATCTATAAGTACTACTATGAGTGTCCAAATAATTCCCGGTCTGAACCAAAAATCCACAGTAACAAAGATAATACTATACATACTATAATACTACTATCTAACTAGCTAAGTAAAGTTCTTGGACTCTACAACTTATGTACTCAAGAACTTAGATTTCCTAACCAAAATAAGAATGAGGTTAGAAGACTGAGTAGAAGGCTATGAGAAAGAAAATAACATAAAACCAATAAACTAGAGTTTTGGGTTACCTTAAAGACTTGTAAGACCAATCTACACCACAAACTGAAATACTATAGAACCTTACTTCCCAAAGTGTTTGATAAGCTTATGAGGATCAAGCTTATGATTTCCCCAAACCAGGTGTTTACACTCTTACACTCACTTAGCACTTGCAGCCTCTGAACTTAGAGCAAAAGATGAATAATGGCTGGGCACTAGTTCATATTTATAGAGTTTAGGAATGAAAGGATCTAAATTTTACTTGAATAAAAATAATAGCTTTTTAGGTGAAAATAATTTGAATAATCTTTCAGCAGAGGCTGAAGACTCGTTCAAAAAGATGTTGGACTTATCAAGAGGTTGAATGGCTGAATGGAAAAAGAATTCAAAAACTTTCAAAACATACTGAAGGAGGCGATATATCGCCTGGGCCAGTATGCCCGAGGCAGTCGTGCATCGTCTCGTGTTTTCCGTATCTACGTGCTGCGATATATCGCCCCCTATAGCTGCGATACATCGGCACACGCTGATTAATTAAACACGAAATTGCACATTTTTAGCTAAGTCTGAATGGAGTAAATAGCCTTGACTAAGCCCTCAACGTATTCAAAGCTGCTGACTGACCTTATAGCATTCAAACTTTTACCCTTATTAAATTAAATCCTCAAAATACTTAATCCTTAATTACCCATTCATAACATGTGCTTAAAATCCTATTGGTCCTTATCTAAACCTTATAGTATAATAAATATTATCCTTAATATCAGTCATATAATCAAACCATAGGTTAACATTAATATTCTTAAACTATAGGTTAAACTTAGAAAATCTATAAGTACTACTATGAGTGTCCAAATAATTCCCGGTCTGAACCAAAAATCCACAGTTACAAAGATAATACTATAAATACTATAATAATACTATCTAACTAGCTAAGTAAAGTTCTTGGACTCTACACAATGGTACAACCCTTTCTGTTTTTGGTTTTGTGATGATTTTCAGCGTAAATTTTTTTTATTACCAAAATAATGAAATTTTAACACAATTTTTTTCTATTAACCACAACACTAAAATTTATACCAAAAATACATTCTATATTATTATATTAATTTACCTTATAAATAAAATAATATACATATATATATTTATTTATAAAACATTAATATAAAAATCAAAAATCCAAAGAAAAGGTTGTTGTTGCTACAATACTGTAGCATTTCAGCAAAATGGGATAACATTTGGCCAGCCATTGGATTTTATTTGCTATTAAAACAATAACAATTTGCAGGGATGGAGTCCCATTGAACTTGCCCATATATTAATATCAATTTTTTATGGTATTTTTTCCATTTACTTTTGTTATGTTAGTTTAACTTTATTTAAATTTCTTATTCATAAATATTATTGTTTTACCATTGATTTAGATCGGTGTAGCTTCTAGCTATAAATTTGTTTTTTTTTTTTCATTTTTATGATTGTTTTATATATATGATTTCTAAATCAAAATTTAAACTTTACTATTTTCTTTTTAAGGAGTTTTCTCATGTGATTGAAAGCTATTTTTAATTATTAGTTGGATTTTTTTATGATTTTATCTTAACTTTACTTAACGGTCTCATGACAAAATGACTCATTTTTTAAAGTCATTTTACATTCTAGCCTAATTTTAATAATTTTTTACAAAATAACATCTCATAATTTAGACAGGTAGTAAAAATATTCAAACAATCAGTCAAAACTTTTATACAGCTGGTCGAATTTTATACAAAAACCATTTTATAAAAAATTATAAATAGTACCAAAATTACAAAAAAAAAATCATTTTCACCCATTTTTCTTTACTTAATAATAATCAAGATTATTATTTTTATTTTAACTTGGACAAGCTTTTTTGGATGCGGTCTTTCCTTGGGGAGGGTTTGGTTCTTTAGAAGGCTTGGGAAAGTTTTCCGGGGGGCTCTCGGCAGGTTTGATGGTTCTGCATTTATTTATACACTTTGTGTAACACCCCACGTCACTAAGACTGCTTCCTAGAATGACGACTAGCCCTGCAAACCAACACGAGTCTTTATAGAACTGCCCAAGAGGCCACCCATCATGAGATTACTCCAGGTCAAGCACGATTAAATTTAAAGTTCTCAAGTGATGGGCTACCGAAAAGATGATGCATCTTGTTGGCATAAGTAGTACCCATCAATCTATTTAAACTCTCTTCAACTATGTAGTCCCATACCTACACAGTCATAGAATCACCACACTTAACTTTCCCCAGGCGATGTGGGAATGCATAGCCTTACCCGGTCTTTCCCCCTACAGATCAGGGGATATTGACTGTCACAATCACCCACCCTTAGGGTTCTGACGTCCCCGTTAGGCACACTTCCTGCTGTGTCAAGGCTCTGATACCATTGTAACACCCCACGTCACTAAGCCTGCTTCCTAGAATGATGACTGGCCCTGCAAACCAACACGAGTCTTCGAGCGTGCTTTGTCCTCACTCGCACGCTTCCTGGGATCACCCATCATGAGATTACTCCAGGTCAAGCACGCTTAACTTTGGAGTTCTCAAGTGATGGGCTACTGAAAAGATAACGCATCTTGTTGGTATAAGTAGTACCCATCAATCTATTTAAACTATTTTTATTTATTCCCATACTTACTCAGTCTTAGAATCATCACACTTAACCTTCCCCAGGCGAAGTGGGATTGCATAGCCTTACCCGGTCTTTCCCCCTACAGATCACGGGATACTGACACTACACCAAATACCTCTTTCCACAACACAAGAAGATAAGACTATTTAAAAAGTATTATAGTAAGTATGATTAAAAAACGGTAAAGTCCAAAAACAAATGAAAAAAAAAAGGCGGCACCTTTAGGAAGTCTCGCTAAATTGAAATAGCAAGCATTTTGGTCTGACTATAATATAGTCTCTCTCTAATTTTTTCACATGTAAAATAAAATAAAATAAAGAAGAAAGAAACCCTTTCTCCCACCCGATCCTTATACTTTCCTTTCTCCCTCTCTCTATTGCATTTTTTCTGCTAGGCCCGAACGACGACGGCAGGGACTCAGGGAATGGTGGTCGAAGGCGGCAAGGGGGTCGTGGTCAGGCTGTTCGGCGGCAGGGGGCTCAGGGGTGGGCTCGACAGCAACGACTGGTGGCTCGAGGGCTGGGCTCGACGGCGGGTGGGGGGGTCTCGGGTCTGGGCTCGACAGCACAGGGGCTGGGCAGGACGTGGAGGCTTGGGGGCTCATTGGGGCTGGATGACTCAGAGGCTCGATAGGTATGCCTGCTTCTTTTTCTCTCGCCATTTGAAGCACTATCTGTCGCTCTCTCTCTTGGAGAGGCCCTTTACGCTTCTGTCTCTTACTGGTGAAGCTCTTACATACGCTTTCTTTAGGATCTAAGGTAAGAGAGAACCTCTCTATTCAAGACTATTTTGTACACCTTTATTAAATTTAGGTCTTTGTATAGTCTCAAGATATGTCTTCACTTTCCGGTTTTCTTTGATTGTTAATTCTATAATGTTTTCTTCTCTTCTCATTTCTGATATGAAATTTTGCATTTATTTTTTATATAAATATATTTAAATGACAAAGCTTCCTCTCACATGGTATTTTTGCCTCATCCAAATCGGTCCCAAACACTCTCAACGTTACAACTATTTTGTCTAGGAGTGACATTGTCATCCTAGTCCATGGTGTTTGTCACCTCTTCCAAAAAGGTATGAGATGCCAGTCGTGGACAAGAGGAGATTGATGCTTTTGGAAGATTTGTCATATACCCATATATATGTATATTTATAGAAACCCAATTTATATACATATTTTTTTGAGAAATATTTTCCTGTTACTTTGTCTTCCTTGTCAAATTCTTGGTTTTCTAGAATTTTACATAAAGAGTGGAAAATCAGAGGTTGTTATGTTTAATATTAAGATTAGTGTTTATATTTGGGTACCAAATTAGTAAATTTTCTACTATGGATTTACATTTGGTGGTAAGTATTGGAGTATGATGAACATTGGGTAATTTTTAGTGTTGCTTTGTTTGTGTACATGATTTCTTTTAAATTTTTAACCCATTTTGGTATTGCACTCCAGCTATTTGTTAATTTGTCTAGTTGGGTTACTAAATATGCAAGGGGTCAATACCAAATAGGAGTGTAGTGAGTGGTGGTTATTAGATTTTTTTTATTTTGGGATAAAGTGAAGTTTAGAGAAATGGGTCATTGGAATATATATTTATTTTTGGCTAAATATATGTATATATATATCACTATAACAAGGATATATGTTTTTTTTCTTCTAGTATTTAGAATAATCTAATATTGTCCATTAAGTTTCACATGGAGTTTCTTCCTATGTCTTTTGGTACTCACACGTTATTTTCTCAAAAATGCATCTCTATCAATGAAATTAATGCTAACATAGAAAACAAAATATTACTGCATTACATGGATTTTTTTTTTAATTACTACATTTTTCTTCAAGGTGTGATCGTTTTTCCACTCCATGTCATGTGTGTATTTTCTTTGTGTTTATTGACTTATGTCTAGTTTGGATCTAGGACTATTGTTTGGATCTCTTAAGTTACATATCTCATATTCCAATATATAGCATTTGTTTTAATTTGTTATTATTTTACTATCCCATATGGCTTATTTTGAGGTTTTGAATTTTTGTGTCTATTGGTTCCAGCAGGATTCCAAGGTTGTAACTTGGTGGTTGGTTTGATGGACTTGTGATTTTTGAACTTTTCCTCGCAGAGGTATTTAATTTTGTATGTAGGAGACACTGAGTTGATAAGGCATATAATTTCTAAAGATGTGTGTGGCAAAGTAAGTAATGTAGCCATAACCATACTTTTATTTTTGAGTTCCTTATTTCAGCTTTCCCCTTCAGATTTAATAATTTTATGCCCTGAAATTTGTCAGCATGATATCCACATATATACGTCAGTATGAGAATTATATTCCTTGTTTGTGCCTATTTTGGTTAATTTGTTTGTCCTTGTCTTTGTTCTACCCTTTGCTTTTCTGTTGTTTCTTTTAGAGATACTGACTGGAACAGTAAAATTGAGAATGCAAGGACCATGTAGTGGCCGTCCAAACTTCTTAGTCACCCTGAAATATGAACATGAATTATTTTATAATTTACTAGCTAGAATCAGATCGAACTGCAAATAAGGTTAACTGATGAACTATCAAGAACCATATCCTTTCAATTTGGTTGAGGCTCTCTATGCATCATGGTATAGGTATTTATATTAGTTTTTGAAGAGAAAACTATATATGTTATTCTAAGTAATGGCCTACATATATAGCATAAAGCAATATAAGATTATGTATAGTTATAGAGTTGTCCCTTGACTACTTATTTTTTTTTTCAAGAGAAATATAGTTATTTTCCTCTTCTTGCTATATAGTTATAAAAATTATATTATCTCATTTATCATATATATATATATATTGCAAAAAAATATAGTTGAAAATGATCAACGAGAAAGATACATATAATGATAGTGTTATATTATGCTTCAGTAAATGAGAATTATATATTCAAAGTATAGCCATGAAGAACCTTTTGATCAAAAAGCTTGGCCCAACCAGACCCCGGCATAATATATAGTTTATACTCTATCTCTCTTTCTCTTTCTGTGTGTGTGTGTTAGTGTGTTTATTTGTCTAAGCTCACTCAGTTCGTTCCTTGTGACTTCTTTTCTTTCCCTTGGCTTGGCTTGGTCTGCAATAGAAAAAGGTGTGTCAAAGACATGATGCAGCACTAAAGCAGAACAATAATTCACTGTTTCTATTTCTCCTATTGTGTGATTCTGACGCATATGAATCTCAATAATGCGGACCGCATATCTTGCGTCTCGTCTTTGCTCAAGAAGGATGCCAGGATATGGTGGTACTTGGTCCAGCAATCTCATGATGCTGCCACCATGACATGGAACCGATTTGTGGAGCTCTTCCACAAGAAGTACTACAATTCGGTTGTACTCGCTACGAGAGTTGAGGAGTTCGCCAACTTGAAGTAGGGTACTTTTACAGTGGCGGAGTATGCTCGTCAGTTCGACCGCTTAGCAAAGTTCGCATTGGAGATGGTTCCAACCGATTTTCTGAGGGTGAATAAATTTGTTAGAGGACTTCGACCAAAAATCGAGATGGGGGTTAAGTTAGCAAACCCGGGAAACATTACATATGCCGATGTTCTTGAGACGGCAATAGAAGTAGAAAGGTTGCAGGCTAATGTAAGTAAGGAGGAAGCCAATAAGCCTGAACCTAGACAGCAGAGCCAACCTCAGACTAATCGGAACAGCAACCATAACGGCAACAATCAGTCCAGCAACAACGGTAACGGCCAGAAAAGACGGCATCCGGATAACAAGAAATTCGACAGTGATAAGAGGGCACGTACAAATAATGGGGGAAATAGACCGAGCTACGTGGAATACCCGCCATGTGCTAAGTGTCAGAAGAAGCATCTTGGAGAATGCTGCGCAAACACTAAGGAATTCTTTAACTGTGGTTAGGAAGGGCATCGTAAAAGAGATTGTCCTCAGCAAAAGCCAGAAGGGAAGAAGGACGAAAAGATGGTTCCTGCTAGGGTTTTTACTTTAACCCAAGGAGAGGCTGATGCTAGAAATAAGGTGGTCACAGGTCAGGTTTCTATCCTCAATAACTTATGCTATGTATTATTTGATTCGAGAGCCACTCATTCGTATATCTCGTTAGGAATGATAGAAAAACTAGACAAACCTTGTGAAAAATTTAGAACTAGGTTTGTAACTGAGTTACCTTCGGGCAAAGTAATTTTATCATCACGGATAGTACGAGGCGTACCGATCAAGATTGAGGACATAGAACTAGAAGGAGACCTGATAGAACTAGTGATCAAGGACTTTGACGTAATACTAGGCATGGATTGGCTAGCATGGCATGGCGCAACCATCGACTGCAAACGCAAGAAGGTGATGTTCGAGACTCCTGACGGCCAGAGGTTATGCTTCATGGGACAAGCTTCAGGATTCGGCACCCCGTTAGTTTCATCTCTCAAAGCTCAGAGAATGATGGAGAAAGGATGTCAAGCATTCTTAGCCAGCATCGCAAATGTAGAAAGGGAGACACCACTTACGGTTGGAGATGTCCGTGTTATACAAGAATTTCCAGAGGTATTTCCCGATGACTTGCCAAGATTGCTGCCAACTCGAGAAATAGACTTCACGATAGAATTAGTACCAGGCACCGAGCCTATCTCTAAGGCACCATACCGGATGGCACCTACGGAACTCAAGGAGTTAAAGATGCAGCTACAAGAACTCCTAGACTTGAGTTTTATTAGGCCAAGCCATTCGCCATGGGGAGCACCGGTATTATTCGTGAAAAAGAAGGACGATAGTATGCGAATGTGTATAGACTATCGTGAGCTGAACAAAGTAACGATTAAGAACAAGTACCCGCTACCTCGGATCGACGATTTGTTTGATCAACTCCGAGGTGCGACTGTATTTTCAAAGATCGATTTACAGTCCGGGTATCATCTGCTCAAGGTAAAGGGAGAAGATATTCCTAAGACAGCCTTTAGGACTCGTTATGGACATAACGAGTTCTTGGTTATGTCTTTTCGTCTTAATAATGCACCAGCCGCATTTATGGACTTAATGAATAGGGTCTTCAAGGATTACTTAGATAAATTCGTCGTAGTGTTCATTGACGACATTTTAATATACACCAAGGATGAAGTAAAGCACGAGGAACATTTGAGGATGATTTTGACGCGATTGAAGGAGCATCAACTCTACGCCAAGTTCAAGAAATGCGAATTTTGGCTTTCGCAAGTGGCGTTCCTCAGGCACATTATATCAAAAGACAGAGTTGAAGTAGACCCATCAAAGGTAGAGGCAGTGAAGGATTGGCCCAGACCAAAGAACGCATCTGAAGTAAGAAGCTTTCTAGGGTTAGCAGGTTATTATAGGAAGTTTGTAGAAGGCTTTTCAAAGATAGCCACTCCGCTCACCAACCTGACCCAGAAACAACAAAAATTTAACTGGAATGATAAGTGTGAAGAAAGCCTCTAGTTGCTTAAGGATAAGCTTTGCTCAGCACCAGTACTCAGTGTACCGATACCCAACGATAAGTTCGTAGTCTGCTGCGATGCATCAAAACAAGGATTGGGTTGCGTGCTGATGCAAAATGAAGGAGTATGAACAGCGCTATCCAACTCACGATATGGAGTTGGCAGCGGTGGTCGTTGCGTTAAAAATCTGGCGCCATTATCTTTACGGAGAACGGTGCGAGATTTATACGGACCACAAAAGTTTAAAGTACTTCTTTACTCAGAAGGAGCTCAACATGAGGCAGCGCAGGTGGTTGGAGTTAGTAAAGGATTACGACTACGAAATCCTATACCACCCAGCGAACGTAGTTGTCGATGCGCTTAGTAGGAAAAGTTATGGTAATTTAGCAGCTTTATCCGGAATAGAAAAGCTGCTACAGCAGGAGCTGATCAGTGCCGAAATAGAAGTAGGATGTAGGCAAGCTGGCTAACTTGTCTATCCAATCGAATCTGCTAGAGGACATACGGATTGGTCAGAGACATGATGACACACTAGCAGCACATATGGATGCAGTCAAAGAAGGCAAGACTACAGATTTCTCAATATCTAGCCAAGGTTTATTGAGATATTAGGATCGGGTATGCATGCCAAATGATCAAAGTATTAAGAAGACGATTCTGGAAGAAGCGCACAGCACCCCGTACTCAATTCACCCAGGGTCAACCAAGATGACTCATGACATCAAGGCAATCTACTGGTGGCCAGGGATGAAGAAGGACGTAGCAGAGTATGTATCTAAGTGTCTTATATGCCAGCAAGTGAAAGAAGAGCTTCAGCAGCCTGCAGGTTTATTGCAACCGCTTAGCGTACCAGAATGGAAGTGGGACGATATAGCTATGGACTTCGTGATGGGTTTGCCAAGGACGAATAAGCAGCATGATTCCGCTTGGATAGTAATAGATAGACTAACCAAGTCGGCTCATTTCCTGCCTGTTAGAACTTCATACACGGCAGACCAATATGCAGACATCTACATCCTAGAGATAGTACGGTTGCATGGAATCCCCAAGACAATAGTGTCAGATAGAGGATCGGTGTTTACATCGAGATTTTGGGGGAGTTTACAGCAAGCTATGGGTACTAAGTTAAGCCTTAGTACAACTTTTCATCCTCAGATAGATGGGCAGTCCGAGCGTACGATTCAGATTTTAGAGGATATGCTACGCGCGTGTATACTTGATTTCGGAGGATCATGGAACAAGTACTAACCACTGATAGAGTTCTCCTACAACAACAACTACCAGTCAACAATCGGGATGGCACCTTATGAGTTGCTTTATGGAAGAAGGTACCGATCACCATTGCACTGGGACGAGGTAGGAGAAAGGCAGCTTCTAGGGCCCGAATGTAATGACCCAACTGCTCTAGACTTTTGGACCATTAACGAAAACTATACATACTAATTCTTAAGAAAACTTACAATTGAAAATACCATAACTTTATTAAGAAACTTGTAAAAATAAGAGTTAAACTTACATAAAATACCAAGTAGGATATGGGATCCCATTGTTTTAAAAACAAAACAAAACATAAATTAAAATAAAAAGGGATTACATAACAAGTGCGGAAAAATACATATAAAACCATAAAGAAACAAAAAAAACTACATCCTCGAATCGTAACGCTCGGCTCTTGAATCCATTCCGCCTCAATACACATTCTCCAAGCTTCCAAGAACCTTTCTCGCCACTAAGACTATTTTCTTGCACGTATAAACCAAAAGGAATGAGCCTAATGCAGTAGCGCTTATTAGACAGTGTATGCTTGCTGCTCAAAGCCGTCAGAAAAGCTATGCGGATGCCAAGCGACGCGATGTGGAATTCCAAGTTGGAGATCAAGTCTTCCTAAAGATATCTCCTATGAAAGGTGTCAAGCGCTTCGGGAAGAAAGACAAGCTTAGTCCCCGATTCATAGGTCCTTTTGAGATATTGGACAAAGTGGGACCAGTTGCGTATAGACTAGCCCTACCGCCAGCACTAGCCGATAGTCACAACATGTTCCACATCTCGATGTCACGCAAATATGTGTCAGACCCATCTCACGTCCTCAAGTATGATACAATAGCACTCCAAAAAGACTTAAGTTACGAGGAGCGACCGGTTAGCATCCTAGATAGGGGGATGAAGCAGTTACGGTCCAAGAGCTTTCCTATAGTCAAAGTCCTATGGAGTAATAGTTCTGAACGAGAGGCAACGTGGGAGTTGGAGGAGGACATGCAAAGCCGGTATCTGGAATTATTTGGTAAGTAAATTTCGAGGACGAAATTCTTTTTAGTAGGGGAGAATTATAGAGTCTAAGAATTTTACTTAGCTAGTTAGATAGTAGTATTATAGTAATTATAGTATTATCTTTATAACTGTGGATTTTTGGTTCAGACCGGGATTTATTTGGACACTCGTAGTAGTACTTGTAGATTTTCTAAGTTTAACCTATAGTTTAAGTATATTAATTTTAACCTAAGGTTTGATTAATATGACTGATATTGAGGATAATATTTATTATACTATATGGTTTAGATAAGAACCAATAGGATTTTAATCACATGTTATGTATGGGTGATTAATGATTAAGTATTTTGAGGATTAAATTTATTAAAGGTAAAGTTTGAATGCTCTAAGGTCAGTCAGCAGCTTTGAAAACGTTTAAGGGCTTAGTCAAGACTGTTTACTCAATTCAAATTAAGTTAAAAATGTGTAATTTCGTGTTTAAATAATCAGCATATGCCGATATATCGCAGCTATAGGGGGCGATATATCGCAGCACAAAGATACGAAAAACCTGAAACGATTCACGATTGCCTCGGGCATACTGGCCCAGGCGATATATCGCCTACAGGGGGCGATATATCGCCCCTCTCAGCATATTTTGAACGTTTTTGAAATCATTTTCCATTCAACCCTTCAACCTCTTGATAAGTCCAGCATCTTTTTGAACAAGTCTTTAGCCTCTGCTAAACGATAATTTAAATTATTTTCACTTAAATAGCCATTATTTTTATTCGAGTTAAATTAATATCCTTTCATTCCTAAACTCTATAAATAGGACCTAGTACCCAGCCATTATTCATCTTTTACTCTAAGTTCAGAGGCTGCAAGTTGCTAGGTGAGTGTGAGAGTGTAAACACTTGGGTTGGGAATCATAAGCTTGATCATCATAATCTTATCAAAACACTTGGGAAGTAAGATTTTATAGCATTTCGGTTCAAGGTTTAAATCGGTCTTACAAGTCTTCAAGGTATCCCAAACTCTAGTTCGTTTCTGTACTTTTTCTTTAAAGGTTCTCATAGTCTTCTACTCATTCTAACATTATTCTTATTTTGGTTAGGAAATCTAAGTTCTTGAGCAAAAGGTTTTGGTAAGTATATTTTAAAAGTATAGTTCCTTCATCTCTTTCATCTATTTTCTTCAATAGACTCACCCTTTCATAAATGGTTTTTAGGAGTGTTCCAAAGTCCCAACTCTGTCCTCATATCCCGATATTTTGGTAAGGAAAATAGGATAGAATTTATATGTTATATGTTTTTTATATGTTATCTTATGTTTTTATGTTATGAAATATGTTATGTTATGTTATGTATGTTTTTAGGCTTGGGCATATGACCCATATGACTAACAAGCCCCAAATAGATTATGGGCATATGACCTGCTTAGCTAGTAGGACCCCACTAATCTAATGGGCATATGACTTGTTTAGCCTATGGGACCCCAAGTAATAATGGCCATTATAGTATGTGTATGATATAAGTGTTATGTTATGTTTTTTTTATGTTTCTTATGAAATTTATGTATATGAACTATGTGTTAGATTTTCCATGTTGGGCATTAGGCTCATTCCTTTTTGTTTATATGTGCAGGAAAATAGTCTTAGTGGCGGGAAAGGTTCTTGGAAGCTTGGAGAATGTGTATTGAGGTCGAATGGATTCAAGAGCCGAGCGTTACGATTCGAGGATGTAGTTTTGTTTTTATGGTTTTTACATGTATTTTTCCGCACTTGTTATGTAATCCCTTTTTATTTTTAATTATGTTTTGTTTTGTTTTTAAAACAATGTGATCCCATTTCCTAACCTAAATTTTATGTAAGTTTAACTCTTATTTTTACAAGTTTCTTAATAAAGTTATGGTATTTTCACTTGTAAGTTTTATTAAGGATTAGTATGTATAGTTTTCGTTAATGGTCCATAAGTCTAGAGTAGTTGGGTCATTACAACTACGGATTAAGGAGCATACTTGATTTCTTACCAAATGGACGACCAACAGCCTTATAAATAGAATATTCCCGATTTGGTTGGGATTCAACGCGATCGTCATTCCTCTCAGGTCGATTGAATCGAGTCTCAACCCCTCGAAGGTACATTGAGCAAAAGGTTAAGGCCTCGTTCACCACGTAAGCTTCTGCGATTGAACCTTCCGGACGTGCACGACTTCTTACATAATGTTTATAAACTGCCATCGAACGTTCAATGGGATACATCCACCTAAAGTGCACGGGACCGCCAAGAATTGCCTCTTTTGGAAGATGCAAAATCAAATGCACCATAATGTCAAAAAATGCTGGAGGAAATATCATTTCCAACATGAATAAAATGGTGATAATGTCTGTCTCCATCTTCTCAAGGTCTTTCACATTCAAAGTCCGTGCACAAAGTTTTTTGAAAAAACCGAACAACTCAATAATTGGCTTCCGAACTTCAGGAACCAAAAATGACGTAATTGCGGCGGGCAACAACTGCTGAAACAACACGTGGCAATCGTGTGATTTTAGCCTAGTTATCTTTCCATCATTGACAGTGACATTCTTCGAAAGGTTTGCAGCAAAACCGTCCGGGAATTCAACTGACTTCACAAATTCACAGAAAACTCGACGCTCCAGGACACTGAGGGTGTAACTGGCGTGCGATTTCTTCCACTTGTTTCCCTCTTTACAGAGCTGGAGATTTTCCCTAATTTTCATGTCTCCTAGATCAAGTCTTGCCTTGTCAGTGTCTTTAGATTTTCCCTCTAAGTTCAACAAAGTTCCCAAGACACTGTCGCAAACATTCTTCTCAATGTGCATTACGTCCAAGTTATGCCTCAACAATAACTCCTTCCAATAATCAAGCTCGAAAAATATGCTCTTCTTCAACCAATTAAGTTCAATCGGAGCCCTTTTGCGTTTCACACCACCAAATTCTTTGTGTTTCCCAGGATGTCTAATCTGCAAATTCTCTAATTGCTTCAACACATCATCACAGGAGTAATCTTTCGGTGGTGGCCTGAGTTCCGTGTTACCGTCGAATAGTGCTCGTTTGCTCCTCCATTCATGATCCATATCAAGAAACCTCCTATGGCCAATGTATGCAATTTTACTTCTAATCCCTACAGAGGGAGTTTCTTCATTGCATGTGGGACACGCCTTGTACCCTTTTGTGCTCCACCCAGACATCATAGAATAAGTTGGGTAGTCGTTAATGGTCCACAAGATTGTTGCACGCATATTGAACAATGTACTATTGTATGTATCTCGTGTCTCGACACCATTCACCCATAACTCCTTCAACTCGTTAAGCAAAGGTATCATATAGACATCGATATCTTTTCCAAGTGAAGAAGGACCTGGAATAAGAATAGACAACATTAATGAATGTGGTTTCATGCTCTTCCACGGCGGCAAGTTGTATGGGACAAGTATCACAGGCCACATGCTGTAAGAGTTGCTCATGTTCCCAAAAGGATTGAAACCATCTGTAGCCAACCCAAGCCTAACATTTCGAGGTTCGGCTGCGAAAGATGGGTACAACTCATCAAGGTGCTTCCACGCCTTACTGTCAGCGGGGTGCCTCATCACACCATCTTCCTTTGGACTTTTAGAATAGTGCCATCTCATATCCTCTGCAGTATATCTGGAACTGTACAGCCTTTTCAATCTCGGCGCCAACGGAAAGTACCGCATGACCTTATGGGCCACTTTCTTCCCGTTCCCACGATTATCTTGCCAGCGACACTCACCACAAACCGGACAGAATTCCAAATTTGCATTCTCCTTCCAAAACAGTCACAGTCATGCTTGCAAGCATCGATGGACTCATATCCCAATCCAATACTCCGCAACTTTGCCTTCACCTCATAGTTAGACTTAGGTAAAATTGTTCTGTCAAGCATAGCGTCGACTAACAATTCCAGCAAACCATCAAAGTAATGATTGCTGGACTTGTTAATAACTTTCCGATGCATCAGCTTCACCAAGAAGTTCAACGCGGAATACTTTCGGCAACCCGGGTACCGTTCACTTGACATCTCCTTAAATAAATTGTCATACTTGTCGCGATGTTGAGGATCATCTTGGGGAGGATCATTATAGTTTCCAGCGGGAACGTCATCTTCAGCGTAAACATCCTCCAGGATATCTGCTATCTCATCTTTATCATGATCTCGTACCACATCTGGTGGTGACGGCAGCGCCTCTCCATGGTAATGCCACACTTTGTAGGACTGTACGATGCCATTGTTGAATAAATGCATCAAAATTGCATTTATAGGCTGGAACTTAACATTCCCACATTTCTTGCACGGATAGCGAACCAAACCCCGATCGTTCAACTGATTTTTGGCGATATCGAAGAACTCCTTAACACCATTTCTATACTCCAGAGACCAACGATTCCTCGCACTCATCCAGCTTCTCTCGCTCGTCATCTTTAAGCAAAATAATTAAGAAAATATTAATAATTGTCTTAAAATGAGGGAAATGATAGTCAAAGTATTTCATGATTGTTTGTTTCCCTAATTATCACTAATTGATAATAATATTCTATCTCTGGCAAAAATAATTATTTATAGGGATCGTCGACCATTATTACACAAAGATAACAGAGTTTTCATACATATCCAACGGAATATTTAACGACGTCACTATCTCGCTTTTTGTTTGTAGAGAAGGAGGGGGAATTGAAGAAAATTATTAGAAGAGAGAGAATTTCTAAAAATATATAATTTTTTATTGTTTTTTTTTTAATTTATACAATAAAATTAAAGATAACAGACTAATTATACATGATATATAACATAATTACAAAATAATATATATATAAATATGAAAGATATGCCATGTTGTTTCATGCCACAAATTAAGGAACTTTCTACTATATATATAATGATGTCTAATAATTACACACATCAATATCACCAATATTAATTATATAATTATTTGTGTGGTATAGCACTACTACCTCATCCCAAACCTTATTTAGGCTATACATGGTTTGATACTTACCTAGCTAACTATCAAACCTACGGACTCTAAGGTCTACCCTCGACCATACTAAGAAATTATTCCTGGGGTCATCGAAGAGGATCATTACGTCAGGCTCATAAGTAATGAAGGAGATCACACGGATGAATCGAGCATGACTTTACCTCTTGACGATCTCATTGAGGCCTCATCATATGCCTCGTTTCCTGAGCCTGAAGGTTCGAAGGGGCAAGGTCAATGGGCTTGAGAGCTTTGACCCCGCATGTTTGCCTCTCGTAGGGAGCTTGGTGGTGGGCACGAGTACGTTCTCCCATCTCGCATACTTGCAGTTGCTGGAGTCGTCAGTAGTCCTTCTTCTAGAAGGTTGTACAGTCGAAGCTTGTCCTCATGAAGAAGATAAGAGAGGGATCGTCGACCATAGGAAAATTTGAGGATGGTTTCCCTACGTTCCCTCATGGCATCCATAGGCTGAGGACGATGGTAGGTGGCTATATAAAAGACTTAAGTAAGTCAACATGGCTCACAAATTAAAAGGGAATTTAGCCAAAAAAAAATACGAGGAACTTATGAATTCTTCCAAAATAATAGAATCAGGAGGGAGTGGGATCGTCTGTCTAGAAGAAGGTGGTTTTGAAGTTCGGGGGGGGGGGGGGGGGGGGTGGTTTGGAATGTCCTCGAACATTCGCTTCTCTTTTGGGTAGCTGGACAGATAGTAGAACCCATCCCCACCATGAGGTCGGGAAAGGTTGCTTTTGAGGCAGAAGAGACACAAGATCTCGTGCGCTGTGAGCTCAATGTTATTTTATAAATCGTTGTTTAGTGCTCTTCAGATTTAAGTTGACGAAAAAATGCGTCATCGACTTATACTCAATGTTATATCCATCAAAATTATAAAATCAATTATGATCCTCTTTCTCCAATCATTTTTAAATTCATCTCTCCATTAATTTATTCAAAATAAAAAAAACCCAAGTAAACCATAATCTTATAAATGTGTTAATATTCATATACGAGACAAGAATATGATTATAGTATACATCAACCACCATTTATGTATATTGGAAGAGCTTGTGAAACGATCATATATAATCATAGAAACTTGTGTTGCTCATGGCATGTTAATATTTCATAGCAAAAATTATCTAGAGAGAAACATGAGTAAAACCTCTAAGAATCTTGGCAAAGATTAAGATGCTTTTTATTACAACTTCATTAATATACTAATAAAAACTACATGATTATGATTAATAAACATTGCTGCAAACAATGGACAACGAACAACCAAAACAAACTTTAGTACAACTGTTGCTGGTAAACTTGTCAAAGCATCTTCACTGATACCTCTCCTGACTGAGATCCCTTAACTTTTTTCCTTCTCCTTCGAACCTGTCGCAACGTTAGTTGTTGTAGAAAACGAACTGCAAAAGGCTTCAAGCTCTCAGGCATAGATGAGCAGGTGCGGGAGAACTTGAACCAGCAATTGGAGACTACATGTTCCAAGTCATTGGCCATAAGAGCAAGGGCTTCAACATTGGTATGGGATTTAAGATTAGCAACCGAAATAGGAAACTCATCAATGGATGTTGACTTTAATTGCCATTCTATGAGTTCATTTCCATAGAAATCACCTTTTTGAAGTCGACTCATGGGAGTAGTATCATTTCCAAATGCCCACACAACACCTTGTGTGATGAAGAGAATCATATCAAGTGGCTCTCCTTTTCGAATGATATAACTTTTCTCTGAATATGTGACTGGTTTCAGATATTTGCATATTGTTTCGTAAACATGTTCATCCGTGTTTTGAAATAATGGAACCTATAATTAATCATATAATCAATCAATCAAATAATAATACTATGTTATAGCTCAAATGAAAGATCAAACTTAATAATGACATACATATACTATAAAAGATAACTTACTTTTTTTAACATAGGGAAACACATGTGTTTCTTAATTAGCATTCCCTGTGACAAAGGAAGAATATGCAAAATATGGTCGATGTCCACATCTTTTCCATCTTGCAATCTCATTTGAATGTATTTCTTAATAATTCGCTTTAGATCCTGAGGAATGTCATTTTTTGACAGCCACAAGTCTGCCTTTTTCTCACTTGTACTGTTCACATTTTTTTTCAGGTCCAATATTTTGGTTACCCAAGCTGCAAATGTCTGATCCAAAATGAATAATAAGTAGTAAAATATATATGATTCATCCTTATCAAATCTAATAAACTGCCATATGTGTTATGAGTAATTAACTAGCTAGTATTTTTTTTTACTTACCTCAATGTGATGATGATCATGCTCTCCAAGTAGAGAAAAGAGATGTTTGACATCAAAATCTTTGTCTTCTCTAATTGTTCGGGTTAGGTATCTCTTGATGGCTTTCTTTTTATACAGTGGAAGGTCATGGTTTGATAGAAAAGAATCTATTTCTGGTTGCTTGATACTTAACTTTCTTCTTGCCTCTTCTGATTTTGTGGTTTCCAACTGCATGTATGTCTGTAAATATATACACCAAGAGTATTATATCGTGAAAAATGGTAAAGAATAGTAGTACCTCTAGCGCCTAACACCATAAATAATATATATATAGGGAGCGACTACAACGCATTTTTTTTTGCAACACTAGTGCATCATTTTTATATTTTCGACATGTGGAATGATATATTCCCACATTTTTTATATGAAGGTGTACATTGAGGTATCTAGAACATCCTACAAATTTTCAAGAAATTCTGAATAAATTATGGTACCAAAAACAGAGTCTAAAATGTATGTTGCCCTCATGTCTGTTTTTTTGTGTACGCGTGTAAAATTTGACAGTTTGAACCCTGTTTTCGGCTTCGTAAACTATTAAGAATTTCTTAAAAATTTACACGATATTCTAAATAACTACAATGTACACCGTCATATAAATTTTTTTATGATTATATCTATCTAGGTGCTGAAAATTGAAAAAAGATGCACCGATATTGTAAAAAAAAGAATGCGTTGTAGTCGTTCGATATATATTTGTTTATATATAATGTACCTGTAACATCAATATATATGTAACCTATAGCAATATAATAATTATTTGGATGCATATGTGTTGATATACTTTCCAAATAGGCTAACATGAGATATTAACAAATTAAACTATTTCAGCTCTCTTTTTTATCATCATTATGAACAGTAGTAGTGTATGTATAAATTTTTAAAGATAAATATATGCATATATTATGAAGAAAAAAAAGGGGTACATACCTGCAGATTTCCAATAAGATATAAAAATAAAAGTAAACCCAAGGTAGAAATGGTAATGGCGAACATGTTTTCTTGTACATTGCTAGTTGTGTCCAGGTTTTGACCAAAAGAACTACAAAAAAAAAAAAAAAAAAAAAGGGCAAAGTATAAGATATGAAGATTAGAAGTGTCATATCTTTTCATTATTATTTTAAAAGATTATATAATATAAGTAGGCATATATTTATATGTCCAAACCTCAAATTTCTTAAACCCCACCAAAAACTGCGAAAGAATTTTTCGGGAAAATCAGTTTTGCTGACTATACGAGATTCAATAGCTTCAGAAAATATTCCAAATTTGAAGATATCTGCATTTGGTGGATCAACAGGGCAAAATTGGTTCAGTTTGGTCACATTCATTCTGGGATGAGGTCCAAGACAGTCGAAAGGACCAGGTATACATTCTTTTGGTCCATGTTCCATACAGGCAAGGTGCCAGCAAGCTGTCTCGCGAAAAATTGAATAGAAGTACCAAAAGGCTCCAAACACCTAATGATCGATGATACATATATATATATATATGTATAGATTAATATTGTATGAAAAGCAATAATCATTTATTTATATAATAAGTTGATATATACTTACATGACCAAAAATAATGTAGAGGAAAAAAAAGAAGGCGCCTCTGACCCATACACGTTGAGTCAGTGAGTCAAAAACTCTTCCTAACGCTTTGGCTGATAAGTACACACGAAGAATTCGAGGCACGTATTGGAGAAGAAGTAGTAAGTTGATGAACTTTCTTGCTCTCAAAGATCTTGATCCTGTAATCTTCGAGAAGTACAATAAAACTACCACGTATATTCGTACAATAACTCTTTTATTATTAGTTAATACACACAATATAAGTCATCAATTTACACCTAAAAAATATGTTTAGTGATACGTACCTGAGGGGTTGGAATAATGGCTAAAAGATCTATTAAAAGATAAGACCATGGAAACTTTGTGAAAATGGATTGACCAAGTGCCTTGGACATGGTTCGTGCCCACTGAAGCCGAAAAATCAAGTGTAAAACATAAGAGAAATCGGTAACAGATCGTAAAACAAGAGATATGATCTTCATATTGTGGTCTCTGTCGAGACATTTTCGGTCATCGTTCACAATTGGAATGTAGAGGAACAATGGATCGACGCAGACTCCGATTACACATGAAGCCAAGAATATCTTATTCCATAATCGAGAGTCTGTTACCCCTGGATTCAATATCTGGTTTAGTGAATGTTCTTGTCTTCCATGATCATGATAATCTTCAGAGTTGTTGGAATTATTATACTGCTTCGAATAATGATTCCTATAATTAAAAGTTTACAATAGACACACATTCAAAAGATCCTTCTTGACATAAAACAAAGCAAAAAAACACACACACACACATATATATATATGCTTACCTCAATGCTACCAAATCCTTGCCTTCAAGATTGTTCATAATTATAACTCAAATATATAAACTGCAATAATAGTAAAAACATATATACACGTGATCATCGAGTAGCCCTATACGAAAAGAAGAATTTATAAAATATAATATAGCGAGAGAATTATCACGAAGAACACTCACTTCTGTGCCGGTGTGGTTCTGAAACATATGCACTCATTTAGGAATCTATAGCTTATATATATAAACGGTATACCTTTTTCGTTTCTTTCCTTCTTTTTAATTAACTTGTATGTCACAATTATTTTTGTTGAGTAAAAGTAAAAAACTATATTCTTTTCTTTAGAAGATTAATTTTACCAACAAATTTTAATTGTATCTTAGTATATATAACTGCACATGGGCAGTACTATCTTTAAAAAATTAAAAAAAAAAACCGAACTATTAAAAAAAAATAAAAAAATTACAATGTGAGGTGGTGAAGGATTTGGACCTTTCCTATTATATGCTTGAGTGAGTGGAGTCAAGTATGACAATTCTTTCTATGCATTGGATCAGCTTAGAAAAAGGGTCTTTATCGGTGGCTAACTGATTAATATATAGTAAGAGACAAAACAATTAAAATTTAAAAAGCTAACATTTAGTGATAATATTTTTAGTAATGTAATTTTAGTTACAATCTATTGATGAAATTCGTTCCGGCTAAAATCACATCTAGATACAACAAATTGTAATAGATTTAGTCATAGGCTTTTTAGTGATAACATAGAAAATTAGACATAATAATAATATTTTAAACTAATTTAACTAGTAGTTACAAATTTTAATATACTAATGAGATATTTGTTTTGCGTAGTTGAGTTATCTTACAAAATGTAGAAGGACTTGGGATAGAAGTAACATTGGACTCTTGTGTACAAAATAATTCACTTTACCTTTAAAATATATAAAGGGTCCCACACAAATTATTAATTTTAATCTCTTAAAATTTAAACAAAATATAAAAAATATTTTATATTTTTATTCTCATATTTACTTTACTCCATACCAAACACACGTAAGATTTTTTTTTATAGTGTATATTGGTGCTTTGGATAATTACAGAGATAGAAACATTCAAAAGTTGCCTTTAGACAAATTAATGATGAATATAACTTTTCTTATAAACACTGATGGAGAGGGGCCATGTCCCCTAAGTTTAAAAAATAAAAATAAAAAAAAAATATTGTTTTAAAATATTTATTTAATGTCTTTATAGTGCCCCCAAACCATTTAAGTCATTGCTTATAAGCTATGAGCACTCTAGATATTTATTAACACAATTTGTCAACGAGGTCTAAAAAATTAATGTGATTTTGTTATATCTTTTGTATAGTATATATTATCTTTCTCCTTATTTAAAATATTTCTTTTTATATTATTTTATCTTTCGTTTTAATTTGTATAATATTTTCTTCTCTTACTTTTCATATCAAGCCAAGATATGTATATTTATTCCTCCCCTCAATATTTACAGTAGGGATTAACAGTTTTTTTTTAATTACATATGAATATAAAAATAGCTCACTTTCTGTAATTTATAATCTATATATTTATCTATATTTTTTACTGGAACATCTCTTTAAGTTTTATGCTTAGCCCTCAATTTTTAGTTTTGCCAAATTTAGGATTGAGACGACCACACTGTCTACCAAACGACAATAATGTATATAAAAATTTTGAAGAAGAAATTACTTACTGGAATAATGAGGCCAAACCTTTGTCTTCAAGATTGTTCATAACTCAATGTATATATATATATATATATATATATGAAATGAAACCTACAATTAATATGCTTAATTGTTAAAATAATATATATTTATTTACGTATAAAAATAAGAAAGAGAAGTATGAAAAAAACACTATATATATATACATATATATACTCACCGGAGCAGCGATAGGCAGTTCTGTTCAGGTGTGCCGAAGAGGAAGGTGACTAGTCCATATGCGACTTCGATCAGAAGAGATTTACATTTAATAGTTATAGCTATATATATATATATTTATATAATATCTTTGACTAGCTTAATTATTTATTGGAGAGAGGAGGAGGAAAAATACCACGGCTACAAATAATAAATAAATAAATAATAAAATCTTGGCTTCTCTCGATCTTATCCTTAAAACTTGTGTGGTATGTACTTCTTTTCATTTTATTTTTGCTTGGTTCATGGTTACGTGGCTTTCATGTTCAAATTTAATGTATCTAATTTACAAGGTATTTTTTTCAGAGAATTTTGATTAGTTTTCAATTCTCTCCCCCTTAATAATGTCTTTGCTAATAGGGAGGGCCAGAACTCAATGGTTGGTTTCTATACAAAATTTGTTATTTTTAAAAAAATTATATATAAAATTGTATTTTTCAAATTTTTGAGGCCCCATTATGTGATTTTTCAATGGTAGTAATATTTCAAAAAAAAAATAAGGCCCCATTATGTGCGGCAGTTTTCAATTCTCTTCCACTTAATAATGTCTTCCCTATTAGGGCCGGAACTGAGTAGTAGGGATTTTATATAAAAATTTGTTATTTTAAAAAAAAATTATTTATAAAATAATATTTTTCAAAATTTTAGAGCTTTTATACCTGTAAAAAAATAGTAATTTTCTAAACAATTGAGCCTGCTGATAGTCATATATGTAATGAAAATTGTATGTCACAGTTATTTTTGTTGAGTAAAAGTAAAAATTATTTTCTTTTCTTCGGAAGATTAATTTTATGACGTCACTATCTCGCTTTTTGTTTGGTAGAGAAGGAGGAGAATTGAAGAAAATTATTAGCAGGGAGAGAATTTCTAAAAATATATAATTTTTTATTGTTTTTTTAAAATTTATATACAATAAAATTAAAGATAAAAGACTAATTATACATGATAACATAATTACAAAATAATATAATATATATATACCAAAATGAAAGATATGCCATGTTGTTTCATGCCACAAATTAAGGAACTTTCTACTATATATATATAATGATGTCAAATAATTACACACATCAATATCACCCATATTAATTATATAATCGTTTGTGTCGTATTGCACTAATACCCCATCCCAAACCTCGTTTAGGCTATACATGGTTTGGTACTTACCTAGCCAACTATCAAACCTACGGACCCTAAGGTCTACCCTCGACCATAATAAGAAATTATTCCTGGGGTCATCGAAAAGGATCATTACGTCAGGCTCATACTTAAGTAATGAAGGAGATCACACGGATGAATCGAGCATGACTTTACCTCTTGACGAGCTCACTGAGGCCTCATCATATGCCTCGTTTCCTGAGCCTGAAGGTTCGAAGGGGCAAGGTCAATGGGCCCGAGAGCTTTCACCCGCATGTTTGCCTCTCGTAGGGAGCTTGGTGGTGGGCACGAGTACGTTCTCCCATCTCGCATACTTGCGGTTGCTGGAGTCGTCAGTGGTCCTTCTTCTAGAAGGTTGTACAGTCGAAGCTTGTCCTCGTGAAGAAGGTAAGAGAGGGATCGTCGACCATAGGAAAGCTTGAGGATGGTTTCCCTACGTTCCCTCATGGCATCCGTAGGCTGAGGACGATGGTAGGTGGCTATATAAAAGACTTAAGTAAGTCAACATGGCTCACAAATTAAAAGGGAATTTAGCCAAAAAATACGAGGAACTTACGAATTCTTCCAAAAGAATAGAATTGGGAGGGAGAGGGATCGTCTGTCTAGAAGAAGGTGGTTTTGACGTTCGAGGGGTGGTTTAGAATGTCCTCGAACATTCGCTTCTCTTTTGGGTAGCTGGACAGATAGTAGAACCCATCCCCACCATGAGGTCGGGAAAGGTTGCTTTTGAGGTAGAAGAGATACAAGATCTCATGCGCTGTGGGCTCCTCCCACTTCATCTCCTTATATAGCGCTTTCAGCGCAGACAGAATCCTGTTCGAGTTCGTCTGGAGTTGGAACATAGCTATGCCGACATGGCAAAAAAAAAAATTCCCAACTGCCAAAAAAACTCCTTTTTTTTAGGCCGTCAGGAGTCTCGAACATTACCTTCTTGCGTTTGCAGTCAATCGTTGCGCCATGCCGTGCTAGCCAATCCATGCCTAGTATTACGCCGAAGTCCTTGATCACTAGCTCTATCAGGTCTCCTTCTAGTTCTATGTCCTCAATCTTGATTGGTACGCCTCGTACTATTCGTGATGATAGAACTACTTCACCCGAAGGCAACTCGGTTACAAACCTAGTTCTAAATCTTTCACTAGGTTTGTCTAATTTTTCTATCATTCCTAATGAGATATACGAATGAGTGGCTCCCGAATCAAATAATACATGACATAAGTTATTGAGGATAGAAACCTGACCTGTGACCACCTTGTTGCTAGCATCAGCCTCTCCTTGGGTTAAAGCAAAAACCCTAGCAGGAACCATCTTTTCGTCCTTCTTCCCTTCTGGCTTTTGCTGAGGACAGTCTCTTTTACGATGCCCTTCTTGACCACAGTTGAAACACTCCTTGGTGTTGGCGCGACATTCTCCAGGATGCTTCTTCTGACACTTAGAACAGGGCGGGTATTCCACGTAGCCCGGCCTATTTCCCCCATTATTCATACGTGCCCTTTTATCGCTGTCGAACTTCTTGTTATCAGGATGCCGTCTTTTCTAGCCATTACCGTTGTTGCTGGACTGATTGTTGCCGCTATTGCTAGACTGATTGTTTCCATTATGGTTGTTGCTCCGACTCGCCTGAGGGTGGCTCTGCTGTCTAGGTTCCGGCTTGCTGGCTTCTTCTTTTCTTACATTGGCCTGTAACCTTTCTACTTCGATTGCCGTCTCAAGAACGGCGGCATATGTAGTGTTTCCCAGGTTCGCTAGCTTAACCCCCATCTCGATTTTCGGTCAAAGTCCTCTAACAAATTTGTTCACCCTCAGAAAATCGGTTGGAACCATCTCAGAGGAGAACTTTGCTAAGCGGTCGAATTGACGAGCATACTCTGCCACTGTTAAATTGCCTTGCTTCAAGTTGGCAAACTCCTCAATTCTTGAAGTGAGTACAGCTGAGTTGTAGTACTTTTTGTGGAACAGCTCCACAAATCGGGTCCATGTCATGGTGGCAGCATCATGGGATTGCTGGACCAAGTCCCACAATATCCTGGCATCTTTCTTGAGCAAAGACGAGACGCAGGATATGCAGTCCGCATTACTGAGATTCATGTGGGCCAAAATCGATTCCACGTTCCTTAGCCACTCTTCTGCCTCAAAGGGGTCTGTAGTCCCTTCGAAGTTTGGAGCGTGCTGCTTGCGGAACCTCTCATATAATGGCTCCATGTGCTGTATTGGATACGGCGCGTAATTTGTCATTGGCCATCCCCCATATGGACCAACTTGTTGGGGTGCTGGGGCCATTTGCTGTGGCTGCGGCTGTGGCTGTGGTGGAGGCTGAGGCTGATATTGAGCCTGTTGGCGTTGTTGCTGCAGAAGTTCCTCGACTTGCTGTCACAGTCTGGCAATCTCCGCAGTGTTGTCAGCTGGCGGTGCCGGCGCGTTGCAGCGAACAGTAGCATGCACTCCCCTTCGGCGAACTGGAGGGACTTCATTGGTCATTGGAACATCGTTGGGGGCGTTTCCGTTGGTGCGTGCAGATCTTCGGAGCGACATCGTAGCAGAGTTCTAACAGTTAGAACTTACCCTAATAGGCTCTAAGGCAAAAACTTATTCTAAAACAAACATATCTCGGACCTATTTATTATGACTTTTTATGAAAAAATTATATAAGTCTTTATTATTATTTAGAGTGGGTTTCTATACTTAGAAAAACAAGTCATCTTTATTTTCTAAGTGTGTTTCTAATCATCCTATATGACTTAATTCTCAGGCTCGAAACTTATCTTTGTTCCAAAGTTAACCATATTGAGGGAGGGCTGGGATCAGTAAAATCGTTCCCACTACTAAGGCCCCCTAACTCTCAACAAGGAAACTTGGTTCATTGATTTGTATCCACCTTCACTGAACTTAGTCATTATTCATTTTATTTAGTATTTATTATGATTGCGAAAAATAAAATCAAACTCATACATGAAAATAAATTAGCATGTTATTCATTTGGAAAAAGATTTTCACTTATTACAATCATAAAAAAGAATAAATAAAACAAACAATAAAAACTACTAATCTAAAAATCGGGATCTTCTACATCCGATCACTCATCTAGCATATCGTCATCTATCTCCTCATAATCATCATTTTGATGAGCATCAAAGTGTCCTCTAGGAAGGTTGGTGAGAATCCTATGTTTTTGCTCATTTGTAAACTGAAACTCGAATTTTGCGGTGAACCTAACTAAGAGGAAATAATATCTCATCGCTAATGGTAGTTCATCCTCATCATTCATGTTTTCCCATATTTCTTCTAAGGCTGCTATTACAGGATGGAAATCTTTAAATAGCCTAATTATTAGTACATATTGTTCAGTTGATCTTAACATTATTTGCTTAGCCTCTTGAAGGCCACCTATCTCTTGGTGGAACAAGAGCAATCTTCGAGTGATCCTTTCTAGTCCTCCTACGGTATTTCTTGGCTCCCTTATTCTTTTTAAAGCCTTAATGGCTCGGATATCTTGGTAGGTTAAAGCTCCGTTCATACTTAACTGAAAACATAAACACTAAAGTTGTTAGCTATACACATAAGCAAAATAACTTGTAACTTAAATACTTACTTGGTGGTCAGATTCAGAGCTTTGAGCGTGTGTATCTTGGAGAACTTCATGCGAAGGAATCGTTTCTCTGATACCAACTGTAATGACCCAACTACTCTAGACTCTTGGACCATTAACGAAACTATACATACAAATTCTTACTAAAACTTACATTTGCGAAAATACCATAATTTTATTAGAAAACTTATAGAAATAAGAGTTAATTACATAAATAAGAAGGATATGGGATCCCATTGTTTGAAAAGCAAAACATAACATGATTTATAAAATAAAGGGATTACATAGTAAGTGCGGAAAATACATATAAAGACCATAAATAAATGACTACATCCTCGAAATCGAACTCTCGACTCCTTGACTCCATTCACCATCGATACACAATCTCCAAGCATCCACGAACCTTATCGCCACTAATAGCTATTTTCCAGCACATTAAACAAAAAGGAATGAACCTAATACCCAGCAAGGAAAATCTAACACATACATCATGTACATAAATTTCATAATGAACATAAAGACATAACATAACACTAATACATACACATACTATAATGGCCATTATTACTTGGGGTCCCATAGACTAAACAAGTCATATGCCCATGAGATTAGTGGGGTCCTACTAGCTAAGTAGCTCATATGCCCATAATCTATTTGGGGTCTTGTTAGTCATATGGGTCATATGCGCAAGCCTACAAACATATATATATCATAACACTTATCATAACATAAGAAACATAAGATATCATATAGAACATATGACATATGCATTTCTATCCTATTTTCCTTACAAAAGTTATCGGGATATGTGGACAGCGTTGGAACTTTGGAACACTCCTAATAACCATTATGAAAAAGAGTGAGTCTAATGAAGAAAAAGAGATGAAAAGGAATGGGAAGACTAAACCATTGAGAAACATACTTACCGAAACTTATGTAATGATCCACTAATCTAGACTTTTGGACCATTAACGAAACTATACATACCATCCTTAATAGAACTTACATTTGCAAAAATACCATACTTTATTGGAAACTTGTAGAAATAGAGTTACTTACATAAAATAAGTAGGAGATGGGATCCCATTGTCTTAAAAACAAAAACATAATTTAAAATAAAAAGGCATTACATAAATAGTGCAGAAAATACATGTAAAAAGACATAAAACAAAACTACATCCTCGAATCGAATAACGCTCGGCTCCTTGACTCCATTCACCATCGATACACATTCTCTAAGCATCGACGAATCTTACCGCCTCTTAAAGTTATTTTCCTGCACATAAAACAAAAAGGAATGAGCCTAATGCCCAGCAAGGAAAATCTAACACATAGTCATAAACATAAATTTCATAATAAACATAAAGACATATCATAACACTTATTACATACACTTATTATAATGGCCATTATTACTTGGGGTCCCATAGACTAAACAAGTCATATGCCCATGGGATTAGTGGGGTCCTACTAGCTAAGTAGGTCATATGCCCATAACCCATTTGGGGTCTTGTTAGTCATATGGGTCATATGCCCAAGCCTACAAACATACATATTCATAACATATTTATAACATATTTCATAACATAACACATAAGATAACATAAGCATAAAACATATAGATTCTATCCTATTTTCCTTACCAAAGTTACCGGGATATGTGGACTGAGTTGGGACTTTTGGAACACTCCTAAAACCATATATAAAGGGTGAGTAGATTTGAAGAAAAGAGATGAAATGAAAGGGATGGAAAGACTAAATCATTGAAAGTCACACTTACCAAAACTTATGTGCTCAAGAACTTAGATTTCCTAACCAAAATAAGAATGAGGTTAGGAGACTGAGTAGAAGGTTATGAGAAAGGAAATATTATAAAACAAGTGAACTAGAGTTTTGGTTTACCTCAAAGACTTGTAAGATCAATCTACACCACAACCGAAATACTATAGAACCTTACTTCCCAAAGTGTTTGATAAGCTTATGATGTTTAAGCTTATGTTTTCCCCAAACCAGGTGTTTACACTCTCACACTCACTTAGCACTTGCAGCCTTTGAACTTAGAGCAAAAGGTGAATAATGGCTGGGTACTAGGTCCTATTTATAGATTTTAGGAATGAAAGGATCTTGATTTTACTTGAATAAAAATAATAGCTTTTTAGGTGAAAATAATTTGAATAATCGTTCAGCAGAGGCTGAAGACTCGTTCAGAAAGATGCTGGACTTATCAAGAGTTCGAATGGCTGAAAGGAAAAGAATTCAAAAACATTTGAAAATACACTGAAGGAGGCGATATATCGCCCCCTGTAGGCGATATATCGCCTGGGCCAGTATGCCCGAGGCGACCGTGCATCGTCTCGTGTTTTCCGTGTCTACGTGCTGCGATATATCGCCCCCTATAGCTGCGATATATCGGCACACGCTGATTAATTAAACACGAAATTACACAGTTTTAGCTAAGTTTGAATGGAGTAAACAGCCTTGACTAAGCCCTTAACGTATTCAAAGCTGCTGACTGACCCTATTGCATTTAAACTTCTCTCCTTATTAAATTTAATCCTCAAAATACTTAATCTTTAATCACCCATTCATAACATGTGCTTAAAATCCTATTGGTTGATATCTAAACCTTATAGTATAATAAATATTATTCTTAATATCAGTAATATAATCAAACCTTAGGTTATACTTAATATTCTTAAACTATAGGTTAAACATAGAAAATCTATAAGTACTACTATGAGTGTCCAAATAATTCCCGGTCTGAACCAAAAATCCACAGTAACAAAGATAATACTATACATACTATAATACTACTATCTAACTAGCTAAGTAAAGTTCTTGGACTCTACAACTTATGTACTCAAGAACTTAGATTTCCTAACCAAAATAAGAATGAGGTTAGAAGACTGAGTAGAAGGCTATGAGAAAGAAAATAACATAAAACCAATAAACTAGAGTTTTGGGTTACCTTAAAGACTTGTAAGACCAATCTACACCACAAACTGAAATACTATAGAACCTTACTTCCCAAAGTGTTTGATAAGCTTATGAGGATCAAGCTTATGATTTCCCCAAACCAGGTGTTTACACTCTTACACTCACTTAGCACTTGCAGCCTCTGAACTTAGAGCAAAAGATGAATATTGGCTGGGCACTAGTTCATATTTATAGAGTTTAGGAATGAAAGGATCTAAATTTTACTTGAATAAAAATAATAGCTTTTTAGGTGAAAATAATTTGAATAATCTTTCAGCAGAGGCTGAAGACTCGTTCAAAAAGATGTTGGACTTATCAAGAGGTTGAATGGCTGAATGGAAAAAGAATTCAAAAACTTTCAAAACATACTGAAGGAGGCGATATATCGCCTGGGCCAGTATGCCCGAGGCAGTCGTGCATCGTCTCGTGTTTTTCGTATCTACGTGCTGCGATATATCGCCCCCTATAGCTGCGATACATCGGCACACGCTGATTAATTAAACACGAAATTGCACATTTTTAGCTAAGTCTGAATGGAGTAAATAGCCTTGACTAAGCCCTCAACGTATTCAAAGCTGCTGACTGACCTTATAGCATTCAAACTTTTACCCTTATTAAATTAAATCCTCAAAATACTTAATCCTTAATTACCCATTCATAACATGTGCTTAAAATCCTATTGGTCCTTATCTAAACCTTATAGTATAATAAATATTATCCTTAATATCAGTCATATAATCAAACCATAGGTTAACATTAATATTCTTAAACTATAGGTTAAACTTAGAAAATCTATAAGTACTACTATGAGTGTCCAAATAATTCCCGGTCTGAACCAAAAATCCATAGTTACAAAGATAATACTATAAATACTATAATAATACTATCTAACTAGCTAAGTAAAGTTCTTGGACTCTACACAATGGTACAACCCTTTCTGTTTTTGGTTTTGTGATGATTTTCAGCGTAAATTTTTTTTATTACCAAAATAATGAAATTTTAACACAATTTTTTTCTATTAACCACAACACTAAAATTTATACCAAAAATACATTCTATATTATTATATTAATTTACCTTATAAATAAAATAATATACATATATATATTTATTTATAAAACATTAATATAAAAATCAAAAATCCAAAGAAAAGGTTGTTGTTGCTACAATACTGTAGCATTTCAGCAAAATGGGATAACATTTGGCCAGCCATTGGATTTTATTTGCTATTAAAACAATAACAATTTGCAGGGATGGAGTCCCATTGAACTTGCCCATATATTAATATCAATTTTTTATGGTATTTTTTCCATTTACTTTTGTTATGTTAGTTTAACTTTATTTAAATTTCTTATTCATAAATATTATTGTTTTACCATTGATTTAGATCGGTGTAGCTTCTAGCTATAAATTTGTTTTTTTTTTTTTCATTTTTATGATTGTTTTATATATATGATTTCTAAATCAAAATTTAAACTTTACTATTTTCTTTTTAAGGAGTTTTCTCATGTGATTGAAAGCTATTTTTAATTATTAGTTGGATTTTTTTATGATTTTATCTTAACTTTACTTAACGGTCTCATGACAAAATGACTCATTTTTTAAAGTCATTTTACATTCTAGCCTAATTTTAATAATTTTTTACAAAATAACATCTCATAATTTAGACAGGTAGTAAAAAAATTCAAACAATCAGTCAAAACTTTTATACAGCTGGTCGAATTTTATACAAAAACCATTTTATAAAAAATTATAAATAGTACCAAAATTACAAAAAAAAAATCATTTTCACCCATTTTTCTTTACTTAATAATAATCAAGATTATTATTTTTATTTTAACTTGGACAAGCTTTTTCGGATGCGGTCTTTGCTTGGGGAGGGTTTGGTTCTTTAGAAGGCTTGGGAAAGTTTTCCGGGGGGCTCTCGGCAGGTTTGATGGTTCTGCATTTATTTATACACTTTGTGTAACACCCCACGTCACTAAGACTGCTTCCTAGAATGACGACTAGCCCTGCAAACCAACACGAGTCTTTATAGAACTGCCCAAGAGGCCACCCATCATGAGATTACTCCAGGTCAAGCACGATTAAATTTAAAGTTCTCAAGTGATGGGCTACCGAAAAGATGATGCATCTTGTTGGCATAAGTAGTACCCATCAATCTATTTAAACTCTCTTCAACTATGTAGTCCCATACCTACACAGTCATAGAATCACCACACTTAACTTTCCCCAGGCGATGTGGGAATGCATAGCCTTACCCGGTCTTTCCCCCTACAGATCAGGGGATATTGACTGTCACAATCACCCACCCTTAGGGTTCTGACGTCCCCATTAGGCACACTTCCTGCTGTGTCAAGGCTCTGATACCATTGTAACACCCCACGTCACTAAGCCTGCTTCCTAGAATGATGACTGGCCCTGCAAACCAACACGAGTCTTCGAGCGTGCTTTGTCCTCACTCGCACGCTTCCTGGGATCACCCATCATGAGATTACTCCAGGTCAAGCACGCTTAACTTTGGAGTTCTCAAGTGATGGGCTACTGAAAAGATAACGCATCTTGTTGGTATAAGTAGTACCCATCAATCTATTTAAACTATTTTTATTTATTCCCATACTTACTCAGTCTTAGAATCATCACACTTAACCTTCCCCAGGCGAAGTGGGATTGCATAGCCTTACCCGGTCTTTCCCCCTACAGATCACGGGATACTGACACTACACCAAATACCTCTTTCCACAACACAAGAAGATAAGACTATTTAAAAAGTATTATAGTAAGTATGATTAAAAAACAGTAAAGTCCAAAAACAAATGAAAAAAAAAGGCGGCACCTTTAGGAAGTCCCGCTAAATTGAAATAGCAAGCATTTTGGTCTGACTATAATATAGTCTCTCTCTAATTTTTTCACATGTAAAATAAAATAAAATAAAGAAGAAAGAAACCCTTTCTCCCACCCCGATCCTTATACTTTCCTTTCTCCCTCTCTCTATTGCATTTTTTCTGCTAGGCCCGAACGACGACGGCAGGGACTCAGGGAATGGTGGTCGAAGGCGGCAAGGGGGTCGTGGTCGGGCTGTTCGGCGGCAGGGGGCTCAGGGGTGGGCTCGACAGCAACGACTGGTGGCTCGAGGGCTGGGCTCGACGGCGGGTGGGGGGGTCTCGGGTCTGGGCTCGACAGCACAGGGGCTGGGCAGGACGTGGAGGCTTGGGGGCTCGTTGGGGCTGGATGACTCAGAGGCTCGATAGGTATGCCTGCTTCTTTTTCTCTCGCCATTTGAAGCACTATCTGTCGCTCTCTCTCTTGGAGAGGCCCTTTACGCTTCTGTCTCTTACTGGTGAAGCTCTTACATACGCTTTCTTTAGGATCTAAGGTAAGAGAGAACCTCTCTATTCAAGACTATTTTGTACACCTTTATTAAATTTAGGTCTTTGTATAGTCTCAAGATATGTCTTCACTTTCCGGTTTTCTTTGATTGTTAATTCTATAATGTTTTCTTCTCTTCTCATTTCTGATATGAAATTTTGCATTTATTTTTTATATAAATATATTTAAATGACAAAGCTTCCTCTCACATGGTATTTTTGCCTCATCCGAATCGGTCCCAAACACTCTCAACGTTACAACTATTTTGTCTAGGAGTGACATTGTCATCCTAGTCCATGGTGTTTGTCACCTCTTCCAAAAAGGTATGAGATGCCAGTCGTGGACAAGAGGAGATTGATGCTTTTGGAAGATTTGTCATATACCCATATATATGTATATTTATAGAAACCCAATTTATATACATATTTTTTTGAGAAATATTTTTCTGTTACTTTGTCTTCCTTGTCAAATTCTTGGTTTTCTAGAATTTTACATAAAGAGTGGAAAATCAAAGGTTGTTATGTTTAATATTAAGATTAGTGTTTATATTTGGGTACCAAATTAGTAAATTTTCTACTATGGATTTACATTTGGTGGTAAGTATTGGAGTATGATGAACATTGGGTAATTTTTAGTGTTGCTTTGTTTGTGTACATGATTTCTTTTAAATTTTTAACCCATTTTGGTATTGCACTCCAGCTATTTGTTAATTTGTCTAGTTGGGTTACTAAATATGCAAGGGGTCAATACCAAATAGGAGTGTAGTGAGTGGTGGTTATTAGATTTTTTTTATTTTGGGATAAAGTGAAGTTTAGAGAAATGGGTCATTGGAATATATATTTATTTTTGGCTAAATATATGTATATATATATCACTATAACAAGGATATATGTTTTTTTTCTTCTAGTATTTAGAATAATCTAATATTGTCCATTAAGTTTCACATGGAGTTTCTTCCTATGTCTTTTGGTACTCACACGTTATTTTCTCAAAAATGCATCTCTATCAATGAAATTAATGCTAACATAGAAAACAAAATATTACTGCATTACATGGATTTTTTTTTTAATTACTACATTTTTCTTCAAGGTGTGATCGTTTTTCCACTCCATGTCATGTGTGTATTTTCTTTGTGTTTATTGACTTATGTCTAGTTTGGATCTAGGACTATTGTTTGGATCTCTTAAGTTACATATCTCATATTCCAATATATAGCATTTGTTTTAATTTGTTATTATTTTACTATCCCATATGGCTTATTTTGAGGTTTTGAATTTTTGTGTCTATTGGTTCCAGCAGGATTCCAAGGTTGTAACTTGGTGGTTGGTTTGATGGACTTGTGATTTTTGAACTTTTCCTCGCAGAGGTATTTAATTTTGTATGTAGGAGACACTGAGTTGATAAGGCATATAATTTCTAAAGATGTGTGTGGCAAAGTAAGTAATGTAGCCATAACCATACTTTTATTTTTGAGTTCCTTATTTCAGCTTTCCCCTTCAGATTTAATAATTTTATGCCCTGAAATTTGTCAGCATGATATCCACATATATACGTCAGTATGAGAATTATATTCCTTGTTTGTGCCTATTTTGGTTAATTTGTTTGTCCTTGTCTTTGTTCTACCCTTTGCTTTTCTGTTGTTTCTTTTAGAGATACTGACTGGAACAGTAAAATTGAGAATGCAAGGACCATGTAGTGGCCGTCCAAACTTCTTAGTCACCCTGAAATATGAACATGAATTATTTTATAATTTACTAGCTAGAATCAGATCGAACTGCAAATAAGGTTAACTGATGAACTATCAAGAACCATATCCTTTCAATTTGGTTGAGGCTCTCTATGCATCATGGTATAGGTATTTATATTAGTTTTTGAAGAGAAAACTATATATGTTATTCTAAGTAATGGCCTACATATATAGCATAAAGCAATATAAGATTATGTATAGTTATAGAGTTGTCCCTTGACTACTTATTTTTTTTTTCAAGAGAAATATAGTTATTTTCCTCTTCTTGCTATATAGTTATAAAAATTATATTATCTCATTTATCATATATATATATATTGCAAAAAAATATAGTTGAAAATGATCAACGGGAAAGATACATATAATGATAGTGTTATATTATGCTTCAGTAAATGAGAATTATATATTCAAAGTATAGCCATGAAGAACCTTTTGATCAAAAAGCTTGGCCCAACCAGACCCCGGCATAATATATAGTTTATACTCTATCTCTCTTTCTCTTTCTGTGTGTGTGTGTTAGTGTGTTTATTTGTCTAAGCTCACTCAGTTCGTTCCTTGTGACTTCTTTTCTTTCCCTTGGCTTGGCTTGGTCTGCAATAGAAAAAGGTGTGTCAAAGACATGATGCAGCACTAAAGCAGAACAATAATTCACTGTTTCTATTTCTCCTATTGTGTGATTCTGACGCATATGAATCTCAATAATGCGGACCGCATATCTTGCGTCTCGTCTTTGCTCAAGAAGGATGCCAGGATATGGTGGTACTTGGTCCAGCAATCTCATGATGCTGCCACCATGACATGGAACCGATTTGTGGAGCTCTTCCACAAGAAGTACTACAATTCGGTTGTACTCGCTACGAGAGTTGAGGAGTTCGCCAACTTGAAGTAGGGTACTTTTACAGTGGCGGAGTATGCTCGTCAGTTCGACCGCTTAGCAAAGTTCGCATTGGAGATGGTTCCAACCGATTTTCTGAGGGTGAATAAATTTGTTAGAGGACTTCGACCAAAAATCGAGATGGGGGTTAAGTTAGCAAACCCGGGAAACATTACATATGCCGATGTTCTTGAGACGGCAATAGAAGTAGAAAGGTTGCAGGCTAATGTAAGTAAGGAGGAAGCCAATAAGCCTGAACCTAGACAGCAGAGCCAACCTCAGACTAATCGGAACAGCAACCATAACGGCAACAATCAGTCCAGCAACAACGGTAACGGCCAGAAAAGACGGCATCCGGATAACAAGAAATTCGACAGTGATAAGAGGGCACGTACAAATAATGGGGGAAATAGACCGAGCTACGTGGAATACCCGCCATGTGCTAAGTGTCAGAAGAAGCATCTTGGAGAATGCTGCGCAAACACTAAGGAATTCTTTAACTGTGGTTAGGAAGGGCATCGTAAAAGAGATTGTCCTCAGCAAAAGCCAGAAGGGAAGAAGGACGAAAAGATGGTTCCTGCTAGGGTTTTTACTTTAACCCAAGGAGAGGCTGATGCTAGAAATAAGGTGGTCACAGGTCAGGTTTCTATCCTCAATAACTTATGCTATGTATTATTTGATTCGAGAGCCACTCATTCGTATATCTCGTTAGGAATGATAGAAAAACTAGACAAACCTTGTGAAAAATTTAGAACTAGGTTTGTAACTGAGTTACCTTCGGGCAAAGTAGTTTTATCATCACGGATAGTACGAGGCGTACCGATCAAGATTGAGGACATAGAACTAGAAGGAGACCTGATAGAACTAGTGATCAAGGACTTTGACGTAATACTAGGCATGGATTGGCTAGCATGGCATGGCGCAACCATCGACTGCAAACGCAAGAAGGTGATGTTCGAGACTCCTGACGGCCAGAGGTTATGCTTCATGGGACAAGCTTCAGGATTCGGCACCCCGTTAGTTTCATCTCTCAAAGCTCAGAGAATGATGGAGAAAGGATGTCAAGCATTCTTAGCCAGCATCGCAAATGTAGAAAGGGAGACACCACTTACGGTTGGAGATGTCCGTGTTATACAAGAATTTCCAGAGGTATTTCCCGATGACTTGCCAAGATTTCCGCCAACTCGAGAAATAGACTTCACGATAGAATTAGTACCAGGCACCGAGCCTATCTCTAAGGCACCATACCGGATGGCACCTACGGAACTCAAGGAGTTAAAGATGCAGCTACAAGAACTCCTAGACTTGAGTTTTATTAGGCCAAGCCATTCGCCATGGGGAGCACCGGTATTATTCGTGAAAAAGAAGGACGATAGTATGCGAATGTGTATAGACTATCGTGAGCTGAACAAAGTAACGATTAAGAACAAGTACCCGCTACCTCGGATCGACGATTTGTTTGATCAACTCCGAGGCGCGACTGTATTTTCAAAGATCGATTTACAGTCCGGGTATCATCAGCTCAAGGTAAAGGGAGAAGATATTCCTAAGACAGCCTTTAGGACTCGTTATGGACATAACGAGTTCTTGGTTATGTCTTTTCGTCTTAATAATGCACCAGCCGCATTTATGGACTTAATGAATAGGGTCTTCAAGGATTACTTAGATAAATTCGTCGTAGTGTTCATTGACGACATTTTAATATACACCAAGGATGAAGTAAAGCACGAGGAACATTTGAGGATGATTTTGACGCGATTGAAGGAGCATCAACTCTACGCCAAGTTCAAGAAATGCGAATTTTGGCTTTCGCAAGTGGCGTTCCTCAGGCACATTATATCAAAAGACAGAGTTGAAGTAGACCCATCAAAGGTAGAGGCAGTGAAGGATTGGCCCAGACCAAAGAACGCATCTGAAGTAAGAAGCTTTCTAGGGTTAGCAGGTTATTATAGGAAGTTTGTAGAAGGCTTTTCAAAGATAGCCACTCCGCTCACCAACCTGACCCAGAAACAACAAAAATTTAACTGGAATGATAAGTGTGAAGAAAGCCTCTAGTTGCTTAAGGATAAGCTTTGCTCAGCACCAGTACTCAGTGTACCGATACCCAACGATAAGTTCGTAGTCTGCTGCGATGCATCAAAACAAGGATTGGGTTGCGTGCTGATGCAAAATGAAGGAGTATGAACAGCGCTATCCAACTCACGATATGGAGTTGGCAGCGGTGGTCGTTGCGTTAAAAATCTGGCGCCATTATCTTTACGGAGAACGGTGCGAGATTTATACGGACCACAAAAGTTTAAAGTACTTCTTTACTCAGAAGGAGCTCAACATGAGGCAGCGCAGGTGGTTGGAGTTAGTAAAGGATTACGACTACGAAATCCTATACCACCCAGCGAACGTAGTTGTCGATGCGCTTAGTAGGAAAAGTTATGGTAATTTAGCAGCTTTATCCGGAATAGAAAAGCTGCTACAGCAGGAGCTGATCAGTGCCGAAATAGAAGTAGGATGTAGGCAAGCTGGCTAACTTGTCTATCCAATCGAATCTGCTAGAGGACATACGGATTGGTCAGAGACATGATGACACACTAGCAGCACATATGGATGCAGTCAAAGAAGGCAAGACTACAGATTTCTCAATATCTAGCCAAGGTTTATTGAGATATTAGGATCGGGTATGCATGCCAAATGATCAAAGTATTAAGAAGACGATTCTGGAAGAAGCGCACAGCACCCCGTACTCAATTCACCCAGGGTCAACCAAGATGACTCATGACATCAAGGCAATCTACTGGTGGCCAGGGATGAAGAAGGACGTAGCAGAGTATGTATCTAAGTGTCTTATATGCCAGCAAGTGAAAGAAGAGCTTCAGCAGCCTGCAGGTTTATTGCAACCGCTTAGCGTACCAGAATGGAAGTGGGACGATATAGCTATGGACTTCGTGATGGGTTTGCCAAGGACGAATAAGCAGCATGATTCCGCTTGGATAGTAATAGATAGACTAACCAAGTCGGCTCATTTCCTGCCTGTTAGAACTTCATACACGGCAGACCAATATGCAGACATCTACATCCTAGAGATAGTACGGTTGCATGGAATCCCCAAGACAATAGTGTCAGATAGAGGATCGGTGTTTACATCGAGATTTTGGGGGAGTTTACAGCAAGCTATGGGTACTAAGTTAAGCCTTAGTACAACTTTTCATCCTCAGATAGATGGGCAGTCCGAGCGTACGATTCAGATTTTAGAGGATATGCTACGCGCGTGTATACTTGATTTCGGAGGATCATGGAACAAGTACTAACCACTGATAGAGTTCTCCTACAACAACAACTACCAGTCAACAATCGGGATGGCACCTTATGAGTTGCTTTATGGAAGAAGGTACCGATCACCATTGCACTGGGACGAGGTAGGAGAAAGGCAGCTTCTAGGGCCCGAATGTAATGACCCAACTGCTCTAGACTTTTGGACCATTAACGAAAACTATACATACTAATTCTTAAGAAAACTTACAATTGAAAATACCATAACTTTATTAAGAAACTTGTAAAAATAAGAGTTAAACTTACATAAAATACCAAGTAGGATATGGGATCCCATTGTTTTAAAAACAAAACAAAACATAAATTAAAATAAAAAGGGATTACATAACAAGTGCGGAAAAATACATATAAAACCATAAAGAAACAAAAAAAACTACATCCTCGAATCGTAACGCTCGGCTCTTGAATCCATTCCGCCTCAATACACATTCTCCAAGCTTCCAAGAACCTTTCTCGCCACTAAGACTATTTTCTTGCACGTATAAACCAAAAGGAATGAGCCTAATGCAGTAGCGCTTATTAGACAGTGTATGCTTGCTGCTCAAAGCCGTCAGAAAAGCTATGCGGATGCCAAGCGACGCGATGTGGAATTCCAAGTTGGAGATCAAGTCTTCCTAAAGATATCTCCTATGAAAGGTGTCAAGCGCTTCGGGAAGAAAGACAAGCTTAGTCCCCGATTCATAGGTCCTTTTGAGATATTGGACAAAGTGGGACCAGTTGCGTATAGACTAGCCCTACCGCCAGCACTAGCCGATAGTCACAACATGTTCCACATCTCGATGTCACGCAAATATGTGTCAGACCCATCTCACGTCCTCAAGTATGATACAATAGCACTCCAAAAAGACTTAAGTTACGAGGAGCGACCGGTTAGCATCCTAGATAGGGGGATGAAGCAGTTACGGTCCAAGAGCTTTCCTATAGTCAAAGTCCTATGGAGTAATAGTTCTGAACGAGAGGCAACGTGGGAGTTGGAGGAGGACATGCAAAGCCGGTATCCAGAATTATTTGGTAAGTAAATTTCGAGGACGAAATTCTTTTTAGTAGGGGAGAATTATAGAGTCTAAGAATTTTACTTAGCTAGTTAGATAGTAGTATTATAGTAATTATAGTATTATCTTTATAACTGTGGATTTTTGGTTCAGACCGGGATTTATTTGGACACTCGTAGTAGTACTTGTAGATTTTCTAAGTTTAACCTATAGTTTAAGTATATTAATTTTAACCTAAGGTTTGATTAATATGACTGATATTGAGGATAATATTTATTATACTATATGGTTTAGATAAGAACCAATAGGATTTTAATCACATGTTATGTATGGGTGATTAATGATTAAGTATTTTGAGGATTAAATTTATTAAAGGTAAAGTTTGAATGCTCTAAGGTCAGTCAGCAGCTTTGAAAACGTTTAAGGGCTTAGTCAAGACTGTTTACTCAATTCAAATTAAGTTAAAAATGTGTAATTTCGTGTTTAAATAATCAGCATATGCCGATATATCGCAGCTATAGGGGGCGATATATCGCAGCACAAAGATACGAAAAACCTGAAACGATTCACGATTGCCTCGGGCATACTGGCCCAGGCGATATATCGCCTACAGGGGGCGATATATCGCCCCTCTCAGCATATTTTGAACGTTTTTGAAATCATTTTCCATTCAACCCTTCAACCTCTTGATAAGTCCAGCATCTTTTTGAACAAGTCTTTAGCCTCTGCTAAACGATAATTTAAATTATTTTCACTTAAATAGCCATTATTTTTATTCGAGTTAAATTAATATCCTTTCATTCCTAAACTCTATAAATAGGACCTAGTACCCAGCCATTATTCATCTTTTACTCTAAGTTCAGAGGCTGCAAGTTGCTAGGTGAGTGTGAGAGTGTAAACACTTGGGTTGGGAATCATAAGCTTGATCATCATAATCTTATCAAAACACTTGGGAAGTAAGATTTTATAGCATTTCGGTTCAAGGTTTAAATCGGTCTTACAAGTCTTCAAGGTATCCCAAACTCTAGTTCGTTTCTGTACTTTTTCTTTAAAGGTTCTCATAGTCTTCTACTCATTCTAACATTATTCTTATTTTGGTTAGGAAATCTAAGTTCTTGAGCAAAAGGTTTTGGTAAGTATATTTTAAAAGTATAGTTCCTTCATCTCTTTCATCTATTTTCTTCAATAGACTCACCCTTTCATAAATGGTTTTTAGGAGTGTTCCAAAGTCCCAACTCTGTCCTCATATCCCGATATTTTGGTAAGGAAAATAGGATAGAATTTATATGTTATATGTTTTTTATATGTTATCTTATGTTTTTATGTTATGAAATATGTTATGTTATGTTATGTATGTTTTTAGGCTTGGGCATATGACCCATATGACTAACAAGCCCCAAATAGATTATGGGCATATGACCTGCTTAGCTAGTAGGACCCCACTAATCTAATGGGCATATGACTTGTTTAGCCTATGGGACCCCAAGTAATAATGGCCATTATAGTATGTGTATGATATAAGTGTTATGTTATGTTTTTTTTATGTTTCTTATGAAATTTATGTATATGAACTATGTGTTAGATTTTCCATGTTGGGCATTAGGCTCATTCCTTTTTGTTTATATGTGCAGGAAAATAGTCTTAGTGGCGGGAAAGGTTCTTGGAAGCTTGGAGAATGTGTATTGAGGTCGAATGGATTCAAGAGCCGAGCGTTACGATTCGAGGATGTAGTTTTGTTTTTATGGTTTTTACATGTATTTTTCCGCACTTGTTATGTAATCCCTTTTTATTTTTAATTATGTTTTGTTTTGTTTTTAAAACAATGTGATCCCATTTCCTAACCTAAATTTTATGTAAGTTTAACTCTTATTTTTACAAGTTTCTTAATAAAGTTATGGTATTTTCACTTGTAAGTTTTATTAAGGATTAGTATGTATAGTTTTCGTTAATGGTCCATAAGTCTAGAGTAGTTGGGTCATTACAACTACGGATTAAGGAGCATACTTGATTTCTTACCAAATGGACGACCAACAGCCTTATAAATAGAATATTCCCGATTTGGTTGGGATTCAACGCGATCGTCATTCCTCTCAGGTCGATTGAATCGAGTCTCAACCCCTCGAAGGTACATTGAGCAAAAGGTTAAGGCCTCGTTCACCACGTAAGCTTCTGCGATTGAACCTTCCGGACGTGCACGACTTCTTACATAATGTTTATAAACTGCCATCGAACGTTCAATGGGATACATCCACCTAAAGTGCACGGGACCGCCAAGAATTGCCTCTTTTGGAAGATGCAAAATCAAATGCACCATAATGTCAAAAAATGCTGGAGGAAATATCATTTCCAACATGAATAAAATGGTGATAATGTCTGTCTCCATCTTCTCAAGGTCTTTCACATTCAAAGTCCGTGCACAAAGTTTTTTGAAAAAACCGAACAACTCAATAATTGGCTTCCGAACTTCAGGAACCAAAAATGACGTAATTGCGGCGGGCAACAACTGCTGAAACAACACGTGGCAATCGTGTGATTTTAGCCTAGTTATCTTGCCATCATTGACAGTGACATTCTTCGAAAGGTTTGCAGCAAAACCGTCCGGGAATTCAACTGACTTCACAAATTCACAGAAAACTCGACGCTCCAGGACACTGAGGGTGTAACTGGCGTGCGATTTCTTCCACTTGTTTCCCTCTTTACAGAGCTGGAGATTTTCCCTAATTTTCATGTCTCCTAGATCAAGTCTTGCCTTGTCAGTGTCTTTAGATTTTCCCTCTAAGTTCAACAAAGTTCCCAAGACACTGTCGCAAACATTCTTCTCAATGTGCATTACGTCCAAGTTATGCCTCAACAATAACTCCTTCCAATAATCAAGCTCGAAAAATATGCTCTTCTTCAACCAATTAAGTTCAATCGGAGCCCTTTTGCGTTTCACACCACCAAATTCTTTGTGTTTCCCAGGATGTCTAATCTGCAAATTCTCTAATTGCTTCAACACATCATCACAGGAGTAATCTTTCGGTGGTGGCCTGAGTTCCGTGTTACCGTCGAATAGTGCTCGTTTGCTCCTCCATTCATGATCCATATCAAGAAACCTCCTATGGCCAATGTATGCAATTTTACTTCTAATCCCTACAGAGGGAGTTTCTTCATTGCATGTGGGACACGCCTTGTACCCTTTTGTGCTCCACCCAGACATCATAGAATAAGTTGGGTAGTCGTTAATGGTCCACAAGATTGTTGCACGCATATTGAACAATGTACTATTGTATGCATCTCGTGTCTCGACACCATTCACCCAAAACTCCTTCAACTCGTTAAGCAAAGGTATCATATAGACATCGATATCTTTTCCAGGTGAAGAAGGACCTGGAATAAGAATAGACAACATTAATGAATGTGGTTTCATGCTCTTCCACGGCGGCAAGTTGTATGGGACAAGTATCACAGGCCACATGCTGTAAGAGTTGCTCATGTTCCCAAAAGGATTGAAACCATCTGTAGCCAACCCAAGCCTAACATTTCGAGGTTCGGCTGCGAAAGATGGGTACAACTCATCAAGGTGCTTCCACGCCTTACTGTCAGCGGGGTGCCTCATCACACCATCTTCCTTTGGACTTTTAGAATAGTGCCATCTCATATCCTCTGCAGTATATCTGGAACTGTACAGCCTTTTCAATCTCGGCGCCAACGGAAAGTACCGCATGACCTTATGGGCCACTTTCTTCCCGTTCCCACGATTATCTTGCCAGCGACACTCACCACAAACCGGACAGAATTCCAAATTTGCATTCTCCTTCCAAAACAGTCACAGTCATGCTTGCAAGCATCGATGGACTCATATCCCAATCCAATACTCCGCAACTTTGCCTTCACCTCATAGTTAGACTTAGGTAAAATTGTTCTGTCAAGCATAGCGTCGACTAACAATTCCAGCAAACCATCAAAGTAATGATTGCTGGACTTGTTAATAACTTTCCGATGCATCAGCTTCACCAAGAAGTTCAACACGGAATACTTTCGGCAACCCGGGTACCGTTCACTTGACATCTCCTTAAATAAATTGTCATACTTGTCGCGATGTTGAGGATCATCTTGGGGAGGATCATTATAGTTTCCAGCGGGAACGTCATCTTCAGCGTAAACATCCTCCAGGATATCTGCTATCTCATCTTTATCATGATCTCGTACCACATCTGGTGGTGACGGCAGCGCCTCTCCATGGTAATGCCACACTTTGTAGGACTGTACGATGCCATTGTTGAATAAATGCATCAAAATTGCATTTATAGGCTGGAACTTAACATTCCCACATTTCTTGCACGGATAGCGAACCAAACCCCGATCGTTCAACTGATTTTTGGCGATATCGAAGAACTCCTTAACACCATTTCTATACTCCAGAGACCAACGATTCCTCGCACTCATCCAGCTTCTCTCGCTCGTCATCTTTAAGCAAAATAATTAAGAAAATATTAATAATTGTCTTAAAATGAGGGAAATGATAGTCAAAGTATTTCATGATTGTTTGTTTCCCTAATTATCACTAACTGATAATAATATTCTATCTCTGGCAAAAATAATTACTTATAGGGATATTTGCGGCTAAATTACTCAAACTTACAACTTACTAACACTTAAATGACATGTGGCACCACATGATTGGTACACAGTATTATTATTATTATTATTATTATTATTATTATAAATAATTTTTCATAAAAAAATCATTTTATATTTTTCATTTTACAAAAAAAAAAATCCAATTTATTGTTTTTCAATTTAAAAGTAACAAAAAATAATTTTTTCTCATTTAAAAAAAAAATCAAATTTGTTGCTTTTAATCAATTATTTAAGATTAAGTAAAAAAAAAATTTATCTTAAATTATTGCTTGGATTTTAAACAAAATTACTTAATCTTTAATTGAAAAAAAGTAGACAAAATGATAAATAGGAAGATTTTAATAATAATAATAATAATGAATTAAAAAATTTGAGGATATTAACAATAAAAAATTAAATTTAAATTTAAAAAAATGTATTTTTCATACTTAATCTTAAATTGAAAAAAAGTTTGATTTTTTTATTAAAAAAATGTAAATTTTATGTTTTGTTAAATTGAAAAATAAATTGAAAATTATTTTAAGAATATTAATAATGTTGACAAATCATGTAGTGTCACGTGTCATTTGGCCAATCAACTTTAACATTTACTTATTTATTACTTTTATTTTAAAATTAATTTAATTATACATTAATTTCATTTTGTAATTTTTTATTAAATTCTTCAATTTGTATACTTAATCAATAACAATTTTATTATATTTATATTTTACTTAATTATATTTTATTAAATCATTTATATTTTTAACTTTTTCAATTACAAAACATCTAATATTAATGTTAAAATTAATTATTAATTATTATGATTGGTAATTTTATTTTATTTAAATTATAGTTAAAATTTATTTTTTTGATGAATTTTTAATTATACTTACATTTTTATTTAATTAATTATTAAACTTTTATTAATTTTACTAACTCTAACAAAATTGGGCAGCATAACGGCAATATTTCAAACTATCCCAAAAATTGAAAAACCTACAAATTAAACACATATATACCCAGAATATTCCCAGATCATACAAAACATATATATACATTAAGAAATACATCAATTTACATATATACAAATATTTAACCACAAAAAAACATATACCAAAACTGATTGTTTTATTAATACAAAAAAAATTATTAAATACATATTTACAAAAATATCAAATTTAATATAAAACAATTTAAAAATATAAACATACATTATTAATCTGGTTTTTTTAAGTTCATACTTTAACTAAAATACATATATCGCAAAATACAATATAATAAAAATTAACAAGCAAAATTAAACAAATACATATAACACATTAAAATAAAAAAAATACATATTCAAATCTGTTTTTTTAATTTTACAAAAAAAATTATAAATACAAAAAACATATATTATAAAAGTAACTTAAATATAGTTGTTATTAAGAGAAACAAATACATATAAAGCATTAAAATAAAAATTAATTTTGACGACTATATTTTTTGTAATTAATGTTAATTTTCCTAAGACTAACAAAATGTGGGCAGCATAACAACTATATTTTAAACTATCCCAAAATTTTATAAAACCTGCAAACTACACACCTGCCCAGCTCTATCAGCAGGCCCTTTCTTTTGCAATACTTAATAAGGTCTCTCATGGCCCAATTATTATTACAGCGTTCTCCACCATAGAATTCGGCCTTCGGGGTCAACCCGGCGGCTTCTATGAGGAAGGCGGTGCAAAGGAAGCTTGAGGGCTTGTTAAGGAAAGCGGCAAGGGCCGACGAAGGGGGGAAAACGAAAGGCGTTTTCTGGTCCCCCCTGAGCCGGGGGGTGTGCCACGACGAAACAAGGGAATGAAAGGCCGCTTTGCGTTGGAAGCTCTTTACCCTCCCCACAATGATGGCTCTGTTGTCTTGGGGAGCGTTGAAGCTTGCTTCTTCTATAGAGATATTACTAGATCAATATACAGAATATTCTCAGAGCATGCACAACATAAATGCATATTTACTTAAAATTTCTAAAATATTTTAAAATTTGATTTTTAATTGCTAAAATTTAATCTTATTATAATACCAAATCTAATCTCATAATCTTAAGATTAATCGAATACTAATTAAATTAATTTCTAATTATGAGATTATATTAGATCATCTAATGTAATAATTTTACTATACTATCATGCACAACATAAAATTTGATTTTTTCTTGTACCTCTTTTTCTAAAATTTAAAACAGAAAATAAAAATAAAAAAATAAACAAAAAACAAAAATTAAATCATATATAAACAGAAATAAATAAATAAAATAAATAAAAAATAAGAAAATACAAAACAGAAAATAAAAACATAAATATAAATATAAACATATACATTTTAAAGCATATATAAATATATATATAGGTTTAAATATATATATTAGTTTAAATATATAATATATATCAGATTATATAATATAAAATATATAATTGTAACGATCCAACTATTCTAGACTTTGGACCATTAATGACTACTATACTAATCTTAAGAAAACGTACATATGAAAACCATAACTTTATTTAAAAACTGTAAAGTAAAGATTAAATACATAAAAATTCATTTAGGATATGGGATCCCATTGTTTTGAAAACAAAACATAACTTAAATAAATTGGCTACAAAATTAAGTGCGGAAAAATAATACATAGAAATCATAACTAAAAGACTTAAAAACTTCATCCTCGAATCGAACACGCATTCCACTTATTTCATCCAGCCTCAATACACATCGCTACTACAAATATAGGGTTTCTCTGCGCTTTTTTTTCAATCTAAAATAAAAAGCGCAAAAAAAAGGATTGAAGGACACTTAGGAACTTTGTTACTGCGGTTTTTTTAAAAAACGTAATGTAAAGTAGGAAAAGTGGGAAGTGAAAACTTTTTCTCTGCGGTTTTCTTAAAAAAAATGCAGAGAAAAGTTGCACTACTTTTCTCCGCGGTTTTCTTTTATTTGGATAGATCTCGAAAAAATATCAAAGTAAAAAAAAAAACAATCAAAATGGACAACCGAGCACAAAGTTATGCTCGGTAAAAGTTTTGAAAAATTACACTACTTTTCTCTGCGGTTTTTTCAATACAACCACAGATAAAAGTCTTTATTTCTCTGCGGTTTTCTTAAGAAAACCGCTGAGAAAAGGTTCCAGACCTATATATAAACTCATACTTCCCCACAAGGTTCGTAAACCTACTTCATTTCGCGAAAAACTTCTTCAACAGCGGCGGTATGTCTTTCAACCTTAATCTTACTATTTTTTTTTCATCTTTTTTAGCTAAATCTTAGTTAAAAACTGAAGTTGATGCTTAATATTTGTCTATTTTCAAGTTTTTGGTAGTAAAAATGGTTAGGATTTGGTCGAAAAATTGTCCATTTTCACTGTATTTTTGGGCATACATTGTGTTCTTGAGCTTCAAAATAGGTAATGATCTATATATCTTTGTTTGTATAGTTTTTTGTTTTTTTTTCATCATTATTTTTAGAGTTTATTTTGTGTGAAATAGACAAATAGAATTCAAAATTTTGAGATTTTTTTCATAAATCATTAATTTGGTTGCTGAATTTTTTTTCTTCAGATTTTTTGGTGACAAAACCTGAAAATTTTGTTTTTTTTTTCAGGTTTTTAGGTCTCTTTTGTATGCAGCTAAATAGATCTCGAAAAAATACCAAAGTTGAAACAAAAAACACCAAAAACGGAGAACTGAGCACAAAGTTATGCTTCGTCAAAATTTTGAAAAATTACACTACTTTTCTCTACAGTTTTTTCAATAAAACCGCGGATAAAAGTATTTCTTTCTCAGCAGTTATTTTAAAAAAACCGCGGAGAAAAGTACATCTTTCTCTGCGGTTGGCTTACTACAACCGCAGAGAAAAGTGACACTTTTCTCCGCGGTTGGCATACCACTTTTCTCTGCGGTCGAATACACTGCGTTTTTCAATACTCTCGAAAACCGCAGTGTATTGAGTAAAAAAACCGCAGAGAAAAGCCTTTTTTGTAGTAGTGCATCCTCAAACTGCCAAGAATCTTTCCGCCGCCACAACTATTTTCCTGCACATATAAACATAAAGGAATGAGCCTAATGCCCAGCAAGGAAAAACTACTAACCACATAAACATACACATAAAATCATATCATAACATATGCTGAAAACATATCATAACATATATTATATAAGACTATACTAATAATGGCCATTATGACATGTGATAAACCATCTACATCCCCTGTCTAATATTTGAGGTAGGTTAGATCACATGTAGTGTATGATAACCCATCTACGTCCCCTGTCTAATATTTGAGGTAGGGTGAATCATAACATAACATATAAAAACATAAACTTATCATAACATAACATAACATAAAAACATGACATATCATACAAACATACAAGATCTAGCCTATTTTCCTTACCAAAATACCGGGATGATGAGAACAAGGTCAGGATTTTGGAACACTCCTAAAAACCATTAATAGAGATGTGAGTGTTTAAAAAAAAAAAGATGAAGAGGAATGAACTAAACCATCGAGAAGATACTTACCAACAAGAAATCTCAAGTTTGAAGAACTTAGATGCCTAACCAAGAATAGAGAAGATTGGGTTAGGAATTGAGTAGAGAAAAAGTATAAGAACTAATGAAACAATACAGAAAAGGAACTAAGAATAGGAATACCTTTGAAATTGCTATGACTGAACTACACTTCGAAACCGAAATACACTCTATGAACCTTACTTCCCAAGTGTCTAATAAGCTTAGAATGACAAAGTTTATAACCCCAACCCAAGTGTTTATCACTCTATAGTCTCACTAGCACCTTGAAGGCTCTGATCAATGCTTGAAGAATGAATGAAAAGGCTTGGTGCTAGGTCCTATTTATAGAGTTCTATGAATAAAAATCTTCTAATTATAATCCAAATTTAAATTTAAATTTAAAATAGAATCCTAAGGAATAAAAATATTTTAATTATAATCCAAATTTAAATTTAAATTAAAAATAGAATCCTAACTTCTAACTTTCTAAATCCCGTAACTTTAAACTAACCTACAGTAAAATCAACATATCTGGAGCTGTAGGACTCCGATTTAGAATATCTCTATACCGTTAGAAAGATAATTAAATTATCTAAAACTTTTTAGAAATAATATTTTTCGAAATTCATAAGATAAATGGGTCAAAAATAGGTCGGAAGTTACAGTACCCTAAAGTTACGAAAAAAAAATCTATTTAATTATCTAAATAACAACCTAATCCACAAATAAATAAAATTGTGAGTCTAAATATCTAAATAAATATCATGCTCCTAACAGATTCTGGTGAAGACTAAGTCTTATATTTCCCTTATTAAAATAATGATTCCTTAATAATCATGCATATGACAATTGTCATCATAATCCTATTGGCTCTATCTAAACCTTAGATTATAATAATCATCATATTAATAGCCAGCAATATTAATCAAACCTTATGTTATAATTAATATTCTTAAACTATAGGTTAAACTTATAAAATTCATAACTATTGCTAGAAGTTTCCAATTAAATCCCTGCTTGAACCAAAATCCACAGTAATAAACATACTATAACAACTACTAGCTATTACTATTACTACTATTATCTAACTACCTAAGTAAAGTTCTTGGACTCTACAATAATATATATATTAGATTATATATAATATATAATATATATTAGTTTATATATATAATATATATCAGTTTATATATATAATATATAACATATATAATTATATATATCAGTATATACCTGTGCAGCGTGGTGGTCTGGTGGTGGCGGGGTGATCCAGTTGGCGGGGTAGTTCGGTGGTGGCAGGGTGGTCCCGACGGCGGTGTGTACAACTAAGAAAAAAAAAAGAAATGAGAAGAAAATTTATGGGCAAAACAAACTAACAAACAAAAAAATAAAATAACTTACCCTTGAGAGAGATGGTGTCGTTGAAGAAGAGAGGGTATGGGAAAGAAATGAGAGAAATCTGAGATAATGAAAAAAAATGGAGAAGAAGACTCGGGCGGCTGAGTTATAATGTTATGACTTTTGCCGGCGCGTTTCGTTGCGCCAGCAAAAGTATAAAATTGCGCCGGCAAAAGTCTATAAGAGAAACCCTAGTTCAAAACAACGCCGTTTAAATAAGCATACCTTTACCGGCGCATTTTTTGACTTTTGTCGGCGCAACTAAACGCGCCAGCAAAAGTCTGGCCACCTACCTCCTTGAAAACGTGCACAGAATTAATTTCACGCTGACTTTTGCCGGCGCGTTAGGTGAATTGCGCCGGCAAAAGTCACTTCATAATATATTGTTAAACTTTTGCCGGCGCAATTCGGAATTGCGCCGGAAAAGGTTACTTTTGCCGGCACAACTCTGAATGGCGCCTTTGCCGGCGCAATTCACCAAATGCGCCGGTGAAACCAGCAAAAACGTTGTTTCTTGTAGTGCATGCTCTAAATTATCCGATGGATGACTGCTTGGGTGCACCCCTAAAAGGGGCACATTGGTGCACCCCTAAAAACGACACAATGGTATAACCCTTTCTGTTTTTGGTGTTGTGATGATTTTCAACGCAAATTTTTTTTATTACCAAAATAATGAAATTTTATCACAATTTTTTTCTATTAACCACAACACTAAAATTTACACAAAAAATGCATTCTATATTATTATATTAATTTACCTTATAAATAAAATAATATATATATATTTATTTATAAAACAATAATATAAAAATCGAAAAGACAAAATAATGGTTGTTGTTGCTACAATACTGTAGCATTTCAGCAAAATGGGATAACATTTGGCCAGCTATTGGATTTTATTTGCTATTAAAACAGTAACAATATGCAGGGATGGAGTCCCATTGAACTTGCCCATATATGAATATCAATTTTTTATGGTATTTTTTCCATTTACTTTTGTTATGTTAGTTTAACTTTATTTAAATTTCTTATTCATAAATATTATTGTTTTACCATTGATTTAGATCGGTGTAGCTTCTAGCTATAAATTTGTTTTTTTTTTTTTCATTTTTATGATTGTGTTTATATATATGATTTCTAAATCAAAATTTAAACTTTACTATTTTCTTATTAAGGAATTTTCTCATGTGATTGAAAGCTATTTTTAATTATTAGTTGGATTTTTTATGATTTTATCTTAACTTTACTTAACGGTCTCATGACAAAATGACTCATTTTTTAAAGTCATTTTACACTCTAGCCTAATTTTAATAATGTTTTACAAAATAATATCTCATAATTTAGATAGGTAGTCAAAAAATTCAAACAATCGGTCAAAACTTTTATACAGCTGGTCGAATTTTATACAAAAACCATTTTATAAAAAATCATAAATAGTACCAAAATTACAAAAAAAAAAAATTCACCCATTTTTCTTTACTTAATAATAATCAAGATTATTATTTTTATTTTAACTTGGACAAGCTTTGGGGAGGGTTTGGTTCTATAGAAGACTTGGGCAAGTTTGCCGGCAGGCTCTCGGCAGGTTTGATGGTTCTGCATTTATTTATACAATTTGTGTAACGCCCCACGTCACTAAGGCTGCTTCCTAAAATGAAGACTAGCCCTGCAAACCAACACGAGTCTTTCTAGAACTACCCAAGAGGTCACCCATCATGAGATTACTCCAGGTCAAGCCCGCTTAACTTTGGAGTTCTCAAGTGATGGGCTGCCGAAAAGATGATGCATCTTGTTGGCATAAGTAGTACCCATCAATCTATTTAAACTCTCTTCAACTATGTAGTCCCATACCTACATAGTCTTAAAATCATTACACTTAACCTTCCCCAGGCGATGTGGGATTGCATAGCTTTACCCGGTCTTTCCCCCTACAGATCAAGGGATACTGACTGTCACAATCACCCACCCTTAGGGTTCTGACGTCCCCGTCGGGCACACTTTCGGCTGTGTCAAGGCTCTGATACCATTGTAACGCCCCACGTCACTAAACCTGCTTCCTAGAATGAAGACTGGCCCTGCAAACCAACACGAGTCTTTCCAGCGTTCTTTGTCCTCACTCGCACACTTCCTGGGAAAACTTCCCAAGAGGTCACCCATCATGAGATTACTCCAAGTCAAGCATGCTTAACTTTGGAGTTCTCAAGTGATGGGTTATTGAAAAGATGATGCTTCTTGTTGGTATAAGTAGTACCCATCAATCTATTTATGAAACTATTTTTATGTATTCCCATACCTACTCAGTCTAAGAATCGTCACACTAAACCTTCCTCACGCGATGTGGGATTGCACAGCTTTACCCGGTCTTTCCCCTACAGATCACGGGATACTGACTGTCACAATTACCCACCCTTAGGGGTCTGACGTCCCCGTCGGCCACACTTCTGGCTGTGTCAAGGCTCTGATACCATTTGTAACACCCTACGTCACTAAGGCTGCTTCCTAGAATGACGACTGTCTCTGCAAACCAACACGAGTCTTTCCAGCGTGCTTTGTCCTCACTCGCACGCTTCCTGGGAAAACTTCCCAAGAGGTCACCCATCATAAGATTACTCCAGGTCAAGCACGCTTAACTTTAGAGTTCTCAAGTGATGGGCTACCGAAAAGATGATGCACCTTGTTGGCACAAGTAGTACCCATCAATCTATTTAAACTCTTTTCAACTATGTAGTCTCATACCTACTCAGTCTTAGAATCATCACACTTAACATTCCCTAGGCGATGTGGGATTGCATAGCTTTACTTGTTCTTTCTCCAACGCCCTTCTTCAATGTCTTAATGTATTATATTGAAGTATTATACCACAGAAATTTCTTTTATTAAATAATTAAAAAAACAGAAACCTTTGATATGCAAATATTACTATAGCAAGAGAAACTATTTAATTTGATGAATAATAATAATAATAAACTTTTATATAAAAATAAATTAAATGTTCTTTTTTTTTTAAAAAAAAATAAGCTCAAAAAAGAATAACCACACATATGTATACCTGTCATTCAACGTTGAGTTGATTGTTGACCCAAGCATATACAAATCTTCCTTCTTCGTTTCATATTATATATATATATATATATTTATATTATACTAATTCCTTTTTCTACTATGAACATCTGAGCGAAATAGCTAGCCTCTGCAGGTGAGTATTTTTCATACTCAGTATGTATATATATGTAATTATATAATTTCATATTTTTTAATATGCATGCAAATTTTAATTTGCACACATATTGGAAAATGGTATTTGATTTTTCATGTAATTACCTGCTATTTTCTCTGTCAAATAATTCAGCAGGAATTGTAATATATTCATTCTTCGTCAAGAGGAGAGGAAACCACAGCTATGAATATTCCTGGATACAACGGTTCCAGCACAGTGCGGTAATTAATTAATAATGTATTTTTATTTATTAATATGTTAATTTCATCCAAATTTTCTTATTTGAGCCATACATGAAGATTCCTAAATTTTCTTATTTATTACTATGTGCTTCAGGAGCTATAAGCTGAAGATTCCTAAAATTTGTATTTTTTTTAATTACGATCGATTATACCGTTCAATATTTATCTTATTTGCTTTACTACTACTAATTTAACACTTCCTTTCATACTACTAATTCATTACTTTGAACTAGTGGAAAAATAAATAAAAACTAAAAGTTTAGACAGTCTAATTTTTTATTTATTATTTATATATTGATATACTGTAAAACGTGTACAAATTAGTAACATGTGGGACCAAAAAAATTGATTGATATTAATCATAGAGATGAATTGATCATATTATGTTAAATTTAGGAAAGTAGATATCCAACGTACCAATTTATAAATGTTACTATCAGGCCTCTTATAGTGCCCAACACCATATGAGGTGACACTCTATAATTGGTTAGCGATACCTCATAATACATATTAAATTAAAATAAGTGGGACCCGATATTAGATTATACCAATAACAATATGCCACATACTTATGGTGTTGAATACCAGTAGTGCCCTTTAGCAATTCTCCGAAATCATTCAAAGTTCTCTTAATTGGGTTATGAAATTATTAATTTATGGTTTTCCTGAATAGTGAGATTATTAATTTTTCTATACCATGTGGAATCTATATATTCTTTAGAAATATCAAATTAATCTTTTCTTTTAGGAATGAAAAGCAAGATTCCAAGGCCAAGAAAGATGGAAGGCAAAATCATTCAGCACTAAACCCATGGGCAGCATACTCTAGAAAATGGAATAAGATTTTCCTAGTTTCATGTGTAATTGGAGTCACAATCGATCCATTGTTCCTCTACATTCCAATTGTAAACGATGACCAAAAGTGCCTCAATATTGACCACAATATGATGCAAATATTTCTTGTTTTGCGATTCCTTACCGATTTCTCCTACATTCTAAACATCATTTTTCAGCTTCAATCTGCAATTGCAACGTCTAAGGAACTTGGTCAATCTATTTTTATAGGTCTTCCTTGGTCTTATCTTCTAATTGATATTTTAGCCATTCTTCCTCTCCCTCAGGTAACAAACACTAAGTCACATTCAATGTATTTACTGGTTAGATTTAATTCGTGTATATAACTAATAAAGAATTTGTACGTATATAGGTGGTGGTTTTGATGTACTTTCCCAAGATTACAGCATCAAAATCTTTGTTTGCAAGAGAGTTTCTCAACTTACTACTACTTTTCCAATATGTTCCTCGGATTCTTCGTGTGTACCTTTCAGCCAAAGACTTAGGAAGGACTTTTGACTCACTCACTCAACGTGTATGGGTCAGAGGTGCCTTCTTCTTCTTTCTTTACATTATTTTTGGTCATGTAAGTATATATCATGAATCATATTATTATTATTTTCATATTTTTTTTACCAAAAGCACATGATCAATTTTATATATATTGGCATAGGTGCTTGGAGCCTTTTGGTATTTCTTTTCAATTTTTCGTGAAACAGCTTGCTGGCACATTGCTTGTAAAACTCTTGGATCTCAGGAATGCAAACCTGGTCCTTTTTACTGTCATGGCAGTCACCCCATTAAGAATTTGACAAAGTTGAATGAGTATTGCCCCGTTAATCCCCCAAATGCATCTGTCTTCAATTTTGGAATATTTTCTCATGCTCTTGAATCTCGTATAGTCTGCAAATCAGATTTTCTGCAAAAATTCACTTCTAGTTTTTGGTGGGGTTTGAGAAATTTAAGGTTTGCATACATATACTTAACCTTCTATTTGAAAAATCTCATATAATTAATGTGTGTGATCACATCTCTAATCTCCATGGTTCTTCTTCTTATTATTATTATTTTCAGTTCTTGTGGTCAAAATCTTGACACAAGTAGCAATGTGCATGAAAACTTGTTTGCAGTTCTTATTTCCATATTGGGCTTACTTTTGCTTCTATACCTAATTGGAAATGTACAGGTATGTATTCAATCATTACTAAATTTTCTTTCTTTCTTTCTTTCTTAATTTTTAAATTTGTCTTCTTAACTCCTATTAATTTATAATGGATAATTTAAAAGACATATATACAACTTGCAACCACAAAGTCAGAAGAGGCAAGAAGAAATATAAGTAGCAAACAAAGAGAAATAGATTTGCATCTATCACACCTTGATCTTCCACCGAAGAAAAGGGTAGTCATCAAGAGATACCTATCCAGAGCAATGAAAGAAGGCAAAGAGTTTGATATTGAACAACTAGTTTCTCTACTTAATGTTAAAGCTCGTCATAACCAGCACAACACCGAGGTTAGTGATTCTACACTCTGGTTTACGTTTGATAATTTTTTGAAAAATAACACCTTTGTCTAAAAATTTGACCGATAGTAAAAAAATATTCAGCTAACTCTCTAAAAAAATTTACTAGTTGTCTAAATTTTTTTATTTAGATTTCTTAAAATTTCGACCAATTATCTAAGTTGTTATAGGTCATTTGGCAAATAATTATTAAAACTCGGCTAAATTGAAAAATAATTTTAAAAAAATAGTTCATTTCGCCAAGGATCGGTATTTATATCCATGGATGATTACTTTAATATTAACAATTAGATTAATATCAATGGTCCATATTTATAGTTGTTAATTAATATTTCTAAAAATAAATTTTAATTTTTTCAAATTTTTGGAAGGGTTACTTGATAAAACGTGTAATTATTATGAAAATATAATATTGCAAACTTTTTATTTTTCAAATGCATGTCAATTTCTAAATATAGCTAGTGTTTTTCATTGGTTGGAAACAACAATAATTATGGCAAAAAAAAAAAACTAAATTCGAAATTAATATAAAAAAAAATAATTACTTGTCGGTGACTTGCTATTGCAAGTCACTATATTACCACATTATCATAATTATCAGTATCCATTGAGTAGTAAAATCTCCACTATATATATATATATACTATATATATATGTATATATAACATATATAATATTCATTTTGGAACAGACATTTCCAGGTTTGGTTATCAAATTATTGGATGTGAAAAAGCATGAGAAGAACGCAGCCGAACGAAAGGCAAAGTCATGGATACAACAATTTGAAAGTCTAGAACCTAAAATTGAAACAATTATGGAATACGCAAGGCTAAGATTGCAAGAAGGCAAAGATGTAGACATTGTACATCTTTGCCATATTCTACCTTCGTCACTTGAAGTATCAATCAAGAAACTCATTTGCTTACCAATGATAAACAAAGTACGTACATTCATTATTAATTATACCACGTTATATTATATATATGTGTGTGTTTGACCTTATGAAATTTTGACGTGAGTTATTGAATATGGGATATGAACAGGTTCCATTGCTTCAAAACATCGATGACAAAGTTCTCGAAAATTTCTGTAGTGTTTTAAAACCAGTCATATACTCAGAGAATAGTTATATCATTCGAAAGGGAGAGCCTCTTGATATGATGTTGTTCATCTTACAAGGTGTTGTGTGGACCTTTGACAGTAGTACTAGTTCAATCGAGCGCCTTCAAAATGGTGATTATTATGGAAATGAACTCGTGGAATGGGAATTGAACACATCAAGATGTTCCAAGTTCCCAGTCTCAATCTGTAATCTCAAATCTCACACAAAAGTTGAAGCCTTTGCTCTTAGGGCTATTGATTTCGAGGAAGTACTGTTGAAATGCTGGTGCAAGTTCTTTCAAAGCTTACCCAATAATGAAGCCATGTCCGAGGGCATGAGGTCTTTTGCAGCTACGTATTTGCAGCGAGCTTTTCGACGCTACATGAATAAGAAAAAGTCACAACAGAAGAAGGGTCCAGGTCAAGATAGGGAAGAGATAAAGGAAATCATTATTAATTAATGTTTCGTGAACTATAAAATATGTATTTTATTAAGAGGTATATTTAAATTGTGTTTGGAATTTATTATGTAGGGAATTTGTAATCTTAATATAATTTTCTGAGATTATTTTAATTCAAGATTTAGTTCTGAAACACCATTAGTTCTATATTACATAATGCATATTAATATTTGGTTTGAATAATGATATGTGCACCAAAACATTACGCCAACTCATGTGGCACTGTTTTTAAAACAGTGGGTTTCGCCTGAAATAAATTTGATAGGTGAAATGAAACTGTCACGTCAGATGGTGTAATGTTTTAGTACATAATTTTGGTGCACATATTATCACTCATTTGGTTTAATTAGTAGTTTGGTGAATGTAGAAAATATATGGAGACTAGTTTGTTAAATAGAGCTATTAGCACAACAACAAAACACGTTATTACCGGCAGAAGCTCCGTCGGTAATAACACTGGATTCCGCCGGCAATAGTTGGTCAGTAATTATGGTTATTACCCGCAGACTGACACCCTACCGTTAATATATTAGTACCAGGGGATTATTAGGGGTGGACTCCGCCGGTGTAAAAAGTAGTCAACATCGTGTTTGACTCATTTAATACCAGCGGGTCCCACCCCTATTAATCTGTCGATAATTAATTAATAATTTTTTATAAAAAATATTAAAATATAATAATTTGTTTGATTTTGTTTAATAATAAATAAATATATAATGCTTATTTAAAGATAATACAATTTAACATAAATTAAAATTAATTATTAATAACACAATTAATAATCATCAAACAAAATTACATATAAACTAATCATAAAATTAACATAATAAAAATATACATTGTCTTAATTTAATTATATATTGTTGACGCCGTTTTTTGTCAACTTAGAAAAGGAGAGCACTAAACACGAAATTATAAAAATCAATGATAAACACTCGATATTTTACACGGTTCAGCAGTTAAAATCTGTCTAGTCCACGAGTCAATATTATTGAATTGTGAAATTCCCTTAAAGCTTTCAGAAATCAATTTAGCAGAGTATTCCCAATACCAAATTCAGCGTCTCTACAAATGAATTTCTCCAGTCTATTTATAGACTGGTTTACAGAATATTTCCCCTCATATTTTGGGAAGTTATTATTCCAATTTCAAATCAATACAATTAAATGTGTTTAAATACTTAATATCCCATGACATTCGGGATTTATTAACAGATTGAACAAATCCCCTAGATATACGGATTTAAAACAGTAATCGTATTCACACTAGATTATCGACCTCGAACATATGACTTGCATACCTTCGAGATCGACCAATCATCGCGAGCTCGCTACTTTGGTTTGCCTCATCCTTATCAAATAGCTTTATCGATATCGTCCTCTCCAAGCTCGCAGTGCCCAGGCTCGAACCTTCTCGACCGATGCTAGATCGCCAACAAGAAATAATAAGGAAATTTATACAAGTGTCGAACGCTTGTAATTGTAGCTTCGAGCTTAACTTGTAACCTCGGAACACCTTCGAGGCCACACGTATTTCCGAGCTCACCAATTCCAACGTCGTCGTTTTAATACTGAGCGAGACTGTCAAACCCAAATCATATAAATGCTGGTGACATGGCACACTTGCTTATTTCGAGCTTACATTTTACGAGCCTATCAAGACCATAATTTCCATTCTCGAAATTTGGGTGTAACATTTTTCCCCCTCAAAAGTCTTGGTTCGAATCCTATATGAGAAGGAAACTTCTGAACTTCTACTTTCGAAAATCTTGCCACCTATTGCACTCGAATATGGACACGCGTCAGCCAAGGGTTGACACTAGTACTTGAGTACTCTTTACATCTGCCCACATCTTTTCATATCCCCATTTTGCAACCATTAGTATATTTATACCCCATTCGTTAAGCTCGCCTTCTTCTGGACGGACGGTCTCGTTCCTTCCAGATTTTACTCTTTTCAACATATCCGTAAGTATCTCATCACACTTGTCCCTTTTTTTCATTACATAGTTAGACTCAAAACATTCACACATTTATTCCTGCGGCCAATTACCACCGCCCCACCCCATTAGAAATGATGAAGAAGCATAGGGTAGCCTTGCTCCAACTACTCTATATTCAGAGATCCATGTCCTACCTTCTCCATGAAGACCGGCTCCCAGCCTGCGGCCTCTTAGAGGAAGGCCAGTATACGGATGACTTAGCTTACAAGTATTTGAGGTGAGACCACATGCCACTTCCCAATGACAGACTTCCCCCTCAGAGGAGATCTTCGAGCTCGCGGTCACGTGCCCCTGTAGCCCGTCGACACGATCGGCCTGCCTCTGGCAATGAAGTTCATGACGAATCCTCACCATGCTCAAGTGATGGAGGTAAAGTGGGGCTCGACTCCTCCATGTGGTCTCCTTATATGCTTAAGCACAAACCCGATGTATTGATTCTCTTTGAGGATCCTAGGGAGAATTTTTATTTATGCTCACGGGTAGATCATAGAGTTCGTAGGTTTATGTAATGCCTCGAATTTCCTAATAAGGTTTAAGACCTTGATTAGGAGGTCGGGAGGGCCATAAATGATTTATTATGTGATTTAGTGATCATATGCATGTTTATGTGAATTATATTATTATATGATGATAAATGCATGCATATGGGTATATTTTTAATTATAAGGGCATTTTGGTAATTTGGCCTGTTGAGGGCGTGATTGTGTATTTTTGTGCATGTGGGTGAGTTATGAATTGTACCACATTATATGTGGATATGTTCGAGCATTTCAGCATGAGAGGATCATGAAATGCAAGTGTTCGGTCTGGTCATAGCGGGTTTAAGTTCGGGGCTCGGGGTGAGTCTCGGGGTGATTTTAATGATTAGAGCATTACCAGGAGTTAAAGGGTAATGGGATATAATTTATTGGTGTTTGAGAATATCGAGAATAACAGTAATTGGAAGGTGTTAATTATAATTAACGAAATATGTGCGAAAGGATGATTTTGCCCTCGGTGGCTGTTAAGGTTTTATTTTAGACTTGAGGGCATTTAGGTCTTTTCAACCTTAAGGATTTATATAAGCCATTAAGGCTGTAGAAGGGTAACAAAAACATAGTCTCTTTCCTCCTTCTCTCCCAATGGTTTTCTCCTCCATTTTTCTTTGAATTTTCAAGCTCTTTTTGAGGAATCAAGCCAAGGAACCAAGCTGTGATAAGCTAGGGTTATGCTCCACCATTGAAGAGGGTGTGTTGCTAAGATTGATAAGAGATTTTAGCCATTAGAACTCTTGCTTTTGCTCTGTTTTCCTAGTTGAGTTTCAACTGGTTTTTGGGTTGGAAAGTTGGGAATTGATTGGAGTTTTGGCTAGGGTTCTTGAGGTAGTGATGCTTGGGGTATGTGAGGATGGCTTTTGGGTTCATTTGGCTTCAAAAATGGGGTTTTGAAGCATTGGAATCGAGTTGGAATTGAAGGAGTCGAAGGAAGAGATTTCAGGGGAGTATCTGGTTGGGGGTAGCGCTATAGCGCCCATTAGAGGGCGCTATAGCGCTACACAAGATTTGTTTGGGCGGTTTGGGGTTCTGAGTATAGCGCTGGGGCACTATTGAGCAGTGTTGTAGTGCTACTCTGTTTTTCCAGAATCTCGTTTTGAGTGTTTTTAAGGGTTTTTGGCTCGGGGTTTCAATCCTTAAAGCCCAGGATCGAATCTACTCACCGTGTGGGTACATTTCGGGGTCCCGAGAGTGGGGTTTAGATCAAGATCCTATCTTTTTTTATTTTCATTAATCGGAGATTGTATTTGGTTATAACTAGGTGACCGCTAAGGGATTAAAGGATCGATCGTTCTCAAGGGTTGTTCTTGTTCTAATTCTCGCTCGAACCAAAGGTAAGAAAACTGCCCCCTGTGTATATGTAAGTTATTCTTGATGCATGTTGGATGTCTAAATCTGATGCATGTGATGCACGAGAAACATGTGATTAGGGCATGCTGTGAATATTGAATATGAGATTGTTCAGAGGTTGAGTCTCTGTGTTTATGCATGATCCTAATTGTGCTAGCAATTGTTAAGTAAGCATGCTGAATGCCCTGTGTTGGATATTTGACATATGATATATGTTTGGTAGCATTACTTACTTTTGTATGGCACTGACTAGTCAGGGTCGGCACTGGTCGAGTATCACAGACCTAAGAGCCGAAAACGGCATTAGCGTCTTGAACGTAGGGCCGATAAAATATTAGATATAATCGATATTAGCATTTAATGACTCTAGGAGCATTAATGCTAGACCGACCTTAAGTTCGATGAAATTTATAAGCACTTGTCTAGTTTAAGACTAGTTACTCAGAGCCAGGGCCAAAGGCCTAGGTGACGGTTTGTCACATGGCTAGGGAGCAGTATCCCATGGTTATGACTTTCTGGTCATGAGGAATGTTATGTTGGTGACTAATCATCATGCACCTATCCTGTTTAAGCTAGTGAAAGGATCACTTATTTATAAAGGGAACGGAACCCACCTTAGCGACTTGTAACACTGTCACTCTTCTATTTAGGGCTATAAGCTCGGTATGGTTACCAGAACCACTACTGTTAAATCACTTATCTGATTGAGATTGACTTGATAGTCATCCACTCAAGAGGGCAGGATTCCTTATCCTGGATGCCCATCATTACGTGAATTTGTTTGCCTGCTTGAATAGGGCTATATTTGCTAGGCGTGTGCCTTATGATTTGATGATATGTTATTATTTTTCATGAGCATATTAAGTTTTCTTGTTAGGCTTCGGCTCACGGGTGTTATGTGGTGCAGGTAAAGGCAAAAGAAAGCTGGACCATCCTCTAGTTGGAGAGCTTAGGTGACGATGTGTACATATGCGGTTGCTCAGTCGCCACGGCCGAGGGTTGAAAGAGGAACTAGGTGTTGTGTAAAATCGATACGCAAGTGCACGTAATCGTAACAAGTAATAAAGAGTAAGTGAAATCGTTCCCACAAGGACTGTATATTAAGTACCAAAACTTAATTCCTATTTCTATTTGAGAAGAGAAGTCAAGTTTTCACCAAGATTGATTGAGAGAAATCAATCTCTCAAAATAATTATGGGAGATTCGAACAAGGTGTTTTGATGGTGTTCGGAGGGATAAGGCATGCTTAAATGGCTATGCCATGTGCCCAAGAAAATGCCTAAGAGTGCCTAAAGGTGCTTTAAGTGTTTGAAAAATGTGGTGTCCGAGCATACCTTGAGATGGCCGATCGGATGCATGTTGATCCGAGGACCATCTCGCCTATGTCCAAGGATCTAGGCCCAGAAATTTGGTTCCTAAGGTGCTACGTCTGACCAGGAGGAGTTACATCCGAGCGGCTGTGCTAGTCCGGGCAGCCCATGCATTCAAGGTTGATGTCGGAGTGGCTGGAGGAGATGCGTCCGAGCGGCTGTGCCAGTCCGAGGTGCTTCTGCCGCACCTGTGTCCGAGAGATGCATCTGAGGAGCCCAACGCTAACACCCTTGTATGTCCGGTCGAACATCTAGCATCTGAGCGGTCTTGTGTCCGAGGAGCCAAGATGTGCTTGGCATCTGAACGGTCTTGTGTCCGAGGAGAGACAAAAGGCCTGGTCGGACGCATGTCCGAGGAGAGACAAAAGGCCTAGTCGGACGCATGTCCGAGGAGAGACAAAAAGGCCTGGTCGGACGCATGTCCGAGGAGAGACAAAAGGCCTGGTCGGACGCATGTAATCCTAGCGCAACCAAATTGAGGATACTCAGCAACCTGTCTCTATACCATGATGATTTTGCAAAATAGACAAAGGGATAATTGAAAGAGAGTCAAAAGGGGGCCTATGTTTTCATTATATCAAGAAATAGAATTTGAAGAAATCACAAGACAAGATCTGTCGTGGGAGTTTACGTGAAAGTTATCAACCGAATGGGAGCTTTTGAATGACCTCAAGAATATTTTTCTAGAAGAAAAGTTTATCATACGAGAAAAATCGTATAATAAACTTGGGGGGCAAATATTATCCCCAAAAAATGGAGATCGATGACGTGGCAATAGAGGTGACAAGTGGCAGTACATGGTCCGTAAAAGACACATTAAATAGTCAATAAATACATTGACTCCTCAGAGTTGTGATAAAATTTTGACTGGCTTGAGAAGTGTCATGATCGACCAGGCATGACCTTGTCTGACCAGTCACGACATTACTGCCCAGGAGTGACATTGCTGCCCAAGAGTGGCATGCTAGACCGCAGTGCCATGTTAGACGAGAGACATGGCATGCTAGACCAGAGTGCCATGTTAGAGGAGAGACATGGCATGCTAGACCAGAGTGCCATGTTAGACGAGAGACATGGCATGCTAGACCAGAGTGCCATGTTAGTCCAGCATGCATGTGTCCGACCAGCACTTGCATGTCCTACGAGCAAGTGTTCCTACCAGCAAGTGTATGTCCTACCAGCATGCACATGTCCGACCAGCAAGTGTATATCCTACCAGCTAAGTGCATGACTATCCAGTAGAGGTGTGTTCGACCAGCTTGAAGGAGATATGGGTCGACCAGATAGAGGAGGACTAAGTCAAGATTCCCAGAAACGGCTTCAACAAGAACCGGTCTTGGCACACGCGGGAATCTCTCATTCTTCCCACAAAGTTGGTGTTCTGTTAAATTTTGAATATTTTTGTAATTTAAATATAATAAGAATAATAAAATATCTCGATTCTAGGGCATATCAGATGTATGATCCTAAGCCTATAAATATATGGCTTATGAGATCAGAAGGGGTTTTCTTCTTCTTTTTAGACTTTTGTGAAATTTTGGGTCTGAGTTTTCTAGAGAGAGAAAGTGCTTGTATCTGAAAGAATTCTTATATTCTTGCAATCTGTACTGAAGAAACTCAGTTGGCTCAGTTCATCTGATCTTGAGTACAGATCTATAATCACAACTCTAAGTGGATTAGGCTATTACCAACATATTGGGGCTGAACCACTATAAAAATTGTGTGTGTTATTTACTTTCTTTTCAAACCCGTCTGTGTCGTTTTATTTCTCTTGAAGGTTTCATCGTTTTTTACGTTCTCACGTCGTTGGCCAGAAACACGGTCAACAAGGATATTAGAGGATGTTAGTACAATTAATTATAATAGACATAGTGAAATGTTTCAAATCTCATACCTAGCAACCTAATTAATGGATGGCTCACAAATTATATAACAAATTAAATTGAATATTGCTAATTATGATTAGTACAAAGGATGTGGTTTCTTCAGTAGTAGGGATGTCGAGTGGTTGAGTAGCATATTAAAGGATATTAGTATAATTAGTGACACTAGGCATAGTCAAATGTTTCAAATCTCATACCTAGTTACCTAATCGTTACCAAATTAATTTTCAAATTACGAAAGATTAATTAGTTCGATATTAAGACTTGTTAGTACAAATGATTTGATATCCTCGTTGATAGGGCTTCCAACAAACTGAGTGGGATATAAGAGGATGTTAATATAATTAATGACTATAGACATAGTAAAATGTCTCAAATCTCATACCTAGTAACGAAATTATTCTCAAATTGTGAGAGATTATCTTGGATGTTGCGAATAATGAGTAAAAACGATGTGGATTCCTTTTTGGTAGGGTTGTCGAGTAGGATATTAGAGGATGTTAGTACATTAATGATAATAGACATAGTCAAATGTTTCAAACCTCATACCAAGTAACATAATTAATGGATGGTAACCTTGTTTATCAAATTCAGAGAGATTTGCTTAAATGTTGTTAGTTATGAGTTCAAAGGATGTGGTTGCCTCTTTATTTGTGATGTCGAGTTGCTGAGTAGGATATTAGTGACACTAAACATAGCCAAATGTTTGAAATCTCATAACTAACCTAATTATTTTATGTTTACCAAATTAGTCTCAAATTATGAGAGATTAGCTTAGAGGCCGATTGCGATTAATGAGTTGATTTGGCTTCCTCATTAGTAGGGCACCCAAATAACTAAGCGAGATGTTAGGGGATGCTTATACAATTAGTGACACAAGACATAGTTAAATTTTCCACAACTCATACTTAGTAACCTAAATAGTGGGATATTTACCAAAGTAAGTTCTCAAATAGTAATGCATTTCATGGAGGTTACAAATTGTGTACACCAATGTTGTGGTTTGTTTCTTAAATGTGTGTGGAGTTTGTTTAAATGAACTAAGGTAATATTACACGCTACTTCCCTTGAGCAACATGTGCTTTACTTAAGAAAACTATCGCCTTCCACAAAAAGCCAGAAGGCAGTTTCTAAGCAATATTGTATTCCATGAAGTAACTACAAGTGATTCTCCGTAATCTATAGCCTATACGTAGCACTTGGTTCTACATGGTGCAATATGTACTGAAAGAACCTTTGAGCGGGAAATTCAAATTTTGGGTTTTCAATTTGAGATAAAATAAAATATTATTCACAAATAAAGGTTTATTGTTCTAATTTATCTATTTTTATTTAATTTTTGTTTAGTATTTAAATTTTGTCATTTATTTATAAGTTATTATAATTATAGGTTTATTTTGTTTTTATAGAATTTTGTTAGTTTTAAATTTCATAGTTAGAACTATATATATATATTTGTTGTCTTTAACTTTTACTAATGTTTTTCTTGTCTTTTATTTTCATGTGTTTAATCTTTGTTTTAGTTAGATTGTTAAATATTGTTCTTTTTAACAAATCACACCCAAAAATAATATTGTTTCATTTATAGTAGGGATGGCAAAAAAATCCGGCGGGTCGGAGCCCTGACCTGAAAGGGCAACCCCCGATCCGGATATTCGCAAGGCAATAATGGAGCGAGTCAAGATCCAATCTGACCTGTTAGAGATTGAAGCGGGTCGAATTACGACTCGACCCAGTTGTTGTTGTTTTTTGTAATCAAATAAGTTTCTTTAAAAAAATCAATTTGCTACCACTATTTAGGGTGGTCCATGATCCAAATATATATATAATAAGACAAAGTATATATAAGAGAGAATGAAGAGAAAATTGATGTTTTATTTTGAAGTATATTAAATTTTATTTTATTTTAGTATGCAAGACAATTTATAAAAATTTCTTAGGCAACTCATTTCTTTCTAGTATGACACATTTTTAAACCATTTTTTTATATTGTAACATTTAAAAAAAAATAGTTTTTCTTTTATTAAAGAAAATAAAACTTTGCTGAGTTGGGTCTGACCCGCCCCATCACATTCGGGACGGGTCTGACCTGACCCGCATCAAAAGTCTTAACGGAGCGGGTTGAATCGAGGAGAGAGCTTAGTGGGTCAGGGCAGGGATGACCCGCCCCATTTACATCCCTAATTTTTAGTATTTTATTTTGTTATTAAATTTTAAATATTTTATTAGTAGGATTCTCAAGTGACTAAGTGAAATATTAGGGGATTTTAGCACAATCAGTGACACTAGACATGGTCAACTGTTTCAAGTCTCATACCTAGCAATCTAATTAATTGATAATTACCAAATTATTTATCAAATTCAGAGAAATTAGCTTTATGTTGGGAATTATGAGAACAAATGATGTGGTTTCTTCTTTAGTAGGAATGTAACACGTCGTTGAGTTGGATATTAGAGGATGTTAGTACAATTAGTGACACTATATATAGTCAAATGTTTCAAATCTCATACCTAGTAACCTAATTAGTAGATAACCAAATAAGTGCTCAAATTTTGAGAGATTACCTTGGATTTTACGATTTGTGAGTACATATGATGTGGTTCATTCATTAGTAGGGCTCCCAAGTGTCTAAGACGGATATTAGGGGATGCTTCTAAAATTAGAGACACAACACATTGTCAAACGTTTCAAATTTCATAGCAAATAATCTCATTCGAAGATGGTTTCCTATGTTAGTTCTCAAACAATAATGAATTAGATTAAAGGTTGCGAACTATGAGTACCAATTGTGTGATTTCCTTCTTAGTAGGGCTCTCAAATGACTAAGTATGATATTGAAAGATATTTGTACACTTAGTGATACTAGACATAGTAAAATGTGTCAAATCATATGCTTAGTAATCTAGTTAGCTGATGGTTTGCCTTGTATGAGATTAGCTTGGAGGAGGCAAATTGTGTTCAAATGATGTGGATAGTGAAACTCTTGATTTTGGAATACCGATTGTGGCAATTCGACCATTGAATCGGTCCGAAATGACTAAATTTCTAGGCGAGGCTTAAAAACATATATTAGAAATTATTATTTTATTGATATATGGATACTACAAGTTTTTTTTTTTTTTGCGTGACTAGTCATACTTTTAGGCAATAACGTGAATACATACAAAGCCTATATATACATATAATATTAACAATAATGTAATACCAATACCATTTAAAAAAAAAAAAAAACCACGGCTATTAACAAAAAAACAAAACAAAATTGCAATTTGAGGAGGTGAAGGATTGGTATTGGACCTTTCTACGTACCTCCATATTCCGTATGCTTAAGTCCACTCAACTATGTATGGAGGACAAGTACAATAACTTATCCTTTTTTAATATAGTACGCACATTAAAGATAATTTGGTTCAAAATTCCAAAGAAAAAAAAAACCAAAACAAAACAAAACAAAATGGCGGCTAACACAATAATAGTATTAGTAATATTATGGAATAATATGTGAAGCTAAATAATATAGGGAGTTCAATGGCGCACCCCCTCTAGTTTTTTGTTCCAAAATTATTTTCGACGCAAATTTTATTTTATGACAGTGTATATTGTAGTTATTTGAAACACCCTATTAATTTTCAGAAAATTCCGAACAATTTATAGTGTAGAAAACAAAGTTCAAATAGTTTGTTACACTCGTGACTGTTTTTTTATGCGTGTGGAATGTAACTTGGTTGAAACTTATTTTCGGTACTATAAATTATTTGAAATTTTATGAAAATTTGCAGAATACTCTAAATAACACGCTCATAAAAAAAATCACCGAAAATACTTCCTGAGCTAAAAACACCAAAAGGTGCACTGATGTGCTCCTTTTTCGGGTGCTGAGAAGAATCCTCCTCCTATGTTTGAGTTCTTAAATGATATGCTTAATACCTTACTGAAAAGCCTCAAATTAATTATTATTATTTTTTTGTTGGAAAAAAAACCAAACAAATGGTATTATCATTATATTTAAAAATATAATGGTTTTGAAAGTTTAAAGATAATTAATAAAATTGAAAATATAATTATTAAAAATGTTAAATTACTACAGGAAAACAAGCTATTACCGGCGAAGCAAACCGCCGGCAATAGTCAGGAAAGCCGCCGGTAATACTTTTACAGGCAGTCTCCGCCGGCAAAAATGCGCCGGTAAAAACCGGTCGTTAAAAGTCGTTATTACCGGCGGAACTAGCCTCCCGCCGGCAATAATTTGGTCAGAATTCACGTCTGACACATTATTACCGGCGGTTTCCGCCGGTAATTGTAAAATATATTTAAAAAAATAATTAATTTTTATAAATTATATATAATTAATATTAAAAAACTAAACTTATAATTAAAAAAATTTAGAAATAAAATCAATATTATTTAAATTAATATCCAAATTAAAAATACAACTTTAAAATACTAAAATTGTCTTTTCAAAATAAAAAAAAACATACACTTAAATTTAATAATAAATAATAAAACCTAAACTAATTATTATTGTCTTCATCAAAAGTTTCATTTAAAAAATCTTCAACATTCGTGCTTCGACTCAAACCTTCATGAGACTATGGTGCTGGCGGCGAAGGATAATATGGCCGAGGTTGTGGGCGAATCAAAGGAGACTGCTGTTGTTGTTGATTTGGAGAAGTGTAGTACTGCTGATTATAAACGGGCTGCTGTGTCGATCCTCCATAATGAGGATATACTGGCTGCTGCTGCATGAACGACCCAAATTGACCATACATAGGTTGTTGTTGTTGTTGCTGCTGCTGCGGTAATCCTCCAAACTGACTTCCCATAGGTTGTGTCTGAGGAAACTGGGAAGAAAGTCCAAACATATAATTAAAAAATGGCGACTGAGAGGAACCACCAGATATGTTTGGAGAATTTTGTTGTGGTTTCTGTGGCATCGACGACGTCCCCGGGCTTTGATTAGATGTACTACCTTGTTGTTGAGAAGGTAAGAACTGCTGCAATAAACTTTCATAGCGTGGGTCATGGAGGGAAGAATCAGTCTGAAAATTTCCTGACTCGACCTTATCACGCATCTTAACCCACATCTCAGCCAAAACTCCCATCATCTCTGGAGTCACATTAGTAGGAACTTGTGACTGAGTTTAGCTTGAACTTCGACTTGTGGAGCTAGATGCTGATTTCTTCCCTTTGCCTCTAGGCCTGTATCCCACTCCTATTTGATAATCAGACCTCGACCCAAGGACTTTATCCATAACCTGATACTGTATTGATTTAGCAGTAGAACCTTCACTAGAAGCAGATTCCGAACCTGACTAACTACTTTGAATATTTTGCCTCTCCATCTCTTGGGTCATTTGTTCCTGCCAAAAGAAAATGTTAAAAAACCAATATTACTATAATTTAAGATCAATAAAGAAATAAAAAACTTTAACTTACATGTAGTTCTTTGCAAGTTTCGCTAACTCAAGTCTTTGTAGATTTTTTTATATGAGTATCTCTCCAAGCATCAATAGCATGCTCATCAGGTTCATCCTACAAAATAATAGTGTTAGTTTAATTAATAATATAATAATATCAAATAAAGTTAAGTATTTTACTTACATATTCGTTACGAATCGCTGCCATTGATTTAGAGCCTTGCGTCGACAAATACTTCATTTCCTTTCTATTTTTCTTGTTCTGCGTGGATCGCGCTATAAACTTTTGTTGGGTGTCGTTACACTAAGTACTGGGGTTGAGCAAATCTTATCTTTGAGCAACTGGAAGCTTTCTTCACACTTATCATTCCAGTTAAACTTTTGTTGCTTCCGGGTCAGGTTGGTAAGCGGAGTGGCTATCTTAGAAAAGCCCTCTACAAACTTCCTATAATAACCTGCTAGCCCTAAGAAGCTTCTTACTTCTGATGTGTTCTTTGGTCTAGGCCAATCTTTCACGACCTCTACCTTTGATGGATCTACTGCAACTCCGTCTTTCGATATGATGTGCCCGAGGAACGCCACTTGTGAAAGCCAAAATTCACATTTCTTGAACTTGGCGTAGAGTTGATGCTCCTTCAATCGTGTCAAAATCAGCCTCAAATGTTCCTCATGCTTTACTTCATCCTTGGAGTATATTAAAATGTCGTCGATAAACACAACGACGAATTTATCCAAATAGTCTTTGAAGACCCTATTCATTAAGTCCATAAACGCAGCTGGTGCGTTAGTAAGACCAAAAGACATCACCAAGAACTCGTAATGTCCATAACGAGTCCTAAAGGCTGTCTTAGGAATATCTTCTTCCTTTACCTTGAGCTGATGATACCCAGACCGTAAATCGATCTTTGAAAATGCAGTCGCGCCTCGAAGTTGATCAAACAAATCATCGATCTGAGGTAGCGGGTACTTGTTCTTAATCGTTACTTTGTTCAGCTCACGATAGTCTATGCACATTCGCATACTTCCATCCTTCTTCCTCACGAATAGTACCGGAGCTCCCCATGGTGAATGGCTTGGCCTAATAAAACCCAAGTCTAGGAGTTCTTGTAGCTGCGTCTTTAACTCACTTAGTTCTGTAGGTGCCATCTGGTATGGTGCCTTAGAGATAGGCTCGGTGCCTGGTACTAATTCTATCGTGAAGTCTATTTCTCGATTTGGCGGCAATCTTGGCAAGTCATCGGGAAATACCTCTGGAAATTCTTGTATAACACGGACGTTTCCAACCTTAAGTGGTGTCTCCCTCTCCACATTCGTGATGCTGGCTAAGAACGCTTGATATCCTTTCTCCATCATTCGTTGAGCTTTGAGAGATGATACTAACGGGGTGCGCAATCCTGAAGCTTGTCCCATGAAGCATTGTCTCTAGCCGTCAGGAGTCTCGAACATTACCTTCTTGCGTTTGCAGTCAATCGTTGCGCCATGCCGTGCTAGCCAATCCATGCCTAGTATTACGTCGAAGTCCTTGATCACTAGCTCTATCAGGTCTCCTTCTAGTTCTATGTCCTCAATCTTGATTGGTACGCCTCGTACTATTCGTGATGATAGAACTACTTCGCCCGAAGGCAACTCGGTTACAAACCTAGTTCTAAATCTTTCACTAGGTTTGTCTAATTTTTCTATCATTCCTAATGAGATATACGAATGAGTGGCTCCCGAATCAAATAATACATGACATAAGTTATTGAGGATAGAAACCTGACCTGTGACCACCTTGTTGCTAGCATCAGCCTCTCCTTGGGTTAAAGCAAAAACCCTAGCAGGAACCATCTTTTCGTCCTTCTTCCCTTCTGGCTTTTGCTGAGGACAGTCTCTTTTACGATGCCCTTCTTGACCACAGTTGAAACACTCCTTGGTGTTGGCGCGACATTCTCCAGGATGCTTCTTCTGACACTTAGAACAGGGCGGGTATTCCACGTAGCCCGGCCTATTTCCCCCATTATTCATACGTGCCCTTTTATCGCTGTCGAACTTCTTGTTATCAGGATGCCGTCTTTTCTAGCCATTACCGTTGTTGCTGGACTGATTGTTGCCGCTATTGCTAGACTGATTGTTTCCATTATGGTTGTTGCTCCGACTCGCCTGAGGGTGGCTCTGCTGTCTAGGTTCCGGCTTGCTGGCTTCTTCTTTTCTTACATTGGCCTGTAACCTTTCTACTTCGATTGCCGTCTCAAGAACGGCGGCATATGTAGTGTTTCCCAGGTTCGCTAGCTTAACCCCCATCTCGATTTTCGGTCAAAGTCCTCTAACAAATTTTTTCACCCTCAGAAAATCGGTTGGAACCATCTCAGAGGAGAACTTTGCTAAGCGGTCGAATTGACGAGCATACTCTGCCACTGTTAAATTGCCTTGCTTCAAGTTGGCAAACTCCTCAACTCTTGAAGTGAGTACAGTTGAGTTGTAGTACTTTTTGTGGAACAGCTCCACAAATCGGGTCCATGTCATGGTGGCAGCATCATGGGATTGCTGGACCAAGTCCCACAATATCCTGGCATCTTTCTTGAGCAAAGACGAGACGCAGGATATGCAGTCCGCATTACTGAGATTCATGTGGGCCAAAATCGATTCCACGTTCCTTAGCCACTCTTCTGCCTCAAAGGGGTCTGTAGTCCCTTCGAAGTTTGGAGCGTGCTGCTTGCGGAACCTCTCATATACTGGCTCCATGTGCTGTATTGGATACGGCGCGTAATTTGTCATTGGCCATCCCCCATATGGACCAACTTGTTGGGGTGCTGGGGCCATTTGCTGTGGCTGCGGCTGTGGCTGTGGTGGAGGCTGAGGCTGATATTGAGCCTGTTGGCATTGTTGCTGCAGAAGTTCCTCGACTTGCTGTCACAGTCTGGCAATCTCTGCAGTGTTGTCAGCTGGCGGTGCCGGCGCGTTGCAGCGAACAGTAGCATGCACTCCCCTTCGGCGAACTGGAGGGACTTCATTGGTCATTGGAACATCATTGGGGGCGTTTCCGTTGGTGCGTGCAGATCTTCGGAGCGACATCGTAGCAGAGTTCTAACAGTTAGAACATACCCTAATAGGCTCTAAGGCAAAAACTTATTCTAAAACAAACATATCTCGGACCTATTTATTATGACTTTTTATGAAAAAATTATATAAGTCTTTATTATTATTTAGAGTGGGTTTCTATACTTAGAAAAACAAGTCATCTTTATTTTCTAAGTGTGTTTCTAATCATCCTATATGACTTAATTCTCAGGCTCGAAACTTATCTTTGTTCCAAAGTTAACCATATTGAGGGAGGGCTGGGATCAGTAAAATCGTTCCCACTACTAAGGCCCCCTAACTCTCAACAAGGAAACTTGGTTCATTGATTTGTATCCACCTTCACTGAACTTAGTCATTATTCATTTTATTTAGTATTTATTATGATTGCGAAAAATAAAATCAAACTCATACATGAAAATAAATTAGCATGTTATTCATTTGGAAAAAGATTTTCACTTATTACAATCATAAAAAAGAATAAATAAAACAAACAATAAAAACTACTAATCTAAAAATCGGGATCTTCTACATCCGATCACTCATCTAGCATATCGTCATCTATCTCCTCATAATCATCATTTTGATGAGCATCAAAGTGTCCTCTAGGAAGGTTGGTGAGAATCCTATGTTTTTGCTCATTTGTAAACTGAAACTCGAATTTTGCGGTGAACCTAACTAAGAGGAAATAATATCTCATCGCTAATGGTAGTTCATCCTCATCATTCATGTTTTCCCATATTTCTTCTAAGGCTGCTATTACAGGATGGAAATCTTTAAATAGCCTAATTATTAGTACATATTGTTCAGTTGATCTTAACATTATTTGCTTAGCCTCTTGAAGGCCACCTATCTCTTGGTGGAACAAGAGCAATCTTCGAGTGATCCTTTCTAGTGCTCCTACGGTATTTCTTGGCTCCCTTATTCTTTTTAAAGCCTTAATGGCTCGGATATCTTGGTAGGTTAAAGCTCCGTTCATACTTAACTGAAAACATAAACACTAAAGTTGTTAGCTATACACATAAGCAAAATAACTTGTAACTTAAATACTTACTTGGTGGTCAGATTCAGAGCTTTGAGCGTGTGTATCTTGGAGAACTTCATGCGAAGGAATCGTTTCTCTGATACCAACTGTAATGACCCAACTACTCTAGACTCTTGGACCATTAACGAAACTATACATACAAATTCTTACTAAAACTTACATTTGCGAAAATACCATAATTTTATTAGAAAACTTATAGAAATAAGAGTTAATTACATAAATAAGAAGGATATGGGATCCCATTGTTTGAAAAGCAAAGCATAACATGATTTATAAAATAAAGGGATTACATAGTAAGTGCGGAAAATACATATAAAGACCATAAATAAATGACTACATCCTCGAAATCGAACTCTCGACTCCTTGACTCCATTCACCATCGATACACAATCTCCAAGCATCCACGAACCTTATCGCCACTAATAGCTATTTTCCTGCACATTAAACAAAAAGGAATGAGCCTAATACCCAGCAAGGAAAATCTTACACATACATCATGTACATAAATTTCATAATGAACATAAAGACATAACATAACACTAATACATACACATACTATAATGGCCATTATTACTTGGGGTCCCATAGACTAAACAAGTCATATGCCCATGAGATTAGTGGGGTCCTACTAGCTAAGTAGCTCATATGCCCATAATCTATTTGGGGTCTTGTTAGTCATATGGGTCATATGCGCAAGCCTACAAACATATATATATCATAACACTTATCATAACATAAGAAACATAAGATAGCATATAGAACATATGACATATGCATTTCTATCCTATTTTCCTTACAAAAGTTATCGGGATATGTGGACAGCGTTGGAACTTTGGAACACTCCTAATAACCATTATGAAAAAGAGTGAGTCTAATGAAGAAAAAGAGATGAAAAGGAATGGGAAGACTAAACCATTGAGAAACATACTTACCGAAACTTATGTAATGATCCACTAATCTAGACTTTTGGACCATTAACGAAACTATACATACCATCCTTAATAGAACTTACATTTGCAAAAATACCATACTTTATTGGAAACTTGTAGAAATAGAGTTACTTACATAAAATAAGTAGGAGATGGGATCCCATTGTCTTAAAAACAAAAACATAATTTAAAATAAAAAGGCATTACATAAATAGTGCAGAAAATACATGTAAAAAGACATAAAACAAAACTACATCCTCGAATCGAATAACGCTCGGCTCCTTGACTCCATTCACCATCGATACACATTCTCTAAGCATCGACGAATCTTACCGCCTCTTAAAGTTATTTTCCTGCACATAAAACAAAAAGAAATGAGCCTAATGCCCAGCAAGGAAAATCTAACACATAGTCATAAACATAAATTTCATAATAAACATAAAGACATATCATAACACTTATTACATACACTTATTATAATGGCCATTATTACTTGGGGTCCCATAGACTAAACAAGTCATATGCCCATGGGATTAGTGGGGTCCTACTAGCTAAGTAGGTCATATGCCCATAACCCATTTGGGGTCTTGTTAGTCATATGGGTCATATGCCCAAGCCTACAAACATACATATTCATAACATATTTATAACATATTTCATAACATAACACATAAGATAACATAAGCATAAAACATATAGATTCTATCCTATTTTCCTTACCAAAGTTACCGGGATATGTGGACTGAGTTGGGACTTTTGGAACACTCCTAAAACCATATATAAAGGGTGAGTAAATTTGAAGAAAAGAGATGAAATGAAAGGGATGGAAAGACTAAACCATTGAAAGTCACACTTACCAAAACTTATGTGCTCAAGAACTTAGATTTCGTAACCAAAATAAGAATGAGGTTAGGAGACTGAGTAGAAGGTTATGAGAAAGGAAATATTATAAAACAAGTGAACTAGAGTTTTGGTTTACCTCAAAGACTTGTAAGATCAATCTACACCACAACCGAAATACTATAGAACCTTACTTCCCAAAGTGTTTGATAAGCTTATGATGTTTAAGCTTATGTTTTCCCCAAACCAGGTGTTTACACTCTCACACTCACTTAGCACTTGCAGCCTTTGAACTTAGAGCAAAAGGTGAATAATGGCTGGGTACTAGGTCCTATTTATAGAGTTTAGGAATGAAAGGATCTTGATTTTACTTGAATAAAAATAATAGCTTTTTAGGTGAAAATAATTTGAATAATCGTTCAGCAGAGGCTGAAGACTCGTTCAGAAAGATGCTGGACTTATCAAGAGTTCGAATGGCTGAAAGGAAAAGAATTCAAAAACATTTGAAAATACACTGAAGGAGGCGATATATCGCCCCCTGTAGGCGATATATCGCCTGGGCCAGTATGCCCGAGGCGACCGTGCATCGTCTCGTGTTTTCCGTGTCTACGTGCTGCGATATATCGCCCCCTATAGCTGCGATATATCGGCACACGCTGATTAATTAAACACGAAATTACACATTTTTAGCTAAGTTTGAATGGAGTAAACAGCCTTGACTAAGCCCTTAACGTATTCAAAGCTGCTGACCTATTGCATTTAAACTTCTCTCCTTATTAAATTTAATCCTCAAAATACTTAATCTTTAATCACCCATTCATAACATGTGCTTAAAATCCTTTTGGTTGATATCTAAACCTTATAGTATAATAAATATTATTCTTAATATCAGTAATATAATCAAACCTTAGGTTATACTTAATATTCTTAAACTATAGGTTAAACATAGAAAATCTATAAGTACTACTATGAGTGTCCAAATAATTCCCGGTCTGAACCAAAAATCCACAGTAACAAAGATAATACTATACATACTATAATACTACTATCTAACTAGCTAAGTAAAGTTCTTGGACTCTACAACTTATGTACTCAAGAACTTAGATTTCCTAACCAAAATAAGAATGAGGTTAGAAGACTGAGTAGAAGGCTATGAGAAAGAAAATAACATAAAACCAATAAACTAGAGTTTTGGGTTACCTTAAAGACTTGTAAGACCAATCTACACCACAAACTGAAATACTATAGAACCTTACTTCCCAAAGTGTTTGATAAGCTTATGAGGATCAAGCTTATGATTTCCCCAAACCAGGTGTTTACACTCTTACACTCACTTAGCACTTGCAGCCTCTGAACTTAGAGCAAAAGATGAATAATGGCTGGGCACTAGTTCATATTTATAGAGTTTAGGAATGAAAGGATCTAAATTTTACTTGAATAAAAATAATAGCTTTTTAGGTGAAAATAATTTGAATAATCTTTCAGCAGAGGCTGAAGACTCGTTCAAAAAGATGTTGGACTTATCAAGAGGTTGAATGGCTTAATGGAAAAAGAATTCAAAAACTTTCAAAACATACTGAAGGAGGCGATATATCGCCTGGGCCAGTATGCCCGAGGCAGTCGTGCATCGTCTCGTGTTTTCCGTATCTACGTGCTGCGATATATCGCCCCCTATAGCTGCGATACATCGGCACACGCTGATTAATTAAACACGAAATTGCACATTTTTAGCTAAGTCTGAATGGAGTAAATAGCCTTGACTAAGCCCTCAACGTATTCAAAGCTGCTGACTGACCTTATAGCATTCAAACTTTTACCCTTATTAAATTAAATCCTCAAAATACTTAATCCTTAATTACCCATTCATAACATGTGCTTAAAATCCTATTGGTCCTTATCTAAACCTTATAGTATAATAAATATTATCCTTAATATCAGTCATATAATCAAACCATAGGTTAACATTAATATTCTTAAACTATAGGTTAAACTTAGAAAATCTATAAGTACTACTATGAGTGTCCAAATAATTCCCGGTCTGAACCAAAAATCCACAGTTACAAAGATAATACTATAAATACTATAATAATACTATCTAACTAGCTAAGTAAAGTTCTTGGACTCTACACAATGGTACAACCCTTTCTGTTTTTGGTTTTGTGATGATTTTCAGCGTAAATTTTTTTTATTACCAAAATAATGAAATTTTAACACAATTTTTTTCTATTAACCACAACACTAAAATTTATACCAAAAATACATTCTATATTATTATATTAATTTACCTTATAAATAAAATAATATACATATATATATTTATTTATAAAACATTAATATAAAAATAAAAAATCCAAAGAAAAGGTTGTTGTTGCTACAATACTGTAGCATTTCAGCAAAATGGGATAACATTTGGCCAGCCATTGGATTTTATTTGCTATTAAAACAATAACAATTTGCAGGGATGGAGTCCCATTGAACTTGCCCATATATTAATATCAATTTTTTATGGTATTTTTTCCATTTACTTTTGTTATGTTAGTTTAACTTTATTTAAATTTCTTATTCATAAATATTATTGTTTTACCATTGATTTAGATCGGTGTAGCTTCTAGCTATAAATTTGTTTTTTTTTTTTCATTTTTATGATTGTTTTATATATATGATTTCTAAATCAAAATTTAAACTTTACTATTTTCTTTTTAAGGAGTTTTCTCATGTGATTGAAAGCTATTTTTAATTATTAGTTGGATTTTTTTATGATTTTATCTTAACTTTACTTAACGGTCTCATGACAAAATGACTCATTTTTTAAAGTCATTTTACATTCTAGCCTAATTTTAATAATTTTTTACAAAATAACATCTCATAATTTAGACAGGTAGTAAAAATATTCAAACAATCAGTCAAAACTTTTATACAGCTGGTCGAATTTTATACAAAAACCATTTTATAAAAAATTATAAATAGTACCAAAATTACAAAAAAAAAATCATTTTCACCCATTTTTCTTTACTTAATAATAATCAAGATTATTATTTTTATTTTAACTTGGACAAGCTTTTTCGGATGCGGTCTTTCCTTGGGGAGGGTTTGGTTCTTTAGAAGGCTTGGGAAAGTTTTCCGGGGGGCTCTCGGCAGGTTTGATGGTTCTGCATTTATTTATACACTTTGTGTAACACCCCACGTCACTAAGACTGCTTCCTAGAATGACGACTAGCCCTGCAAACCAACACGAGTCTTTATAGAACTGCCCAAGAGGCCACCCATCATGAGATTACTCCAGGTCAAGCACGATTAAATTTAAAGTTCTCAAGTGATGGGCTACCGAAAAGATGATGCATCTTGTTGGCATAAGTAGTACCCATCAATCTATTTAAACTCTCTTCAACTATGTAGTCCCATACCTACACAGTCATAGAATCACCACACTTAACTTTCCCCAGGCGATGTGGGAATGCATAGCCTTACCCGGTCTTTCCCCCTACAGATCAGGGGATATTGACTGTCACAATCACCCACCCTTAGGGTTCTGACGTCCCCGTTAGGCACACTTCCTGCTGTGTCAAGGCTCTGATACCATTGTAACACCCCACGTCACTAAGCCTGCTTCCTAGAATGATGACTGGCCCTGCAAACCAACACGAGTCTTCGAGCGTGCTTTGTCCTCACTCGCACGCTTCCTGGGATCACCCATCATGAGATTACTCCAGGTCAAGCACGCTTAACTTTGGAGTTCTCAAGTGATGGGCTACTAAAAAGATAACGCATCTTGTTGGTATAAGTAGTACCCATCAATCTATTTAAACTATTTTTATTTATTCCCATACTTACTCAGTCTTAGAATCATCACACTTAACCTTCCCCAGGCGAAGTGGGATTGCATAGCCTTACCCGGTCTTTCCCCCTACAGATCACGGGATACTGACACTACACCAAATACCTCTTTCCACAACACAAGAAGATAAGACTATTTAAAAAGTATTATAGTAAGTATGATTAAAAAACAGTAAAGTCCAAAAACAAATGAAAAAAAAAAGGCGGCACCTTTAGGAAGTCCCGCTAAATTGAAATAGCAAGCATTTTGGTCTGACTATAATATAGTCTCTCTCTAATTTTTTCACATGTAAAATAAAATAAAATAAAGAAGAAAGAAACCCTTTCTCCCACCCGATCCTTATACTTTCCTTTCTCCCTCTCTCTATTGCATTTTTTCTGCTAGGCCCGAACGACGACGGCAGGGACTCAGGGAATGGTGGTCGAAGGCGGCAAGGGGGTCGTGGTCGGGCTGTTCGGCGGCAGGGGGCTCAGGGGTGGGCTCGACAGCAACGACTGGTGGCTCGAGGGCTGGGCTCGACGGCGGGTGGGGGGGTCTCGGGTCTGGGCTCGACAGCACAGGGGCTGGGCAGGACGTGGAGGCTTGGGGGCTCGTTGGGGCTGGATGACTCAGAGGCTCGATAGGTATGCCTGCTTCTTTTTCTCTCGCCATTTGAAGCACTATCTGTCGCTCTCTCTCTTGGAGAGGCCCTTTACGCTTCTGTCTCTTACTGGTGAAGCTCTTACATACGCTTTCTTTAGGATCTAAGGTAAGAGAGAACCTCTCTATTCAAGACTATTTTGTACACCTTTATTAAATTTAGGTCTTTGTATAGTCTCAAGATATGTCTTCACTTTCCGGTTTTCTTTGATTGTTAATTCTATAATGTTTTCTTCTCTTCTCATTTCTGATATGAAATTTTGCATTTATTTTTTATATAAATATATTTAAATGACAAAGCTTCCTCTCACATGGTATTTTTGCCTCATCCGAATCGGTCCCAAACACTCTCAACGTTACAACTATTTTGTCTAGGAGTGACATTGTCATCCTAGTCCATGGTGTTTGTCACCTCTTCCAAAAAGGTATGAGATGCCAGTCGTGGACAAGAGGAGATTGATGCTTTTGGAAGATTTGTCATATACCCATATATATGTATATTTATAGAAACCCAATTTATATACATATTTTTTTGAGAAATATTTTTCTGTTACTTTGTCTTCCTTGTCAAATTCTTGGTTTTCTAGAATTTTACATAAAGAGTGGAAAATCAAAGGTTGTTATGTTTAATATTAAGATTAGTGTTTATATTTGGGTACCAAATTAGTAAATTTTCTACTATGGATTTACATTTGGTGGTAAGTATTGGAGTATGATGAACATTGGGTAATTTTTAGTGTTGCTTTGTTTGTGTACATGATTTCTTTTAAATTTTTAACCCATTTTGGTATTGCACTCCAGCTATTTGTTAATTTGTCTAGTTGGGTTACTAAATATGCAAGGGGTCAATACCAAATAGGAGTGTAGTGAGTGGTGGTTATTAGATTTTTTTTATTTTGGGATAAAGTGAAGTTTAGAGAAATGGGTCATTGGAATATATATTTATTTTTGGCTAAATATATGTATATATATATCACTATAACAAGGATATATGTTTTTTTTCTTCTAGTATTTAGAATAATCTAATATTGTCCATTAAGTTTCACATGGAGTTTCTTCCTATGTCTTTTGGTACTCACACGTTATTTTCTCAAAAATGCATCTCTATCAATGAAATTAATGCTAACATAGAAAACAAAATATTACTGCATTACATGGATTTTTTTTTTAATTACTACATTTTTCTTCAAGGTGTGATCGTTTTTCCACTCCATGTCATGTGTGTATTTTCTTTGTGTTTATTGACTTATGTCTAGTTTGGATCTAGGACTATTGTTTGGATCTCTTAAGTTACATATCTCATATTCCAATATATAGCATTTGTTTTAATTTGTTATTATTTTACTATCCCATATGGCTTATTTTGAGGTTTTGAATTTTTGTGTCTATTGGTTCCAGCAGGATTCCAAGGTTGTAACTTGGTGGTTGGTTTGATGGACTTGTGATTTTTGAACTTTTCCTCGCAGAGGTATTTAATTTTGTATGTAGGAGACACTGAGTTGATAAGGCATATAATTTCTAAAGATGTGTGTGGCAAAGTAAGTAATGTAGCCATAACCATACTTTTATTTTTGAGTTCCTTATTTCAGCTTTCCCCTTCAGATTTAATAATTTTATGCCCTGAAATTTGTCAGCATGATATCCACATATATACGTCAGTATGAGAATTATATTCCTTGTTTGTGCCTATTTTGGTTAATTTGTTTGTCCTTGTCTTTGTTCTACCCTTTGCTTTTCTGTTGTTTCTTTTAGAGATACTGACTGGAACAGTAAAATTGAGAATGCAAGGACCATGTAGTGGCCGTCCAAACTTCTTAGTCACCCTGAAATATGAACATGAATTATTTTATAATTTACTAGCTAGAATCAGATCGAACTGCAAATAAGGTTAACTGATGAACTATCAAGAACCATATCCTTTCAATTTGGTTGAGGCTCTCTATGCATCATGGTATAGGTATTTATATTAGTTTTTGAAGAGAAAACTATATATGTTATTCTAAGTAATGGCCTACATATATAGCATAAAGCAATATAAGATTATGTATAGTTATAGAGTTGTCCCTTGACTACTTATTTTTTTTTTCAAGAGAAATATAGTTATTTTCCTCTTCTTGCTATATAGTTATAAAAATTATATTATCTCATTTATCATATATATATATATTGCAAAAAAATATAGTTGAAAATGATCAACGAGAAAGATACATATAATGATAGTGTTATATTATGCTTCAGTAAATGAGAATTATATATTCAAAGTATAGCCATGAAGAACCTTTTGATCAAAAAGCTTGGCCCAACCAGACCCCGGCATAATATATAGTTTATACTCTATCTCTCTTTCTCTTTCTGTGTGTGTGTGTTAGTGTGTTTATTTGTCTAAGCTCACTCAGTTCGTTCCTTGTGACTTCTTTTCTTTCCCTTGGCTTGGCTTGGTCTGCAATAGAAAAAGGTGTGTCAAAGACATGATGCAGCACTAAAGCAGAACAATAATTCACTGTTTCTATTTCTCCTATTGTGTGATTCTGACGCATATGAATCTCAATAATGCGGACCGCATATCTTGCGTCTCGTCTTTGCTCAAGAAGGATGCCAGGATATGGTGGTACTTGGTCCAGCAATCTCATGATGCTGCCACCATGACATGGAACCGATTTGTGGAGCTCTTCCACAAGAAGTACTACAATTCGGTTGTACTCGCTACGAGAGTTGAGGAGTTCGCCAACTTGAAGTAGGGTACTTTTACAGTGGCGGAGTATGCTCGTCAGTTCGACCGCTTAGCAAAGTTCGCATTGGAGATGGTTCCAACCGATTTTCTGAGGGTGAATAAATTTGTTAGAGGACTTCGACCAAAAATCGAGATGGGGGTTAAGTTAGCAAACCCGGGAAACATTACATATGCCGATGTTCTTGAGACGGCAATAGAAGTAGAAAGGTTGCAGGCTAATGTAAGTAAGGAGGAAGCCAATAAGCCTGAACCTAGACAGCAGAGCCAACCTCAGACTAATCGGAACAGCAACCATAACGGCAACAATCAGTCCAGCAACAACGGTAACGGCCAGAAAAGACGGCATCCGGATAACAAGAAATTCGACAGTGATAAGAGGGCACGTACAAATAATGGGGGAAATAGACCGAGCTACGTGGAATACCCGCCATGTGCTAAGTGTCAGAAGAAGCATCTTGGAGAATGCTGCGCAAACACTAAGGAATTCTTTAACTGTGGTTAGGAAGGGCATCGTAAAAGAGATTGTCCTCAGCAAAAGCCAGAAGGGAAGAAGGACGAAAAGATGGTTCCTGCTAGGGTTTTTACTTTAACCCAAGGAGAGGCTGATGCTAGAAATAAGGTGGTCACAGGTCAGGTTTCTATCCTCAATAACTTATGCTATGTATTATTTGATTCGAGAGCCACTCATTCGTATATCTCGTTAGGAATGATAGAAAAACTAGACAAACCTTGTGAAAAATTTAGAACTAGGTTTGTAACTGAGTTACCTTCGGGCAAAGTAGTTTTATCATCACGGATAGTACGAGGCGTACCGATCAAGATTGAGGACATAGAACTAGAAGGAGACCTGATAGAACTAGTGATCAAGGACTTTGACGTAATACTAGGCATGGATTGGCTAGCATGGCATGGCGCAACCATCGACTGCAAACGCAAGAAGGTGATGTTCGAGACTCCTGACGGCCAGAGGTTATGCTTCATGGGACAAGCTTCAGGATTCGGCACCCCGTTAGTTTCATCTCTCAAAGCTCAGAGAATGATGGAGAAAGGATGTCAAGCATTCTTAGCCAGCATCGCAAATGTAGAAAGGGAGACACCACTTACGGTTGGAGATGTCCGTGTTATACAAGAATTTCCAGAGGTATTTCCCGATGACTTGCCAAGATTTCCGCCAACTCGAGAAATAGACTTCACGATAGAATTAGTACCAGGCACCGAGCCTATCTCTAAGGCACCATACCGGATGGCACCTACGGAACTCAAGGAGTTAAAGATGCAGCTACAAGAACTCCTAGACTTGAGTTTTATTAGGCCAAGCCATTCGCCATGGGGAGCACCGGTATTATTCGTGAAAAAGAAGGACGATAGTATGCGAATGTGTATAGACTATCGTGAGCTGAACAAAGTAACGATTAAGAACAAGTACCCGCTACCTCGGATCGACGATTTGTTTGATCAACTCCGAGGCGCGACTGTATTTTCAAAGATCGATTTACAGTCCGGGTATCATCAGCTCAAGGTAAAGGGAGAAGATATTCCTAAGACAGCCTTTAGGACTCGTTATGGACATAACGAGTTCTTGGTTATGTCTTTTCGTCTTAATAATGCACCAGCCGCATTTATGGACTTAATGAATAGGGTCTTCAAGGATTACTTAGATAAATTCGTCGTAGTGTTCATTGACGACATTTTAATATACACCAAGGATGAAGTAAAGCACGAGGAACATTTGAGGATGATTTTGACGCGATTGAAGGAGCATCAACTCTACGCCAAGTTCAAGAAATGCGAATTTTGGCTTTCGCAAGTGGCGTTCCTCAGGCACATTATATCAAAAGACAGAGTTGAAGTAGACCCATCAAAGGTAGAGGCAGTGAAGGATTGGCCCAGACCAAAGAACGCATCTGAAGTAAGAAGCTTTCTAGGGTTAGCAGGTTATTATAGGAAGTTTGTAGAAGGCTTTTCAAAGATAGCCACTCCGCTCACCAACCTGACCCAGAAACAACAAAAATTTAACTGGAATGATAAGTGTGAAGAAAGCCTCTAGTTGCTTAAGGATAAGCTTTGCTCAGCACCAGTACTCAGTGTACCGATACCCAACGATAAGTTCGTAGTCTGCTGCGATGCATCAAAACAAGGATTGGGTTGCGTGCTGATGCAAAATGAAGGAGTATGAACAGCGCTATCCAACTCACGATATGGAGTTGGCAGCGGTGGTCGTTGCGTTAAAAATCTGGCGCCATTATCTTTACGGAGAACGGTGCGAGATTTATACGGACCACAAAAGTTTAAAGTACTTCTTTACTCAGAAGGAGCTCAACATGAGGCAGCGCAGGTGGTTGGAGTTAGTAAAGGATTACGACTACGAAATCCTATACCACCCAGCGAACGTAGTTGTCGATGCGCTTAGTAGGAAAAGTTATGGTAATTTAGCAGCTTTATCCGGAATAGAAAAGCTGCTACAGCAGGAGCTGATCAGTGCCGAAATAGAAGTAGGATGTAGGCAAGCTGGCTAACTTGTCTATCCAATCGAATCTGCTAGAGGACATACGGATTGGTCAGAGACATGATGACACACTAGCAGCACATATGGATGCAGTCAAAGAAGGCAAGACTACAGATTTCTCAATATCTAGCCAAGGTTTATTGAGATATTAGGATCGGGTATGCATGCCAAATGATCAAAGTATTAAGAAGACGATTCTGGAAGAAGCGCACAGCACCCCGTACTCAATTCACCCAGGGTCAACCAAGATGACTCATGACATCAAGGCAATCTACTGGTGGCCAGGGATGAAGAAGGACGTAGCAGAGTATGTATCTAAGTGTCTTATATGCCTGCAAGTGAAAGAAGAGCTTCAGCAGCCTGCAGGTTTATTGCAACCGCTTAGTGTACCAGAATGGAAGTGGGACGATATAGCTATGGACTTCGTGATGGGTTTGCCAAGGACGAATAAGCAGCATGATTCCGCTTGGATAGTAATAGATAGACTAACCAAGTCGGCTCATTTCCTGCCTGTTAGAACTTCATACACGGCAGACCAATATGCAGACATCTACATCCTAGAGATAGTACGGTTGCATGGAATCCCCAAGACAATAGTGTCAGATAGAGGATCGGTGTTTACATCGAGATTTTGGGGGAGTTTACAGCAAGCTATGGGTACTAAGTTAAGCCTTAGTACAACTTTTCATCCTCAGATAGATGGGCAGTCCGAGCGTACGATTCAGATTTTAGAGGATATGCTACGCGCGTGTATACTTGATTTCGGAGGATCATGGAACAAGTACTAACCACTGATAGAGTTCTCCTACAACAACAACTACCAGTCAACAATCGGGATGGCACCTTATGAGTTGCTTTATGGAAGAAGGTACCGATCACCATTGCACTGGGACGAGGTAGGAGAAAGGCAGCTTCTAGGGCCCGAATGTAATGACCCAACTGCTCTAGACTTTTGGACCATTAACGAAAACTATACATACTAATTCTTAAGAAAACTTACAATTGAAAATACCATAACTTTATTAAGAAACTTGTAAAAATAAGAGTTAAACTTACATAAAATACCAAGTAGGATATGGGATCCCATTGTTTTAAAAACAAAACAAAACATAAATTAAAATAAAAAGGGATTACATAACAAGTGCGGAAAAATACATATAAAACCATAAAGAAACAAAAAAAACTACATCCTCGAATCGTAACGCTCGGCTCTTGAATCCATTCCGCCTCAATACACATTCTCCAAGCTTCCAAGAACCTTTCTCGCCACTAAGACTATTTTCTTGCACGTATAAACCAAAAGGAATGAGCCTAATGCAGTAGCGCTTATTAGACAGTGTATGCTTGCTGCTCAAAGCCGTCAGAAAAGCTATGCGGATGCCAAGCGACGCGATGTGGAATTCCAAGTTGGAGATCAAGTCTTCCTAAAGATATCTCCTATGAAAGGTGTCAAGCGCTTCGGGAAGAAAGACAAGCTTAGTCCCCGATTCATAGGTCCTTTTGAGATATTGGACAAAGTGGGACCAGTTGCGTATAGACTAGCCCTACCGCCAGCACTAGCCGATAGTCACAACATGTTCCACATCTCGATGTCACGCAAATATGTGTCAGACCCATCTCACGTCCTCAAGTATGATACAATAGCACTCAAAAAGACTTAAGTTACGAGGAGCGACCAGTTAGCATCCTAGATAGGGGGATGAAGCAGTTACGGTCCAAGAGCTTTCCTATAGTCAAAGTCCTATGGAGTAATAGTTCTGAACGAGAGGCAACGTGGGAGTTGGAGGAGGACATGCAAAGCCGGTATCCGGAATTATTTGGTAAGTAAATTTCGAGGACGAAATTCTTTTTAGTAGGGGAGAATTATAGAGTCTAAGAATTTTACTTAGCTAGTTAGATAGTAGTATTATAGTAATTATAGTATTATCTTTATAACTGTGGATTTTTGGTTCAGACCGGGATTTATTTGGACACTCGTAGTAGTACTTGTAGATTTTCTAAGTTTAACCTATAGTTGAAGTATATTAATTTTAACCTAAGGTTTGATTAATATGACTGATATTGAGGATAATATTTATTATACTATATGGTTTAGATAAGAACCAATAGGATTTTAATCACATGTTATGTATGGGTGATTAATGATTAAGTATTTTGAGGATTAAATTTATTAAAGGTAAAGTTTGAATGCTCTAAGGTCAGTCAGCAGCTTTGAAAACGTTTAAGGGCTTAGTCAAGACTGTTTACTCAATTCAAATTAAGTTAAAAATGTGTAATTTCGTGTTTAAATAATCAGCATATGCCGATATATCGCAGCTATAGGGGGCGATATATCGCAGCACAAAGATACGAAAAACCTGAAACGATTCACGATTGCCTCGGGCATACTGGCCCAGGCGATATATCGCCTACAGGGGGCGATATATCGCCCCTCTCAGCATATTTTGAACGTTTTTGAAATCATTTTCCATTCAACCCTTCAACCTCTTGATAAGTCCAGCATCTTTTTGAACAAGTCTTTAGCCTCTGCTAAACGATAATTTAAATTATTTTCACTTAAATAGCCATTATTTTTATTCGAGTTAAATTAATATCCTTTCATTCCTAAACTCTATAAATAGGACCTAGTACCCAGCCATTATTCATCTTTTACTCTAAGTTCAGAGGCTGCAAGTTGCTAGGTGAGTGTGAGAGTGTAAACACTTGGGTTGGGAATCATAAGCTTGATCATCATAATCTTATCAAAACACTTGGGAAGTAAGATTTTATAGCATTTCGGTTCAAGGTTTAAATCGGTCTTACAAGTCTTCAAGGTATCCCAAACTCTAGTTCGTTTCTGTACTTTTTCTTTAAAGGTTCTCATAGTCTTCTACTCATTCTAACATTATTCTTATTTTGGTTAGGAAATCTAAGTTCTTGAGCAAAAGGTTTTGGTAAGTATATTTTAAAAGTATAGTTCCTTCATCTCTTTCATCTATTTTCTTCAATAGACTCACCCTTTCATAAATGGTTTTTAGGAGTGTTCCAAAGTCCCAACTCTGTCCTCATATCCCGATATTTTGGTAAGGAAAATAGGATAGAATTTATATGTTATATGTTTTTTATATGTTATCTTATGTTTTTATGTTATGAAATATGTTATGTTATGTTATGTATGTTTTTAGGCTTGGGCATATGACCCATATGACTAACAAGCCCCAAATAGATTATGGGCATATGACCTGCTTAGCTAGTAGGACCCCACTAATCTAATGGGCATATGACTTGTTTAGCCTATGGGACCCCAAGTAATAATGGCCATTATAGTATGTGTATGATATAAGTGTTATGTTATGTTTTTTTTATGTTTCTTATGAAATTTATGTATATGAACTATGTGTTAGATTTTCCATGTTGGGCATTAGGCTCATTCCTTTTTGTTTATATGTGCAGGAAAATAGTCTTAGTGGCGGGAAAGGTTCTTGGAAGCTTGGAGAATGTGTATTGAGGTCGAATGGATTCAAGAGCCGAGCGTTACGATTCGAGGATGTAGTTTTGTTTTTATGGTTTTTACATGTATTTTTCCGCACTTGTTATGTAATCCCTTTTTATTTTTAATTATGTTTTGTTTTGTTTTTAAAACAATGTGATCCCATTTCCTAACCTAAATTTTATGTAAGTTTAACTCTTATTTTTACAAGTTTCTTAATAAAGTTATGGTATTTTCACTTGTAAGTTTTATTAAGGATTAGTATGTATAGTTTTCGTTAATGGTCCATAAGTCTAGAGTAGTTGGGTCATTACAACTACGGATTAAGGAGCATACTTGATTTCTTACCAAATGGACGACCAACAGCCTTATAAATAGAATATTCCCGATTTGGTTGGGATTCAACGCGATCGTCATTCCTCTCAGGTCGATTGAATCGAGTCTCAACCCCTCGAAGGTACATTGAGCAAAAGGTTAAGGCCTCGTTCACCACGTAAGCTTCTGCGATTGAACCTTCCGGACGTGCACGACTTCTTACATACTGTTTATAAACTGCCATCGAACGTTCAATGGGATACATCCACCTAAAGTGCACGGGACCGCCAAGAATTGCCTCTTTTGGAAGATGCAAAATCAAATGCACCATAATGTCAAAAAATGCTGGAGGAAATATCATTTCCAACATGAATAAAATGGTGATAATGTCTGTCTCCATCTTCTCAAGGTCTTTCACATTCAAAGTCCGTGCACAAAGTTTTTTGAAAAAACCGAACAACTCAATAATTGGCTTCCGAACTTCAGGAACCAAAAATGACGTAATTGCGGCGGGCAACAACTGCTGAAACAACACGTGGCAATCGTGTGATTTTAGCCTAGTTATCTTGCCATCATTGACAGTGACATTCTTCGAAAGGTTTGCAGCAAAACCGTCCGGGAATTCAACTGACTTCACAAATTCACAGAAAACTCGACGCTCCAGGACACTGAGGGTGTAACTGGCGTGCGATTTCTTCCACTTGTTTCCCTCTTTACAGAGCTGGAGATTTTCCCTAATTTTCATGTCTCCTAGATCAAGTCTTGCCTTGTCAGTGTCTTTAGATTTTCCCTCTAAGTTCAACAAAGTTCCCAAGACACTGTCGCAAACATTCTTCTCAATGTGCATTACGTCCAAGTTATGCCTCAACAATAACTCCTTCCAATAATCAAGCTCGAAAAATATGCTCTTCTTCAACCAATTAAGTTCAATCGGAGCCCTTTTGCGTTTCACACCACCAAATTCTTTGTGTTTCCCAGGATGTCTAATCTGCAAATTCTCTAATTGCTTCAACACATCATCACAGGAGTAATCTTTCGGTGGTGGCCTGAGTTCCGTGTTACCGTCGAATAGTGCTCGTTTGCTCCTCCATTCATGATCCATATCAAGAAACCTCCTATGGCCAATGTATGCAATTTTACTTCTAATCCCTACAGAGGGAGTTTCTTCATTGCATGTGGGACACGCCTTGTACCCTTTTGTGCTCCACCCAGACATCATAGAATAAGTTGGGTAGTCGTTAATGGTCCACAAGATTGTTGCACGCATATTGAACAATGTACTATTGTATGCATCTCGTGTCTCGACACCATTCACCCATAACTCCTTCAACTCGTTAAGCAAAGGTATCATATAGACATCGATATCTTTTCCAGGTGAAGAAGGACCTGGAATAAGAATAGACAACATTAATGAATGTGGTTTCATGCTCTTCCACGGCGGCAAGTTGTATGGGACAAGTATCACAGGCCACATGCTGTAAGAGTTGCTCATGTTCCCAAAAGGATTGAAACCATCTGTAGCCAACCCAAGCCTAACATTTCGAGGTTCGGCTGCGAAAGATGGGTACAACTCATCAAGGTGCTTCCACGCCTTACTGTCAGCGGGGTGCCTCATCACACCATCTTCCTTTGGACTTTTAGAATAGTGCCATCTCATATCCTCTGCAGTATATCTGGAACTGTACAGCCTTTTCAATCTCGGCGCCAACGGAAAGTACCGCATGACCTTATGGGCCACTTTCTTCCCGTTCCCACGATTATCTTGCCAGCGACACTCACCACAAACCGGACAGAATTCCAAATTTGCATTCTCCTTCCAAAACAGTCACAGTCATGCTTGCAAGCATCGATGGACTCATATCCCAATCCAATACTCCGCAACTTTGCCTTCACCTCATAGTTAGACTTAGGTAAAATTGTTCTGTCAAGCATAGCGTCGACTAACAATTCCAGCAAACCATCAAAGTAATGATTGCTGGACTTGTTAATAACTTTCCGATGCATCAGCTTCACCAAGAAGTTCAACACGGAATACTTTCGGCAACCCGGGTACCGTTCACTTGACATCTCCTTAAATAAATTGTCATACTTGTCGCGATGTTGAGGATCATCTTGGGGAGGATCATTATAGTTTCCAGCGGGAACGTCATCTTCAGCGTAAACATCCTCCAGGATATCTGCTATCTCATCTTTATCATGATCTCGTACCACATCTGGTGGTGACGGCAGCGCCTCTCCATGGTAATGCCACACTTTGTAGGACTGTACGATGCCATTGTTGAATAAATGCATCAAAATTGCATTTATAGGCTGGAACTTAACATTCCCACATTTCTTGCACGGATAGCGAACCAAACCCCGATCGTTCAACTGATTTTTGGCGATATCGAAGAACTCCTTAACACCATTTCTATACTCCAGAGACCAACGATTCCTCGCACTCATCCAGCTTCTCTCGCTCGTCATCTTTAAGCAAAATAATTAAGAAAATATTAATAATTGTCTTAAAATGAGGGAAATGATAGTCAAAGTATTTCATGATTGTTTGTTTCCCTAATTATCACTAACTGATAATAATATTCTATCTCTGGCAAAAATAATTACTTATAGGGATATTTGCGGCTAAATTACTCAAACTTACAACTTACTAACACTTAAATGACTTGTGGCACCACATGATTGGTACACATTATTATTATTATTATTATTATTATTATTATTATTATAAATAATTTTTCATAAAAAAATCATTTTATATTTTTCATTTTACAAAAAAAAAAATCCAATTTATTGTTTTTCAATTTAAAAGTAACAAAAAATAATTTTTTCTCATTTAAAAAAAAAATCAAATTTGTTGCTTTTAATCAATTATTTAAGATTAAGTAAAAAAAAAATTTATCTTAAATTATTGCTTGGATTTTAAACAAAATTACTTAATCTTTAATTGAAAAAAAGTAGACAAAATGATAAATAGGAAGATTTTAATAATAATAATAATAATGAATTAAAAAATTTGAGGATATTAACAATAAAAAATTAAATTTAAATTTAAAAAAATGTATTTTTCATACTTAATCTTAAATTGAAAAAAAGTTTGATTTTTTTATTAAAAAAATGTAAATTTTATGTTTTGTTAAATTGAAAAATAAATTGAAAATTATTTTAAGAATATTAACAATGTTGACAAATCATGTAGTGTCACGTGTCATTTGGCCAATCAACTTTAACATTTACTTATTTATTACTTTTATTTTAAAATTAATTTAATTATACATTAATTTCATTTTGTAATTTTTTATTAAATTCTTCAATTTGTATACTTAATCAATAACAATTTTATTATATTTATATTTTACTTAATTATATTTTATTAAATCATTTATATTTTTAACTTTTTCAATTACAAAACATCTAATATTAATGTTAAAATTAATTATTAATTATTATGATTGGTAATTTTATTTTATTTAAATTATAGTTAAAATTTATTTTTTTGATGAATTTTTAATTATACTTACATTTTTATTTAATTAATTATTAAACTTTTATTAATTTTACTAACTCTAACAAAATTGGGCAGCATAACGGCAATATTTCAAACTATCCCAAAAATTGAAAAACCTACAAATTAAACACATATATACCCAGAATATTCCCAGATCATACAAAACATATATATACATTAAGAAATACATCAATTTACATATATACAAATATTTAACCACAAAAAAACATATACCAAAACTGATTGTTTTATTAATACAAAAAAAATTATTAAATACATATTTACAAAAATATCAAATTTAATATAAAACAATTTAAAAATATAAACATACATTATTAATCTGGTTTTTTTAAGTTCATACTTTAACTAAAATACATATATCGCAAAATACAATATAATAAAAATTAACAAGCAAAATTAAACAAATACATATAACACATTAAAATAAAAAAAATACATATTCAAATCTGTTTTTTTAATTTTACAAAAAAAATTATAAATACAAAAAACATATATTATAAAAGTAACTTAAATATAGTTGTTATTAAGAGAAACAAATACATATAAAGCATTAAAATAAAAATTAATTTTGACGACTATATTTTTTGTAATTAATGTTAATTTTCCTAAGACTAACAAAATGTGGGCAGCATAACAACTATATTTTAAACTATCCCAAAATTTTATAAAACCTGCAAACTACACACCTGCCCAGCTCTATCAGCAGGCCCTTTCTTTTGCAATACTTAATAAGGTCTCTCATGGCCCAATTATTATTACAGCGTTCTCCACCATAGAATTCGGCCTTCGGGGTCAACCCGGCGGCTTCTATGAGGAAGGCGGTGCAAAGGAAGCTTGAGGGCTTGTTAAGGAAAGCGGCAAGGGCCGACGAAGGGGGGAAAACGAAAGGCGTTTTCTGGTCCCCCCTGAGCCGGGGGGTGTGCCACGACGAAACAAGGGAATGAAAGGCCGCTTTGCGTTGGAAGCTCTTTACCCTCCCCACAATGATGGCTCTGTTGTCTTGGGGAGCGTTGAAGCTTGCTTCTTCTATAGAGATATTACTAGATCAATATACAGAATATTCTCAGAGCATGCACAACATAAATGCATATTTACTTAAAATTTCTAAAATATTTTAAAATTTGATTTTTAATTGCTAAAATTTAATCTTATTATAATACCAAATCTAATCTCATAATCTTAAGATTAATCGAATACTAATTAAATTAATTTCTAATTATGAGATTATATTAGATCATCTAATGTAATAATTTTACTATACTATCATGCACAACATAAAATTTGATTTTTTCTTGTACCTCTTTTTCTAAAATTTAAAACAGAAAATAAAAATAAAAAAATAAACAAAAAACAAAAATTAAATCATATATAAACAGAAATAAATAAATAAAAAATAAGAAAATACAAAACAGAAAATAAAAACATAAATATAAATATAAACATATACATTTTAAAACATATATAAATATATATATCGGTTTAAATATATATATATATATATTAGTTTAAATATATAATATATATCAGATTATATAATATAAAATATATAATTGTAACGATCCAACTATTCTAGACTTTGGACCATTAATGACTACTATACTAATCTTAAGAAAACGTACATATGAAAACCATAACTTTATTTAAAAACTGTAAAGTAAAGATTAAATACATAAAAATTCATTTAGGATATGGGATCCCATTGTTTTGAAAACAAAACATAACTTAAATAAATTGGCTACAAAATTAAGTGCGGAAAAATAATACATAGAAATCATAACTAAAAGACTTAAAAACTTCATCCTCGAATCGAACACGCATTCCACTTATTTCATCCAGCCTCAATACACATCGCTACTACAAATATAGGGTTTCTCTGGGCTTTTTTTTCAATCTAAAATAAAAAGCGCAAAAAAAAGGATTGAAGGACACTTAGGAACTTTGTTACTGCGGTTTTTTTAAAAAACGTAATGTAAAGTAGGAAAAGTGGGAAGTGAAAACTTTTTCTCTGCGGTTTTCTTAAAAAAAATGCAGAGAAAAGTTGCACTACTTTTCTCCGCGGTTTTCTTTTATTTGGATAGATCTCGAAAAAATATCAAAGTAAAAAAAAAACAATCAAAATGGACAACCGAGCACAAAGTTATGCTCGGTAAAAGTTTTGAAAAATTACACTACTTTTCTCTGCGGTTTTTTCAATACAACCACAGATAAAAGTCTTTATTTCTCTGCGGTTCCAGACCTATATATAAACTCATACTTCCCCACAAGGTTCGTAAACCTACTTCATTTCGCGAAAAACTTCTTCAACAGCGGCGGTATGTCTTTCAACCTTAATCTTACTATTTTTTTTTCATCTTTTTTAGCTAAATCTTAGTTAAAAACTGAAGTTGATGCTTAATATTTGTCTATTTTCAAGTTTTTGGTAGTAAAAATGGTTAGGATTTGGTCGAAAAATTGTCCATTTTCACTGTATTTTTGGGCATACATTGTGTTCTTGAGCTTCAAAATATGTAATGATCTATATATCTTTGTTTGTATAGTTTTTTGTTTTTTTTTCATCATTATTTTTAGAGTTTATTTTGTGTGAAATAGACAAATAGAATTCAAAATTTTGAGATTTTTTTCATAAATCATTAATTTGGTTGCTGAATTTTTTTTCTTCAGATTTTTTGGTGACAAAACCTGAAAATTTTGTTTTTTTTTCAGGTTTTTAGGTCTCTTTTGTATGCAGCTAAATAGATCTCGAAAAAATACCAAAGTTGAAACAAAAAACACCAAAAACGGAGAACTGAGCACAAAGTTATGCTTCGTCAAAATTTTGAAAAATTACACTACTTTTCTCTACAGTTTTTTCAATAAAACCGCGGATAAAAGTATTTCTTTCTCAGCAGTTATTTTAAAAAAACCGCGGAGAAAAGTACATCTTTCTCTGCGGTTGGCTTACTACAACCGCAGAGAAAAGTGACACTTTTCTCCGCGGTTGGCATACCACTTTTCTCTGCGGTCGAATACACTGCGTTTTTCAATACTCTCGAAAACCGCAGTGTATTGAGTAAAAAAACCGCAGAGAAAAGCCTTTTTTGTAGTAGTGCATCCTCAAACTGCCAAGAATCTTTCCGCCGCCACAACTATTTTCCTGCACATATAAACATAAAGGAATGAGCCTAATGCCCAGCAAGGAAAAACTACTAACCACATAAACATACACATAAAATCATATCATAACATATGCTGAAAACATATCATAACATATATTATATAAGACTATACTAATAATGGCCATTATGACATGTGATAAACCATCTACATCCCCTGTCTAATATTTGAGGTAGGTTAGATCACATGTAGTGTATGATAACCCATCTACGTCCCCTGTCTAATATTTGAGGTAGGGTGAATCATAACATAACATATAAAAACATAAACTTATCATAACATAACATAACATAAAAACATGACATATCATACAAACATACAAGATCTAGCCTATTTTCCTTACCAAAATACCGGGATGATGAGAACAAGGTCAGGATTTTGGAACACTCCTAAAAACCATTAATAGAGATGTGAGTGTTTAAAAAAAAAAAGATGAAGAGGAATGAACTAAACCATCGAGAAGATACTTACCAACAAGAAATCTCAAGTTTGAAGAACTTAGATGCCTAACCAAGAATAGAGAAGATTGGGTTAGGAATTGAGTAGAGAAAAAGTATAAGAACTAATGAAACAATACAGAAAAGGAACTAAGAATAGGAATACCTTTGAAATTGCTATGACCGAACTACACTTCGAAACCGAAATACACTCTATGAACCTTACTTCCCAAGTGTCTAATAAGCTTAGAATGACAAAGTTTATAACCCCAACCCAAGTGTTTATCACTCTATAGTCTCACTAGCACCTTGAAGGCTCTGATCAATGCTTGAAGAATGAATGAAAAGGCTTGGTGCTAGGTCCTATTTATAGAGTTCTATGAATAAAAATCTTCTAATTATAATCCAAATTTAAATTTAAATTTAAAATAGAATCCTAAGGAATAAAAATATTTTAATTATAATCCAAATTTAAATTTAAATTAAAAATAGAATCCTAACTTCTAACTTTCTAAATCCCGTAACTTTAAACTAACCTACAGTAAAATCAACATATCTGGAGCTGTAGGACTCCGATTTAGAATATCTCTATACCGTTAGAAAGATAATTAAATTATCTAAAACTTTTTAGAAATAATATTTTTCGAAATTCATAAGATAAATGGGTCAAAAATAGGTCGGAAGTTACAGTACCCTAAAGTTACGAAAAAAAAATCTATTTAATTATCTAAATAACAACCTAATCCACAAATAAATAAAATTGTGAGTCTAAATATCTAAATAAATATCATGCTCCTAACAGATTCTGGTGAAGACTAAGTCTTATATTTCCCTTATTAAAATAATGATTCCTTAATAATCATGCATATGACAATTGTCATAATCCTATTGGCTCTATCTAAACCTTAGATTATAATAATCATCATATTAATAGCCAGCAATATTAATCAAACCTTATGTTATAATTAATATTCTTAAACTATAGGTTAAACTTATAAAATTCATAACTATTGCTAGAAGTTTCCAATTAAATCCCTGCTTGAACCAAAATCCACAGTAATAAACATACTATAACAACTACTAGCTATTACTATTACTACTATTATCTAACTACCTAAGTAAAGTTCTTGGACTCTACAATAATATATATTAGATTATATATAATATATAATATATATTAGTTTATATATATAATATATATCAGTTTATATATATAATATATAACATATATAATTATATATATCAGTATATACCTGTGCAGCGTGGTGGTCTGGTGGTGGCGGGGTGATCCAGTTGGCGGGGTAGTTCGGTGGTGGCAGGGTGGTCCCGACGGCGGTGTGTACAACTAAGAAAAAAAAAAGAAATGAGAAGAAAATTTATGGGCAAAACAAACTAACAAACAAAAAAATAAAATAACTTACCCTTGAGAGAGATGGTGTCGTTGAAGAAGAGAGGGTATGGGAAAGAAATGAGAGAAATCTGAGATAATGAAAAAAAATGGAGAAGAAGACTCGGGCGGCTGAGTTATAATGTTATGACTTTTGCCGGCGCGTTTCGTTGCGCCAGCAAAAGTATAAAATTGCGCCGGCAAAAGTCTATAAGAGAAACCCTAGTTCAAAACAACGCCGTTTAAATAAGCATACCTTTACCGGCGCATTTTTTGACTTTTGTCGGCGCAACTAAACGCGCCAGCAAAAGTCTGGCCACCTACCTCCTTGAAAACGTGCACAGAATTAATTTCACGCTGACTTTTGCCGGCGCGTTAGGTGAATTGCGCCGGCAAAAGTCACTTCATAATATATTGTTAAACTTTTGCCGGCGCAATTCAGAATTGCACCGGAAAAGGTTACTTTTGCCGGCACAACTCTGAATGGCGCCTTTGCCGGCGCAATTCACCAAATGCGCCGGTGAAACCAGCAAAAACGTTGTTTCTTGTAGTGCATGCTCTAAATTATCCGATGGATGACTGCTTGGGTGCACCCCTAAAAGGGGCACATTGGTGCACCCCTAAAAACGACACAATGGTATAACCCTTTCTGTTTTTGGTGTTGTGATGATTTTCAACGCAAATTTTTTTTATTACCAAAATAATGAAATTTTATCACAATTTTTTTCTATTAACCACAACACTAAAATTTACACAAAAAATGCATTCTATATTATTATATTAATTTACCTTATAAATAAAATAATATATATATTTATTTATAAAACATTAATATAAAAATCGAAAAGACAAAATAATGGTTGTTGTTGCTACAATACTGTAGCATTTCAGCAAAATGGGATAACATTTGGCCAGCCATTGGATTTTATTTGCTATTAAAACAGTAACAATATGCAGGGATGGAGTCCCATTGAACTTGCCCATATATGAATATCAATTTTTTATGGTATTTTTTCCATTTACTTTTGTTATGTTAGTTTAACTTTATTTAAATTTCTTATTCATAAATATTATTGTTTTACCATTGATTTAGATCGGTGTAGCTTCTAGCTATAAATTTGTTTTTTTTTTTTTCATTTTTATGATTGTGTTTATATATATGATTTCTAAATCAAAATTTAAACTTTACTATTTTCTTATTAAGGAATTTTCTCATGTGATTGAAAGCTATTTTTAATTATTAGTTGGATTTTTTATGATTTTATCTTAACTTTACTTAACGGTCTCATGACAAAATGACTCATTTTTTAAAGTCATTTTACACTCTAGCCTAATTTTAATAATGTTTTACAAAATAATATCTCATAATTTAGATAGGTAGTCAAAAAATTCAAACAATCGGTCAAAACTTTTATACAGCTGGTCGAATTTTATACAAAAACCATTTTATAAAAAATCATAAATAGTACCAAAATTACAAAAAAAAAAAAATTCACCCATTTTTCTTTACTTAATAATAATCAAGATTATTATTTTTATTTTAACTTGGACAAGCTTTGGGGAGGGTTTGGTTCTATAGAAGACTTGGGCAAGTTTGCCGGCAGGCTCTCGGCAGGTTTGATGGTTCTGCATTTATTTATACAATTTGTGTAACGCCCCATGTCACTAAGGCTGCTTCCTAGAATGAAGACTAGCCCTGCAAACCAACACGAGTCTTTCTAGAACTACCCAAGAGGTCACCCATCATGAGATTACTCCAGGTCAAGCCCGCTTAACTTTGGAGTTCTCAAGTGATGGGCTGCCGAAAAGATGATGCATCTTGTTGGCATAAGTAGTACCCATCAATCTATTTAAACTCTCTTCAACTATGTAGTCCCATACCTACATAGTCTTAAAATCATTACACTTAACCTTCCCCAGGCGATGTGGGATTGCATAGCTTTACCCGGTCTTTCCCCCTACAGATCAAGGGATACTGACTGTCACAATCACCCACCCTTAGGGTTCTGACGTCCCCGTCGGGCACACTTTCGGCTGTGTCAAGGCTCTGATACCATTGTAACGCCCCACGTCACTAAACCTGCTTCCTAGAATGAAGACTGGCCCTGCAAACCAACACGAGTCTTTCCAGCGTTCTTTGTCCTCACTCGCACACTTCCTGGGAAAACTTCCCAAGAGGTCACCCATCATGAGATTACTCCAAGTCAAGCATGCTTAACTTTGGAGTTCTCAAGTGATGGGTTATTGAAAAGATGATGCTTCTTGTTGGTATAAGTAGTACCCATCAATCTATTTATGAAACTATTTTTATGTATTCCCATACCTACTCAGTCTAAGAATCGTCACACTAAACCTTCCTCACGCGATGTGGGATTGCACAGCTTTACCCGGTCTTTCCCCTACAGATCACGGGATACTGACTGTCACAATTACCCACCCTTAGGGGTCTGACGTCCCCGTCGGCCACACTTCTGGCTGTGTCAAGGCTCTGATACCATTTGTAACACCCTACGTCACTAAGGCTGCTTCCTAGAATGACGACTGTCTCTGCAAACCAACACGAGTCTTTCCAGCGTGCTTTGTCCTCACTCGCACGCTTCCTGGGAAAACTTCCCAGGAGGTCACCCATCATAAGATTACTCCAGGTCAAGCACGCTTAACTTTAGAGTTCTCAAGTGATGGGCTACCGAAAAGATGATGCACCTTGTTGGCACAAGTAGTACCCATCAATCTATTTAAACTCTTTTCAACTATGTAGTCTCATACCTACTCAGTCTTAGAATCATCACACTTAACATTCCCTAGGCGATGTGGGATTGCATAGCTTTACTTGTTCTTTCTCCAACGCCCTTCTTCAATGTCTTAATGTATTATATTGAAGTATTATACCACAGAAATTTCTTTTATTAAATAATTAAAAAAACAGAAACCTTTGATATGCAAATATTACTATAGCAAGAGAAACTATTTAATTTGATGAATAATAATAATAATAAACTTTTATATAAAAATAAATTAAATGTTCTTTTTTTTTAAAAAAAAAATAAGCTCAAAAAAGAATAACCACACATATGTATACCTGTCATTCAACGTTGAGTTGATTGTTGACCCAAGCATATACAAATCTTCCTTCTTCGTTTCATATTATATATATATATATATATATATTTATATTATACTAATTCCTTTTTCTACTATGAACATCTGAGCGAAATAGCTAGCCTCTGCAGGTGAGTATTTTTCATACTCAGTATGTATATATATGTAATTATATAATTTCATATTTTTTAATATGCATGCAAATTTTAATTTGCACACATATTGGAAAATGGTATTTGATTTTTCATGTAATTACCTGCTATTTTCTCTGTCAAATAATTCAGCAGGAATTGTAATATATTCATTCTTCGTCAAGAGGAGAGGAAACCACAGCTATGAATATTCCTGGATACAACGGTTCCAGCACAGTGCGGTAATTAATTAATAATGTATTTTTATTTATTAATATGTTAATTTCATCCAAATTTTCTTATTTGAGCCATACATGAAGATTCCTAAATTTTCTTATTTATTACTATGTGCTTCAGGAGCTATAAGCTGAAGATTCCTAAAATTTGTATTTTTTTTAATTACGATCGATTATACCGTTCAATATTTATCTTATTTGCTTTACTACTACTAATTTAACACTTCCTTTCATACTACTAATTCATTACTTTGAACTAGTGGAAAAATAAATAAAAATTAAAAGTTTACACAGTCTAATTTTTTATTTATTATTTATATATTGATATACTGTAAAACGTGTACAAATTAGTAACATGTGGGACCAAAAAAATTGATTGATATTAATCATAGAGATGAATTGATCATATTATGTTAAATTTAGGAAAGTAGATATCCAACGTACCAATTTATAAATGTTACTATCAGGCCTCTTATAGTGCCCAACACCACATGAGGTGACACTCTATAATTGGTTAGCGATACCTCATAATACATATTAAATTAAAATAAGTGGGACCCGATATTAGATTATACCAATAACAATATGCCACATACTTATGGTGTTGAATACCAGTAGTGCCCTTTAGCAATTCTCCGAAATCATTCAAAGTTCTCTTAATTGGGTTATGAAATTATTAATTTATGGTTTTCCTGAATAGTGAGATTATTAATTTTTCTATGCCATGTGGAATCTATATATTCTTTAGAAATATCAAATTAATCTTTTCTTTTAGGAATGAAAAGCAAGATTCCAAGGCCAAGAAAGATGGAAGGCAAAATCATTCAGCACTAAACCCATGGGCAGCATACTCTAGAAAATGGAATAAGATTTTCCTAGTTTCATGTGTAATTGGAGTCACAATCGATCCATTGTTCCTCTACATTCCAATTGTAAACGATGACCAAAAGTGCCTCAATATTGACCACAATATGATGCAAATATTTCTTGTTTTGCGATTCCTTACCGATTTCTCCTACATTCTAAACATCATTTTTCAGCTTCAATCTGCAATTGCAACGTCTAAGGAACTTGGTCAATCTATTTTTATAGGTCTTCCTTGGTCTTATCTTCTAATTGATATTTTAGCCATTCTTCCTCTCCCTCAGGTAACAAACACTAAGTCACATTCAATGTATTTACTGGTTAGATTTAATTCGTGTATATAACTAATAAAGAATTTGTACGTATATAGGTGGTGGTTTTGATGTACTTTCCCAAGATTACAGCATCAAAATCTTTGTTTGCAAGAGAGTTTCTCAACTTACTACTACTTTTCCAATATGTTCCTCGGATTCTTCGTGTGTACCTTTCAGCCAAAGACTTAGGAAGGACTTTTGACTCACTCACTCAACGTGTATGGGTCAGAGGTGCCTTCTTCTTCTTTCTTTACATTATTTTTGGTCATGTAAGTATATATCATGAATCATATTATTATTATTTTCATTTTTTTTTTTACCAAAAGCACATGATCAATTTTATATATATTGGCATAGGTGCTTGGAGCCTTTTGGTATTTCTTTTCAATTTTTCGTGAAACAGCTTGCTGGCACATTGCTTGTAAAACTCTTGGATCTCAGGAATGCAAACCTGGTCCTTTTTACTGTCATGGCAGTCACCCCATTAAGAATTTGACAAAGTTGAATGAGTATTGCCCCGTTAATCCCCCAAATGCATCTGTCTTCAATTTTGGAATATTTTCTCATGCTCTTGAATCTCGTATAGTCTGCAAATCAGATTTTCTGCAAAAATTCACTTCTAGTTTTTGGTGGGGTTTGAGAAATTTAAGGTTTGCATACATATACTTAACCTTCTATTTGAAAAATCTCATATAATTAATGTGTGTGATCACATCTCTAATCTCCATGGTTCTTCTTCTTATTATTATTATTTTCAGTTCTTGTGGTCAAAATCTTGACACAAGTAGCAATGTGCATGAAAACTTGTTTGCAGTTCTTATTTCCATATTGGGCTTACTTTTGCTTCTATACCTAATTGGAAATGTACAGGTATGTATTCAATCATTACTAAATTTTCTTTCTTTCTTTCTTTCTTAATTTTTAAATTTGTCTTCTTAACTCCTATTAATTTATAATGGATAATTTAAAAGACATATATACAACTTGCAACCACAAAGTCAGAAGAGGCAAGAAGAAATATAAGTAGCAAACAAAGAGAAATAGATTTGCATCTATCACACCTTGATCTTCCACCGAAGAAAAGGGTAGTCATCAAGAGATACCTATCCAGAGCAATGAAAGAAGGCAAAGAGTTTGATATTGAACAACTAGTTTCTCTACTTAATGTTAAAGCTCGTCATAACCAGCACAACACCGAGGTTGGTGATTCTACACTCTGGTTTACGTTTGATAATTTTTTGAAAAATAACACCTTTGTCTAAAAATTTGACCGATAGTAAAAAAATATTCAGCTAACTCTCTAAAAAAATTTACTAGTTGTCTAAATTTTTTTATTTAGATTTCTTAAAATTTCGACCAATTATCTAAGTTGTTATAAGTCATTTGGCAAATAATTATTAAAACTCGGCTAAACTGTAAAATAATTTAAAAAAAATAGTTCATTTCGCCAAGGATCGGTATTTATATCCATGGATGATTACTTTAATATTAACAATTAGATTAATATCAATGGTTCATATTTATAGTTGTTAATTAATATTTCTAAAAATAAATTTTTATTTTTTCAAATTTTTGGAAGGGTTACTTGATAAAACGTGTAATTATTATGAAAATATAATATTGCAAACTTTTTATTTTTCAAATGCATGTCAATTTCTAAATATAGCTAGTGTTTTTCATTGGTTGGAAACAACAATAATTATGGCAAAAAAAAAAAACTAAATTCGAAATTAATATAAAAAAAAATAATTACTTGTCGGTGACTTGCTATTGCAAGTCACTATATTACCACATTATCATAATTATCAGTATCCATTGAGTAGTAAAATCTCCACTATATATATATATATATACTATATATATATATGTATATATAACATATATAATATTCATTTTGGAACAGACATTTCCAGGTTTGGTTATCAAATTATTGGATGTGAAAAAGCATGAGAAGAACGCAGCCGAACGAAAGGCAAAGTCATGGATACAACAATTTGAAAGTCTAGAACCTAAAATTGAAACAATTATGGAATACGCAAGGCTAAGATTGCAAGAAGGCAAAGATGTAGACATTGTACATCTTTGCCATATTCTACCTTCGTCACTTGAAGTATCAATCAAGAAACTCATTTGCTTACCAATGATAAGCAAAGTACGTACATTCATTATTAATTATACCACGTTATATTATATATATGTGTGTGTTTGACCTTATGAAATTTTGACGTGAGTTATTGAATATGGGATATGAACAGGTTCCATTGCTTCAAAACATCGATGACAAAGTTCTCGAAAATTTCTGTAGTGTTTTAAAACCAGTCATATACTCAGAGAATAGTTATATCATTCGAAAGGGAGAGCCTCTTGATATGATGTTGTTCATCTTACAAGGTGTTGTGTGGACCTTTGACAGTAGTACTAGTTCAATCGAGCGCCTTCGAAATGGTGATTATTATGGAAATGAACTCGTGGAATGGGAATTGAACACATCAAGATGTTCCAAGTTCCCAGTCTCAATCTGTAATCTCAAATCTCACACAAAAGTTGAAGCCTTTGCTCTTAGGGCTATTGATTTCGAGGAAGTACTGTTGAAATGCTGGTGCAAGTTCTTTCAAAGCTTACCCAATAATGAAGCCATGTCTGAGGGCATGAGGTCTTTTGCAGCTACGTATTTGCAGCGAGCTTTTCGACGCTACATGAATAAGAAAAAGTCACAACAGAAGAAGGGTCCAGGTCAAGATAGGGAAGAGATAAAGGAAATCATTATTAATTAATGTTTCGTGAACTATAAAATATGTATTTTATTAAGAGGTATATTTAAATTGTGTTTGGAATTTATTATGTAGGGAATTTGTAATCTTAATATAATTTTATGAGATTATTTTAATTCAAGATTTAGTACTGAAACACCATTAGTTCTATATTACATAATGCATATTAATATTTGGTTTGAATAATGATATGTGCACCAAAACATTACGCCAACTGATGTGGCACTGTTTTTAAAACAGTGTGTTTCGCCTGAAATAAATTTGATAGGTGAAATGAAACTGCCACGTCAGATGGTGTAATGTTTTAGTACATAATTTTGGTGCACATATTATCACTCATTTGGCTTAATTAGTAGTTTGGTGAATGTAGAAAATATATGGAGACTAGTTTGTTAAATAGAGCTATTAGCACAACAACAAAACACGTTATTACCGGCAGAAGCTCCGTCGGTAATAACACTGGATTCCGCCGGCAATAGTTGGTCAGTAATTATGGTTATTACCCGCAGACTGACACCCTACCGTTAATATATTAGTACCAGGGGATTATTAGGGGTGGACTCCGCCGGTGTAAAAAGTAGTCAACATCGTGTTTGACTCATTTAATACCAGCGGGTCCCACCCCTATTAATCTGTCGATAATTAATTAATAATTTTTTTATAAAAAATATTAAAATATAATAATTTGTTTGATTTTATTTAATAATAAATAAATATATAATGCTTATTTAAAGATAATAAAATTTAACATAAATTAAATTTAATTATTAATAACACAATTAATATTCATAAAAAAAAAATACGTATAAACTAATCATAAAATTAACATAATAAAAATATACATTGTCTTAATTTAATTATATATTGTTGACGCCGTTTTTTGTCAACTTAGAAAATGAGAGCACTAAACACGAAATTATAAAAATCAATGATAAACACTCGATATTTTACATGGTTCAGCAGTTAAAATATGCCTAGTCCACGAGTCAATATTATTGAATTGTGGAATTCCCTTAAAGCTTTTAGAAAATAATTTAGCAGAGTATTCCCAATACCAAATTCAGCGTCTCTATAAATGAATTTCTCCAGTCTATTTATAGACTGGTTTACAGAATATTTCCCCTCATATTTCGGGAAGTTATTATTCCAATTTCAAATCAATACAATTAAATGTGTTTAAATACTTAATATCCCATGACATTTGGGATTTATTAACAGATTAAACAAATCCCCTAGATATAGGGATTTAAAACAGTAACCGTATTCACACTAGATTATCGACCTCGAACATATGACTTGGATACCTTCGAGATCGACCAATCATCGCGAGCTCGCTACTTTGGTTTGCCTCAGCCTTAGCAAATAGCTTTATCGATATCGTCCTCTCAGAGCTCGCAGTGCCCAGGCTCGAACCCTCTCGACCGATGCTAGATCGCCAACAAGAAATAACAAGGAAATTTAGACAAGTGTCGAACGCTTGTAATTGTAGCTTCGAGCTTAACTTGTAACCTCGGAACACCTTCGAGGCCACACGTATTTCTGAGCTCACCAATTCCAACGTCGTCGTTTTAATACTGAGCGAGACTGTCAAACCCAAATCATATAAATGCTGGTGACATGGCACACTTGCTTATTTCGAGCTTACATTTTACGAGCCTATCAAGACCATAATTTCTATTCTCGAAATCTGGGTGTAACATTTTTCCCCCTCAAAAGTATTGGTTCGAATCCTATATGAGAAGGAAACTTCTAAACTTCTACTTTCGAAAATCATGCCGCCTATTGCACTCGAATATGGACACGCGTCAGCCAAGGGTTGACACTAGTGTTATATTATTTCATATAATATAATATTAGATTAAATAATGTGACAAAATGTGATTTGTCACACAAATGTAATTTGTCACACCTTGTAACATATTATTGAGAGTCACAAAAATTAGACACATGTGTGTGCCCAAATGTGACATATTTTGGAGTTACAAATTTGTAACTCCCAAATATTACCCAATAATGTGTATATTATATGTTACACATTTGAGATTGGATTTCATAAAGTCATGATGATATATGACTGTTGGAGACATGTTTTTAACTCCCAATAGGTGTTTGGAGGTTACAAAATCATGTGGGAAAGGATTTGGGACGCTTTGGAGTGTTTTGGAAAAATGATTTTTTTGTGCTGAAAATGGCTTGTGGCCGCGGCCACTGACTTTCAGTGGCCGCGGCCAGTGAGGCTGACAGCCTATGTGAATTTTCAGTTTTTTCCAAATTGAATGGTTCTAATATCCCAAATAACTCCCAAATCTCCATTTTAATTCCATAAACATCCAATTAAACATTGGTAACTGCCATGAGGGTTGGTGGAATTTGAAATTCAAAGGGGTATCTCAAACTCTATAAATAGGAGCCTAATGCTCACTTGTAAGACACACAATTTTTCATCCACAAAGCACTTGGCTGAAAAATACACCAAAAGGCTTGATAATTCCAGATAGCTATTTCCTAGAGAGATTCCTTAGTGCTTAGAGAATAGGGGGAAATAAGCTTTTGGACAAAGGTCTTGAACCTTGTTCAAGTTGGTGATCCCCACTACTCTACACTTTGGTTGTGTGAGAGTTTGTGTTTTCATTCTTTTGTTCTTCTTATTTACTTGTATTGTTATAGTATTGAGTTTGTAATATTCTTCTTCTACATCTTTTTATTTACTTGTATTTTGAGAAATTGAGTTGTAATACTTATTTAATCAATATTATCTTGTCCATTGTATTTTTGCATAGAGTTGTATTTGGTTTTTCCATAATTCCATTGAGTATTAAAATATATTCTCTAACAACTAGTACTTGAGTGCTCTTTACATCTGCCCACATCTTTTCATATCCCCATTTTTCCACCATTAGTATATTTATACCCCATTCGTTAAGCTCACCTTCTTCTGGACGGACGGTCTCGCTCCTTCCAGATTTTACTCTTTTCAACATATCCGTAAGATCTCATCACACTTGTCTCTTTTTTCATTACATAGTTAGACTCAAAATATTCACACGTTTATTCTTGCGGCCAATTACCACCACTCCACCGCATTAGAAACGATGAAGAAGCATAGGGTAGACTTGCTCCAACTACTCTATATTCGGAGATCCATGTCCTACCTTCTCCATGAAGACCGGCTCCCAACCTGCGGTCTCTTAGAGGAAGGCCAGTATACGGATGACTTAGCTTAAAAGTATTTGAGGTGAGACCACATGCCGCTTTCCAATGACAGACTTCCCCCTCGGAGGAGATCTTCGAGCTCGCGGTCACGTGCCCCTGTAGCCACCGACACGATTGGCCTGCCTCAGGCAATGAAGTTCATGACAAATCCTCACCAAGCTCGGGTGATGGAGGTAAAGTGGGGCTCGAATCCTCCATGTGGTCTCCTTCTATGCTTAAGCACAAACCCGATGTATTGATTCTCTTTGAGGATCCTAGGGAGAATTTTTATCTATGCTCATGGGTAGATCATAGAGTTCGTAGGTTTGTGTAATGCCTCGAATTTCTTAATAAGGTTTAGGACCTTGATTAGGAGATCGGGAGGGTCATAGTTGATTTATTATGTGATTTAGTGATCATATGCATGTTTATGTGAATTATATTTTTATATGATGATAAATGCATGCATATGGGTATATTTTTAATTATAAGGGCATTTTGGTAATTTGGCCTGTTGAGGGCGTGATTGTGTATTTTCGTGCATGTGGGTGAGTTATAAATGGTACCACATTATATGTGGATATGTTCGAGCTTTTCAGCATGAGACGATCATGAAATGCAAGTGTTCGGCCTGGTCATAGCAGGTTTAAGTTCGGGGCTCGGAGTGAGTCTCGGGGTGATTTTAATGATTAGAGCATTACTGGGAGTTAAAGGGTAATGTGATATAATTTATTGGTGTTTGAGAATATCCAGAATAGCGGGAATTGGAAGGTGTTAATTATGATTAACGAAATATGTGCGAAAGGACGATTTTGCCCTTGGTGTTATAGGATATATGTAGGGGAATTTGTTTCTTAAAGTTTAGAATTGATTGTGTTTGATTAAATGCCGAGGAGAAATATAATAGAGTGGATTTTATTTGTTTATTGTTTCTCTTCATATTTTTCATTATCTTATTGTTTCTCTTCACTTTTTGCATCCGATAAAATTATATATATATATACACACACACCAGGTTTGCTGGCTTTGGTCTATTTATGTGTTATAGCTAGGCAATTATATATTGTAAAAATGACACCTTAGGAATTTAAGCTCAGTGTTCTAGATAGTTTCAAATATTTTTTGGTGCCAAGATTATTGTTTCTTTTATATTTGATTTGTAAAACATGTTTATCATTTCTCAAACGATGTTGGATATGATATTTGGGGACATTCTTGTTCTACTTTTCACGTATAACTGCTGTCTACTTAATACTCTCTGTTATTGGATGTAATACAAATCCTATCTCATCTCCCTTTGCATATATATGTAATTTATTAGTTCATGTATATGTCTTTTTCAATTCTTATTTTCAGTTTACTTTTCACTTCTTTTAAATGGTAACTTTGAGTAACTTATTAATTTTGGTATGATGAGCAGTTTGGTTTCAAAATTCTGCAAAACCGTACCAAACCAAACTTTGCACACCCTAATTAGTGTCTTGGAATTTATTTTGTCATTTGTAGGATTTTACCACTTTAACCTACACTAGCTCAACATATATGTTATCAAACCAAGGTCAAAATAGACTTTATATTCTGATCAAAATATGTGAACCACAAAGACCCACGTGTCTACACAAAACAGTAAACAAAATTGACCTAAAATAAACTCTAACAAGCTTTATCACTTTACAGAAAAATGAGCAGCCTTCGAAATGGGTTTTCTGCAAAAGCTCTGTTAGGGCATAAACCAAATATGGTTTGAGAGATGAATAACAACAGAAATATAAGAAAACAGAGAGTGATAAGGAAGCAAACACAGAGAGTTTTCGAGGTTCGCCCAAAAATGGCTACTTCCTCGTCGAGCTCGCCTCAGGGATTAGCTCAGTCTTTTCATTTAGCATGCTTGATTTCGAGTACAACAATGGAGGTTCCGAGTCACAGAGATCAACTGGTAAGCCTCAATCTATCCTACTCTCTCAGTTTATTTCACTATTTCCTTAACCCTTTTACTGACTATTTCTCTCTTTTCTTTTTCTGTACAAAACACCTCACGAGTGGAAAAACTTCTTCACACATGAGGATTCTTGGAGCTTCAACTTAGATCTTGAAGGAGGCTCTTTATTACTCTGTTTGAAACTTCTTTTCCTTTTTTATACTAGTTGATCTTCTGAATAACTTGGCAATCTGTTGTAACTGATATTCTGTTAGAGGTTTTGATCTTTGAATGAGTAGTTTAAATTTCTGTTGTAATCTTGCTGAGCTGTATAAATGATTTTAGATAAAGCAGTTTTATAAAGGAATTTAAATAACAAATTCCACCTAAATTCCTTTATGAGACTGCTTAATCATAGTATTAGTATTCCCTGAGAGTCCTGACTCGAATAGTGGTGTTGTTATCCTCCTTGACGGATACCTAATAAGTTTAGGCAGTGTTTAAACTTAGTTAGGTTCAGTACTTTAGTACCCATGTCTATAGGATTGTCCTCAGTAGGCACCTTCTCAATGTTGACCACTTCCTGTGTTACTTGATCCCTTATAAAATGATACTTTATTTCTACATGCTTAGTTCTATCGTGAAAAACTGGATTCTTACATAGGTGTATGCAGCTTTGGTTATCTGAATAGACTGTAGATTTTTCTCTTAATAGGCTTAGTTCTTCCATTAGACCTTTGATCCATATTGCCTCCTTTATAGCCTCTGTAACTGCTACATATTCGGATTCAGTAGTTGATAGGGCCACTACTGGCTGTAGTTGAACTCTCCAGCTTACACAGTTTCCTTCCACTAAGAAAAAATATGCTGAGGTAGATTTTCTGTTGTCCTTGTCACCTGCATAGTCAGCATCACTATATCCTTCTATCAAAGTGCAGTTTAGTTTCTTAGTAAACTTAAGTCCTGTTTCAGTAGAACCAAGTAGATATCTAAATACCCATTTCATAGCCTCCCAATGCTCTTTTCCAGGATTTGCCATATATTTGCTTAAGACACTTATAGCATATGCTAGGTCAGGTCTTGTACATACCATAAGATACATTATAGATCCAACTGCATTAGAATAGGGTACCTTATCCATTTCTTCTTTTTCTGTCTGAGTCTTAGGGCACTGTTCCTTGCTGAGGTAGTATTGGTTTGTCATAGGCTATCTAGTAGTCTTAGCATTCTTCATGAAAAACTTTCCAATGATTCTTCTCACATAGTCTCCCTGAGATAGAGTAAGTACTCCCTTGTTTCTGTCCCTGTGAATACCTATGCCTAGGATTTTAGTTGCCACTCCCAAGTCTTTCATTTCAAATTCTGATTTCAGCCAGCCCTTCATTAGGTCTATTGTAATTCTTTCCTTACTTATTATGAGCATATCATCCACATAAAGCAGTAAGTAGATCACATCTTTCATTTGAGCTCCCTTATAATATAGGCATGTGTCATAGTAGCTCCTAGAAAACCTTTTCTTGTTCATGAATGCATCAAATCTTTTATTCCACTGCCTTGGTGACTGTTTTAAACCGTATAGGGATTTGATTAGCTTACAAACCATATGTTCCTTTCCTTTGACTTCATACCCCTTTGGTTGTTCCATATAGATATCTTCTTCTAGTTCCCCATGTAGAAATGCTGTGGTAACATCCATTTGATCAACCTCTAAATCATATTGTGTAGCAATAGAGAGCATGATTCGTATAGTTTTATACTTAACCACTGGTGAGAAAATGTCAGTAAAATCAATCCCCTCCTTCTGTGTGAAACCTTTTGCAACCAGTCTAGCTTTGAATTTTATAGGCTCTTCCTTGTTTTTGCCCTCTTTTAGCTTGTACAACCATTTACATGATACCACATTCTTACCCTTAGGCCTATTTACCAATTTCCAGGTACTGTTCTTGATTAGAGAGTCCATCTCTTCATTCATAGCTTTGACCCACTATTTTGAATCCTTGTCTTTCATAGCTTCCTCATAGGTAGTAGGTTCAGTTCTGTCCAGCCCCATAGCGCTTACAAATGCATAAGCTAATACCTCTTCCCATGCATTAAAACTGAATTTCTGAGTAGGTTTAGGGATTCTTCTAGTTCTGTCTCTAGTAAGCTGATAATATGCCAATGTTTCAGCCGGTTCTTGTCCTTCTAGATTATGTTCCACCTGACCTGTATTATCTTCTTGAATTTGCTCTGCTTGCTCTGTTCTTACTTGGTCATGTTCATTCTGATAAGCGTCTGTTTGCATGATATCTGGTTCTGCTTGTGTTGTTTTATGTTGATTTATTTCTGTATGATAATCTATTATGGTACCTGCATGGTTAGTGTTTAAACCTGCATCTGTGCTAGAAATAGGATTAGTAATACATGGAAAAACATCTTCTTTAAAAACAACATCCCTACTTAATATAGTTTTAGGACCAGATTTCTCCTTAACCCATAACCTGTATCCCTTAGTGCCTTCTGGGTAACCTAAGAACACACACTTAAGAGCTCTAGGTTCTAGCTTACCTACACTTTGGTGTGCATAGGCTGCACAACTAAATACCCTTAAATTTGATAGGTCAGGTGGTTTTCCTGTCCAAACTTCCGCAGGTGTTTTGCATTCAATAGCACTAGATGGGCACCTATTGACTAGATAAGCAGCAGTTAGAACAGCCTCTCCCCAGAAACCTTTAGCTAAACCTGATTGTAGCATTAAGCACCTAACTTTATTCATTAAAGTTCGGTTCATCCTTTCAGCAACACCATTTTGCTGAGGGGTTAACCGAACTGTTCTATGTCTTTGAATCCCAACTTCCCTACAATATTGGTCAAACTGGTCATTGCAATATTCTAGCCCATTATCTGTTCTTAAGGTCTTGACTTTATGATTAGTAAGATTTTCCATCAATGTTTTCCATTGGACAAATTTCTGAAAAGCTTCATTTTTATGCTTAAGTAAAAACACCCAAACTTTCCTAGAATGATCATCTATTATAGACATAAAATAAGAACACCCCCCATGAGTAGAAGTCTTTTCAGGACCCCATAAATCTGAGTGTATGTATTCTAGGATTTTCTTAGTTTTGTGTGCCCCTGTTTTGAACCTAAGCCGATGATGCTTACCAAATATACAAGATTCGCAGAAGTCCACCTTGCTCACTCTATCCTTGCCAAACAGGTTCTGTTCACTTAGAATTTGTAGTTTCTTTTCACTGATGTGTCCCAATCTTCTATGCCATAGGACAACCTTTTGATCTTCAGTTGCTTGTGTCATGGTATTGTTGCATTGAGTCACTGGTTCTCCTTGTAAATAGTATAGGCCTTCATGTTTGTGCCCCTTTATTATAGTCATGGCTCCTTTACTCAGTTTTATTGTACCTGTTTCAATTTTACTCACAATACCCATGTCATCTAGAACACTAATTGAAATCAGATTTCTAGCAAGACTAGGAACTAACCTGACACCTGTTAGTGACCTTATAGCCCCATCAAACATTTTAAAACTTACTGTACCAGATCCTTCTATTTGGCATGATTGGTTGTTTCCCAAAATGACTTTTCCTCCTGTTGATTCCCTGAAATCAGTAAAGAATTGTTGTGTGTTCGTCATGTGAAAAGTACAACCTGAATCTAGTATCCAATCGTCTTTGAAAGTAGTAGATGTGACATATACTTCTCCACTGTCATAACCACTACTCATATTGGCCTGTTCTGATTTATTCTTGAAAGAGTGATAGTCTGATTTATTTGTTTCTGAGTCTTGTCCTTCTGATTTGGATTTATTTTTTCTTAACCAAAGATAGCAATCCCTTTTAAAATGCCCTGGTTTTCCACAATGGTAGCAACCTTTTTGGTCATTAGGTCCCCTAGAGCTTGATCTGCTTCTGTGGTTGCTAGGCCCTCTAGAGTGTCCACGGTGTTGACTTCTGCCCCGATTGTGATGAGATTTCTTATGCTGAGGCTTGCCTTGACTAAAATTCACTTCTCCACTTGATGTCCCTAATCTTTCATTTTTCATCTCCAAGTCCTTTGATTTCAGAGCTGAAATCACATCTTCCAATGTGATTTTAGTTCTGCCATATTTAATGGCAATCTTAACCTCTCTATAGGATTCAGGTAGTGAATTAAGAATAATAATAGCCTGGTTTTCATCACTTAGAGCCTCATTCTCTCCTGAGTTAGCCAGCTCAATATGCATCCTTAGGAATTCATCAAGGTTTTGATCAAGAGTCTTAGTATGGCTCATCTTGTATCCGAATATCCTTTCCTTTAAGAAAATCTTGTTTGTTAATGACTTTTGTTGAAACTGTTCTTCCAATTTCTTCCATATTTTGGCTGGGGTCTCTTCTTTATCTACCAATCTGATTATAGCATCAGATAGGTTGAAGATGATGATTCCAGTGGCTGTCTCCAAGAATTCCTCTTGTTGAATCTTGGAGGTATTTTCAGGCCACTCTATTGGATCTTCAAGAACTCTCAATAGTTTCTGTTGTGCCAATAGAGATCTTATTTTTCTTCTCCAAATCCTGTAATCACCAGAACCATCAAACTTATCAATGTCAATTTTAATATTACTCATGTTAGAAAAATCTGAAATTAAACTAGTTAAAGAATCAGAAATTTCAGCTTGATCAGTCAGTGGAATATCCACAAAATCTCCTGTATTGAATACATCCCCTGGAGGATCAACTTCCTCCAGTCTTTCTTGTTTTCTTGATAACTCTTGTGAATTGAATCTCCTTGCCAAACCTGGCTCTGATACCACTGTAGAATTTTACCACTTTAACCTACACCAGCTCAACATATATGTTATCAAACCAAGGTCAAAATAGACTTTATATTCTGATCAAAATATGTGAACCACAAAGACCCACGTGTATACACAAAACAGTAAACAAAATTGACCTAAAATAAACTCTAACAAGCTTTATCACTTTACAGAAAAATGAGCAGCCTTCGAAATGGGTTTTCTGCAAAAGCTCTGTTAGGGCATAAACCAAATATGGTTGAGAGATGAATAACAACAGAAATATAAGAAAACAGAGAGTGATAAGGAGGCAAACACAGAGAGTTTTTGAGGTTCGCCCAAAAATGGCTACTTCCTCGTCGAGCTCGCCTCAGGGATTAGCTCAGTCTTTTCATTCAGCATGCTTGATTTCGAGTACAACAATGGAGGTTCCGAGTCACAGAGATCGACTGGTAAGCCTCAATCTATCCTACTCTCTCAGTTTATTTCACTCTTTCCTTAACCCTTTTACTAACTATTTCTCTCTTTTCTTTTTCTGTACAAAACACCTCACGAGGGGAAAAACTTCTTCACACTTGAGGATTCTTGGAGCTTCAACTCAGATCTTGAAGGAGGCTCTTTATTACTCTGTTTGAAACTTCTTTTCCTTATTTATACTAGTTGATCTTCTGAATAACTTGGCAATCTATTGTAACTGATATTCTGTTAGAGGTTTTGATCTTTGAATGACTGGTTTAAATTTCTGTTGTAATCTTGCTGAGCTGTATAAATGATTTTAGATAAAGCAGTTTTATAAAGGAATTTAAATAACATCATTTTTAGTGTCAGTTTTGAGTAACAATTCAAAGTGCTTATTTCTATTAAAAGTCATTTTTAGAGAAGTCAATGAGAGGTACTTTATAAAAAAAAAAGTTTTTTTACATAGGCCATTGTCATTTGACACATATGCTGAGTTTATTCTCTTGTGCTTTTTTACTTCTCATGTAACTTCTGAATCTTCGCTGAAGAGAAATAGCTGCAAAAGATTTCAAGCCCTCAGAAATTGATCCACTGGTTGAGCAGCATTTAGAGAACTTGGGCCAGCAACTCAAGAGTACATGCTTCAAGTCAATTGCCATTAGAGCAAAGGCTTCAACTTTGGTATGAGATTTGAGATTAGCAGTAGAGATTGGAAAGTCATTATAGGATGTTGAGTTTAACTTCCATTCCATGAGTTCATGTCCATAAAAATCACCCCTTTGAAGACCATCCATAGGACAAGTACTACTTCCGAAGCTCCACACAACACCTTGTGTTATGAAGAGCATCATATCAAGTGGTTCTCCTTTTCGAAGGATATAAATGTTCTCTAAATATGTTACTGGCTTTAGATATTTGCATATTGTTTCGTACACATATTCATCCATGTTTTCAAACATCGGAACCTAATTAAAACAATCAATAGAAAGTTAATAACATAGGTGAAATTTAAAGTATTAAACTTAGTGATATAATAGAAGATAACTTACCCTTTTTAATATAGGGAAACACAAGTGTTTCTTAATGTACATTCCCAGTGAAAAAGGAAGTACATGCAAAATGTTGATATTATCTACTTCTTTTCCTTCTTGAAATCTCAACTGAATGAATTTCTTAATCTTTGACGTTACATTCTCATCGAAAAGTTCATTTTCTGATATCCACAACTCTGCCTTTTGTTCAGTCGTGTTCCTGTCGTATTTTTTAACACCCAATATTTTGGTTACCCAAGCTGCAAACTATAATCAAAAGAATAATAATAAGTAACAGAATTCAATATTAACAAATCAAAAACTATATAGCTATTATTTGTTTACTCACCTCATTAGGATTGGCTTGCTCTTTAATCAGAGAATAGAATTCTTCGACATTAAAATCTTTGCCTTCTCTAATTGTCAGAGTTAGGTATCTCTTGATGGCTTTCTCTAATTCGATGTCTTTCACTTTGATGACTTTCTCTTTATATGGAATTAATAAAAAAGAATCCATTTCTTGTTTTATGATACTTGTCTTTCTCCTTATCTCTTCTGACTTTGCCGTTTCCAACTGCATGTATGTCTAAACCAACATTCTAAATAATTAATTTTATCATATCCAATCACCTTTTCTCATATATTTCAATGTAAAAAAAAAATTACAAATTTGCATCCAACATATTTTCTCATAATTTATTGTTACAAATAATTAAGTCATTTAGTGTTCAATATTGAGAGTTATGAAGCATAAAAAAAATTGGTTAACAAAAAGAAGTGCATACCTGCAAATTTCCAATAAGATATAGAACCAAAAGTAAACCCAAGGCAGAAACGAGAATTGCAAAGAAAATTTCTGGTATGCTGCTACTTGTGTCAAGGTTTTGACCAAAAGAACTACAAGAAGAAGAAAAACATTATGAGATATGAAGATTAGAAGTGGCACATCTTAAACACATTTAAAAGATTAAATTTGTATATACATACATATACATACCTTAAATTACTCAAACCCCACCAAAAACTATGAAAGAATTTTTCACGAAAAAGTGTTTTGGTGACCATACGAGATTCAATGGCTTGAGAAAATATTCCAAAATCGAACACAGTTGCATTTGGTGGATTATTAGGGCAATACTGATCCATCTTTGTCAAATTCTTCATGGGATGCTTGTGACGACAATCAAAAGGACCAGGATCACATTCTTTTGTATTCATTAGTATTTCACATGCCTCGTGCCAGCAACGTGTCTCAGCAACAATCGAATAAAAGTACCAAAAGGCTCCAAACACCTATATAGTTGTCACTAATTAAATGACTATAAAAATTGATCATTCTCTATAAGAAATATGAACAGAAGAAGATGATAGTACTCACATGACCAGAAATAATATAGATGAAAAATAAGAAGGCTCCTCTGACTACACGTCGAGATAGTGAGTCAAAAGCTCTTCCTAACTCTCTGGCTAATAAGTACACACGAAGAATTCGAGGCACATATTGAAGAATAAGTACTAAATTGATGAAATTTCTTGCTACCAAATTTTGTAATCCAGTAATCATGGAGAAAACCAGTAAAAATACCACCTGTATGGACAAATCTTATATTAGATATTTACTATTTAGAATAAACATATTTGTGATGAGAAAGAACAAAAAAATGGAATCATTCTTGAAAATAATACCTGAGGAACAGGAAGAATGGCTAAAACGTTGATTAGAAGATAAGACCAAGGAAGCCCTATGAGAATGGATTTATCAAGTTTCTTAGACATGGTTAGTGCAGTCTTGACCCGAAATATGATGTGTAAAACATAAGCGAGATCAGTAACAGTTCGTAAAACCAGAGATATGATCTGCAGTTTGTGATCTTTGTCAATGCACTTTTGGTCGTCGTTTACAATTGGAATGTAAAGGAAAAATGGATCGATGGAGACTCCAATCACACATGAAGCCAAGAATATCGTATTCCATAGTCGAGAGTAATTTGCTGTCCATGGATTCAGTATTTCATTTCCTTTTCTTTTATCTTCATAACGTCGATCTTGTATTTTATGATCTTTAGTGGCGTTGGAATCACTATAAAAAAAAATTAAAGCTAACATTTAGTGATAATATTTTTAGTCACAATATAACTTAGTTGTTACTAATGTAATTTTAGTTACAATCTATAATATTTATTGATAAAATTTGTTCCGGATAAAAACACATCTAGATACAACAAATTGTAATAGTTTTAGTGATACTTTTTTAGTGATAACATAGAAAATTTGACATAATAATAATATTTTAAACCAATTTCATTAGTAGTTACAAATTTCAATATACTAATGGAGTGTTTGTTTTGAATAATTGAGTTGTTTATGAAAGTGTAAGGAAACTTAAAATGGAAGTAACATTAAACTTTTGTGTACAAAAGAGTTCACTTTACTTTTTAAAATAAATTTGGGCCCACACAAATTATTAACTTTACCTTATTAAAATTTAAGTTGTAAGCCAAACATAAAAAAAATTTAGACTCTCATTTGGACATCTATTTTACACCGTAACAATAAATATTGATGCTTTGGATAATTATAGAGATAGAAACATTCAAAAGTTGCCTTTGGACAAATTAATAATGAATATAACTTTTCTTATAAACACTGATGGAGACGGGCCCATGGGCCCATGTCCCCTAAAAAATAAAAAATAAAAAAATATATATTGTTTTAAAATATTTATGTAATGTCTTTATAGTGCCTCCAAACCATTTCAGTCATTGCTTATAAGCTATGAGCACTCTAGATATTTATTAACACAATTTGTCGACGAGGTATAAAAAATTTATGTATTTTTGTCATATCTTTTGTATAGTATATATTATCTTTCTCCTTATTTTAAATATTTCTTTTTATATTTTATCTTTCGTTTTAAATTTGTATAATATTTTCTTCTCAATTTTAGCAGTAAGGTTCAACAGTTTTTTTTTTTTTTCTAATTACATATAAATAAAAATAGCTCACTTTCTGTAATTTATAATCTATTTATCTATATTTTTTACTGGAACATCTCTTTAAGTTTTATGCTTAGCCCTCAATTTTTAGTTTTGCCTAATTTAGGATTGAGACGACCACTGTCTACCAAACGACAATAATGTATATAAAAATTTTGAAGAAGAAATTACTTACTGGAATAATGAGGCCAAACCTTTGTCTTCAAGATTGTTCATAACTCAATGTATATATATATATATATGAAATGAAACCTACAATTAATATGCTTAATTGTTAAAATAATATATATTTACTTATAAAAATAAGAAAGAGAAGTATGAAAAAAACACTATATATATATTCATATATATACTCACCGGAGCAGCGATAGGCAGTTCTGTTCAGGTGTGCCGAAAAGGAAGGTGACTAGTCCATATGCGACTTCGATCAGAAGAGATTTACATTTAGTAGTCATAGCTATATATATATATATGTATGTATAATATCTTACACTAGCTTATTTAATTATTGGAGAGAGGAGGAGGAAAAATACCACTTAAAATACCACGGCTACAAATAACAAATAAATAAATAAATAAAATCTTGGTTTCTCTCGATCTTATCCTTAAAACTTGTGTGGTATGTACTTCTTTTCATTTTCTTTTGGTTACGTGGCTTTCATGTTCAAATTTAAAGTATCTAATTTACAAGGGATTTTTTCATTTTTTTCAGAGAATTTTGATTAGTTTTCAATTCTCTCCCACTTAATAATGTCTTTGCTAATAGGAAGGGCCAGAACTGAATGGTTGGGGTTTTATACAAATTTTGTTATTTCTTAAAAAATTATATATAAAATTGTATTTTTCAAATTTTTGAGGCTTTTGTGATTGTAAAAAAATAGTAATTTTTCAAAAAAAAAAAAAAAAAAGCCTCATTATGTGGGGGCCTTAAACAGTTTTCAATTCTCTTCCACTTAATAATGTCTTCCCTATTAGGGCCGGAACTGAGTAGTAGGGATTTTATACAAAATTTGTTATTTTTTAAAAAAATTATTTATAAAATAATATTTTTCAAAATCTTAGAGCTTTTATATACCTGTAAAAAAAATAGTAATTTTCTAAAAAATTGAGCATGCTGATAGTCATATATGTAATGAAAATTGTATGTCACAGTTATTTTTGTTGAGTAAAAGTAAAAATTATTTATTAATTTTATCAAAAAAAATTTAATTGTATTTTAGTATAACTGCACATGGGCAGTACTATCATCATTAAAAAAAATTAAAAACCCACGACTATTAAAAAAAAATACAATGTGAGGTGGAAGGTTCCTACCTCCACTTGGCTTAATTAAAGTCAAGAGTTGAGTCAATTATGGAGGACAAGTACAATAAAGATAACTTATATATGAGTAGTGCTGGACACGCACAAAAAGTACACATATTTTTTTAAGATTAATTAATCGTAAGGTTAAAATTAATTACATACTATCATGTATAAATAATGTATACAATTTGTGTGTCTATCAATCATTACTCAATACCATATATAGTATTTGTAATGGTATGGAATATTATGTGTAACTAATAATATATAGTCTGTAACTCTTAGTTACGGCTTTGTTTATTATTATTATTATTATTATTATTATTATTATTATTATTATTATTATTATTTACAATGTTGAATATTTTTTCTTAAATGAGATGCATGAATTAATACCTTACTAAAAAGCCTCTGAAATCTATGGCTGGCCGCCATCGCACAAGTTGTGGCAGTACTTGTTGGGCCTAGATTTCATAGAGACTTTCCAACTTGCAACCATTATTACATAAAGATAACAGAGTTTTCATACATATCTAATAGAATATTTAACGACGTCACTATCTCACTTTTTGTTTGGTAGAGAAGGAGGGGAATTGAAGAAAATTATTAGGAGGGAGGGAATTTCTAAAAATATATAATTTTTTATTGTTTTTTAAAAAAAATTTATATACAATAAAATTAATGAGAACAGACTATTTATACATGATAACATAATTACAAAATAATATAATATATATAGAGAACTTTTTTGGTGCGGGCGTTCCGTCGGTTTTTAATATATATTTAATTAATATACATTAGTTTATTATTATTATTGTTATTATTACGGTTTTTAATATATATGACACAAAAACGTAAGTTTATTATTATATATTAGTTTAAGTTTTGTTGTAGTCAGACTTTAGTTAGATTGTAGTCAGATTTTATTGTATCAATTAGTCATATAGTCAGATTGTATTAATTAGTCCATGTCTCTATCTCTGCTTTTTTTTCTTTGATATATATGCTACACGTAAGTCACTACAAAAAATCTTAGTTTTAGTCACAACAAATTTTGTGACTAAAAACAAAAAAATTGTGACTAAGGAAAAATCATTATACTTATGTCATCACTAAAAATTCCGTGGCTAAAAGTATTAGTCACAAAGATCACAATTTGTTGTCACTAAATGAATTTTTAGTCACAACAAATTTTATCACTAAAAATAATAGGTTGTGACTAAAGCTACATTAGTGACAACTTGTGATTAAGTATGACTTTTTAGTCACAAGTAATATTTTGTTGTTACTAAAAGTAACATTTAGTCACACAAAATATATGTTGTGACTAAAAAGTTGTCACTAAAGGTTACATTTATTTGTAGTGAGTGAACCAAGTGCAAGTGGGTGTGGTCCCATCCCCTGTTATGTTTTCTTCTTCATTGTACTTTGTTTTTTCAAAGTTCAGCCGTGAGACAAAAACGTAAGTTAACACAGATACAATTTGCAGTGATTTTGTTTCATTCTCTGGAGAAATGAGTTTGGTCTCATTCTCCATTTTCTTCTTCTCAGCTTGACCTATACAGGTATTGAGTTTCAGACTTTTTCTATTGAGCGATATTTTCTTCTTCTCAGCTTGAGCTATATAGGTATTGAGAGAAGAGAGAATTTTTCTGGTTTTCGTTGAGGGAGGCGAAGAAAACAAGGTATTCCATGGTTTATTTGATTTATACCAAATCAAACTAAAATCTGACTACAATAAAATTTAAACTAATATATAATAATAAACTAATATAATAATAAACTTACGTTTTTGTCTCATATATATTAAAAACCGTAATGATAACAATAATAATAATAAACTAATGTATATTAATTAAATATATATTAAAAATTGTAATGATAACAATAATAATAAACTAATGTATATTAATTAAATATATATTAAAAACCGTAGGTGCGGGCGTTCCGTACGCCCGCACCAAAGAAGTTCCCAATATATACCAAAATGAAAGATATGCCATGTTGTTTCATGCCACAAATTAAGGAACTTTCTACTATATATATAATGATGTCAAATAATTACACACATCAATATCACCAATATTAATTATATAATCCTTTGTGTCGTATAGCACTACTACCCCATCCCAAACCTCGTTTAGGCTATACATGGTTTGGTACTTACCTAGCCAACTATCAAACCTACGGACCTAAGGTCTACCCTCGACCATACTAAGAAATTATTCCTGGGGTCATCGAAGAGGATCATTACGTCAGGCTCATACTTAAGTTATGAAGGAGATCACACGGATGAATCGAGCATGACTTTACCTCTTGACGAGCTCACTGAGGCCTCATCATGTGCCTCGTTTCCTGAGCCTGAAGGTTCGAAGGGGCAAGGTCAATGGGCCCGAGAGCTTTGATCCACATGTTTGCCTCTCGTAGGGAGCTTGGTGGTGGGCACGAGTACGTTCTCCCATCTCGCATACTTGCGGTTGTTGCAGTCGTCAGTAGTCCTTCTTCTAGAAGGTTGTACAGTCGAAGTTTGTCCTCGTGAAGAAGGTAAGAGAGGGATCGTCGACCTTAGGAAAGCTTGAGGATGGTTTCCCTACATTCCCTCATGGCATCCGTAGGCTGAGGATGATGGTAGGTGGATATATAAAAGACTTAAGTAAGTCAACATGGCTCACAAATTAAAAGGGAATTTAGCCAAAAAATACGAGGAACTTACGAATTCTTCTAAAAGAATAGAATCGGGAGGGAGTGGGATCGTCTGTCTAGAAGAAGGTGGTTTTGAAGTTCGGGGGGTGGTTTGGAATGTCCTCGAACATTCGCTTCTCTTTTGGGTAGCTGGACAGATAGTAGAACCCATCCCCACCATGAGGTCAGGAAAGGTTGCTTTTGAGGCAGAAGAGATACAAGATCTCGTGCGCTGTGGGCTCCTCCCACTTCATCTCCTTATATAGCGATTTCAGCACAGACAGAATCCTGTCCGAGTTCGTCTGGAGTTGGAACATAGCTATGACGACATAGTCGAGAAAACTCCAGAAGTAGTCATTTAGAGGCAGCAAAGCCCCAGCTTGTAAGTGCCCACGGCTCCAGGCCACGAGCTTAACCTTTCTATCTGGGTTGTCTTCCCAGGTGCATAGCAGCTCCTCTCGTTGGAGCTGGCAGGTCAACAGACCAATTTCCAGAGAGCTTTAACCCGTGGCAAGAGAGGAGCTCAGAAATCTGTCGGGATGAGGTTATGGAACTTTTATAATGTTCGGCCTTGAAGAAAGAACTCTTCGAGACCAGGATGGAAATGATTTTGGGAGCTTTAAGTGGTTGGTTAGACGGACCCTCCATTAAGCTGAATACGAGCTCACCCGGTGAAAAGGCTACGATAATCTTGAGTTTGGGGTCTAGCAAATAGGCCTGATCTCAGGGTCTGGGTCAGGATAAGCTGCCACTCGGAGTCCCTTTCTTTTTCTCTCTTTGACCTCGTCGATCTGACATCGAAAGTGGTCTCGTATATCTTCTTGCTCACACTACTCTTTGTGCTCGCGGATCAATCGCTGGTTTTGAGTGAAAGACAACTCAGAACTGGAAGTTGATGGGTGGTAAGGGATAACAAACTTGAGCCCCCACCGATTCTCCGAGTACTACAACATCTAACAAGGAAGAAAAAGGTGAGGGTCCATCATATAGAAAATAATAAGAAGGGATTAAAATTTTGATAACTCGAGTTTGCGAGAATGCCTCGATCGAGACTGAAGGCTCGATAGGACGAGATTGATTAAGATGTTTATCCCAAACTATTGTAAAGTTCAGGCATCGAAAATGCACCCACATGAGAGTGGGATGGATACTATCAATTTAAAACAAAAGAGAATCCCAGATTTCCAAGGAAAAAGTTGGCAATTACCCGAAAAGGTAATGTTTTCGGGATTTGTGCATTTAAACCCTAAACCAAAACCCTATTTCTTAAGTTACACGAAACCTATGGCAAAAAAAAAAAAAAAAAATTCCCAACTGCCAAAAAAACTCCTTTTTTTACACATCTCTACTAGAAAATTTTCAATCTGAGTCGTGATTCTAAGCATTCCAAACCTACTCAAATCAGAAAACTTGCCTAAATGCAAGAAAGGAGCCATAAAATTTTGGTAAAAAACCAGATGCATCCTCATAGATAGAAGAAACACGTAAAAAAAGCGAAAAATGTAAATATAACAAAGAAATATCAAAGAACTTACACAGATTGAAGTGAGGATACAAGGAGATCATTGACTGAAGAAGCGAAAGCAAGGGTGATCTCACAGAATTGAATGTGTTGGAATGGCTTTGTTTTTTCGGTTTAGAGAGCATGCAAGGAAAACTCTGGTTCTTTCTTTCTTTTTCTCTTTGGTTTGTGATCTCTGAAGAATCAAAGTAAAGAATGAAGGAGAAGAAGGGGATGTCAAAGGTCGAATGGATCTAGGCCCTTGGTTTGAATTGAAAAAGGATCTAATGGATGGGGTTTAATTTTTACATTGCGGCAAAACGTACGAAGTTTCTTCCTAAGTTGAAAGCAGCTTTGCTTCAAGTGAATTCACTGACTTCTCTGTTTTAAATTTATGTATTCCATTCCCAGTGAAAGAAGCTTGTGCCTAGGAAAGGACATGTGCAAGAATAGAGAGTACTTGAGTACTCCTGGTTTGCAATCCCCAAGTGATGTGTGTCCACACTCAAGTGTGGTAGGTGGCACATTTTTCAAAAAATAGATTTCAAGAGTTTCCTTCTCAGAGGATTCGAACCAACACTTTTGAAGGGGCAAAATGTTACACCCAAATTTCGAGGATGTATAAATGAGTCACGAAATGTAGGCTCAAAAAGAGTAAGCTCGAAAATAACCCGCACTGGATGAACACTAGTACAAATTTGCACGATTCTTGACTTGTTCTTGTTGATGATTGACCACCAATTTAAAAGGCTCGATCTCAAGCACCAAGTTTGAAAGAACGAATCTTCTCCAAAGCACATGGATGTTATTCGAGCTTTAGTTGCAAGCTCGAAGGTATTGGTCTCTGAATTGAGTTCGATGAAACCACCAGCTGAGGAGGGGCTGACTGGAATAATGAGCTCGAAGTATTTATCGACTTCGAAAGCGCGTTAACCTTGCATTCGAGATCGACAACGTGTTTTTGCACGCAACAGTTGTTTGGAGATCTCTATTCCTTAGGGATTTGTTGTTATCTGATAATTAAATCTCAATTATCATGGGATATTATGTATTTAATTACAATTATTTCAGATTAGAATAATCAGTTGTAACATCCTTGAACAAGGGGAAGACAGTCTTCCAACCAGACCTATAAATAGTCTGGTATTTTTCATTTGTAGTCACACACAATATTATACTGAGAATACTGTGTGGAATTGCTATGAGAAAACTTTGTGAAGGTATTACGAATCAATAATATTGACACATGGACTAGGCAGACTTTAACTGATGAACCACATAAAAATCCTACTGTTCCTTTCTTATTTTATAAATCTTTGTTTAGTGCTCTTCAGATTTAAATGGACGAAAAAATGCGTCATCGACTTATACTCAATGTTATATCCATCAAAATTATAAAATCAATTATGATCCTCTTTCTCCAATCATTTTTAAATTCATCTCTCCATTAATTTATTCGAAATAAAAAAAAAAAACCCAAGTAAACCATAATCTTATAAATGAGTTAATATTCATATACGAGACAAGAATATGATTATAGTATATATCAACCACCATTTATGTATATTGGAAGAGCTTGTGAAACGATCATAATCATAGAAACTTGTGTTGCTCATGGCATGTTAATATTTCATAGCAAAAATTATCTAGAGAGAAACATGAGTAAAACCTCTAAGAATCTTGGCAAAGATTAAGATGCTTTTTATTACAACTTCATTAATATACTAATAAAAACTACATGATTATGATTAATAAACATTGCTGCAAACAATTGACAACGAACAACCAAAACAAACTTTAGCACAACAGTTGCTAGTGAACTTGTCAAAGCATGTTCAATGATACCTCTCCCGACTGAGATTCCTTGACTTTTTTCCTTCTCCTTCGAACCCATCGCAACATTAGTTGTTGTAGAAAATCAACTGCGAAAGGCTTCAAGCCCTCAGGAATAGATGAGCAGGGGCGGGAGAACTTGAACCAGCAATTGGAGAGTACATGTTCCAAGTCAATGGCCATAAGAGCAAGGGCTTCAACATTGGTGTGGGATTTAAGATTTGCAACCGAAATAGGAAACTCATCAATGGATGTTGACTTTAATCGCCATTCTATGAGTTCATTTCCATAGAAATCACCTTTTTGAAGTCGACTCATGGGAGTAGTTTCATTTCCAAATGCCCACACAACACCTTGTGTGATGAAGAGAATCATATCAAGTGGCTCTCCTTTTCGAATGATATAACTTTTCTCTGAATATTTGACTGGTTTCAGATATTTGCATATTGTTTCGTATGCATATTCATCCATGTTTTGAAACAACGGAACCTAAAAACAAACAATAGAAAGACATATTATATTTATTGCTCAAATTTAAAGTATCAAACTTAGTGATATAATAGAATAACTTACCCTTTTCAATATAGGGAAACACAAGTGTTTCTTAATGTACATTCCCAATGAAAAAGGAAGTACATGCAAAATGTTGATATTATCTACTTCTTTTCCTTCTTGAAATCTCAACTGAATGAATTTCTTAATCTTTGACGTTACATTCTCATCGAAAAGTTCATTTTTTGATATCCACAACTCTGCTTTTTGTTCTGTCGTGTTCCTATCGTATTTTTTAACACCCAATATTTTGGTTACCCAAGCTGCAAACTATATTCAAAATGAATAATAATAAGTAACACGCATTAACGAATCCAAAACTACAACCCAGGTCTTATTAATAGCTACTATCTGTTTACTCACCTCGTTAGGATTGGCATCCTCTTTTATCAGAGAATAGAATTCTTCGACATTAAAATCTTTGCCTTCCCTAATTGTTAGAGTTATGTATCTCTTGATGGCTTTCTCTAATTCAATGTCTTTCTCGTTGATGAATTTCTCTTTATATGGAATTAATAAAAAAGAATCTACTTCTTGTTTTATGATACTTGTCTTTCTCCTTATCTCTTCTGACTTTGTCGTTTCCAGCTGCATGTATGTCTGAATATAATTGATGATATTATTTTATCATGAAATTTGAGAAGATGTATGTCTAAATAATCCTAAGTAATTTCTCTAGTATGGGATAACTTTATTTCATTAGAAAGGTTGAGATGATATTCATCTCATTCAATTACCCTAAAAAATTACAAATTTGCAATCAACATATTTTCTCATAATTTATTATTGTTACAAATAATTAGGTCATTTATATTTCTCATATAACATTATCCGAGAGTTATGAAGAAAAAGTAAATAAATCGTTAACAAAATGTGAACATACCTGCAAATTTCCAATAAGATATAGAAAAAAAAGTAAACCCAAGGCAGAAATGAGAATTGCGAAGCAAATTTCTGGTATGCTGCTACTTGTGTCAAGGTTTTGACCAAAAGAACTGCAAGAAAAAAAAAACATAGAGATATGAAGATCAGAAGTGTCTGATGAAATACAACTTTTTTTTTTTAATTAAAACACTATATAACATATGTATATACATACAAACCTTAAATTACTCAAACCCCACCAAAAACATTGAAAGAATTTTTCGCGAAATTGTTTTTCGGTGATCATACGAGATTCAATGGCTTGAGTAAATATTCCGTAATCGAACACAGTTGCATTTGGTGGATTATTAGGGCAATACTGATCCATATTTGTCAAAGTCTTCATGGGATGGTTGTGACGACAATCAAAAGGACCAGGATCACATTCTTTTGTATTCGTTAGTTTTTCACATGCCTTGTGCCAGCAACGTGTCTCAGCAACAATCGAATAAAAGTACCAAAAGGCTCCAAACACCTATGATGATATATACGTCACAAGTTTATTATTAAGAAAGCTAATTAAATGACCATATAAAAATTGATCACTCTCTATAAGAAATATGAATAGAAGAAGATGATAGTACTCACATGGCTAGAAATAATATAGACCATAAATAAGAAGGCACCTCTGACTACACGTTTAGAGAGTGAGTCAAAAGCTCTTCCTAACTCTTTGGCTAATAAGTACACATGAAGAGTTCGAGGTGCATATTGAAGAAGAAGTACTGTGTTGATGAACCATCTTGCTACCAAATTTTGTAATCCAGTAATCTTGGAGAAAAACAGTAAAAATACCACCTGTATGGACAAATCTTATATTAGCTATATACAACTTGGAATAAACATTTCTGACAGAAAAAAAAAGGAATATTAATAAAAAGTAAATTTTTTTGGAAGATTGAATTTAAAATTACGACATGAATATTAAGCACTTGTTCAGTGACATACCATATATATGTCATTTTCTCAAAAGAAAATAATACCTGAGGAAGAGGAAGAAAGGCTAAAACATTGAGTAGAAGATAAGGCCAAGGAAGCCCAGTGAAAATTGATTTATCAAGTTTCTTAGACATGGCTAGCGCAGTCTTAAGCCGAAATATGATGTGTAAAACATAAGAGAAATCGGTAACAGATCGTAAAACAAGAGATACGATCAGCAGTTCGAAATCTTGAGTAAGGCACTTTTGGTCGTCGTTTACAATTGGAATGTAGAGAAAAAATGGATCAATGAAAACTCCAATCACACATGAAGCCAAGAATATCGTATTCCATTGTCGAGAGTAATATGCTGTCCAAGGATTCAGTATTTCCTTTTCTTTTCTTTTATCTTTGTAGCGTCGTTCTTGTATTTCATGATCTTTAGTAGTGTTGGAATCACTATACAAAATAAAAAATTTAACATTTAGAGATAATATGAATTGATAACATATAATAACATTTAAAAAATAACATATAATAACAGATTGTTACTAAGGTAATTTTGGTCATATAACCTATAATATTTATTGATAACATTTGTTATGATTAATAAAAACACGTTTAGGCACAACCAATTAGTTTTAGTCGTGGATTTTTTTAGCGATGTAGGCATAATAATAATTTTTTATTAGCAAAATTTGTGGATGAGGTATAAAAAAATTTGTATTCTCTGTCTCCTTATATTAAATATTTACTTTTATATTTTATCTTCTTTTTTTTTAATTTTTATATTATTCTCTTAAGCCAAGATTTATATTTATATTCATCCCCTCAATTTTAACAGTATGATTTTGACAGTTTTTTTTAAAAAAAATATTATATATATGAATATGAAAATAGCTTACTTTCAATAATTTATAATCTATTTATATTTTTGACTGGAACATCTCTTATGTCAGTATTATTATTACCCTTGGTTTGTTTTATCATTTGGTTGATTTAATTTGTCTTTTCTTTTCTCTTGGAGCAATGCTACACATATTTTTTATTTATCTACTCTATTTAATTAGACATTGTGATGAGTATATAAAAAAAAAACTGAATTATTTATGCTTTACAAAGTTTTTCAATCATATTTATGTGTGACTAAATAAAGTAATCTTAAAGAATTATGATAATATTCATGTGTGCAACCAAAGAAAGTAATAATGCTTTTCTATGCTATAACACACCCAGTACTGTCAAACTCATTCCTATCAAGTCAAAACTATATACCAAATGCCATCTTAGAATGGAAAGATCTTTATTCATGACATAATACAAAGCTCAAGATAAAATAAATAGTATATCAAACAACCATGTATATATACATAAATATTTAGAAGAAAAAATTACTTACCGCAATGCGGCGAAACCCTTGCCTTCGAGATTGTTCATATCTCAAAATATATATAAAAACTGCAATTATTAATCTGCTTATTTAATAATCGTTAAAATAAGTTATATATATATTACATACCTATATATATATAGGGAGAAGAAATGGTTATTAACAATTTGAGAAGGTGAAGCATTGGACCTTAAATTTCTACGTATTGCAGAAAGGTCAACACAGTCGAGTTCTATGAAACTTCTATGCATTGCAGAGCTTATCCGACGTCAATAATAGACAACAAACGTAAACAAGATGAGACGCCATCAAGTTTCTGTGGGCTTATTCTCCTTCTCATGCCCCAATTTTCTATCAATTTATATTAAATATATAGTCTGATCAATATTAAATATTATTATAATAATAATTTTATATAATATTTAAATTTATATTAATAAATAATTATTCTTAATTTGTTACTTTGAATATTATATTAGTTGATAAAAAAATATTTAAAATAATCGTTTTCTGCATACTTTTAATATAAGGAGATATATAAACGAGGGAATTTACTCATTTTGTATTATGTATTTTTGCAAATTATCATTTTGTTCCCCTCTTTTTTCAATAATGCTCGTATGCTACTCTTTATTTTAAAATGATACATATTTGGTACCTGAGACTCATATTTTATAAATAAATTTTTATTAATATGACAAAACTATTATAAGCTATATGTAATTAAATAATCAAATTTGAATTTGGAACTCACATAATTGAAAGTGTGGTGATTAAATTGGTAAAATTTTATTAAATAAATTTGAGTTTAGGGTACTAAATATATATGATTTCAAAATACAGGGTACCAAATATGTACGATTTCAAAATAAATGGTACCAAATGAGCATTATTGTAAGCACAGGGTACCAAAATAATACTTTACAAAAACAGGGTACCAAATGGTTACCTACCCTAATTTATAAGGTATTTTTTATTTTATTTTTGAGAATTTTGATTAGTTTTCAATTCTCCCACTTAATAATGTGTTTGCTAATAGGCATACATATGTATGAAAATTGTATTTATGTCACAATTATTTTTGTTGAGTAAAAGTAAAAACTATATTCTTTTCTTTGGAAGATTAATTTTGCCTACAAATTTTAATTGTCTTAGTATAACTGCACATGGGCAGTACTATCATTAAAAAAATTATAAAAAAATAGGACTATTAAAAACAAATGAAAAAATTACAATGTGAGGTTGCGAAGGATTGGATCTTCCTACCTCCACTTGCCTATTATATGCTTGAGTGGAGTCAAATATGACAATTCTTTCTATGCATTGGATCAGCTTATTAGCAAAAGGGTCATTATCAGTGGCTAACTAATATATAGTAAGAGACAAAACAAAAATGGCAGCTATAACACAACTAGAAGTGCTGAAGAAATTATCTATTGCGTTTTTTTTTTCACTTTCTTTTATCTATAAATGACATACGAATATTATTTAATATTTAATATTTTACTATTTTTTTCAAATTTCGACTGGAATCTAGATCCCATTTATTAATTTAAGAGATTGTAATATATAATATTTATTATTATTTGTATTAATATTTACAATATTTAATATTTTTTCTTAAATGATATACATCAATACCATACTAAAAAAGCCTCTCAAATCTGTGGCTGGCCAATCAAGTTGAGGAGTGAAGAATTGGACCTTTCTACGTAGCTCCATATTCCTATTATATGCTTGAGTCAACAGTGGAGTCAATTATGGAGGACAAGTACAACAAAGATGGGACTGTATGATGAAACTTCTATGCATTGGAACTCATCCTTTTTAAATTATTATAGTACCTACATTAAAGATTATTTGATTCAAAATTCCAAAGGAAAATCTTAAAAAGGAAAAGAAAGCAAAATAAAATGGCGGCTAACACAATTATATAGGATTAGTAATGTCATGGAATAATATGCGAAGCCAATAATATACGGAAGATTTTTCAATATTTATTACTCATAAATTGGTACTAATAATTATGATGATGTGTCAACATAATGACTTAATATAACAAGTTATCAATAGATAAATATATTTTTTTCTACATTATTAAATTTGAATTTAGTTTTTTTTGTCATAATTAATGGTGTTTCCAACTAATAAGAAATACTGGTTATATTTAGAAATTGACATGGATTTGAAAAATGAAAAATTTACAATATTATATTTTTATAATAAATACACATTTTTTATCACGTAATCCTTCCAAAAATTTAAAACAAAAATCAAAATTTATTTTTGGAAATATTAATTAATAACTATAAATACGGATAATTTATTTTAATCCATTGGTTAATATTAAAGTAATCATCTATGGGTAGTAATAATTAAGAGTACACTCATACATATATATAGACACATATAGGGATGCACATTTTTTCTATGGGGATGGGGTCCCGTGGGGACCCACCCCTAATGGAGTAGGGAATCTCTATCTAATTGGGGAACAGGGATAATTTTCAATCCCCGAATGTTAAATAGGGCGGGGGTGGGGATAGAAGCCTCCACCCCGACAGGGCCCGTTTAAATTTTTATATATTTTTGTAAAATTTTATATGTATTTTATATATATTTATTTATGTGTTATTGTAGTATATTAGTAACTTTTTTAATATTTTAAATTTTATTTAGGATAATGTTTGATATTTTAAATAATAAATATTATGCAATATTTTAATTTACATATAATTTATGATTTTTATTTAATTTTTTTTAATAAATGGGTTCCCTATGGGGATTCCCTGCCTAAATAATGGATTCCGCTCTCTGCCCCCGACGGGGAATAAGCAGGGATGGGGCGGGGACGAGGATTAAAAATATAAATGAGGACGGGAACGGGAGGAGCACTCTCCGCCAATTTCCTGCCCCGTGTGTATCACTACACACATATACATACATGTATACACATATATATACACACATATACACCAGGACACAAATATATATACATATATTTATAAAATTAAAAATAGAAACATAAAATAAATAAACAATAATAATATAAACTGAAAAATAAAACAGAAAATAATACATATATATTTAAGGTCGAAGTCCCGATGAGAGAGACAGAGGGGGGACGAGCGGGCAGAGGGGGCGAGGAGAGAGAGAGGGACTGGGCCGGAGGGGGCGCAGCTACGTAGAGGGGCGGAGGAGGTGGTCGGGGAGAGGGAGATGGTTGATAAGATTGGGGTTTTTTTGTGTGGAGAAAACTGAAAATGAGGGAGCAGAAGTCGAGGTGATATCGAGGTCACTATTAGCAACGACACGTGTCGCCGCTGATATTTTTTATTGACGTGGCGACTATTGGCGGTGACATGTGTTGTCGCTAATAGTCTTATATATTCATGTTGGTGGGAAATTTCCCACATTTTGTTCAGGGTATTTTTGATTCGCCGCTAATAATATTTTTAATTAAAAAATTACTCAGTGTAATATCAGCGACAAACATGCTGTGTCGCCGTTAATAATGTCGCCACTAAAGACCATATTTCTTGTAGTGGCAGTAGAAGCTTTCTTAAACGACAAACATACTAGGAATAAAGTAGGATAGACCTACTTGAAATAAGGAAATAAATTATACATATTTTTATATTTATAGATAATTGTCTGATTTTTAATATGAACGGTCAATTTGTAGGGTTTATTACTTTATTAAAAAGCTAAAAGAGGTTGATAATTTTATTAAAATTATCACTGGTCTTAGTCGTCCACTTATTTCCAAAACATATTTTAAATTTTCTTTTTATTAAAATTGTGTGCAAATTAGCAGTGTATCAATTATTACTCTATCTTTTCTATATAAAAGTTGTAGATAAATAATTTTTTTAACCGTTTTTTTTATTAACTTTAATGAAATATTTTAAATATTTAACTGAATATATATTTAAAATTAATTAAAAATAAATATTTAATAATTATATTAATATAAATTTAAATGTTATAAAATATTATTATGATAATAATATATAATATATATTCTTAATTTTTACATTCAAATATTATAAAATATTATTATTATATATAATAATATTTAATACAAAATTAGATATTTAATATTTTGTTTTAATATAAATTTAAATATTATAAAATATCATTATAATAATATATAATACATAATCTTAATTTTTATATAAAAAAATTATTATTTATATTTAAAAGTATTATATATCATATTATATATATTTTAAAAATCATAAGCAATGTTTTAGGTTAATTTTTCTTTCAATATATTTATGTTATTGTTTTATATATAATATTGTTTATTTATTTAAAATTTATATAATAGTGATAAAAATTTAATAAAAATAATTAATAAATTTTATAAATAAAACTAAGAAATTGTGTGTATATATATATGATATATGATATATAGTGTTTGAATTCATTAAGTATTATTTATACTAATTAAAGCAAATGCATGTTTATTTAATTATTCGCTTAGCCAAAATTGACCCAGGCATTTTATATTTTGACTGAATCATATTATATACGCATTATATATAATAATAATAATAAAAGGAACAAATTTACTTACCTAGTTTGGCCAACTCCTTTACTTAAGAGATCAAAATATGGAAGCAGGTAAAAAGGAAAAGTATTTTTATTCACTCTTGTTACATGTAAGACTATACATATATCTTTAGAAGAAATCAATGTGTCATACTTGTTTAAATTTTGGAAGCTATTTAGCTAAGATTTACCAGGATGAAGTAAATGTTTATTTTTTGACCAAAAAATTTTCAAACAATTAAAAAGGTAAAGCAACTGAAAAAATTTCTGACATAAATAAATAAAGTAACAAAAATATTTTTAGAGCATACCCAATCACATTAGCCAATTAATAGCTAAATTTTAGCCAAAATAGCTAAAAAACTACTATGGCTCGTCATTTTTTTGACCTCTTCCAATCATGCTCTCTATTATAGAAAGAGTTGATTATTTTAATAAATTACATAATTAACTATATTTTTATATTGGAGAATTAAAGGAAAGAAATGCAAAAGCTCTTTCTTTCTCTCTCTCGTTCTACACCTTCTCTCTTGGAGCTTTGGTGATTTTGATCATCTTGAAGGTTCTTCCTTGGAGGGAAGGCTTGAGACCAGGGGATTGCTAGGAGTTATTGCTACTGGAGTCATATAGTTGAGGTAAGGATTTTGAACTGAAGGATATTATGTTAATTCAGTTGGTATATTTAGAGTTATGGTGTTCATGCATGTTTGATAATTGGGAGATTGGGTTTTGGGATTTTGATGGTTGTATCATGATAATTAGTTGGGTTTTACTGGTGAGAATGAATATATAGGTTGTGGGAATTATATTGGAGGAGTGGGATGAAATTGGATGAGTTTTGGTTAGGTTCGGTTGCAGAAAAACCCAGAAATTTCTAGGTTCGTGGTGGTGAGCCGCGGCCTGCGAAGGAATTTTTGAGCCAGCAGGGCTCGGAGGCAGGGACGGGCCACGGCGCCTCAGGGGCGCGCTGCTGCGCACGTTGGATTCCAGGGAGGCCGAGCCTCTGGATTTAGATGTGGGTCGCAGCTCGGGTGTGAGGGGTCGCGGCTCTTAAGGGGAAATTTGGCTTAAATGGGATTTTTAGATTGGGAACTTAACCATTTGGGCTCGGGATCGATTCTACTTCCTTGTTAAGTGGAATTCGATGTCTCGGAGCCTAAGAGTTGGTCTGGAAGCTGTTATTTACCTGTTATTGATGGGAACTTCCTTATCGCAGCTGTGACTAGGTTTCGCTAGGGGCTTGAATCAGGGGTCGTGCTCAGAGGGTCGTCGCTAATAACCCGCAAACGGACCAAAGGTAAGAAAATTGCACCTGTTATGTGAATGCATGATTAGAACTTGGTTAAGGTGTGGAACATGATTATAATTATGTTGTGAATGTATGACTAGGTACGCTGTAACGTGCATAATTATGATTATGCTTATGACTGTTGAGTGAATGTATTATAATGCATTGTGTGACTATTTGATAAGTATGCTATATGAAACGTGTGACTGTCGGTTATGACTGTGAAGCTTAGTTTATAAACTAGGGTATTATTATGATGTTAAGTGGGGATCAACTTATTAGTTGAGATTATGATGGGCTCTAAGAGATCCTTATTATTTGAAAATCCCAAGGCTTCAACTTATAAGTTGGAGGCACGTGGTGGCTTGACTTATAAGTCAAGGGCATAAGGAACTTAGTTTATGAGCTAAGATTGGCATAATGCATGTGGAGTGCAGGCCACCATGGCTGGGCCACCCTGGAAGTGCAACATGCACTTGACTGGCTCGGATGCCAACAACTTGAATGAAAGTGCGACACGCACTTGTGTGACTCTATGGCCTCCAATTGGGTTTAATGAATCACTACAAGAAAAAACAGTATTTATAACACTTAAAAACTGTTAACCGGGAGTATTGATAACGCTTCTGAAAACGCTAACATAGCCCCTGTTATTAAAAGTCCTATATTTTCTATAACAGTATTCGAATGTTATGTTCGATGTTATCTTAAACTATTCAATAACACATTTTTAGTGGCTATAATATTCAAATAATAACATTTAGTTAGAGTATTTGGTTATAAATTTGAAGTTTAATCTTATACTTTTTGCATAACACTTTTCAACTGTTACATTTGATTATTTTGATAGCATTTTTAGTTTGTTATATTATATAAATCATAACGATTTGTTACGCTTATAATATGTTTTTAAATCATAACATATAGTAATAAAATTTTGTTACTTTAGTGTGGATAATATATTTTAAATTTTATTTTGATAAGTATACTTATATGTTTTTTTTTAATTAAAAAATTTTCATTATTGTATTTTGATAAACAAAATCAAAATTAATCATAAAATGTAATTATCAATAGATTGATAAACCATAAGTATTACATTAAACAATAACTAATTCAAACCATGAATGTGTCTACTTCATGAGATCTTAGTTCTAACTTAAATTTGAAAGCTTAACATAATAAAGTTTTATAATCTTGAACATTTTTTACTTCAAACTATAGTTTGGATGATGCTGTTGTTGCTGCTGCTGTTGCTAACGTTGTAGCTGTTCTTCAGCTTGTTGTGCTTGACTGTGAACCCCAGATGGTGTACTAGTCCTTCTAGGGAACTTGTTCAAACTCTCTGAAAAATAAATAGAGAAAGATAAGCAGCAAATATAAAACTGCATGCTAACAAGAATGAAACTATTCTCATAAGAAATATAATCCAATAACTGAATGAACTTGGTTGGCTCAAGTTGTTAAAAGACATTGAGAGAATATAATATCATGTCAATGTTTTGTGAGGGAAGCCTGCATGAATTTTTATTCTTTATTTATTATTAAATTATGTGGAGGAGAGTCACTCATGTTAGACAGCTAATAAATTATTCGGTTGATCCTTTGTTGGAGTATATAGATTGACCTTTCTCCCAAGAAAAAAATTGATGAGTTGGCCACTAGTGCAACTTCACTTGTAAACTAACATTAACATTTGTGTAACAGAGTTGTTCATAGCAGTTATCTAAAACTTATCAATGCACCACAGATAAATTTCACGAGGACATTTTCTTACTCAAATTCCCAAGCTATTTAACGTTCACACAAATCCCTGGACAGTATTTTATTTATAAAAAAAAAGGGAAATGTGACATGCAAATGGCAAACATTAAAAGAGAATCAAATAACTCAAATATCAACTGCAAAGTAAATTTCACATTTTGACATGGACACATAGACTTGAAATTAATACTGAATAAATCCGATTTTTTTAATGAAAAAACTATAATAAAACTTTTGGCAAGACGTCTTATGGTCCAAAATACCATTATCAAACAGCAATTAAAATACCATACTCAGAAATAGGTCAAAGATGAACCACGACACCAGAGACCAATAACATAACAGAAAACAAGGTTCTCCCAAAACAGAAAAACAACAGAAACAACTTTTATACAATTGAATCACCTGAAATTGATCAGAACAAATGGCATAGGATCCTTCCTCTCTATGAGGGAAAACAAAATCAGAAGACAAAAGAGAGAGAGAGAGAGAGAGATTTAGAAGAGATACGTACCATCGAGCCTACACCTCGCCATTCCAAGCCCTGCCCCCATCAAACCTCACAGCCACTGGTGCACCTGCAAAACAAAAAGAAATAAGCATAGCTAAGTGTCTAAGTCATTTGTAATTTATATATTATGCACCCAAAAGCAAGCAATTTCTTCCACATCAATAAATTTATTGTCAAAAGCATTCTATAAATGAATAATAAATGATAGTATTCTCATAACATTACATTATAATAAAAAAAGATGCTACTTTAGAAGACCATGAGAATCAATGGCTAGTTGATTACTTCTGATTTCAATTAAAAATGCATTCAAGCACAATAAAAGTTAAAGAAACTAATATATATCTTAAATAAAAAATAACCACAAACATCAAAATCAACAAAAATCAGCAAACATGAGCATATATATACATATCTTCAAATTAAAAATCAAACTACAAACTGTGAATTGTCTAAGAATTTGGCAAACTAGAACTAAATAAGTTAATCACAAATTTAAATGTTGTAACTAAATAAGTTAATCACAAATTTAAATGTTGTATTTATCTTTCCCGAAACTTCATAGAAAAAAATAAAAATACTATTCAATGCAAAAATAAGCAGCGCATCACATGCTGTATTGAGCACTAACTCGGAAATTTATCAATAGGTAGGCTCAATTCCATTTTATATCATATTATATTATGTGGTCTTAATAATGTTCCTTATTAGTATCCCAATGAAACATGAATCTTGGGAGAGTAATCAATTTGATTTTTATTTTTTTATTTACAATTAAATTAAACACGGCCAACTTAAAATTCGTAACTTTGAACCAAACACTAAAACGACCATATATATTTGAAAAATAATGCTCAAGTTGCTGGGTAAACCCAATAATTATTTTCCAGTAGCTATATGTATATATATATATATTAGAAAAAACTTGTCATATTCATTTAATCTAGTGCGTCATATTGTATTAAGTCCGACTTGGTGTGCCATCACACAGCCTAGTTGCTGTAAAAGTTCCACGTGTTTTTTCTTATTTCGAATACTAATATTGCAATTGGGCTATTTTTTATAATGTATGGATGTTGAGAGAAATTTCAATAGTCTCTTCTCCTAATGTTTGTACTGTACATGGTCAAAAGAATAATTCTTGCGTGATATTGCTCATGATGTATTTCATTACCAGGTTTAAGCAAGACCAATGATTTTGATAGTATATGTAAATTTATAATATATTTTAAAGCAAACGACCGACCGATCGTGGTAGTGGTATATATTGACTAATAATAAAAATTAATAATTTAAGATTTATGCCCAGTTCTATCAAACCAGCCATTTATTTAAGTACGTAGTCTTTCTTATTTCAATGGCTCATCCATCAGTCCCTGGCGGCTCAATCATTCCTAACTCTAAACTTATCTCCATATGATTTTTCTGGGTTGAATAATAATGGGTGGCGCTCTAACTCTATCTTTGTGGCTTCTAATTCTCTTCTTTTTTTCACTGCGTTCTGCGTCCATTAACTTATTGAGAGAAGGCTTCTCTCTCTCCGTTGAAAATCCAGCTGATGGTTTAACCTCACCGAGAGGAGTATTTTCCGCCGGGTTTTTCCAAGTGGGCCACAATGCATATTGCCTTGCCATATGGTTCACTGAGCCTGAGCCTGAGCCATCTCCGAGGCAAAACCTGACGCTGATTTGGATGGCAAACCGGGATCATCCGGTAAACGGAAGGCGCTCGAAGCTGTCCTTGCAAAAAATCGGTAACCTTGTACTTATAGACGCCGGTCAATCCACCGTTTGGTCCAGTGATACCGCTTCAAACTCAGATTCCCAGCTACAACTCTTGGACTCCGGAAACCTTGTCCTAATCACTCAGAACTGTGTCCTTTTGTGGCAAAGCTTTGCTTCCCCAACGGACACTCTTGTTCCTGGACAAACACTCACAAGAAACACAAAGCTAGTGTCATCTAGAAGCCAGACTAACTATTCCTCTGGATTTTACATGCTCTTTTACGACAACGACAACGTCCTTCGTCTTCTCTATGATGGTCCCGAGATTTCGAGCATTTACTGGCCAGACCCTTGGCTTTTGCCAAATAACGCTGGAAGATCCATTTTCAACGACAGTAGAACAGCCGTTCTTGATTCTTGGGGGATCTTCAGCTCATCAGATAGTTTTACAGTCATGGCTTCGGATTATGCTATTAAACTCCAGAGAATCCTCAAAGTTGAAGCTGACGGAAATCTTAGATTGTACAGTAGATCAAAGCAAGGGAAGCAAAGTAGTACGTGGACAGTTACGTGGGAAGCTGTTTTACAACCATGCAAGATTCATGGCATTTGTGGGATTAATAGCCTCTGTACTTACGTGCCTGAATATGGTAGGAAATGCGCTTGCCTCCCTGGCCATAAGATGATAAACCACACTGATTGGACTCACGGGTGTGAACCAGATTTTAAACTCCCTTGCTCCAGTAGTAATGTTAATCAATCTGGTTTTCTTCACCTTCCACGTGTTGAGTTCTACGGCTATGATTCCAACTTCTAGTGGAACTACACTGTAGGAATTTTACTGTAATAACCCTACACCAAACAAATATTCAATCAGTAGTTTCAAGGTCAAAAGAGACATTTAACACCTCTGCCTTTTTGACCAAGAGTCAAAGGCAAAACGACACAGTTTCTTATGTATCAGATATAAACCAAAACAAATCAATCTGAAATTAAAGAACCCCCTTTTCTATTGTAACCCAAACCCTAGCAGACCAATATCCCTAAGATCCCCAAACTGAAACTCAGTCCCAAAAACCAGAGATGAAACCCACGAAAATTAATCAACCCAGAGAAATATTCAGTAAGCTTAGTTCAATCAAAACCCAACAAACAGAAATGAGAAATAGAGAAGAAAACACCCAGAATTTTTCGAGGTTCGCCCATAAACTGGGTTACATCCTCGTTGAGCTGCTCCTCAGATGGAAAGCTCGGATCTTCACTATGAAGTTGCTGTTACAAGGTTTTGGCAATGGATTCCAAGTCACAGAAGAATCGACAAGGTAATCCCTTCTCACTGAGCCCTTTGAGTATTATTATTATTCTCTATATCTCTTCTCTCTTACAAAAATAACTCTCTCTAACTATATCTCTTGTTTTTCTGTCTTCTCTCTTCCTCAACTTTCTTTGAGCTCTCTTGGATCTGCTTTCAAGAAGATGATGATGATGATGATTCGTATATCCTCTTCTGGAGCTGGCTAAAGGTATATATAGAGTAAAGTTTTCTGAATGATGTATCTGTTTAGACTGCTTTGGGTTTGTTAGGAAGACAGTTAGAGTCTTGAGTCTGTTTCTTTGTAACTAAAATTTGTAACAGAGCATGTGAAAAGTTTTCTCTTTTGTAAGCCTTCGGGCAAGTGAGTTTAAAACTTGTAACTGTATTTTACTTGTAACAGTTTAAGTGGGGATTTATCCAACAATTTCCACCTGAATCCCCACTTGAGCTGATATATATATGTGTTGCTAATGATTTGTCCATCTGAGGGTCTTTGCTCTGATCTGTTATGTTTACCACCCTGTGTCAATCCCTAGTAAATTTAAGCAGTGCTTAAATTTAGTTAGGGTTACCACTTTAGTTCCCATATCAGATGGGTTGTCTTCTGTAGGCACTTTGTCAATGGCAATGTGACCTTGTGTCACATTGTCTCTGATGAAGTGGTATTTTATTTCTATGTGCTTAGTTCTATCATGAAACATAGGGTTTTTGCATAGGTGAACACAACTTTGGCTATCTCAGTAGACAGTAGGGATTCCATTAAGCAGTTCTATTTCCTCCATTAGGCCTTTTATCCATATAGCTTCCTTTATAGCTTCAGTAGTTGCTATATACTCAGATTCTGTAGTTGATAGTGCCACAACAGGTTGTAGTTGAACCTTCCAGCTAACACAATTTCCTCCCATTAAAAACATATAAGCAGATGTAGACTTCCTACTATCCCTATCCCCTGCATAGTCCGCATCACTGTATCCCTCTATTATAGTACTTGCTTGTTGCTGTTTATAGACTAAGCCCACCTTAGTAGATCCAATTAGATATCTGAATAACCATTTCATAGCTAACCAGTGTATTCTCCCAGGGTTAGACATATATTTGCTAAGAACACTAATGGCATAGGCTAGATCTGGTCTAGTACAAATCATTAAGTACATTATAGACCCCACAGCATTAGAATAGGGTACCTTACTCATCTCTTCTTCTTCTGTTTTAGTCTTAGGGCATTGTTCCTTAGATAAGGTATACTGATTTGTGATAGGTTGAGAGGTAGGTTTAACTCCCTTCATAGAAAACTTCTCTATAATCTTGTGAATATAGTCCTCTTGAGTCATACTCAGCCTTCCATTACTTCTGTCCCTTTTTATAGTAATCCCTAGAATCTTTGTAGCTGTCCCTAGGTCCTTCATTTCGAATTCTGTCTTGAGTAACCCTTTCATCACCTCAATCCGAGACCTTTCCTTGCTAATGATCAACATATCATCTACATACAGTAGTAAGTAGGTAACCTCACTTACCTTAGTACCTTTGAAGTATAAGCAAGTATCATAGTAACTCCTAGTGAACCCTAGCTTCATCATGAATGCATCAAACTTCTTGTTCCATTGCCTAGGTGACTGTTTAAGTCCATACAAGGACTTAATCAATTTGCATACATGATCTTCTTTCCTTTTTACCTCAAACCCCTTAGGTTGTTGCATATAGATGTCTTCTTCTAGTTCCCCATGTAGAAAAGCAGTGGTCACATCCATCTGGTCTATCTCCATATTGAACTGATTAGCTAGTGATAGGATTATTCTAATAGTTTTGTATTTTACTACTGGTGAAAAAATCTCTGTGAAGTCTATTCCTTCTTTCTGTGTAAAACCTTTAGCAACCAATCTAGCTTTGTACCTTATAGGTTCCTCCTTGGTCCTTCCTTCCTTTAGTTTGAATAACCATTTGCAGGCTATTATACTCTTTCCCTTAGGTTTAGGTACCAATTTCCAGGTCTGATTCTTTTCTAGAGACTTCATCTCATCCTTCATAGCTTGTACCCAATTTTCTGCTTTATTACCCTTTACTGCTTCTTCATAGCTTTGTGGTTCTTCAGAGTCAGCTTCTAAGTTCACTACTACAAAAAAGGATTTTTAGGACTAGCATTGCGAGTCCTAAAAAATTTTTTAGGACTCGCGGATCGCGAGTCCTCTATTTGAGAGCCTTAAAAACTAAGGTTTTTTAGGACTCGCGTTGCGAGTCCTAAAAAATCTGGTTAAGTGCCTTTAATTAAGTTTTTAGGACTCGCAACGCGAGTCCTAAAAAATCTGGTGTGAGTCCTAAAAAATCTGGTTAAATGCCTTTAATTAAGTTTTTAGGACTCGCAACGCGAGTCCTAAAAAATCTGGTGCGAGTCCTAAAAAATCTGGTTGAGTGCCTTTAATTAAGTTTTTAGGACTCGCATTGCGAGTCCTAAAAGAACATTTTTAGGACTCGCAACGCGAGTCCTAAAAAATCTGGTTGAGTACCTTTAATTAAGTTTTTAGGACTCGCATTGCGAGTCCTAAAAAGTCTAATTGAGTGCTTTAAGTAATTTTTAAGGACTCGCTTTGCATGCCCTTAAAAGTATATTTTTTTTTTTAATAATGCAGCTACAATTTTCATTTTGATTTAAAAATATATATCCCTTTGAGTGTCCAAAAATGTATTATATATGTTAGATTTCTAAAATTTCAAAAGAAAATACAACAAAATAATTTATTAATTACTCAAAAATATCATTTCAGTATTTAGTCTACTCGGCTTACAAAATCATATTACATGACAGTTTATACAACAATCAAATTATATTATCACCAAATATTAAACAAGAAATGTATACAATGTTAGTGAAATATATTTTTTATTCTAAAAACTTCAACCGTCAATGTTGTCTAGTATTACGCCAAAGAAATGCATCTCAATATAGACCTGCACATTATAAAAAAGTTATTTAATTATAAATATATTATAATTCAAACTTATAAATAAGTAGACACACACACATCGTCATCATCATTTGGCTTTTAACAATCAAATCAAAGTGAAAATGCATAATTAAGCTACGCAAATTGCATTCAAATCAAATAGTTATGACTAAATTAAGCATCTAATTAAACATCTTTTAAGAGACCCTTTTAATCATAATCCACCTCTTAATCTCTAATTTCGTTAAAACTTTAATGCAGACTTATTATTTATTATGATGTTATGGTTCAAGTGGGAAGGAACTTAAGTGATAAGACATTAGTACTACTTAATTACTTGATTAATTAAGAAAGAAACATCACTAATTTGAATCCTATCTTGGATGTATAGTAATTGGAACTTATGATGGAAAAAGATATTAAAACTATTATATTGCACATCAAATTCTTTGTTTATTTGCAATAACTGATGTTGGTTTTTTTTATCTTTTTATCTTTTAGCTAGGGACATTTTATGAAACAATTTTTCGCATTGTAAATACGATCAATTTTAACATATAACTTAATCAAAATCCTCCCCACAATTACACCTATTTCACGAAACGGAACCTATAATCACTACTAAGAAGAAACAAACTCAATCCACCAAAAACACATTTACATGCAAAGAGAGTAAGATTAATTAAAAAGAAAACCAAAACCATGCCAATTTGAAAGATTAATATAAATATGTGCATGTGTGTATAAATGTATGAGTTTTTGCTGTCAAGATTAGAAAGGTTCGAACTTTTTACCTTGTACCAAGTGAGAGCTGGTCCTTCTTCTTTTACTTGAGTCCACTCAACCTTCTTTGTTCCTTTGTCAGCAAACACATGATTCATTTCTCCAGTCAGACCAACCTGAAAAACGCACCAATTTGGTCAATAAACTTGTCCATTTGATCAAAACCTACTGTTAAGATATTGGTTTAGTTGTTTTTACCTGATGCCTCCAACCATTTTGTGTCAGATCGATTGTTCCAGTGTTCAAACCAAGGATTGTGACAGCTCGGGGCCCTGCATATCTGTGCTCCATGTAGGCTCCACTATCCTTAAAATTAAAAAGAATACAAACTGGTTTTTCAGTGACTTGAGTTAAATTTCATCAGTGAGTGAGTGAGTGAGTTAATTAAGTTATGAGTTCCTTACAGGGAGTCCAACTGTCATGCCCAACAATGCTATATGGTTAGTCCCGGGCTTTAAGGTTATGGCTTTTTGGAAAACAAATCCCTTCTCTTCATGACTCCCATGTGCAGACCCTGAAACCAGAAGCCTCTTGTCTTAGTTGTAAAATCTTATTCACTCTCTCTCTCTCTCTCTCTCTCTCTCAGTTGATTCTATGTAATAAGTGAGTTACTGTGTGGATTTGGCTTACCAATATATTCACCATTAACAAATGAATGCAGTGCATGGCCAAGACTTGCAACTCTTATAACAGGTAGAATATCAGGCCTCATTGGCAAGTCATGCCGACTTAGTTCAATGCTGCAATTAAAATACTTAATCACATTAGAGTTAATCTGCAGAGGCAATGCTGAGAGACTGAGAGATCACTTAAATTAGAGCCATGAAAATTACCTGGTGGTGTACCATCCATAGTCTGTGGTATCTTTAAGCATGCCATAGAGCTCATTTGGTATTTTGTTACTGATATTCATTTGATGGACATTTGGAATGGGCTCTGGAGACATCTTCCATTTAAGATTTTTGGTTTCTTTCACTCTGACATAGTTCCTTGCATTATGTTGTGATACAATCTGTTTTGAGACAAGGAAAAACTTAATATATGAGAGGCTTTTTTCTTATGGAATATGAATTGGAGATTATGTAAATGATAAGTACTTACAATTTGAGTGTTGTAGACCACATTCTTGCAATCAGGAAGAATGCTTATGGACCTTGGTGGCAGGTAAAAGATATCACCCCTAAATTTCACAGTGTGTGCCCCTTTGGTGCTGTTGTTGGTTAAAAAAGCAGCACAGATGGATGTTCCTTGCTTCTCATAAAGCCGAACCTGCATAAATGAACGGCTTAATCTTCTGTCATTTAAATGGATATGATGACACATAATTTGTTCTAAACTCCATTTATTTTCACTTAGAAAAACTTATTACCTCAGTGTGCTTGCCCAACCTTTGGACTCCAGGAGTTCCCCAAAGTAAAGCCTTCTTGCATAGATTCAAATCCTTGTGTAAGTCTCTTAGGTGACTCCACTTAGGCTCCCTTTGTAAACCTGCATAAAGAGTAACAAAATTAGATTGATCAACTATATTAACAACCCTTCTTCAATCCATGGAGACCATTTTTTTTTACCATATTCATCAAGAGGAGCTTCATCATAGTATCTAGTTGTGGTGAAAACAGCACTTGTTCTACCAAAATTAGTCCCACCATGGTACTGCAATTTTTTTAATGAAAGCCATTAATACTACCAAAATACAAGAGAGTCTGCCTATTACATCATAATAAGATTCATTTTTATACCATATAGTAGTTGTTCAAAGTTCCATTCTTGGAGAAAAACCGGGCAACCAAGTATGCAATGTCTTCTGCTGCTCTTTGAGAAGGAGGGTCTCCGAAAACTCTGTATCTGTAAGTGCATGAAAAGTTGGGCATCAGATTCTATCTCCAGGAACACACCAAGCTTAATAAACTTTAAAATTTGGTCATAGTTAACAAGTACATATACTTACTGAGCAGTCCAATTCTCAGTCCAAATAGAAGGCTTGTTGGGCTTATTAGGACCAGTGAAGGTATCTCCACAGTGCCTTCCATTGCATGTGTTAATCTGCAAAATTTTGGTTTAAGGTCACACAATCAATCTTATGTTCACTCAAATATAATTAAAATCAGAAAAAGGATTTTATCAATAACTTACTACTGGATCAGGAGCATCCTTCTGCTTGCACATGACCCATGGAACTCCGTTGAAGGATCTTTCTAAGATTAATTTTCAGAATGTTATATTATACGTATGATTCTAAAATCTCACGGACAGGGTTTATTCAGCAACCTGTTTTACTCTTTTGGGAGAGAAAATATGAGGATTTGATTCAAATTCTAGAAAGACCTATCCTGCACTTATAATCTCGAAAGCACAAATCTGTGATCACATAGATGACATAGTTACTCTAAATCGGCTCTTTTGAGGCTTGGATTAAGTAAATTTTGTGATTAGTAGCAAAATTTAAATTCAACTTAATTATTAATTAGGTGGTCAAATGTTAAATATCCGGATCACAAATTTATCATTGTGGCAGCCATCTTTTTCATATTTCCACACAAAACTAAGTACAAAAAAATCTATAGAAAATCGGACAACATATCCCCTAATTTACTAGCCTAGCCATATGTCACAATCAACACCATGTCAAACAAATCAAACAACACACAGGTTTTCATCCATATATCACCGCAGCACACAAAATTCTCAGAACCTACTTCACTAAGACATGCAAGTTTTCAACCTTCCGTTATCACCGCAGCACACAGAATTCTCAGAACCTACTTCACTACGGATGAATATCTAAGATATTCAAACTCCACTAAGTACAAAAATATTTTACAGATAGCCATAAATAAGAAGTCTTAACTCAACTAGGAAACTATTTTTTTATAATTCAAACTCAGATAAGCTCTAATAAAAATCTTTAAAAGATATGAAAATAAAACTGCAATCAATTTCTAATTACATGAAACATGTTTGGTATTAATTACCTGTTCTACACCTTGAACTGAGGACCTTTCCTCTCTGGAAGCATCACCGTGTTCAGCTTCAGCAGCTAAACTGTCATCACAATAGCAAGAACTATTAAAAAAAACTACTAAAACACAGTTGAGCCCAGCCCTTGAGCCAAATTGGAGAGTCAATGGAATCACTGATAAAATATATATACATAAGTAAATTACTAGCATTTGTAGAGTACAAACTTGGTTTACTGTGAGAATTTACATTAATGTAATATACTTTAACTTATTAATAGTTGCATATTGCACTGCAGCTTTTTTTCAAAAGAGGCAAGCCTATTTGGGACAAGGTAATTCAGTTCTTAAATAAAAATCATAATATATATTAAAAATTTCATGAAATGACCGAAGTATGAAGAAGTGAACTGAAGTTTTAAAAAGAAGAGAATACAATTGAATATTTATCTTAAGAACTGCTTTCAAAAACATAAAGGGTAAAAAGAAACAGCCATGAAATTTATTACATATTATCCAAGCAAAATAAATGTATATATCTTTATATATAAATATATATGCAATAAATTGTAATGTAACTCTTAACATTTATCTAAGCAACATTCAACAAATGCAAAACTCTTGACCGAAGAAAAGTTAAATATCATCTGCTGTATATATAGATAAACCAGATCTATAACCATTCAATAGTAGATATTGTTTGGCCAAGTTAGATCTGTACATGCTAATCATTTCAAAACTCAAATCAAATATCAATCCATTTTGTTTTTCTTTCTGTGGTTAGTTGTATCATGACACGATATTCCCTGAATAATTCAGATACACTGGCTAGTTAATTATTTCTTTGTTTGAAAATTCAGTTTTTGTTGACAAATTTGGGATGGTTGTTACCCGAGGCTTTAGGATATAACTCAGGGCAGCTTCTAGATTTTAGTTAATTATGGTCAAATATTAATCTTATATGTACATGCTTCTATTGTATGTAGTATTCAAGTTAAAGAATTTGTAGTGTTTTCTTGTTCTTTCTCCAATACTAATTCATTCATGTTTTCATTCTATGAGACAGTTTTAGATTGGAATAACAGATGTATTTAGCAAGTGATAATAGTTTTGTTTAAATGATGTTTAGAAACATGAAGAATACTGTGTAATTTGAAGTCTCTTAACTTTTTCTTTCTCTTTTTTGTCTGACCATGGTGTACTTTCTGGTCCTGTTACTTTTTTTTTTTTTTGTCTCTATGCATTTATATCTTCTTATTTGGTGACAAAATTTTGATATGCCTTACTTAGCCTAGATGGGAGGGTCACATGAAATGTAATCACAATACAGATCAAAAAAATAAATCAAACTCTAAAACTTGCTCAACAAATGGTTGGAATGAAGATCAGTCATAAACTCAACCTTATAAGCTTATAACACAAATATATGAATTAATGAACCCATTCTGTCAAAAGCTGCACCGCCCAACCCAAAACACACATATGTACATACCTGATATAAGAGAGACAGAGCATCTGAGAGAGAAGCTATTTTCACCAAAAACTTTCCCCTTTCACATAAGAAAAACAGAGAACAAATTAATACAAAAAAAAATAGATATAGTTAAGAAATGCAAAAATGAGATGAGTGAGAGATAGAGAGAGAGGGAGCCGAGAGAGACAAAGAGAGCAGAAATAAAAATGTTCAATAAAAATGTTCAATAAAAATACAAACTTGAAAATGGAATAGATCTTGAGCTGAAATGGGTTTGTGTTCATGGAGAGATAGGAGAGCCCAGCCCTCTGCCCAGCCCCTGCGCCGTCGAGCCCAGACCCGAGAACCCCCACCCGCCGTCGAGCCCAGCCCCCAACCATCAGCCGTTGTTGTCGAGCCCAGCCCCGAGCCCCCTGCCGCCGAACAGCCCGACCCCGACCCCCCTGCCGCCGTCGACCACCATTCCCCGAGCCCTGCCGCCGTCGTTCGGCCTAACAGAGAGCATGCAAGAGAGAGGGAGAAAGGAACGTAAGGATCGGGTAGGGAGAGAGGGAGAAAGGGATTTGGGAATTATATTTATTATATTTTATTTTATAAATAAAAATCAGATTATATTATTTAGATAAAAAAAAATTTGATTATAAAACTCCCAATTTTATACTCTAATATTATAAAAAATAATTTTAAAAATCACAACTATACAAATTTTATTTAGATAAAAAAAAATGTTCTTTTACTTGACAACAATTTTAAGGACTTGCTTTGAGAGTCCTTAATACTTTTTTAGGACTCGCAAAGCAAGTCCTTAAAAGTTATCATTCCTAATTTTTCAACTCAGGTGTTTTTAGGACTCGCAAAGCTAGTCCTAAAAGAGTATTAAGGACTCCCAAAGCAAGTCCTTAAAATTATTAAGTAAAACACTCATTTTTTAGCCCAGATTTTTTTAGGACTCACATATTTTTTTAGGACACTCATTGCGAGTCCTAAATTGTGTTTTTTCAGGACTCCCAATGAGTGTCCTAAAAACTCCATAAATATTTTTAAGGACTTGCATTTATGTGCGAGTCCTAAAAAAGTGTCCCGTAAAGGGTATTTTGTAGTAGTGGTTACTCATAAAGGCATAGGCAAGGTCTTCATTCCATATATTGAAACTGTGTTTCAGATTAGGCTTAGGAATCCTTTTTTCTCTGTCTCGGGTCAATTGGTAGTCTACTAGATTTTCATGAGGTTCTTCAGGTTCCATTCTCTGTGTTTCATCTTCAGTATGTTCCACCTGAACTGTATCGGGTTCTGGTTGGTGAATGGTTGGTTCCACCTGATTTATGTCTTGTGTTTGTTCCTCTACTTGATCTGAAATTTCTGGGTTAAAACTTATAGTTCCTGCAGGGTTAGTATTAGTTTGTGTACCTGCAGGATTAGTGTTAGTAAAACAAGGAAATATATTTTCTTGAAAAATTACATCCCTGCTTATGATAGTTTTAAAACCACCCTTATCCCTTAGCCAAATTCTGTATCCCTTAACTCCCTCGGGATACCCTAGGAACACTCCTTTAATAGCTCTAGGTTCTAATTTCCCAATGCTTTGGTGTACATAAGCTGCACAGCCAAAGACTTTAAGGTTAGACAAATCAGGTGGTTTACTTGACCATTTTTCTTCTGGGGTTTTGAACTCAATGGCACTTGAAGGACATCTGTTTATTAAATAAACAGATGTCATAACTGCCTCTCCCCAAAACCCATGAGATAAACCAGATTGTATCATCATGCACCTAGCTTTATTTAAAATAGTCCTATTCATTCTTTCTGCCACACCATTTTGTTGAGGTGTTAGTCTGACTGTTCTGTGTCTTTGGATTCCATTTTCTTTACAATATAAGTCAAATTCATAATTGCAAAACTCTAAGCCATTATCAGTCCTAAGGGTCTTTATCCTTTTATTAGTTAGGTTTTCTATCATCATTTTCCACTGTTTAAATTTGATAAAGGCCTCATTTTTATGTTTAAGCAAAAACAGCCACACTTTTCTAGAGAAATCATCTACTATAGACATGAAATAAGTGTTACCCCCATGTGTAGCAGTTTTTTCTGGACCCCATAAATCAGAATGAATATACTCTAGTATAGCTTTAGTTTTGTGTGTACCTGTTTTGAATTTGAGCCTATGATGTTTCCCAAGTACACAATACTCACAGAAATCCACTTTACTAACTTTGTCCTTTCCCAATAGTTGCTGGTCACTCACAATCTGTAGTCCTCTTTCACTAATGTGGCCTAGTCTTCTGTGCCAAAGTATTGCCTTTGAGTCTTCTGGTGGTTCTGTCACTGTATTGTGACTTTTTCCAACTGGTTCACCTATTAAATAGTATAGGCCTTCTTTCTTGACTCCCTTCATAATCACCATAGATCCTTTGCACAGTTTGATTTGCCCTTCCTTGATTTTGCTTTCCACCTTCACATGATCAAGCACACTTAGTGAAATAAGATTTCTGGACAGATTTGGAACATACCTCACTCCACTTAGGGTTCTAATAACTCCATCAAACATTCTGAAGTTCACTGAACCCGAGCCTTCTATATTGCAGTATTGGTTGTTTCCTAGGATCACTTTCCCTTTTGTTGAATCCCTGAAATCAGTCAACAAATGTTTATTATTAGTCATATGGAAAGTACAGCCTGAGTCTAGTATCCAATCATCTTTAAAAGATGATGAGGCTACATAGACTTCTCCACTCTCATATCCATCACTCAAATTAGCATTTTGAAATTCATGTTTATTGTTTGATGAAAGTGATAAAGAGTTGTTAGAGTCTCCCTGTCCCTCATGTTTGTTTCTATTATTCTTTTTCAAGAAATAGCAATCTCTCTTGAAATGCCCAGGTTTTCCACAGTTGTAGCAGCCTTTAGGATCACTTGGGCCCTTTGAGTGTGATCTGCTTTTGTCACGGTTGTGGTTATCCTTGTGATGTCCACGGCTGTGACTTCTACCCCTGTTTTGCCAAGGTTTCCTTTGAGATGGTCTTCCACGATTTAAGTTCAGTTCTCCACTTAAGCTCCCAGATTTTTCAGACTTCATTTCTAGGTCCTTTGACTTCAAGGCAGAAATAACTTCTTCAAGAGTTATCTCTGTCCTCCCATATTTTATTGCTGTCTTCACTTCTCTATATGATTCGGGCAATGAGTTGAGGATGATAATAGCTTGATTTTCATCACTCAAAGCCTCATTCTCTCCTGAGTTTGCAAGCTCAATGTGCATTCTCAAGAACTCATCAAGATTCTGGTCAAGAGTCTTGGAATGGTTCATCTTGTACCCAAAGATCCTTTCCTTCAAGAAAATCTTGTTTGTAAGAGATTTTTGTTGGAATTGCTCCTCCAACTTCTTCCAAATCTTGGCTGGTGTTTCTTCTTTGTCAACCAGTCTAATGATTGCATCTGATAAGTTGAAGATGATAATACCAGTGGCTGTTTCCAGCAGCTCTTCCTGTTGGATTTTAGAAGTATTCTCAGGCCATTCGATTGGGTCTTCTAATACCCTCAATAGCTTCTGTTGAGCCAACAGCGATCTAATTTTTCTTCTCCAAATCCTGTAATCACCAGAACCATCGAATTTGTCAATGTCAACCTTAATATTACTCATGTTATTTAAAACTGAATCAAGAAAAATATTAGGGAGTTCAGTAGGTTCAGTCAGTGGTATATCAACAAATTCTTCTTGAACTTCTTCAGGATCTTGAATGGGTTCTGCTATGTTATCTCCTTCCAGATTTGATTTTGGTGTTCTTCTCCCTGATGTGAATTTTTGTTGCTCCTTCTAGCCAGAACCTGGCTCTGATACCACTGTAGGAATTTTACTGTAATAACCCTACACCAAACAAATATTCAATCAGTAGTTTCAAGGTCAAAAGAGACCTTTAACACCTCTGCCTTTTTGACCAAGAGTCAAAGGCAAAACGACACAGTTTCTTATGTATCAGATATAAACCAAAACAAATCAATCTGAAATTAAAGAACCCCCTTTTCTATTGTAACCCAAACCCTAGCAGACCAATATCCCTAAGATCCCCAAACTGAAACTCAGTCCCAAAAACCAGAGATGAAACCCACGAAAATTAATCAACCCAGAGAAATATTCAGTAAGCTTAGTTCAATCAAAACCCAACAAACAGAAATGAGAAATAGAGAAGAAAACACCCAGAATTTTTCGAGGTTCGCCCATAAACTGGGTTACATCCTCGTTGAGCTGCTCCTCAGATGGAAAGCTCGGATCTTCACTATGAAGTTGCTGTTACAAGGTTTTGGCAATGGATTCCAAGTCACAGAAGAATCGATAAGGTAATCCCTTCTCACTGAGACCTTTGAGTATTATTATTATTCTCTATATCTCTTCTCTCTTACAAAAATAACTCTCTCTAACTATATCTCTTGTTTTTCTGTCTTCTCTCTTCCTCAACTTTCTTTGAGCTCTCTTGGATCTGCTTTCAAGAAGATGATGATGATGATTCGTATATCCTCTTCTGGAGCTGGCTAAAGGTATATATAGAGTAAAGTTTTCTGAATGATGTATCTGTTTAGACTGCTTTGGGTTTGTTAGGAAGACAGTTAGAGTCTTGAGTCTGTTTCTTTGTAACTAAAATTTGTAACAGAGCATGTGAAAAGTAAGTATAACAAAGACGGCGGTTATTATAATTGCTACGTCAAGTTGCAACTCCGAAATGGATACCGGGCCCCTGGTTTTGATGGTGACATATATTTGAAACTACCTAAATCTGTCCTCTCTTCTCTTATTCACCGGGCTCCAGATTATGAGTCCAATAATTTCAATTGCTTCTTATCAGGCAATTTGACTCAACATCTGGACAGAAGGTATGTAAAAAAAAATGTCAGTGGAGTTCTTAAGTTCATGCTCTAGTTTGTCTGTGGAGTGGGAGGAGTCGAGATCTTCGTCATCTTAATGGTTTGGTTATTCGTCATTAGAAACCATGAAAATTCATCCCTGGATAACATTCAGGCTAGTTATCTTCTTGCTGCTACTGGATTCAGAAAATTTAGTTACTTAGAGCTGAAAAAGGAAACGAAGGGTTTCAGTCTAGAGATTGGAAGAGGTGCAGGAGGAATAGTCTACAAGGCCATTTTGTCTGATAATCGAGTTGCGGCCGTCAAGAAACTCACAGATACTAACCAAGGAGAAGTCGAATTTTACGCAGAAGTAAGCACCATAGGAACACTGAACCACATGAACTTAATAGAAATGTGGGGATATTGTGCCGAGGGAAAGCATAGACTTCTAGTTTATGAGTACATGGAACATGGATCCTTGGCTGAGAACTTGGCTTCCAATGCTTTGGATTGGAAAATGAGGTTTGATATTGCTATAGGGACAGCCAGAGGCCTTGCTTATTTGCATGAAGAGTGTTTGGAGTGGGTTTTACATTGCGATGTAAAGCCTTATAACATACTCTTGGGCTCTAATTATCAACCAAAAGTAGCTGATTTTGGCCTTTCAAAGCTACTAAACAGAAATGAGCTCAGTGATAACTCAAGCTTCTCGAGGATAAGAGGAACTAAAGGCTATATGTCTCCTGAATGGGTTTACAATCTTCCGATCACGTTTAAAGTGGATGTTTATAGCTACGGAATTGTTTTGCTTGAAATGGTTACAGGAAATGGCCCAACAAGAGGTGTTTTGGATGCAGAAGATGTTGGTGAGGCACGACCGAAAAAGCTTGTTACGTGGGTAAGAGATAAGATGAATGCTAGTGCTTCGCTGAGTGAAAAGGGGATTGATGAAATCATAGAACCCGCGATCGTAAGCAACTATAGCATGAGAGAGGTGGAAATTTTGATTGAAGTGGCTCTTAGATGCGTCGAGGAAGACAAAGATGCAAGACCCACCATGAGCCAAGTTGTGGAGATGCTTCTAAGCAACGAAAAAGACAAGTGATATATATTTATATAAAATAGATCAGCATTATATGCTCGAAAGTCTTGTTTCGTTTTGATTTTCCCCTCTCATATGTTTGGATTTGTGATTCATCAGGTTAAACTATGTTTAATTTTTAGCATAGTCTCAAATTAGATAAAGCTAGACATGTATAATGATCCAAAATCTTCATGAAGTTGTACTTTGGTTTTATTAGCATTTGTATGTAACTATCAATTTAGTGATTAAAAAACAAACAACATTTGTACATAGATAAAACTCTTTTAAGATAATTTCATTGTTTTCTAAACTACACATGTACAACAACAAAAAAAAAACAAAACTTTTGCGCTGAACGATGGTATTGTCACGCCCGAGCTACTAGAAGTGATAAAAGTTTAATATGAGTCACACTTTAACTTTAATCCTTGGTTCAAAATAATGCTGATAAATGATATGTTAATTTATATGATAAAATTATTAGAATACTGTAATCTGAATTTAACCCTAATTAATTCAAGAGAATCAAACAATAAATAGCTAAAGATTAGCGGAAGCGTACCGGAGTCCATAGAATCGATTTTAGAGTGGTATGATCTTCCAATTTTGCATCAAAACTTTCTTTGAAACTTTTGTCTCTTGATGATGGAGATTCAAGGGTGAAAAGATACGATGCAAAATGGGGACCAATACCTGTTTATTAATAACTGAAAAAAACAGTAATTAATCATTTTTTACTATTTCTAATTTGGCCCCTCATCAAATCAGAAATTGTCTTTGTGATATCCACATATTAAAATCATGACAATCATGCCCTTAAGTCATAAACTTTATTCCAAAATAGACCACATAATTTTGACTCATTTATATGATGACCCAACACACATTTTATATATACAATTGTGACCCAAATAAATAAATTTCTAACAATCTCCCACTGGGCCACATATGTATATATATATATATAAATGTGTTAACCGTATTGAGCTCATAACTTTATCATCATAACCATAGGCATGTGCAATCTCATCCATTAACTATATCAACATAGGATCAAAGCGATTTTCGTTGTATCAATCACAACTAAACCCATCAATGGTCACATATATCGATACAGTTAAATGACATAGATCAATCATGATAATGTGGTATGAAAATTACATGCATGGTGATCTATTCATGTCAATTTTCAATTGGTCCTAGTTTACTTTATAGAGATCAAAACTTTAGCTTAATGTACAAAGTGAAATAAACTGAATAACATAATTTCTGATCAGAAAAATATCCAATTATACAAGTTTCATGAAACACATAAAAAACACAAAAGATAATAAAGACAAACTCCCACTGAATCTAGATATCCTCATACTCTAAAACACCCATACGAGCAGTGTGCTCATGAAAGACCTTGGGCGGCAAACCCTTAGTAAGGGGGTCTGCAATCATGGAGTTTGTACCTAAGTGTTCTATATAAATCTGTCCACTCTGTACCCTTTCTTTTACAACAAGGAACTTGATGTCAATATGTTTTGACTTTGTCGAGCTCCTGTTGTTGTTGGAATACAATACAGCTGACTTATTGTCACAGTACAACTTAAGTGGTCTTTCAATTCCATCCACAATGCGTAGCCCGGTGACAAAGTTTCTCAGCCATATACCATGGTTGGATGCCTCATAACATGCAACAAACTCTGCTGCCATGGTGGATGAAGCTATGAGTGTTTGTTTTGCACTCCTCCATGATATAGCTCCACCACCTAACAGATATATGTAGCTCGAAGTGGATCTCCTACTATCTTGGCATCCCGCAAAGTCGGAGTCAGAATATCCAATGATCTCAAAGTGATCTGACCTCCTATATGTGAGCATGTAATCTCTTGTTCTCTTCAAATATCTCATAACCTTTTTGGCTGCTTTCCAGTGATCAATTCCTGGATTGCTTAAGTATCTGCCTAACACTCCAACAATGTACGCTATATCCGGATGCGTACAAACTTGAGCATACATTAGACTCCCAACAGCTGAAGCGTAGGGAATCTTTTGCATTTCTTGAATTTCAAGGCTGGCTTTAGGGCATTGCTTAAGACTAAATTTGTCTCCTTTAACGACAGGGGTATCACTTGGTCTACAATCTTGCATGCCAAACCCTTTGAGTACTTTATCGATATAGCCCTTTTGTGATAATCCAAGAATACCCCGAGAACGGTCTCGATGTATTTGAATTCCTAAAACAAAAGAGGCGTCACCAAGATCTTTCATCTCAAAATTTCTTGACAAAAATCTCTTGGTTTCGTGCAACATGCCTATATCATTTGTGGCAAGCAGTATGTCATCAACATACAAAACCAGGAAAACATGTTTACTCCCACTGAACTTGTGATACACACAATCATCAACAACATTCATCTCAAAACCAAACGAGAGAATCACTTGATGAAATTTGTGGTACCATTGACGGGAAGCTTGTTTGAGCCCATAAATGGATTTGGTCAATTTGCAAACCATCGTCTTTGGGTCTCCCGACACAAAGTTTTCAGGCTGCATCATATATATTGTTTCATCAATGTTTCCATTGAGAAATGCTGTTTTCACATCCATTTGATGAAGCTCTAAATTATAATGTGCAACAAGTGCCATGATTATCCTAAAAGAGTCCTTTGATGAAACTGGAGAAAAGGTCTCCTTAAAGTCAATCCCTTCCTTTTGAGTATATCCTTTTGCTACAAGACGAGATTTATACATTTCCACATTACCTTTTGAATCCCGTTTTATCTTAAAAATCCATTTGCAACCAATCGGTTTCTTTCCTTCTGGTAATGGGACAAGCTCCCAAACTTTATTTTCTTGCATAGACTTATACTCTTCATTCATTGCTTCAATCCAATTTTGAGAGTTAGAAATTTTCACAACCTGATGAAAGTTGATTGGGTCATCTTCCATCATTCCATTGTCATCCTCATGTTCTTGGAGAAATATAATATAATCATCCGAAATAGCACTTCTCCTTTCTCTCGTGGATCTCCTTAATGACACTGGTTCTTGAGGTTGTTGAGTTTGTTCTTCTGGAGCAATTACCTCATTTTCATTTGGGGTTTGTTAAGGTTCCATATTCACTTTCTGATCAATGATAGGTGTAGGAACCTGAATATTGTCAAAAGTGATAGCAGAAATTGGGTTTGAATCCAATTCCTCTTCAAAAGAAATATCTCTAACCTTATTTCTCCCCCCAAACTCAACATCCTCAAAAAATGTTGCAGTACCCGTCTCAAAAATATTTTAAAGTGTGGGATCATAAAACTTATAGCCCCTAGATCGCTCAGAATAACCAATAAAGTAGCTGCTCACTGTTTTGGAGTCCAATTTCTTTTCATGTGGCCTATAAGGCCTTGCCTCAGCTGGATATCCCCAAATGTGAAAGTGCTTTAAACTAAGCTTTCAGCTTGTCCAAAGCTCATAAGGTGTTTTTGCAACTGCTTTTGTTGGTACTCTGTTCAGAATGTAAGCTGCTGTCTTTAATGCTTCTCCCCAGAGAGACTCAGGTAAGGTAGAATGAACAATCATGCTCCTTACCATATCCTTAAGAGTCCTATTGCGTTTTTCAGCCTCACCATTCATGCTAGGTGATCCTAGCATGGTGTACTGTGGGACAATACCGCATTCCTCTAGGAATTTAGCAAACGGTCCTGGACGTTGTTCGCCTAAGCCATCATATCTACCGTAGTACTCACCACCACGATCGGATCTGACGTTTTTAATCCTTTTGTTGAGTTGATTCTCAACTTCAGCTTTATAAGCTTTGAACACATCTAGAGACTGTGACTTTTCATGAATAAGATATAGGTACCCATAACGTGAGTAATCGTCTATGAATGATATGAAATATTGTTGACCATTCCATGATGTTGTAGGGAATGGCCCACAAATATCTGTATGAATCAATTCTAAGACATCTGTAGATCTATTGGAACCTAATCTCTTAGTTTTGGTCTGTTTCCCCTTGATACAATTGACACAAACATCAAAGTTTGTGAAGTTAAGAGACTCTAAAATGCCATCAGCCACAAGACGCTCAACTCTACCTTTTGAGATATGACCTAAGCGCTTATGCCATAATGAGGCTGAATTTTCCTTATTTAATTTGCGTTTAGTACCACGTGATTCCACATGCAAGGTTTCATTATAGGATGCAATTGTTTCTAGCAAATAAAGGTTGTCATAAGCATTCAAGTAACCAGTTCCAACAACATTTGAATTTAAAGACAAACTAAATTGATTGTTTCCAAAAGAACAACAATATCCAAATTTGTCCAATAATGAAATAGAAACTAAATCCCGTCTAAAAGACGGTACAATAAAAGTGTCTTTTAAATCCAAATAAAACCAGTTCCTAATAACAACCTAAAATGCCCAATAGCTTCAACTTCTACCGATTGTCCATCGCCCACAAAGATGTGTCTTTCACCATCACTTGGCTTTCGGTAGCTCAAGCAACCCTGCATAGAAACACTTATGTGAGTAGTAGCACCAGAATCTATCCACCAAGTGTTTCTAGGTACTAAAGATAAATTAACCTCAGAACAGACCAAAGTAAGAAACATACCTTTCTTTGCACGCCATGCGTGATATTTTGTACATTCCTTCTTCACATGTCCAGGCTTGCCACAAAAGAAACAACCTGTTGGTTCCTTATGTTGTTTCTTTTGCACTAGACCCTTAGCAGCTTCATTTTCATGCTTTCTTTTCTTGCCCTTATCCTTAGAGGCACTGGCCAAGTGAGCACTTTCAGTTTTATCTTGCTTCAACCTTTCTTCCTCTTGCACACAATGAGAAATGAGCTCGTTTAGAGTCCATTTCTCCCTTTGACAGTTATAACTGACTTTGAACTGATTAAAATGTGCAGGAAGCGATATCAAAACCATAAGAACAAGCAAATCCTCAGAAAGCTCGATCTTAAGTGCCTTAAGTTTTGAAGCAATTTGGTACATTTCCATAATGTACTCCCTAACATTTCCTCGACCCTTATACTTCATGGACATCAAGGAAGCCAGAAGTGAAGTCATTTCAGCCTTATCATTTCTAGTGAAATGTTTTTCAATTGCATCGCGGAAATCCTTGGCCTTAGTGATCTCTTCAAATTCTGTGCCTCCGAAGGCTTCTGGAATGCATTGTTGGATGATCATTAGACTCATACGATTAGAACGATCCCATCTCTCAAACTCCATCTTTTCATCAAGAGTGCTTTCTGCAGTAAGAGGTGAAGGTTGTTCTTGCCTTATTGCATAGTCTAATTCCATGCAACCAAGGTTTACAAGTAATTTTCCTTTCCAAGCCTTGAAATTTGTCCCATTAAGCATGGGAATAGAGTTAGTGTTGGCAGTTATTGTGGCAAGAGTAGATGAATTAACTGAATATATAACAAAATAACAAAATACAAGCTCACATAAGAATCCATATAAAACAATAAAATTCAAATAACGGTTAATCCCATCTTAAGATACCAAACACATCATTAATATCAAGTCTTTGGACAGTAATATTAACTGTAAGCGGTACTCTTGTTGTAGCGAACAACCATTGACAATAAATTATGTCAAACAATATGTAATCTTTGGACTAACATATTATTCACACACAATACCTTATAATTGTCACACATTTATCACCACAAGTATGTATGAAACTTGGCCAAATATTAACTCACCTTTGGGTTAGTTAATAAATGCATCAATTACATACACATTATTATCTTGATATTTTAATTGAATTAATCTACACAAAAGTGATCACTTTGGTGATATTTTGTTTTAATTAATTTAACTAAAATATTAGATATCTTTAATTAAATCCAAAACCAAAATCAAAATTTATTGTTACTGTATTATTCCAAAATTAATAAACGGTATATAAGAAACATATACAGGTAAGTTAATATAAGCAATTACTGTATTATATGCATACAAATATAAGCAATCGCAAATTCTCCTCAAAAGAAACAGACATGATTACATTAACGAAAACAGATATACATATATAGCTTGGATATATATAAACTAATCCTCTACATATATACCAATCATAATGCTAATTCTTATATACAATCGCATGAATTTTTATATGAAATACAAACTACATAACTTTTATAAACTTTATTGTTTCAATCGCATGAAGCAATAAAATATATATATATATAAACGATTATAATTCCAGAAAAACAAACCAGAACACGTTATTGGTAAATTTAATCCAAATATATATATATACACAACTGCAAAAATTAATTTCATGGAAGACCAATACTACCATATATTCTCAAGAATTAATTGAGGGATGCTCTGATACCAAATGTTAGAATACTGTAATCTGAATTTAGCCCTAATTAATTCAAGAGAATCAAACAATAAATAACCAAAGATTAGCGGAAGCGTACTGGAGTCCATAGAATCGATTTTAGAGTGGTATGATCTTCCAATTTTGCATCAAAACTTTCTCTGAAACTTTTGTCTCTTGATGATGGGGATTCAAGAGTGAAAAGATACGATGCAAAATGGGGACCAATACCTGTTTATTAATAACTGAAAAAAAACAGGAATTAATCATTTTTTACTATTTCTAATTTGGCCCCTCATCAAATCAAAAATTGTCTTTATGGTATCCACATATCAAAATCATGACAATCATGCCCTTAAGTTATAAACTTTATTCCAAAATAGACCACATAATTTTGACTCATTTATATGATGACCCAACACACATTTTATATATACAATTGTGACCCAAATAAATAAATTTCTAACAAAAATAACATAAATATGGTTTTAAAACAAATTACAAAAATCCTTGGTTCTACCAGAACACCTCTACCGATGATAATGACATAAGTAGGTAGAGCTATTTCCACAATCCCGCAAAAGGTTCCCGCATTTTTTTTGGTTTTAGTCACTATACCTACAACTTCTTAGCTTCTACCATCAACATTTGTTGTCGGTGGCTTATATCAGACGATACCCTTCGTCTTTCTAATATTTAACTAGTTGTGATAATTGACTATAAGCCTAATGAATTATATATATATATTGGATGTTGCTGCAACATTAAGATCTACCGACAACATTGTCGTCGACAGAGGCTATACCGACAACAATGTTCTTGGTGCCCAATTAGATGCCAAAATTTTGTAGATTTCTTTAAATGATATTTCAATTCTACACCGACAATATTTTTCCTCGATATAAGGTATACTGACAACACATTTAATGTCGTCGGTAGAAATAAAATTCTACCGATAAAGTTCTACCGAGAACTTTCTACCGACGACATGTAGTTGATAAAATCTCTACCAAGGGACATACGGACTTCTGCCGATGACATTTGTTGTCAGTAAAAAATCTTATTTCCTGTTGTAGAATAACTTCTATAATTATATAGAAAATTAATAATAACATTTTCATCCTTATATAATTTGTAGTCCTCCTAGACTTAGATTTGTTAGTACTTTTCAAGAAAAATTAGCTTGGGAGCTTTATGGAGGAGTTTAAGAGTTTCAAAATCCAAATCTTGAGATTGCAGTAAGAAAATTGAATAATTTTGATTGAGGTGTTGAAGTCGCGCACATGCAGCTCAGGAATTTAGGGCTTTAGCTTAGGAGAGTTTTCCAGGTTTTGAGATTATGGTGCAGGAAAAGCAAATCAGGACACCAAGGAAATTTAATAAGCTAAGACCGTAGCGCTCAAAAATAGTACGTTGATGTGTATTGATACATATCACATACAGAAAAAGATATTTCAGCAAGTGATTGGATTGGATTGGAAAACGACATTTATAATTTTTTAGTAATTATATTAATATTAATTCAAATCTTTGAAGGCATTGGATCAATACACATCACGTACGGAAAGACATTTCCCTCATAAAAATGCCTTAACACGTCATAATATGACATTTAGCTCTTACTAGCTGAAGACTGTAAGAACACAACAAAATAATTATAATATTTTCATATTCAAACACGTGATTAAGGAAACTAGTGAGAGAGTAGAAAAAGGTAAAAAAAAAACTGTGGAAATGCTGATGCTGATCATAAAATAGTGATGTAAAGTACTAATTTTCTACTAGTGTGTTTGTAAATGATTGACCATTATTTACATAATTTATAAGTTTGATAAAAGATTTTAGAAGAGGAATGAAATATACTATAGTTAGAGAATCATAGATTATTACATGATCAGAATATCAATACAATCTATGTAGTGAATAGACTGGATTCAGTTATTACTGTTGATGGTTGTTTATTCACTGAACTGTCGATTATGTTTTCTTGCTGAGTCTTCTGGCTCACAGGTGCTTTGTGGTGCAGGTAAAGGTAAAGAGAAGCTCAACCAGCCATGAGTCGAAGGGCATTAGCAGTGGTAGATGCTCAGAGGAACTAGGGTTTAACCCAGCTTTTGCCGCCTAGGTCAGCTTATTGTGTAATCTGAGTATTGTGATTAGTTTTTAAACTAATGTTTTTGGGATCCCATGTAAAGAATTTGTTATTAACTTAATGAAAATGTTTATGAGATGATCAAAAGTTTTTAATACCCAAACCCTAGTGGCTTAATCACATGTTTAGTCCAAATGACTTGTTAGTAAGTCCAGCACTGGTTTCAAAACACACCTGGTAATGGACCCTAATTAGAGAGGCGTTACACTAGGTATCCAGATCATCAGGGATAGAAAGAACAAACTTTTAGCTCTATCTCAAGCAGCTTACATTAATAAAAGTGCTTGAACATTTCTCATTGACAAATTCCAAGAAAGGGCGTCTACCGTCCCGCCATGGAATTCATCTTTCAAAGAAGCAGTCACCCCAGACTCCCGAAGAGGAAGATGCAATGAGAAAAGTTCCTTACGCATCTGCAGTTGGAAGTCTGATGTATGCCATGTTGTGTACTAGACCAGATATCTGCTATGCAGTGGGAGTAGTGAGTAGGTATCAGTCAAACCCAGAACCGGAACATTGGATAGCAGTTAAGCATATCCTGAAGTTTTTGAGACGGACTAGGGATTATATGTTAGTCTACAAGGATGGTGTTTGGAACCCTGTAGGCTACACCGATTCAGATTTTAAGACTGATGTCGATGACAGAAAGTCTACTTCTGGAATGGTGTTTACTCTTGGGGATGGAGCTGTGATTTGGAGAAGCGTAAAGTAGTCTGTAATCTCAGATTCCACCATGGAGGCTGAATACATAGCCGCGTCAAAAGCAGCTAAGGAAATAGTCTAGCTAAAGAAGTTCTATTCGGATCTTGGTGTTATTCCAGAAATGGATAAACCGCTTGTGTTGTTTTGTGACAATACAGGAGCGATAGCCAACTCGAAAGAACCTCGAAGTCATAAGAGGAGTAAGCATATAGAAAGGAAGTATCACATTATTCGAGAATATGTGGCCAGGGGAGATGTGAAGGTTATGAAGATTGCAACTGAAGACAATCTTGCAGATCCATTTACAAAAACACTACCAGAAGCTACATTTGATAAGCATATCAAAGAAATGGGATTGGTAGAATTAAGACATTAGTTTCAATTAGCACAAGTGGGAGTTTGTTGGAGTTTTATGCCCTAATTAAAACCCAAATTCTTTGTAATCTCATTTTATTATCAATAAAAGAATAGAAATCATTTTTTGACTTGGTTAATCACTTTTCTCACATGTTTTATTTTCATGATTATTTGTTTAATATAAACTTCTATTAAATCTTTAGCATATAGCTAATCTTATTTATGGTAACGTAATCACAGTGGAATATAAATATGATTATATGTTCAAAATAAGTTAGCCCTAAGATTAGTCAGTGCACATGATTTACACTGACTTACCAATCTACGATATGATCTACTTACACATTACAGTGTTATGTTCTTTCCAGAACATTAGCAAAGTAGATAAGATCAGATGTATTTGTTACATCGGACAGGACCGATATTGACAGTTGATAAGATAAGTAAACATACCGTTATTATCTATTCTAGTCATATCATATAGTTGACCATAGGTCAATTCAATCTCAATTCTGAGTGGTTAGTATTTTAACTGATTGTATTATTTGAGTTCTTTTACTTGAAGCTAATTGAAGTTAAACTTAATATTATATTAAACATATAATATACAATATTTTATCAAAACTAGAGCAAAATAATATTAATAATTTTTAAATTCATCTGTCCATTACTTTATTCAAAATAAAAAAAACAAGTAATAATATTAATAATTTTTAAATTCATCTGTGTCCATTACGTCACTAAATTCAAATAACTCAGATCATTTCACAACAAAACACGAGTCAGATTTTCATAATGCAAACCTAAGTGGTGGTTATGACAATGGTGAAATATATGAAGCTGCTATTACATTTAAGGATGACTGGATTTTAGACTTCGGTTGCACTTTCTATATGACTAACAACAAACATTTTTGTCTGATTTCAAGGAATCTCAAGAAGGAAAAGTAATACAGGGGAATGACCAATCCTGTTCTATTAAAGGCTCAGGGACAACAAGCTTCAAAATGTTTGATGAAGTGATTAGATCACTCACAAGAGTGAGGTATGTCCTAAACTCTCTAGAAATTTAATTTCACTAACTGATCTTGATGATTTAAATATAGAGAACAAGATCAAAATCAATTATGATCCTCTTTCTCCAATCATTTTTAAATTCATCTGTCCATTACTTTATTCAAAATAAAAAAAACCAGTAATAATATTCATATATGAGACAAGAATATGATTATAGTATACATCAACCACCATTTGTGTATATTGGAAGAGCTTGTGAAACGTTCATAATCATAGAAACTTGTGTTGCTCATGGCATGTTATAATATTTCATAGCAAAAATTATCTAGAGAGAAACATGAGTGAAGCCTCTAAGAATCTTGGCAAAGATTAAGATGCTTTTTATTACAACTTCATTAATATACTAATAAAAACTACATGATTATGATAAATAAACGTTGCTGCAAACAATTGACAACGAACAACCAAAACAAACTTTGGTACAACAGTTGCTAGTAAACTTGTCAAAGCATGTTCACTGATACCTCTCCTGACTGAGATTCCTTAACTTTTTTCCTTCTCCTCCGAACCCGTCGCAACATTAGTTGTTGTAGAAAACCAACTGCAAAAGGCTTCAAGCTCTCAGGCATAAATGAGCAGGTGCGGGAGAACTTGAACCAGCAATTGGAGAGTACATGTTCCAAGTCAATGGCCATAAGAGCAAGGGCTTCAACATTGGTGTGGGATTTAAGATTAGCAACCGAAATAGGAAACTCATCAATGGATGTTGACTTTAATCGCCATTCTATGAGTTCATTTCCATAGAAATCACCTTTTTGAAGTCGACTCGTGGGAGTAGTAGCATTTCCAAATGCCCACACAACACCTTGTGTGATGAAGAGAATCATATCAAGTGGCTCTCCTTTTCGAATGATATAACTTTTCTCTGAATATTTGACTGGTTTCAGATATTTGCATATTGTTTCGTATGCATATTCATCCATGTTTTGAAACAACGGAACCTAAAAACAAACAATAGAAAGACATATTATATTTATTGCTCAAATTTAAAGTATCAAACTTAGTGATATAATAGAATAACTTACCCTTTTCAATATAGGGAAACACAAGTGTTTCTTAATGTACATTCCCAATGAAAAAGGAAGTACATGCAAAAGGTTGATATTATCAACTTCTTTTCCGTCTTGAAATCTCAACTGAATGAATTTCTTAATCTTTGACTTTACATTCTCATCGAAAAGTTCATTTTTTGATATCCACAACTCTGCCTTTTGTTCTGTCGTGTTCCTATCGTATTTTTTAACACCCAATATTTTGGTTACCCAAGCTGCAAACTATATTCAAAATGAATAATAATAAGTAACACGCATTAACGAATCCAAAACTACAACCCAGGTCTTATTAATAGCTACTATCTGTTTACTCACCTCGTTAGGATTGGCATCCTCTTTTATCAGAGAATAGAATTCTTCGACATTAAAATCTTTGCCTTCCCTAATTGTTAGAGTTATGTATCTCTTGATGGCTTTCTCTAATTCAATGTCTTTCTCGTTGATGAATTTCTCTTTATATGGTATTAATAAAAAAGAATCTACTTCTTGTTTTATGACACTTGTCTTTCTCCTTATCTCTTCTGACTTCGTCGTTTCCAGCTGCATGTATGTCTGAATATAATTGATGATATTATTTTATCATGAAATTTGAGAAGATATTGACAAATTTAAACCAACATCCTAAATAATCCTAAGTAATTTCTCTAGTATGGGATAACTTTATTTCATTAGAAAGGTTTAGATGATATTCATCTCATTCAATTACCCTAAAAAATTACAAATTTGCAATCAACATATTTTCTCATAATTTATTATTGTTACAAATAATTAGGTCATTTATATTTCTCATATAACATTATCCGAGAGTTATGAAGAAAAAATAAATAAATCGTTAACAAAATGTGTACATACCTGCAAATTTCCAATAAGATATAGAAAAAAAAGTAAACCCAAGGCAGAAATGAGAATTGCGAAACAAATTTCTGGTATGCTGCTACTTGTGTCAAGGTTTTGACCAAAAGAACTGCAAGAAAAAAAAAACATAGAGATATGAAGATCAGAAGTGTCTGATGAAATACAACTTTTTTTTCTAATTAAAACACTATATAACATATGTATATACATACAAACCTTAAATTACTCAAACCCCACCAAAAACATTGAAAGAATTTTTCGCGAAATTGTTTTTCGGTGATCATACGAGATTCAATGGCTTGAGTAAATATTCCGTAATCGAACACAGTTGCATTTGGTGGATTATTAGGGCAATACTGATCCATATTTGTCAAAGTCTTCATGGGATGGTTGTGACGACAATCAAAAGGACCAGGATCACATTCTTTTGTATTCGTTAGTTTTTCACATGCCTTGTGCCAGCAACGTGTCTCAGCAACAATCGAATAAAAGTACCAAAAGGCTCCAAACACCTATGATGATATATACGTCACAAGTTTATTATTAAGAAAGCTAATTAAATGACCATATAAAAATTGATCACTCTCTATAAGAAATATGAATAGAAGAAGATGATAGTACTCACATGGCTAGAAATAATATAGACCATAAATAAGAAGGCACCTCTGACTACACGTTTAGAGAGTGAGTCAAAAGCTCTTCCTAACTCTTTGGCTAATAAGTACACATGAAGAGTTCGAGGTGCATATTGAAGAAGAAGTACTGTGTTGATGAACCATCTTGCTACCAAATTTTGCAATCCTGTAATCTTGGAGAAAAACAGTAAAAATACCACCTGTATGGAAGATTGAATTTAAAATTACGACATGAATATTAAGCACTTGTTCAGTGACATACCATATATATGTCATTTTCTCAAAAGAAAATAATACCTGAGGAAGAGGAAGAAAGGCTAAAACATTGAGTAGAAGATAAGGCCAAGGAAGCCCAGTGAAAATTGATTTATCAAGTTTCTTAGACATGGCTAGCGCAGTCTTAAGCCGAAATATGATGTGTAAAACATAAGAGAAATCGGTAACAGATCGTAAAACAAGAGATACGATCAGCAGTTCGAAATCTTGAGTAAGGCACTTTTGGTCGTCGTTTACAATTGGAATGTAGAGAAAAAATGGATCAATGAAAACTCCAATCACACATGAAGCCAAGAATATCGTATTCCATTGTCGAGAGTAATATGCTGTCCAAGGATTCAGTATTTCATTTCCATTTCTTTTATCTTTATAACGTCGATCTTGTATTTTATCATCTTTAGTAGCGTTGGAATCACTATAAAAAGAAAAAAAAATTAAAAAGCTAACATTTAGCCATAATATTTTTATTTACAATATAACTTAATTTTTACTAATGTAATTTTAGTTACCATCTATAATATTTATTGATAAAATTTGTTCGGAATAAAATCACATCTAGATACAACAAATTGTAATAGTTTTAGTGATAGACTTTTTTTAGTGATAACATAGAAAATTAGACATAATAATAATATTTTAAACCAATTTCATTAGTAGTTACAAATTTCAATATACGAATGGAGTGTTTGATTTGAGTAGTTGAGTTATTTTTAAAAGTGTAGAGAGACTTAGAATGAAAGTAATATTAAACTCTTGTGTACAAAATGATTCACTTTACATTTAAAATAAATGTAGGCCCACACAGATTATTAACTTTATATTCTTAAAATTTGAACCAAATATAAAAAAAAAATTTAGATTTTCATTTCTACTTTTATTTTATCTCATTCCAAACACCTCAAAGAATAAGATTTTTCTTTTTTTTAGTGAATATTAGTGCTTAGGATAATTATCGATAGAAACATTCAAAAGTTGCCTTTAGACAAATTCATGATGAATATAACTTTTCTTATAAACACTGATGGAGAGGGGCCCATGTCCCCTGAGTTTTAAAAAATAAAATAAAATATATATATATTGTTTTAAAATATTTATTTAAAGTCTTTATAGTGCCCCCAAACCATTTCAGTCATTGCTTATAAGCTATGAGCACTCTAGATATTTATTAACACAATTTGTCGACGAGGTATAAAAAATTAATGTAATTTTGTTATATCTTTTGTATAGTATATATTATCTTTCTCCTTATTTAAAATATTTATTTTTATATTATTTTATCTTTCGTTTTAATTTGTATAATATTTTCTTCTCTTACTTTTCATATCAAGCCAAGATATTTATATTTATTCATCCCCTCAATATTAGCAGTTTTTTTTAATTACATATGAATATAAAAATAGCTTACTTTAAATTTTATGCTTAGCCCTCAATTTTTAGTTTTGCCTAATTTAGGATTGAGACGACCACTGTCTACCAAACGACAATAATGTATATAAAAATTTTGAAGAAGAAATTACTTACTGGAATAATGAGGCCAAACCTTTGTCTTCAAGATTGTTCATAACTCAATGTATATATATATATATATGAAATGAAACCTACAATTAATATGCTTAATTGTTAAAATAATATATATTTATTTACGTATAAAAATAAGAATGAGAAGTATGAAAACACTATTTATATATATATATAATTATATACTCACCGGAGCAGCGATAGACAGTTCTGTTCAGGTGTGCCGAAGAGGAAGGTGACTAGTCCATATGCGACTTCGATCAGAAGAGATTTACATTTAGTAGTCATAGCTATATATATATATATGTATGTATAATATCTTACACTAGCTTATTTAATTATTGGAGAGAGGAGGAGGAAAAATACCACTTAAAATACCACGGCTACAAATAATAAATACACTAGCTTAAAATACCACGGCTTCTCTCGATCTTTTCCTTAAAACTTGTGTGGTATGTACTTCTTTTCATTTTATTTTTTTTGGTTACGTGGCTTTCATGTTCATATTTAAAGTATCTAATTTACAAGGTATTTTTTTCATTTTTTCAGAGAATTTTGATTACTTTTCAATTCTCCCCCACTTAATAATATCTTTGCTAATAGGGAGGGCCAGAACTCAATGGTAGGTTTCTATACAAAATTTGTTATTTTTAAAAAAATTATATATAAAATTGTATTTTTCAAATTTTTGAGGCTTTTGTAATTTTAAAAAAATAGTAATTTTTCAAATAAATAAATAAATAAATAAGGCCCTCATTGTGTGGGGGCCTTAAGTAGTTAGGGCCGGAACTGAGTAGCACGGGTTCTATACAAAATTTATTATTTTTTAAAATAATTATATATAAAATGATATTTTTCAAAATTTTAGAGCTTTTATACATGTAAAAAAAAATTCTAAAATATTGAGCATGCTGATAGTCAAATATGTAATGAAAATTGTATGTCAGCTATTTTTGTTGAGTAAAAGTAAAAATTATTTTCTTTTCTTTGGAAGATTAATTTTATCAAAAAGAATTTAATTGTATTTTAGTATAACTGCACATGGGCAGTACTATCACCATTAAAAATATTAAAAACCCACGACTATTTAAAAGAAATACAATGTGAGGTGGCGAAGGATTGGACCGTTCCTACCTCCACTTGGCTTAATTAAAGTCAAGAGTTGAGTCAATTATGGAGGACAAGTACACTAAAGATAACTATTATATGACACTTCTTTCTAATGAGTAGTACTGGACACGCACAAAAACTACACATATTTTTTTAAGATTAATTAATCGTATGATTAAAATTAATTTCATGTATAAATAATGTATAAAATTTGTGCGTCTCTCTCAGTCATTACTCAATACCATATATAGTATTTGTAATGGTATGGAATTTTATGTGTAGCTAATAATATATAGTCTGGTTGGGCCTAGATTTCATACAGAGTTTCCAACTTGCAACCATTATTACATAAAGATAACAGAGTTTTCATACATATCTAACGAAATATTTAACGACGTCATTATCTCGCTTTTTGTTTGGTAGAGAAAGAGGGGAATTGAAGAAAATTATTAGGAGGGAGAGAATTTCTAAAAATATATAATTTTTTATTGTTTTTTTTTTAAATTTATATACAATAAAATTAAAGATAACAGACTAATTATACATGATAACATAATTACAAAATAATATAATATATATACCATAATGAAAGATATGCCATGTTGTTTCATGCCACAAATTAAGGAACTTTCTACTAAATATAATGATGTCTAATAATTACACACATCAATATCACATTCGCTTCTCTTTTGGGTAGCTGGACAGATAGCAAAACCCATCCCCACCATGAGGTCGGGAAATGTTGCTTTTGAGGCAGAAGAGATACAAGATCTCGTGCGCTGTGGGCTCCTCCCACTTCATCTCCTTATATAGCTATTTTAGCGCAGACAGAATCCTGTCTGAGTTCGTCTGGAGTTGGAACATAGCTATGCCGGCATAGTCAATAAAGCTCCAGAAGTAGTCCTTTAGAGGCAGCAAGTGCCCAGCTTGTAACTGCCCACGGCTCCAGGCCGCGAGCTTAACCTTTCTATCTGGGTTGTCTTCCCCAGGTGCAGAGCAGCTCCTCTCGTTGGAGCTGGCAGGTCGACAGACCAATTTTACAGAGAGCTTTAACCTGTGGCAAGAGAGGAGCTCAGAAATTTGTCGGGTTGAGGTTATGGAACTTTTATAATGTTCAGCCTTGAAGAAAGAACTCTTCGAGACCAGGATGGAAATGGTTTTGGGAGCTTTAAGTAGTTGGTTAGAAGGACCCTCCATTAAGCTGAAAACGAGCTCACCCGGTGAAAAGGCTACGATAATCTTGAGTTTGGGGTCTAGCGAATAGGCCTGATCTCAGGGTCTGGGTCAAGATAAGCTGCCACTCAGAGTCCCTTTCTTTTTCTCTCTTCAACCTCGTCGATCTAACGTCGAAAGTGGTCTCGTATATCTTCTTGCTCACACCGCTCTTTGTGCTCGCGGATCAATCGCTGGTTTTGAGTGAAAGGCGACTCAGAACTGGGAGTTGATGGGTGGTAAAGGATAACAAACTTGGGCCCCCACCGATTCTCAGAGTACTACGACATCTAACAAGGAAGATAAAGGTGAGGGCCATCATATAGAAAATAATAAGAAGGGATTAAAATTTTGATAACTCGTGTTTGCGAGAATGCCTCGATCGAGACTGAAGGCTCGAAAGGACGAGATTGATTAAGATGTTTATCCCAAACTATTATAAAGTTCGGGCATTGAAAATGTACCCACACGAGAGTGGGATGGATACTATCAATTTAAAACAAAAGAGAATCCCAGATTTCCAAGGAAAAAGTTGGCTGTTACCCGAAAATGTGATGTTTTCGTGATTTGTACATTTAAACCCTAAACCAAAACCCTATTTCTTAAGCTACACGAATCCTATGGCAAAAAATAAAATAAAAATTCCCAACTACCAAAAAAACTCCTTTTTTACACATATCTACTAGAAATTTTTCAGTCTGAATCGTGATTCTAAGCATTCCAAACCTACTCAAATCAGAAAACTTTCCTAAATGCAAGAAATGAGCCATAAAAATTTGGTAAAAAACCAGATGCATCCTCATAGATAGAAGAAACACGTAAAAAAAGCGAAAAATGTATATATAACAAAGAAATATCAAAGCGCTTACACAGATTGAAGTGAGGATATAAGGAGATCGTCGACTGAAGAAGCGAAAGCAAGGATGATCTCACATAATTGAATGTGTTGGAATGGCTTTGTTTTTTCGGTTTAGAGAACATGCAAGCACTACACCAAAAGCTACTTTCTACAACACATCACTATAATACTATTGAAAAAGTATTATAATAAATAATGAAAGATGCAGTAATACAAAATAAAAGTCAAAATAAATGATGGGACTTGAAAATTTTAAGCGGCATAATGAAGTGTTTTAATTTTTTGGAATCTAGTTTTCCTTTTTAGAAAAACAATACAGTTCTCCCTTTCTATCCTTGTTCTCTTCTTTCGGCAAGTTTACTCTCTATCTTATATTCATCCTCTCCATTGAGATCTTGTTTCCCTCATCACACTTTGATGTTTATTCTCCTTTTCCCCTGTTGTTTGAATACTTTGAAAAAAATGAAAGAGTCTAGTTAAAAAGAAAGAAGCACTCAGATTCTTCCTTCCAAAAATCTCACAGGTATATATTTGGGTTAATTTTTGGTGTATAAATTTAAGCACGAATCTCTATATATTAGGTTTGATCTTTGAATAGGGGTTACTTCATCTATATTAGTAAATTAGGTTTGATCTAGGTTGTATGTATGTGAATTTCAATATATGAGCATTTAAGGAAAAAATTTGGGACCAACACCGGATTGGCTACTGAGTCAGGGTAAAAGGCATCCCTAATGAATCAGTTTGCCTTTAACATGTCAACCTCCTCCTTTAGTGCTTTCTTTCTATGTTCGTCCAGCTGTCTTCACTTTTGTTGCTTTGGGGGGAAGCTTTTGTCTATGTTCAGTGCGTGGCTTGCTATATTCGGGCTTATCCCCACCATGTCTGAGTGTGACCACGTGAAGACATCCTGGTTTTTCTTCAAAAAGCAAATTAATTGCTATTTTGTCTCATCTGGGAGGTGTTTTCCGACCTTCACCTTCTTCGAGGGATCAGCTTCCTCGAGCTGAATTTCTTCGAGCTCCTCTAAAGGTTCGAGGTCAACTTTCTCCTCAATCCTTGGATCAATCTCCTCGTCAATCTCTAAGACCGTTCCGTCTTTGTTTTGTATGATGACGAGTGCTTGTGCATTTGTCTGTTTCTTTCCCCTCAAGGAGATGCTGTAGCATTCCCTCCCTGCTAATTGGTCTCCTTTCAATGTCCCGACTCCGCTAGGGGTTGGGAACTTAAAGGCCAGATGCCTTACTGATGAAACTGCCCCCAGCCCGACCAGGGCGGGTCTCCTGAGCAGCACATTGTAGGCTGATGGTAAGTCTACTACCACGAACTCCATTATCGTGGTTGCCCAGACTGGGTAGTCTCCCAAGGTCATGGGGAGCTCGATAGATCCCATGCAGGCAGTTCCTTCTCCTGAAAAGTTGTACAACGTAGTTGCACACGCTTTCAGGTCGCGAATGGAGAGTCCCATCTTCTCGAGGGTTGCTTTGTAAAGAATGTTGACTGAGCTCACATTATCTATGAGAACTCGGTGGACCCTTATGTTGACCAGCTGAAGAGTAATGACCAGCGGATCATGGTGAGGAAACTGGACATGGGATGCGTCTTCCTCGGTGAAGGTTATTGGTTGTGTCTCAATCCTCTGGCTTTTTGGAGCCCTAGGTTCGGGTTCATAAGGAGACCCGTCCCTAGTCTTCAGCTTGTTAACATATCTCTTTTGGGTGTTCCTGCCCACTCCCGCGAGATGAGGCCCTCCCGAGATGGTTATTACATCCTCTCCATCTATCGGTGGGGGCCTGTCTTCTTCCCGAGCTTGGGAATTATTGTTTTGTGTCGTCGGAGGCGCGGCTACTCTCTGGCTCGCGGCCGCCTGACTAGTACTTTGGTTTTTGACATATTGTTGGAAGTAACCTCTCGAGATCAATCCTTCGATCTCATCCTTCAGTTGTAGAAATTCATCGGTTGTATGCCCGATGTCTCTGTGAAATCGGCAATACTTACTGGAGTCCCTCTTGGATTTTTGATTTCTCATCGGGTCCGGACGTCTAAAGGGGACCTTGTTTTCATTAGCCAGATATATGTTCTCCCGAGACTCATTGAGCTCAGTGTATACTCTATACATGGAGAAATATCTCTCCCCTTTCTTTTTCTTTCCTCCCTCGGCTTCGGGGTTACTTCCTTCGTTCTTTTTCCTCTTGAAGGGGTTCTCCGTGACAGGCTTTGGAGTTGCTGGGTCCGCCGAGGTTGAGGCAGAGTTGACGTTTATCGTTGTAGTTTCGGACTGGGAAGTCGCATTGAGCGTTGACCTCGCTTCCTCTACATTGACAAACCTCTGCGCTTGTCTGTTAAACTCGGTTATGGACCTTACTGGTTTTCTTTGCATGTCGTCCCAAAGGGCACTTCCTGGCATTACGTCGGCTCGGACAGCCATTAGGTGCCCACTGTCATCCACGTCCCGAGCTCGGGCGACTTCCAGATTAAACCTTGTTAAGTAACTTTTTAGTGTTTCGCCCGGCTGTTGTCGGACGTTAGTTAAGGTGGATGCCTCTGGTCTAACCCCCATCATTGCTCTGAACTACTTCTTAAAGTCTTTAGACAACTGCTCCCAAGAATTTATTGAGTGTCTCTTATATTTTTTGAACCAACTTTTGGCAGGTCCTGTCAATGATGCTGGAAACAACATGCTTCTGAGTTCGTAACCCACGTTACTGGCTCTCATGATGGTGTTGAATGTGCTCAGGTGACTACACGGGTCGGTTTTTCCTTCAAACGTTGGGATGTGAGGGATCTGAAACCCTTGAGGAAATGGAGTATTGGAAATATGAGGGGCAAATGGTTCGAGCTCCTCGTCAGAGTCTTCATATCGATCATTCCTTTGCTCGTTTTTCAAAAGCATAAAAGCCTTTTCAAGCTGGTCAATTCTTTCTTGGACTAGGTCCGCAAGAGGCACTGTCTGGAATCGGCTGTCATCGATCACAATCCCAGGCTCGCGTCTCCGCCAGGGATCTCTACGCCTATTCAAGCGATCCCTCAAGTCTGGATTTGTTTGATCACCATTACCTAGACTTTGGTTTAGACGCTCTCGCAAGTCGGGATGATTTCTGCGGCTTCCAGTATTCTTACAACCTCGGTCATGCTTACTGATCGAACTGGTATCTCCGGAATCATCACTGGTAAAACTCGTTGCTTGGTTATTTCGTGATGGATTCTTCCCACGTCGCCTCGTCTCCGCCGTGCGAGACCGAGATGTTTGACTTTTCTCAAAAGGGGGTCTCTCTGCTCCTGGAAAGCCTACCGGTTTCCTTGTCTTCCTCCCGTACGCCCTTCGCCCTGATCTCGAATGGGTTGGGCGTTCCTGCGGGGGGGCGAAGGATATCTTATGGGTGATGGAGGAAACCGTATAGGTGACGGTGGCTGCCATCCATGTCGCGACCTAGAGGGTCCAGAGTTTGCCCGAGATGGGTCGGTCGCATTTGGTGCGCTCCCAGGTATCTGAGTCCGAGCCTCTGCAAGGGTTCGGTTGTTCTCAGTTCCTGCAGGCACTTCCACAGGAGGGTTAGCCGGGGCCCGAGCCCGAGTACTCCTCTGGGGCCTAGGTGGAGTGAATGGCTCTGCTGGTGCCGGAGGTTGAGTCGGCCTCCTTGTGGCAGCGTCTTTTCGTGGACGCCCACGGGGTCTACGAGGAGGAACATGCGCGTCCCTTGGAGGAGGGACTTGGTTTTCGCGCGGAGGCGGGGGCTGAGCCACCTGCGCCTCTGCGGCTATCCTTGCCAACTCCTCATTCCGTTTGTTGGCCTCTGCCAACTGCTGCTTCAATTGCCGGTTTTCAAGTTCCACAATAGGAACATACCGCTCAGGATTGTAATACATATCCTCATCCCTTGGTGGAGGGGGTGGTCCCCGGGAATCAGAAGATCCACTTCTCTCTTCAACATCCGGGTTCTCCATTGGCTGTTTTCCAGGACGTCTTGGGTAATTTTCTTCAAGTGTGTTCTGATTGTTAGTGGCCATGACTTTTTCATGGATGAATGCTTAAGGCTCTCAATGAAAGCACCAAACTGTTGACGCCATTTTTCGTCAACAGTGAAAGAAGAGCACGTAAACAATAACTAGTAATGGTCAATTAAAATATGACAATACAAAACATAATTTTTTCCGTGGTTCAGTAGTTAAATCTGCCTAGTCCACGAGTCTTTGTTATTAAACTCAAGATTATCTCTGAAAATTCTTAAGCATGAATTCTTCAGAGTTTTCTCTCAAGATTCAGAATTTCGGTCCTTTACAATGGTGCATGACCTCTCTATTTATAGAGAAGGATGCAGAATACTATCCCACATATTTTGGGTAGTTACTTTTTTTGTGTAAATAAATTAAATGGCTTTAAATGCCTGCAATCCGATATAAAAGGAAACGTCCCATGAAGACCAGGGGGCGTATAACTAATCAAATAATATCCCATGATTTTATGGGATTTACAATAATAAATGCAGAACACGTCCCTTATAGACAACACTTGTAGATGTTCAAGGTTATTATCATATATCCCCAAGACCTTATTCTCCCAGGTTTCTCATCAGCTTTCGAGCTAATGACATCTCCCGAGGTCACATGGCTTCGAGATTATACGCGCATCAGGCTTGGAACCCTTGATCCGAGGTCATCCCTAAGGATAGATGCGTCTCGGGAGGTACCCTTCGAGATCGTGAATATTTCGAGACCACCACATTCGAGGCCGTCTCAGTCTTGCATGCTCGATATTTAGTCCTGGAGAATACTTCAAACTTTACGAGTTCATTCGTTGCGAATCCAACTTTCGAGGTTACATTTAACATGGCTCGGTATCTGGGTATAACAATTAATATTTTCTTCATTATTTCGCTTAAAGATGGCGAGCGACAGAAGATGGATGAGTGCGAGGAATCGTTGGTCTCTGGAGTATAGAAATGATGTTAGCGAGTTCTTCAATATCGCCAAAAATCAGTTGAACGATCGGGGTTTGGTTCGCTGTCCGTGCAAGAAATGTGGGAATGTTAAGTTCCAGCCTATAAATGCAATTTCGATGCATTTATTCAACAATGGCATCATACAGTCCTACAAAGTGTGGCATTACCATGGAGAGGCACTGCTGTCGCCACCAACTGTGGTACGAGATCATGATAGAGATGAGATAGCAGATATCCTGGAGGATATTTACGCTGAAGATGACATTCCTGCTGGAAACTATAATGATCCTCCCCAAGATGATCCTCAACATCACGACAAGTATGACAATTTATTTAAGGAGATGTTAAGTGAACTATACCTGGGTTGCCGAAAGTATTCCACGTTGAACTTCTTGGTGAAGCTGATGCATCTGAAAGTTATTAACAAGTGCAGCAATCATTACTTTGATGGTTTGCTGGAATTGTTAGTCGACGCTATGCCGTAGATTTTTGGGCTTCTGATTCTCAGCAGGTATGTCGTAGATTTTACATTAATTTTTAATCATAAAATTACAATCTAGATTAATGAGTACTATTTTTTGTTTGAAGCGTATATCGAAGAAAAATAAAGAAGCTCGAGCAAAAATGACCATACCAGGAGGACACGGTTCTAAATCCATCGTTGCTCATGTTTATGATCACGTAAATTATAATAACCTATATCCTTACATATACGAAAATATTATAAATGGCACAATGTTTAAATAGTTTTCTTTTTTAGATGGACCCATCTACTGGCGAGCTCCCGAGCATGATCGACACATTCGAGCACCTCCACAAGAAGAAGGATAAGTGGATTAGTGATGTAGCGGCGACAAAACATGTAAGTTGTACAACCTTAACTAATTTATGATCATTTAACTTTAAAAAAGTTTAGTAAATAATTAATAAATATTAATTATTAATTGGTTGTTGTCAATTAGTAATTATTTATTAATTATTAATTAAAATTTTAATAATTAAATCTTTATAATCTCTGTGCCAATATTTTTATGATTAATGATTGTGGACTAAGATAAAAAAAGAATGTAACTAATGTTGTCCCCGTATCAGGGAGCTTGTGGGCTAAAGTAAATTTGGTCATGAAAATTCATATCTAAATAAAAACACATGCAAATATAGTTGATGTATATGTTTAGAGACGTAAATTCCCCATTAATGGAATTAACTGCACTTACTGTATATATCAACAACATCTTCATGATTTTGATTAGCCCACTTGCTCCTTGATACAGGAACAAAATTAATTACATTATTTTTCAATCATTGGTCTGCAGTCATTAATGATAGAATGTTGGCAGATAGATAATAAAGTTATATTTTATATGTTGTTATATTAAAAATTTATAAGTTAGGTTTTCAAATAATGTTATATTGGAATTCGAGATACGTGCCTTTTATTGTGCAGACTGAGATGACCGAGCGTCGAGCATCCCAGAGTACGGCCCCTGTATCATCTGTTGTTTCTTGTGTCGGCGATAATGTCGACGGTCAGTTCCCGCCTAATATGGATATTGTTACGGATGTCCTTGGACCTCGCTCGCGTTATAAGAAAGGGTTTGGGGGTTGTCCTAGGTTGAAGGCAATTGGCACAAAGAGGGCAGCATCTTCATCAACTTCTCAAATGTCCGGGCAATTGTCACCTGAAGTGGACACCATTTTGCAGCAAAATCAGGACATTATGCTAGAAAATATGAACCTAAAAAAGCATACGACTAAACTTGAGAGTCGTCAACGGCGTCAAGATGTCCTGCTCAGTGCTTTGTTGAAGCAGGTTGGTGAAATGGCTCCTGGTTTTAGTGTCGACTTACCAGAACAGGATTCAGACAAGATGATGCTGACGGGGGCGGGGATGATGAGGCGGGTAATACTCATTTATAGAACTTTTATTTATTTATTTAAAGTTTAATTTACTAAACTACTTTTATATTTTCATGTTTGGTGGAGACAATAAATATTAATAGTTGTAATTTTTTTTATTTATTTACAAAATTTTAATTTTAATTTTATTTCTAATTAAATAATATTACTAAAAAATTAAATAATTATTAATATATTAAAATCAAAATTTATTAATTAATATTAATATATTGAAAATAAAATTAGTAATATAATAAAAAAATATTATTAAAAAAACACTTTTACCGGTGCAAAATTACGTCGGCAAAAGTCTCAACCATCACTGCATATATACACCTTTCCCGGCGCAAAAATGCGCCACTAAAATATTTATCTTTTTTCGGTGCATTTTTGCGTCGCTAAAAGTGTTTTCCACAACAACGCGAAAAATTTTTTTGCTGGTGCATCCTTATTTTTCCCAGTGCATTTTTTCGTCGCCAAAAGATACCATTGCCAGCGCATTACATTTTGCGTCAGCAAAAGTGAAATTAGCGACAGGAGTACGTCGTGGACCTTTGCCGGCGCTAAACGTTACTTTTGCTGGCGCAAAAAGTGAGGTTTTTTCATAGTGCCATCTCACTTCTTAATCAACTTTTAATTTCTAAAAGAATCAGTTAGACTAAACAAGAGCTTCACACGTGACCCTAGCATAGCCAAATCAAAGAAATAAAAGAAAAATAATATGACTTATTTTATTATAATGCTGCATAGTTGAACTCTTGAAAATACAATATATTTATATATATATATACAATATATAAAATAATCATAATGTAATAAGGGGCCACTCCTCAAATTAAGGCTACTAGACTCGGCCACCAGACTATTTGCTTTTGATAATTTGAGACTAACTTGATTGCAATTACAACTAAGCTAGTACCATTATCCTTAAAAGAAGCATCATTAAAAGTGTTATACTCCTTGGTGTTTACCACTTGTCTTGCCTCCACTATGATCTTGATATAATTCCCTTAATTACTAATGTCCTTCACTCTAGGCAGCTTGGCATCTCCACAAATCGATAGGACTTCTGATTTTGGAGAAGTGTTATGCTCCATGCGACTTCTCTCCTTTGAGTATCATTCATATGTTTCCAAAGTACCATTTCTATTAAAATAGTAGTTTGAATCTACTAACTTTCCTCATTAATGTTGTGTTTATAATATTTGAATGTATCTCTCTTTAATTTTAATTATTAATTTTGGAAACTTAAGTGCTCTAATTATATACTCTACTAATTTGTTGTTGTAATGTTTTTTTTAAATAGGCTCCTATAATGTTATGTTTAGATTTACGTGGTTTGTTACTTTTTCACATTGAGATAATTATATATATTTACTTTATGTATATATGTATGATATTGCGACTTTTGGGATCTGGTTGTAGGATATTCTTTAAATTTAGAATATTATTTTATATTAAGGTAATCATATATATTATATTTAAAATTATATTCATATATAACAATGAGACATTTTAGGGTGTAGCCTTGTGACAGGGCAATGTCTTAATTTATTAAAAGTAGGCTATTGATAGCTCTTCGCATGCCATGGTACATCCATGAAAAACTCTTGAGTTTTGAATGATTTTTTGTAGTTATTTGTCAGCCACTTTGTCTTTTAAAAGCATGAATGGTATTTTATTATTAAAGGATTTTGAAGTTTTTTTGTTGATATACTTGTAATATTTTGGGCTGTTTTCACAAATCTTATGTTGTTAATTAATAAATTATTTTTTCTAATTTGCAGGTATATTGAGATGTCTCTCTTTGGAGGAATACTAAAACCATTTGTAGTTAAAGTCTTTACAATCAAAGAATGTATTTCAGTAGCTTTGTGTACATTTCTCATTTTTTATTTGGTGACAATGAATTTGTGTATAACTTATCTTGTATTATGATTTTGTAAGTCTACACTAGTTGACTAAAGATTGTAATTACATTTTGAGTAATTAATACAAAATTACTTATGCAATCTTGTTTGGCTTTAAGGGTCACATTTCCAAAATAATATCAAAAAAGTATTATAGTATAATATTCTAAAACACATCTGTATAATTAGGAAAATTTGTTATGGCATCTAATACGAAAAATGTGTTATAATATCTATTACAATAACACTTTTTATAAGTAAAGAATTTGTTATGCAAACTTCATTAAATAACACAAAAAATGTGTTAAACTAAAGTGTAGTATGACATAAAAAATGTGTTATACTAAAGTGTAGTATAACACAAATTTATAAGTATTGAAATGTGCTATATAATCGACTATAAATAATATAATTAAACACTTATCTATTTATTAAAATAACACAGAAAATGTGTTATCGTTGACTGTATAATAACACATCTGCATAACAATGATAAAGTGTTATGTAAAGTACCATGACCTACGATGACATAGTCGGTCTTAACACGTCAAAAAGTGTTATGGTATGTTTTGATAACACATTTTTGGTCTTATTAAAAGCATTTTTTCTTGTAGTGAAGGAAAACTCTGGTTCTTTCTTTATTTTTCTCTTTGGTTTGTGATCTCTGAAGAATCAAAGTGAAGAATGAAGGAGAAGAAGGGGTGTGTATATATATATATATATGTAAAAGTGGGGATGTTAAAGGTCGAATGGATCTGGGCCCTTGGTTTGAATTGAAAAAGGATCTGATGGATGTGATTTAATTTTAACATTGCGGCAAAACGTACGAAGTTTCTTCCTAAGTTGAAAGCAGCTTTGCTTCAAGTAAATTCATTGACTTCTCTGTTTTAAATTTATGTATTCCATTCCCAGTGAAAGCAGCTTGTGCCTAGGAAAGGACATGTGTAAGAATAGAGAGTACTTGAGTACTCCTGGTGTGCAATCCCCAAGTGATGTGTGTCCACACTCAAGTGTGGTAGGTGGCACAATTTTCAAAAAATGGAGTTCAAAAGTTTCCTTCTCAGAGGATTCGAACCAACACTTTTGAAGGGGCAAAATGTTACACCCAAATTTCGAGGATGTATAAATGAGTCTTGAAATGTAGGCTCGAAAAGAGTAAGCTCGAAAATAACCAGCACTGGATGAACACTTGTACAAATTTGCACAATTCTTGACTTGTTCTTGTTGACGATCGAGTACCAGTTTAAAAGGCTTGATCTCAAGCACCAAGTTTGAAAGAACGAATCTTCTCCAAAGCACATGGATGTTATTCGAGCTTTAGTTGCAAGCTCGAAGGTATTGGTCTCTAAAGATTGAGTTCGATGAAACCACCAGCTGAGGAGGGACTGACTGGAATAACGAGCTCGAAGTGTTTATCGACCTCGAAAGCGCATTAACATTGCAATCGAGATCAGCAACGCGTTTTGCACGCATTTATTTCAGATTAGAATAATCAGTTGTAACTTCTCTGAATCAAGGGAAGACATTCTTCCAACCAGACCTATAAATTGTCTGGTATTTTTCATTTGTAGTCACACACAATATTGTACTGAGAATACTCTGTGGAATTGCTCTGAGAAAGTTTTGTGAAGGTATTACGAATCAATAATATTGACACGTGGACTAGGCAAATTTTAACTGATGAATCACATAAAAATCCTACTGTTCCTTTCTTATTTTATAAATCTTTGTTTAGTGCTATTCAGATTTAAGTTGACGAAAAAATGCGTCATTGACTTATACTCAATGTTATATCCATCAAAATTATAAAATCAATTATGATCCTCTTTCTCCAATCATTTTTAAATTCATCTCTCCATTACTTTATTCGAAATAAAAAAAAAACCCAAGTAAACCATAATCTTATAAATGTGTTAATATTCATATACGAGACAAGAATATGATTATAGTATACATCAACCACCATTTATGTATATTTGAAGAGCTTGTGAAACGATCATAATCATAGAAACTTGTGTTGCTCATGGCATGTTAATATTTCATAGAAAAAATTATCTAGAGAGAAACATGAGTAAAACCTCTAAGAATCTTGGCAAAGATTAAGATGCTTTTTATTACAACTTCATTAATATACTAATAAAAACTACATGATTATGATTAATAAACATTGCTGCAAACAATTGACAACGAACAACCAAAACAAACTTTAGTACAACAGTTGCTAGTGAACTTGTCAAAGCATCTTCACTGATACCTCTCCTGACTGAGATTCCTTAACTTTTTTCCTTCTCCTTCGAACCTGTCGCAACATTAGTTGTTGTAGAAAACGAACTGCGAAAGGCTTCAAGCTCTCAGGCATAGATGAGCAGGTGGGGGAGAACTTGAACCAGCAATTGGAGACTACATGTTCCAAGTCATTGGCCATAAGAGCAAGAGCTTCAACATTGGTATGGGATTTAAGATTAGCAACCGAAATAGGAAACTCATCAATGGATGTTGACTTTAATTGCCATTCTATGAGTTCATTTCCATAGAAATCACCTTTTTGAAGTCGACTTATGGGAGTAGTAGCATTTCCAAATGCCCACACAACACCTTGTGTGATGAAGAGAATCATATCAAGTGGTTCTCCTTTTCGAATGATATAACTTTTCTCTGAATATGTGACTGGTTTCAGATATTTGCATATTGTTTCGTAAACATGTTCATCCGTGTTTTGAAATAATGGAACCTATAATTAATCATATAATCAATCAATCAATTAAATAACAATACTATGTTATAGCTCAAATTAAAGATCAAACTTAATAATGACATATATATACTATAAAAGATAACTTACTTTTTTTAACATAGGGAAACACATGTGTTTCTTAATTAGCATTCCCTGTGACAAAGGAAGAATATGCAAAATATGGTCGATGTCCACATCTTTTCCATCTTGCAATCTCATTTGAATGTATTTCTTAATAATTCGCTTTAGATCCTGAGGAATGTCATTTTTTGACAGCCACAAGTCTGCCTTTTTCTCACTTGTACTGTTCACATTTTTTTTCAGGTCCAATATTTTGGTTACCCAAGCTGCAAATGTCTGATCCAAAATGAATAATAAGTAGTAAAATATATATGATTCATCCTTATCAAAAATCTAATAAACTGCCATATGTGTTGTGAGTAATTAACTAGCTAGTATTTTTTTTTACTTACCTCAATGTGATGATGATCATGCCCTCCAAGTAGAGAAAAGAGATGTTTGACATCAAAATCTTTGTCTTCTCTAATTGTTCGGGTTAGGTATCTCTTGATGGCTTTCTTTTTATACTGTGGAAGGTCATGGTTTGATAGAAAAGAATCTATTTCTGGTTGCTTGATACTTAACTTTCTTCTTGCCTCTTCTGATTTTGTGGTTTCCAACTGCATGTATGTCTGTAAATATATACACCAAGAGTATTATATCGTGAAAAATGGTAAAGAATAGCAGTACCTCTAGCGCCTAACACCATAAATAATATATATATATATTTATATATAGGGAGCGACTACAACGCATCCCTTTTTTTGCAACACAATAATATATTCCTACATTTTTTATGACGGTGTACATTGAGGTATCTAGAACATCCTACAAATTTTCAAGAAATTCTGAATAAATTCTGGTACCAAAAACAGAGTCTAAACTATATGTTGCACTCGTGTCTGTTTTTTTGTGTACGCGTGTAAAATTTGACAGTTTGAACCTTGTTTTCGACTTCGTAAATTATTTAGAATTTTTTAAAAATTTACACGATATTCTAAATAACTACAATGTACACCGTCATATAAATTTTTTTATGATTATATCTATCTAGGTGCTGAAAATTGAAAAAAGAGGCACCAGTATTGTAAAAAAAGAGATGCGTTGTAGTTGTTCCATATATATATTTGTTTATATATAATGTACATGTAACATCAATATATATGTGTCCTATAGCAATATAATAATTATTTGGATGCATATGTGTTGATACATTTGGATACTTTCCAAATAGGCTAACATGAGATATTAACAGATTAAACTATTTCAGCTCTCTTTTTTATCATCATTATGAACAGTAGTAGTGTATGTATAAATTTTTAAAGTAAATATATGCATATATTATGAAGAAAAAAAAGGGGTACATACCTGCAGATTTCCAATAAGATATAAAAATAAAAGTAAACCCAAGGTAGAAATGGTAATGGCGAACATGTTTTCTTGTACATTGCTAGTTGTGTCCAGGTTTTGACCAAAAGAACTACAAAAAAAAAAGGGAAAGTATAAGATATGAAGATTAGAAGTGTCATATATTTTCATTATTATTTTAAAAGATTATATAATATAAGTAGGCATATATTTATATGTCCAAACCTCAAATTTCTTAAACCCCACCAAAAACTGCGAAAGAATTTTTCGGGAAAATCAGTTTTGCTGACTATACGAGATTCAATAGCTTCAGAAAATATTCCAAATTTGAAGATATCTGCATTTGGTGGATCGACAGGGAAAAATTGGTTCAGTTTGGTCACATTCATTCCGGGATGAGGTCCAAGACAGTAGAAAGGACCAGGTATACATTCTTTTGGTCCATGTTCCATACAGGCAAGGTGCCAGCAAGCTGTCTCACGAAAAATTGAATAGAAGTACCAAAAGGCTCCAAACACCTAATGATCGATGATACATTATATATATTTGTATATATTAATATTGTATGAAAAGTAATAATTATTTATTTATATAATAAGTTGATATATACTTACATGACCAAAAATAATGTAGAGGAAAAAAAAGAAGGCGCCTCTGACCCATACACGTTGAGTCAGTGAGTCAAAAACTCTTCCTAACGCTTTGGCTGATAAGTACACACGAAGAATTCGAGGCACGTATTGGAGAAGAAGTAGTAAGTTGATGAACTTTCTTGCTCTCAAAGATCTTGATCCTGTAATCTTCGAGAAGTACAATAAAACTACCACGTATATTCGTACAATAACTCTTTTATTATTAGTTAATACACACAATATAAGTCATCAATTTACACCTAAAAAATATGTTTAGTGATACGTACCTGAGGGGTTGGAATAATGGCTAAAAGATCTATTAAAAGATAAGACCATGGAAACTTTGTGAAAATGGATTGACCAAGTGCCTTGGACATGGTTCGTGCCCACTGAAGCCGAAAAATCAAGTGTAAAACATAAGAGAAATCGGTAACAGATCGTAAAACAAGAGATATGATCTTCATATTGTGGTCTCTGTCGAGACATTTTCGGTCATCGTTCACAATTGGAATGTAGAGGAACAATGGATCGACGCAGACTCCGATTACACATGAAGCCAAGAATATCTTATTCCATAATCGAGAGTCTGTTACCCCTGGATTCAATATCTGGTTTAGTGAATGTTCTTGTCTTCCATGATCATGATAATCTTCAGAGTTGTTGGAATTATTATACTGCTTCGAATAATGATTCCTATAATTAAAAGTTTACAATAGACACACATTCAAAAGATCCTTCTTGACATAAAACAAAGCAAAAAAACACACACACACACATATATATATATGCTTACCTCAATGCTACCAAATCCTTGCCTTCAAGATTGTTCATAATTATAACTCAAATATATAAACTGCAATAATAGTAAAAACATATATACACGTGATCATCGAGTAGCCCTATACGAAAAGAAGAATTTATAAAATATAATATAGCGAGAGAATTATCACGAAGAACACTCACTTCTGTGCCGGTGTGGTTCTGAAACATATGCACTCATTTAGGAATCTATAGCTTATATATATAAACGGTATACCTTTTTCGTTTCTTTCCTTCTTTTTAATTAACTTGTATGTCACAATTATTTTTGTTGAGTAAAAGTAAAAAACTATATTCTTTTCTTTAGAAGATTAATTTTACCAACAAATTTTAATTGTATCTTAGTATATATAACTGCACATGGGCAGTACTATCTTTAAAAAATTAAAAAAAAAACCGAACTATTAAAAAAAAATAAAAAAATTACAATGTGAGGTGGTGAAGGATTTGGACCTTTCCTATTATATGCTTGAGTGAGTGGAGTCAAGTATGACAATTCTTTCTATGCATTGGATCAGCTTAGTCATTATCGGTGGCTGACTAATATATAGTAAGAGACAAAACAAAAATTGCTGTATAACACAATGACAAGCGTTAGGAAAATTCTCAATTGCACTATTTTTTACATTCTTTTTCGTACATGAATAATATGTGGATATTATTTAATATTTTATATTTTACTATTTTTTTTTTCAAATCGCGAGTGGAATCTGCTTATTATTTATTAATTTAAGATAATATAATATATAATCTTTATTATTATTAGTAGTAGTATTTACAATGTTTAATGATGAAACTTCTATGCATTGGAGCTTATCCTTTTTAAATTAATATAGTACGTACCTACATTAAAGATGATTTGGGTCAAAATTCCAAAGGAAAATATTAAAAAGGAAAAAGAAAGCAAATTAAATAAAATGGCGGCTAACACAATTATATATAGTTTTAGTAATGTCATGAAATAATATATGAAGCTAATAACGCATAGGCCAGTTTTTCTTGTTGGACTTTCACTTTAAGTTCTATTGACAGGGTCTTTATCGGTGACTTCTTTATTGTATCATCTTTTACATTCTTCTTTGTCCATAAATGATACGTGGATATTATTCAATATTTTATATTTTACTATTTTTTTCAAATTACGAATGGAATTTACATGTCATTTATTAATTCAAGAGAGTTTAAAATATAATCTTAATTATTATAAGTATTATTATTTACAATGTTTAATAGTTTTTCTTAAATGATATGCATTAATACCTTACTAAAAAGCCTCTCAAATCTGTGGCAGGCCAATCAATTTGAGGAGTGAAGGATTGTACCTTTCTACATAGCTCCACATTCCTCACACTCAAACAAATATTTCCTACAATAAAAATTTAAACATTAGTAAATATATGGTAATTGAATTGATCCTTAAATAATACAATTAACAAAAATATACTTTAAAAAAACCATTACCTAAATAATATACAAAATTATGTAAGCAATAATATTTTAATATAAAAAATTATGTAAACAACATTATTATAAATAAAATAATACAAAAAATACCCTAAAACCGAAATATACATTAAAAAATTAAGTTTTTGTGATCAAAACATGTTTTAAACAATGAAAATGTCTTCTAATCCTATATAAACTTTAAAAAATGTTATAAAAAACTTTGAAAATAACCATATAAACATAAATTAAAACACCAATTAAACCCACTCAATATTTCTTCATTTTTACACTAAAACTTTAAAATAAATCAAGATTAAGTATATTTACGTGATTTCAAGCTTTAATATGCAAGAAAATGAAAACAAAAAATACAAAAAAAAAATGGACAAAATGGGCTTACCTGTGGCTGGGGACGGTGGTAGAGCATCGCGTATGCCTTTGTGAAAATGGAAAATGAAATATGAGAGGGAAGAGGTAGGGTCTCGGGTTGGTGTAGGAAGAGGGAAGACTTTTCTCGGCGGTTCTATGCTCAAAGCCGAAGAGAAAAGTGCACTTTTCTCTGCAGTTTTGGGCATAGAACCGTGGAGAAAAGCTTTGCACTTTTCTCAGTAGTTTTATACCCAAAACCGCAGAGAAAAGTATCACACTTCAAACTTTTCACTGTTGTTTTTTTAAAACTGCAATAACGTACGACACAGACATTAAATATAATTTTTCGGACTCTTTCAAACTTTTTTTCTACGCTTTTTGTTTATTGTTGAAAAAAACCTCAGAGAAAACCTATATTTGTAGTAGTGAAACCACCGACATTTAGCATAGAAACAATATCGTCGCTCAAATTCTCGGCGGGCCTGGCCTGTCAAGATAGACCAATTTTTTTTTTTTTTTTTGTAGTATTTCTATTAGTGTTCTTTCTTTCTTTAATTTCCCTCCTCTTAATATTATATTATGCAACTTGTCCCACTAATTTCTAGCAGTGGCTCTTTGTACGAAATATTCTTTGTTATATGGTGGCATTCATGAATGTATGTGTTAGTTAGAAAAAATGAAAAGAAAAATTATAATATGTTTCGAAATGAGTGAACGACGAAGACCAGTGATAATTTTATGTAAATTATCAACCTTTTAGCTTTTTAATATATTAATAAACCATAGAAATTGACAGAATATTAAAAAGCTCGCAATTATCTATAAATATAAAAATATGTATAATTTATTTCCTTATTTCAAGTAGGTCTATACTACTTTCCTAGTTTGTTTACTGTAAGTTTCTTATTTATATCATTTGTTTTTTTGAGTAACTCTCATTATCGAAAGAAATAGAATTACTATGTGGATGTGTATACAGTGGTTAAATTATTAGTATATGTATTTAATCAAATTTGAAAGATATTTAATTCGTTGATAAAATATTTGTTTGTAGGGGAAATTTGATTCAAGGTGTTCTGAATTGTGCATTTTCTTGGGTTATGCTCCAAAAACAAGAGGAATTGTACAATATCAACTACTTGACTACCTTGGGTCAAATAGGTAAGTAACTTTGTTCCTTTTATTATTATTATTATATATAATGCGTATATACTATATATGATTCAGTCAAAATATAAAGTGCCTGATCAATTTTGGCTAAACGAATAATTAAATAAACATGCATTTGCTTTAATTAGTATAAATAATACTTAATGAATTCAATCACTCTATATCATATATATATATAGACACTACATACAAACAAGTAAGCATATTTTTTTATTTATAAAATTTATTAATTATTTTTATTAAATTTGTATCACTACTATATAAATTTCAAATAAATAAACAATATTATATATAAAATAATGACATAAATATATTAAAAGAAAAATTAAACTAAAATATTGCTTATAATTTTTAATATATATATATAATATGATAACTTTTTCAAATATAAATAATAATTTTTTTTATAAAAATTAAGATTATGTATTATGTATTATTATTATAATGATATATTATAATATTTAAATTTATATTAAAATAAATATTAAATATCTAATCTTGTATTAAATATTATTATATATAATAATAATAATATTTTATAATATTTGAATGTAAAAAATTAGGACATTATTATCATAATAATATTTTATAGCATTTGAATTTATATTAATATAATTATTAAATATCTATTTTTAATTAGTTTTAAATATATATTCTGTTAAATATTTAGAATATTTCATTAAAGTTAACAAAAAAAACCTTTAAAACAAAAAAAAATATTTAGAAAAGATGGAGTAATAATTTATACACTCCTAATTTGCACACAATTTTAATAAAAAGAAAAATTAAAATATGTTTTGGAAATAAGTGGATGACGAAGACCAGTGATAATTTCCGAGATTCAGGTTGGAGAGGTTTTATGTGAAATGCAGTCCATTATTGATGGAGGGGGAGACCCTCCACCAATAAATGGATAGAATGTTATTTTGGAATGTTAGGGGCATCACTAAACCCACAAAGCAAAAGGAAGTCATAAAGTTGATTTCTTATCAGAGGATTGGGTTTGTTATGCTCCTAGAAACAAAGGTTAAGGCTGCACAAATGGCAGCCTTATACCTTAATATGTTTCAAGGTTGGTGCTTCACTTCTAATCTTGCGCATCATCCTAATGGGCAGATTATTATATCTTGGAATCCGAATAGCTATGACGTAGATATCAAAGGAGGAACTAGTCAACTATTGAACTGTTGGATTAGGCCTCAAAGAGTGATACAGTTTGCTGTTATTGTAGTCTATGCGTTGAAGGAGAGTAGTGATCGAAAGCAGCTTTGGAAGGATATTGGTCTTATTGCCCAAGGCACAAAGATTCCGTGGATTTTTTTTGGAGATTTTAACTCTGTTTTGTCTACTGTAGAGAGGCTAGATTATCGTGGCAATGGCACAGAAATGATGCCGTTTCAAACTTGTGTTGGTGAATGTGGGCTGGAAGATGTTAAGTACAATGGGTCATATTTTACTTGGAATAATCAACAAGAGGGAAAAGCTCAGGTTTGTGCAAAACTGGATCGGGTCTTGGCAAATAATGTTTGTTTGGATACTTTTCCCACGGCTGAAGTCAGTTTCCTTCCAGAGGGTATGTTTGATCATTCACCAGGTCTTCTCTCCATTTATTTGAATATGCATGATAAACAGAAACCTTTCAGGCACTTCAATTATTGGAGCTCTTTGAAAGATTTTACTGGTATTGTTCCAAATGGGTGGAGTGAGAATGTTGAAGGTTATCCAATGTACAGATTTGTCAAAAAACTTAGGCTTCTCAAACAAGGGCTTCGGAGGTTACATCAGCAAGAGAAAGGTGATCTTGGGCTTCAACATTCAGAAGCTTATAAAGCTTTGCTTGATATCCAAGTGGCTTTAAGGGAGAAACCTGGTAATGGAGAGCTTATTACTCAGGAAACTCAAGCTAGGAATAGATTTGTTGAGATCCATAGGCAATACCTGACTTTTTTAAGACAAAAAGCAAAGGTAAAATGGCTTGCTTTTGGTGATGACAATACCAAAATTTTCATGCTAGTATGAAGTAGAGGACAATTCAAAACACCATTTATTCAGTCAGAAACAGTAATGGAGATTGGGTTACTGAGCAGAATGTGGTCATTCAAGCATTCTTGGATTTCTATGATAATTTACTAGGATCCAAAATGGTTTCAAGAACCCGGGTGCACAATAGTATAGTTCAAGCAGGTCCGCTGGTTAGTAATAATCAAGTTGCTGAGTTATTGTAGGATTATTCCCCTAATGAAGTAAAAAAAGCTCTTTTTCTATTCCAAATGACAAGGCTCCTGGACCTGATGGATTCGGCAGTGGCTTCTTCAAAGACACTTTGGATATCACTAGGAAGGATTTCACTAATGCTATACTTTCATTTCTTCACTCGGGGAAAATTCTTAAGGAAATTAACGCCACATCTATTACTTTAATCCCCAAAATGGTTTGTCCTGACTCAGTGAGTGATGATAGACCTATTGCTTGCTGCAATGTGGTCTATAAAGTGGCCACCAAAATGATTTGTTCTCGCCTTCGAAGCATTCTTCCTTGCATTATATCAGCCAATCAAAGTGGATTTGTTCAAGGAAGGCAAATAGTTCATAATATTATGGTGTGTCAAGATTTGGTTCGGGGTTATGATAGGCAAAGGGAAAAATCAGCTTGTATGTTTAAAATAGATTTACAGAAAGCTTATGATACTTTAGATTGGGATTTCCTTCAAGAGATGATGCTGGCTTTAGGTTTCCCCATGAAGTTTGTGTCTTTAATCATGAATTGTGTTTGCACCCCTCGGTTCTCCTTTATGATTAATGGTTCTCTCCATGGTTTCCTTCAACCTAAAAGGGGTCTCCGTCAAGGTGATCCTTTGTCTCCGCTGTTATTTGTCATTGGAATGGAGTATCTTTGGCATATTTTGAAGAAAGTTGCTACGGTTCCTACTTTCCAATTCCATCCGAGATGTAAAAGTATGCGACTTACTCATTTATGTTTTGCAGATGATCTGCTCCTTTTTTGCAAAGGTGATTACAATTCTGCCATATTGTTATTACAAGGATTCAAATTATTCTCCAACACTTCAGGGCTTCAACCTAATATGGGGAAATCGCCAGTGTATGGGGCAGGTTTGGACACTTACACATTAAATCGTTTTGAACTAACTTCTGGTTTTCAGAGAAGTTGTCTGCCTTTTTAATACCTTGGATTGAAAATTTTCTCCAAAAGATTATCTCCAGCTGATTGTGATTGTTTAGTGGACCGAATGACTAGCAGGATTAGAATTTAGAGTAGTAGAAATTTGTCTTATGTTGGGCGTATGGTACTCATAAACTCTGTTTTTCTTTCCATAAACTCCTTTTGGTCTCAGATTGTTATCTTGCCTAAAGGTGTTATTCAGAAAATTAATCAAATATGTCGTGCTTGCCTTTGGAAAGGTAATGACAAGTTTAATGGCTCTGGGAATGTCTCTTGGACTGAGATTTGTTAGCCAAAAAAAGATGGTGGTTTGGGATTCAAAGACACTGCATTATGGAATCTTTGTGCTTGGGAAAACATGTTTGGGCTATCTCTAACAAGAAGGACAATCTATGGGTGAAATGGGTTAATTCAGTCTATATTAAACAGTGTAGTTGGTGGAATTATGAAGCCCATGCTAATGCTAGCTGGTATTGGACTAGAATTGTGCAGACTAAAAACAAACTAAAGCAAGTTTTTACTGAATTTGAGTTCCAGGCCTTTCAATACAATATTGCTGAGACTTATTCAAAATTAAGGTTGAAATCAGAAGGGCTGTGGCCCTATGCTCTGATTTGGGATTCTTTTTGTACCCCAAAACATAGAGTCATATCTTGGTTAGATGTGAGACTCCGGCTTCCAACTAAAGATAGACTTATTCGGTTTGCAGTGGTGAAATCTAGTGTTTGCATGATTTGTGAAGATTATGATGAAACACACTCTCACCTTTTCTTTTCCTACTGTAATAGTAGGAAAGTTAAAGAGGAAATGAGCAAATTGCTTGGATGGAATATGAGGAGTCAGGATTTGGTTTGTTTAGTTAAAGGGCTAAAGAATAGGAGAGTGACGCAAGGAAGAAAGAAAGTTTACATGAGTACTATTGCTGCTTTGGTCTACTTCATTTGGCAAAGTAGGAATAGCGTTTTATGGGAGCATAAACTCCCTACAGTCTAAGTTACTATTCATAATATAAAATTTGCTGTGTGTAATATAATTCAACTCATGAACACAAAAAAATTCAATAGTATAGATAAGAATTGGGTGGAGTCAATATACAAAAATTGTAATTAGTTGGTTGTTCTTGTTTAAGTTGTCAATACAATTTCATCTGACTTTCCAAAAAAAAATTGTATATATTTAAATATAATATAGCGAGAGAATTATCTTGAAGAACACAGCCGGTGTGGATCTGAAATATATGCACTCATTTAGGAATCTACAGCTTATATATAAACGATCGATATACCTTTTTTTTTTTTGTTCTTTCCTTCTTTTTAATTAACTTTCTTTCACTAGCTTAATTATTGGAAGGGAGATAGAAAAAAACAGAAAACTTCTATAAAGCAGCGTCAACGCAGTAATTTGATTTTAAAACAAAAGAAGAAGCCGTCGTCTTTTTCTTTTCAATGCTATCATTCAAAATAACAAAAAACAAATAATTGAGAGGGGCAAATATATATATTATATTCCTATAATATAATTAGTGTCCTATATAATAAGACCCTACAAATTAAAGTAATATTATCTGGTTTGGAAGATTTCCACCACAGGCACCATTATTACATCGAACGTAATATTTAGTGACGTAACTCAAAAGATGCTTAGTGACGTCACTCTTACTTTTTCTTTGGTAGAAAAGATAATTGATAGATGATCAAGGAGTGAGAAAACTCTTTGATTGGTAGGAAAGAAATACTTATAGAGAGAGAGAGATTCAATTATTCATTGTAAATTTTTATGGATTCTCCTGTAGGCTTCAGTTTAAGCCCTACCAGTAGGACTCTCTGTTATCAATATTTGAACAGTTTTCAGCGTCATTTTTTTTATGATCGTGTATATTGTAGCTATTTAGAGAATCAGTGCGATTTTTAAAAAATTCGGAATAGTTTATAATATCGAAAACTTGGTTCAAGCATATTATTGCACGTGTGACTAATTTTTTTATGCGTGTGGAAAACAACATATTTGAACCTAATTTTCGGTACTGTAAACTATTCGGAATTTTCTAAAAAATTTGCAAGATGCTTTAAATAGCTACAATATACACGGTCATAAAAAAAAAATCACGCTGAAAACTGTTCACGGGTCAAGAAACACTGAGAGCCCTATCAGTAAGACTTAAAGTGAAGCTCCTATAAAAAAATTGTCCAAATTTTTATAACTGATCTAATAAATTAACTTGTTTTAATCGAATCTAATATGATACAATAATTTATTGAATTTAATTGGTTTTATTTATTGGATGTGTCCCCTTAGTTATGTATTTGATGGGATTAGATCATCCAATATTTTTTAACATTTATTTAGCTTAATTTATTCAAATAATTTATAATATTATAAATAGAAAGACTAATTTGTTCAAAATGATACAACATTATACAAATACAACATAAATTATGAGCATAATCATAAATAAATAAATATATTTTTAAATTATATTATATTACTATTTTTAAATTATTAATATTTTGTGTTTTTATTTTTATATTGGAGACAATACTAATTATGTTTTGTTATCTTACATTTTGGAGACTATGGATATTGTTAATTTGATTTTATTATTTAATTAAATAATTTTGTTTTATTTATTTATGTAATCAATATTTAATATTTTATTAAATAAATTTTAATCTGTTGACCCTCGATTTGGCCAACTGAAGCGGAGTCAAATATTTGATAGAGAATAAAATGACAATTGAGATCTAATGGAAAAAAGAAGAAGACACTAAGGATTTATAGTGGTTCGGCCCCAAAAATTGGTAAATGACCTACGTCCACTTTGTGCTATTATTAATATTGAACTTCAAAAGTGTGATCAAAGAACTAGGGTTCTTAAGTTTCACAGACCTTGGAAGAAGATACAATAAAGATGATGGATAATAGCAATACAATTCTCTTTTTCTCTCTTTCTTAGCAAGAGTTTTTTTTTTTTTTAGATTACATGGGCCAATAGGCCATATCTTTCCTTAATAGACGAATATCTAGATCATAATGAAGAAATATTCTCGGCAATTATTACATCTTTACAAATTTATACATAAATAAGCTGAGTATACGATAAGGCTGGTCATATATAAAATTTGTACCCCACGTATGGATGTGTCTCTAGTCGATAGCCGACCAGCACCTTAGCCACATGTTGAAAATCTTCGTCGTGTCATCAGCAGTCGTTTTTTGGATAAACATAACCAATATAATTACTTAAATATATATTTTTTAAAATTGTATACCAACAGCGACGACATGTCGTTGCCGTAGGGTGAACGCTGAAAACGAAAAATCTGAGTTTTCGTGACACTACAAAGACGCCATGTCATCGCTGAAGGCATATAAACCCACGCACTATTCAGCGACGACATGGCGTCACTGTAGATGGAACAGTCAACGGACCTACAGCGACCACATGTCGTTGTTGTAGAAGTTTTTTAAATTCAAAATTTCAAAATTTGCAACCACCAACAGCGACGACATGTCGTCGAAATATCCCAGTCCAACTGAAAATAATGATTTCCTACTGCGACCGACATGTCGTCACTGTAGTAAAACACTACTGCGATGACTGCGTTTTGTCATCGTCGTGGATTGCTACACATACGGACCTACAACGTCGTCGTGGATTGCTACACATGTCGTCGTTGTATACCTACATCGACAATTTCTTGATCTACAGCGACGAAAAAAGTCATCGCTGTAGAGTTTTTTTCTTGTAGTACTCCTTAATTCGCCTGCCGAAATTACAGGCCAAAACCGCCAACATTTAACATAGAAACAATATCGTCACTCAGATTCTCGGCAAGACCGGCCCGTCGAGAAAGACCAATTTTCTTTTGTAGTATTTCTAGTAGTGTTCTTTCTTTCTTTAATTTCCTTCTTTTTAATATTATATTATGCAACTTGTCCCACTAATTTCTAGCAGTGGCTCTTTGTACGAAACATTCTTTGTTATATGGTGGCATTGATGAATGTATGTTTAGTTAGAAAAAATGAAAAGAAAAATTAGTATATGTTTTGAAATGAATGGACAACGAAGACAAGTGATAATTTTTAAGTAAATTATCAACCTTTTAGCTTTTTAATAGATTAATAAACCATAGAAATTGACAGTTCATATTAAAAAGCTGATAATTATCTATAAATATAAAAATATGTATACTACTTTCCTAGTTTGTTTACTGTTTAAGTTTGTTATTTATATAATTTATTTTTCTGACGAACTCTCATTATCGAAAGAAATAGAATCACTATGTGGATGTGTATATAGTGGATAAATTATTAGTATATGTATTTAATCCAATTTGAAAGATATTTAATTCCCTGATAAAATATATGTTTTGTAGGGAAATTTGATTCAAGGTGGTCTGAATTGTGCATTTTATTGAGTTATGCTTCAAAAATAAGCGGTGGTTATTTTTATTAGAATTGTACAATATCAACTACTTGACTGCCTTGGGTCAATTAGGTAAGTAACTTTGTTCCTTTTATTATTATTATATATAATGCGTATATAATATGATGATTCAGTCAAAATATAAAGTGCCTGGTCAATTTTGGCTAAGCGAATAATTAAATAAACATGCATTTGCTTTAATTAGTATAAATAATACTTAATGAATTCAAACACTATATATCATATATCACACACATATATATATACTAGATACAAATAATTTCTTAGTTTTATTTATAAATTTATTAATTATTTTTATTAAATTTATATTATTATTATATAAATTTTAAATAAATAAATAATATTATATATAAAACAATACCATAAATATATTGAAAGAAAAATTAACCCAAAACATTGCTTATGATTTTTAAAATATATATAATATATGATATATAATAATTTTAAATATAAATAATAATTTTTTCATAAAAATTAAGATTATGTATTATATATTATTATAATGATATTTTATAATATTTCAATTTATATTAAAATAAATATTAAATATCTAATTTTGTATTAAATATTATTATATATAATAATATTTTATAATATTGGAATGTAAAAATTAGGAATATATATTATATATTATTATCATAATAATATTTTATAACATTTAAATTTATATTAATATAATTATTAAATATCTATTTTTAATTAATTTTAATTAAATGTTCTGTTAAATATTTAAAATATTTCATTAAAGTTAAAAAAAAAACCTTTAAAACAAAAAAAAATATTTATCTACACACTTTTATATAGAAAATATAGAGTAATAATTGATACACTGCTAATTTGCACACAATTTTAATAAAAAGATAAATTAAAATATGTTTTGGAAATAAGTGGACGACTAAGATCAGTGATAATTTTAATAAAATTATCAACCTCTTTTAGCTTTTTAATAAAGTAGTAAACCCTACAAATTGACCGTTCATATTAAAAATCAGACAATTATCTACAAATATAAAAATATGTATAATTTGTTTCCATATTTCAAGTGGGTCTATCCTACTTTATTCCTAGTTTGTTTGTTGTTTAAGAAAGCTTCTACTGCCACTATAAGAAATAAGCTCTTTAGTGGCGGCGACATTATTAACAGCGACAAAGTATGTTTGCCGCTCATATTACACTAAGTAATTTTTTAATTAAAAATATTATTAGCGGCGATTCAAAAATACCTTGAACAAAATGTGGGAAATTTCCCATCAACATGAATATATAAGACTATTAGCAACGATATGTGTCACCGCTAATAGTCGCCACATCAATAAAAAATATCAGCAGCGACATGTGTCGCTGCTAATAATGACCTCAATATCACCTCGACTTATGCTCCCTCATTTTCAGTTTTCTCCACAAAAAAAACCCTATCTCATCAACCATCTCACTCTCCCCGGCCACCTCCTCCACCCCTCCCCATAGCCGCGCCCCCTCCGCCCCCATCCCTCTCTCTCTCTCTCCTCGCCCCTCTGCCCCTCCCTGGAGCCGCGCCCGCTCCGCCCTCTCGTTCCCCCTCTCTCTCATCGAGACTCTGACCTTAAATATATATGTGTTATTTTTTTTGTTTTATTTTTCAGTTTATATTATTATTTTTTATTTATTTTATGTTTCAATTTTAATTTTTATAAATATATGTATATATATTTGTGTCCAGGTGTATATGTGTGTATATATATATGTGTATACGTGTATGTATGTGTGTGTAGTGATGCACACGGGGCAGGGAATTGGCGGAGAGTGCTCCTCCCGTTCCCGTCCTCATTTATATTTTTAATCCTCATCCCTGCCCCATCCCCGCTTATTTCATGTCGGGGGCGGAGAGGGGAATCCCTTATTTGGGCGGGGAATCCCCACAGGGAACCCATTTATTAAAAAAAATTGTAAATTATATGTAAATTAAAATATTGCACAATATTTATTATTTAAAATATCAAACATTATCCTAAATAAAATTTAAAATATTAAAAACATTACTACTATACTACAATAACACATAAATAAATATATAAAATACATATAAAATATTACAAAAATACATAAAAATTTAAACGGGGCCCTGTCGGAGCGGAGGGTTCAATCCCCGCCCCGTCCCGCCCCATTTAACATTCAAGGATTGAAAATTATCCTCGTTCCCCATTTAGATAGGGATTCCGCGCTCCATTAGGGGCGGTTCCCTGTGGGACCCCATCCCCATAGGGAAAAATGTGCATCCCTATGTGTGTGTATATATATGTATGAGTGCACTCTTAATGGTTACTATCCATGGATGATTACTTTAATATTAACCATTGGATTAAAATCAATTATCCATATTTATAGTTGTTAATTAATATTTCCAAAAATAAAATTTGATTTTTTTAATTTTTTTTTGGAAGGATTACCTTATAAAAAAACGTTTATTTATTATGAAAAATATAATATTGTAAAATTTTCAAATTTCAAATGCATGTCAATTTCTAAATATTCATTGGTTGGAAACACCATTAATTATGGCAAAAAAAGAGACTAAATTTGAAATTAGTAATGTAGAAAAACAATATTTACCTGTTGGTGACTTGCTATACCAAATCGTTATGTTGCCACATCATCATAATTATTAGTATCCATATATGAGTTGTAACTATTGAAAATTCTTCCATATATATCATTAACTTTCACATATTATTCCATGACATTACTATTACTGTATATAATTGTGTTAGCTGCCATTTTATTTTGATTGTGAAAGAAATCTATAACAGGATCATAGTTAAAGAAGAGAATGCAAAACCTTATGAAAAATATTGGTGACAATCTTTAGGTTACTGAGTGAATATTACATAGTGCATATTAATATTTGAAAACATGATCCCTCCAAATCGGAAGACACGATGAACGCTTCATCGGCATCGCCGGCGGCCAAGAACTCTACACAACCCTTAACACCGCTTCTATGGAGACTTCTCTGGGTAATCGGGTGAGAGTCTTTTGAACTCTGCAGAAAAAAAATGATTTCAGCCAACTGAATATATGGATGTTATTGGGTGAAAGTCGATACCCTTGGTTCGTACTCTGCAGGAACAAAAGTTAGTAATAGAACAAAATTATACGGGCATGAATGCATAGAAATTATAGTGTACACAACTGCCTAACTTAACTTCTATTAGTCAAGCCAGGTGGCCCAGTAAAATAAAAGGAAAATGCATACACCAGTGCAGCCATTTCTAACGGTTGCATACGAGAAATACCCTATAAATATATATGTATTATTTTCTGTTTTATTTTTCAGTTTATATTATTATTTTTTATTTATTTTATGTTTTATTTTAATTTTTATAAATATACGTATATATATTTGTGTCCCGGTGTATATGTGTATATATATGTATGTGTATATGTATATATATGTGTATGTATGTATATATATATATATATGTGTGTACTTTTAATGGTTATTACCCATAGATAGTTACTTTAATATTAATCATTGGATTAGAATTAATTATCTATATTTATAGTTGTTCATTAATATTTCCAAAAATAAAATATGATTTTTTCAAATTTTTGGAAAGATTAAATGATAAAAAACATGTATTTATTATGAAAATATAGTATTGTAAATTTTTCATTTTCAAATGTCTGTCAATTTCTAAATATAGCTAGTATTTTTTATTGGTTGAAAACACCATTAATTATGGAAAAAAAATTAAATTTAAAATTAATAATGTAAATTTAAAATTAATAATGTAAGTTATCAAAGAAATAGACTGTTTATGCAGAATTTTCTTATAGGGTGGCAATGGTTTTCGAAGTAAATTTCATCTAGCATCTTGGGATCATGTTTGCAGGCCAAAATCTTATGGTGGTTTAGGATTTAAAGAGGGTGTTCTTTGGAATAAGATTAATCTTGCTAGATATGTTTGGGCGATCTCTTCTAAACAGGATAGCTTGTGGGTCAAATGGGTTAATTGCATCTATTTAAAAGGGGTCCGGATCTGAGATTATGTTTTGCATCAAGATACTAGCTGGTACTGGAAAAGCTAGTTAAGGTGAGCAAGTTACTATCTGAATCTGAGATAAATGCTGCTGTTTGTAAGGGGAAAATAAGGCTGAATACACAATATCTGCACTCTATTTCTGGTTCCCCTAGTAAAGGTATGAAGAATATTTGGTGTAAACTCTCAGTGCCTAAACACAGGTTTATTCTTTGGCAAGCTTTTCACTAGAAGCTGCTTACCAGAGATCTTTTACATCACTGCAATATACCAGTTTTATCTCAAAGCTGCCCGATTTGTGAGACTGAAATGGAGAGCCATGCTCACCTATTTTTTGACTGTTTGTTTTCCTGGAAGGTGTTTCAAGCAGTTGCAAAATGGTTGGGACATCTAATGTGGCCTAGGCAGTTCCAAAATTGGTGTTGTTGGCTGGAAGAGCCAAGTAAAGATGATCTGGCTCGGGTTGTTGTAGCTTCATTGGCTGCTTCAGTCTACTTTATTTGGCAAAATAGGAACAAATGCTGGGTGGAAAGCTGCTGTTTTTCAGTAGCCCATGTTGATGATCTTATTGGAAATTCAATTAAGGCTAAACTTAATAATCTTTGCCGTAGGAGTAAAAAACTGACTTTGAGGGAGAAACTAATGATAAATTTTTTTTCTAAAATGTAATTGAGGGGGAGTTATCTGCTTCGGCCTTTGTTTGTATTTGTTGGTTTATCAATATATTTTCCATTTCTTGATAAAAAAAAATGTAAAAAAATATATTTACCTATTGGTGATTTACTATACTAAATCGTTATATTGTCTTATCATCATAATTGTTAGTCCTTAATTATAAACAATAACTTTTAAAAAGTCATCCACATATATCATTAGCTTCACATATTATTCCATGACATTACTAATACTGTATATAATTGTGTTAGCTGCCATTTTATTTTGCTTTCTTTTCTTTTCTTTTTTAAGATTTTCCTTTGGAATTTTGAACCAAATAATCTTTAATTTAGGTACCAAAATAATTTAAAAAGGATAAGCTCCAATGCATAGAAGTTTCATCATACAGTCCTATCTTTGTTGCTTGTCCTCCATAATTGACTCCACTGTGGACTCAAACATATAATAGTATTTTAATATGGAGCTACGTAGAAAGGTCCCATCCTTCACTCCTCAACTTGATTGGCCAGCCACAGATTTGAGAGCCTTTTTTAGAATGGTATTAATGCATATCATTTAAGAAGAAATATTAAATATTGTTAAATATAGAGAATTTTTTCAGCACTTCTAGTTGTGTTATAGCTGCCATTTTTGTTTTGTCTCTTACTATATCTTAGTTAGCCACTGATAATGACCCTTTTGCTAATAAGCTGACCCAATGCATAGAAAGAATTGTCATATTTGACTCCACTCAAGCATATAATATAGGCAAGTGGAGGTAGGAAGGTCCAATCCTTCACCACGTAATTTTTTTTATTTGTTTTTAATAGTCCTGTTTATTTTTATTTTTTAATGATAGTATTGTCCATGTACAGTTATACTAAGATACAATTAAAATTTGTTGGCAAAATTAATCTTCCAAAGAAAAGAATATAGTTTTTTACTTTTACTCAACAAAAATAATTGTGACATAAATACAATTTTCATACATATGCATGCCTATTAGCAAATACATTATTAAGTGGGAGAATTGAAAACTAATCAAAATTCTCAAAAATAAAATAAAAAGTACCTTATAAATTTGGTATCCTGTATTTTTGTAAAGTTTCATTTTGGTACTTTGTGTTTACAATAATGCTCATTTGGTACCATTTATTTTGAAATCGTACATATTTGGTAACTTGTATTTTGAAATCATATATATTTGGTACCCTAAACTCAAATTTAATAAAATTTTACCAATTTAATCACCATGCTTTCAATTATGTGAGTTCCAAATTCAAATTTTATTATTTAATTACATATAACTTATGATAGTTTTCTCATTATTGATAAAATTTTATTTATCAAATATGAGTCTAGAGTACCAAATATGTATAATTTTAAAATACAGAGTAGCATACGAGCATTATTAAAAGAAGAGTGGACAAAAATGATACTTTGTAAAAACTCGGGTATTAAATAAGTAAATTCCCTTGTTTATATATATCCTTATATAAAAAGTATGCAGAAAACAATATTTTTATATATTTTAAATATATTTTTGTCAACTTTAATATAATATTCTAAGTAACAAATTAAAAACAATTATTTATTAATTATATTAATATAAATTCAAATATTATATAATAATATTTAATATCGATCAGACTATATATTTAATATAAATTCACAGAAAATTGGGGGTTGAGAAGGAGAAGAAGCCCACAGAAACTTGATGGCGTCTCATCTTATAAAAACAAAAACAAAGTTCCATAGAACTTGACTATATATTGTTTACGTTTGTTGTCTATTATTGACGTTGGATAAGCTCTGCAATGCATAGAACTTTCATAGAACTCGACTGTGTTGACCTTTCTGCAATAAGTAGAAATTTAAGGTCCAATGCTTCACCTTCTCAAATTGTTAATAACCATTTCTTCTCCCTATATATAAATATATAGGTATTAAATATATATATATTTATAACTTATTTTAACGATTATTAATTAAACAGATTAATTGCAGTTTTTATATATATTTTGAGTTATGAACAATCTCGAAGGCAAGGGTTTCGCCGCATTGCGGTAAGTAATTTTTTCTTCTAATATATATATACATGGTTGTTTGATATACTATTTTTTTTAACTTGAGCTTTGTATTATATCATGAATAAAGATCTTTCCATACTAAGATGGCATTTGGTATATAGTTTTGACTTGATAGGAATGAGTTTGACAGTACTGGGTGTGTTATAGCATAGAATATCAATACATTAGTAACAACTTTCGAATATATGTTATGTTTTAGCCGCAATGCAAACATTTTGTTGACTAAACATATTATCACTAAATGTTAACTTTTTTTTTTTTTTTATATAGTGATTCCAAGACTACTAAAGATCATGAAATACATGATCGATGCCATAGAGATAAAAGAAAAGGAAAGGAAATTCTGAATCCTTGGACAGCATATTACTCTCGACGATGGAATATGATATTCTTGGCTTCATGTGTGATTGGAGTCTCCGTTGATCCATTGTTTCTTTACATTCCAATTATAAACGACAACCAAAAGTGCCTTGATAAAGATTATAAACTGCAGATCATATCTCTTGTTTTACGATTTGTTACCGATTTCGCTTATGTTTTAGACATTATATTTCGGCTTAAGACTGCTCTAGCCATGTCTAAGAAACTTGATAAATCCATTTTCACGGGGCTTCCTTGGTTTTATCTTCTAATAAATGTCTTAGCCATTCTTCCTGTTCCTCAGGTATTATTTTCACTTGCCCTATTTTTAATCAATGTCTTAGAAAGTCTTAATTAATATTCATGTCATCATTTGATTTGTCCATGTATATACAGGTGATACTTTTACTGAGTTTTTCCATGATTACTGGATTACAAAATTTGACAGTAAGACATATTATCAACTTAGTACTTCCTCAATATATACCTCGAATTTTTCGTGTGTACTTATTAGCCAAAGAATTAGGAAGAGCTTTTGACTCACTTTCTCGACGTGTAGTCAGAGGTGCCTTCTTATTTTTCCTCTACATTATTTTTGGTCATGTGAGTACTATCATCATCTTCTAAATCTATTTATATTTCTTATAGAGAATGATCAATTTTTATAGTCATTAAATTAGCTTTCATAATAATAAACTTGTGCTATATATATCATCATAGGTGTTTGGAGCCTTTTGGTATTTTTATTCGATTGTTGCTGAGACACGTTGCTGGAACGAGGCATGCGAAAAATTATCAACTAATGAAAATGGATGTGATCCTGGTCCTTTTGATTGTTTTCACAACCATCCCATGAAGAATTTGACAAAGATGGATCAGTATTGCCCTATTGATCCACCAAATGCATCTGTGTTCGATTTTGGAATATTTTCTCAAGCCATTGAATCTCGTATGGTCACCAAAACACTTTTTCGTGAAAAATTCTTTCATAGCTTTTGGTGGGGTTTAAATAATTTAAGGTTTGTATGCATATACATATGTTATATAATCTTTTAATTAAAAAAAAATATTTAAGGTGTGACACTTATAATCTTTTTTTTTTTTTTCTTGTAGTTCTTTTGGTCAAAACCTTAACACAAGTAGCAGCATACCAGAAATTCTTTTCGCAATTCTCATTTCTGCCTTGGGTTTACTTTTAGTTCTATATCTTATTGGAAATTTGCAGGTATGTACTCCATTAGTTAACCATTTCCTTTTATTTTTCTTCATAACTCTCATATTTGTAATTAGGTTTTCTTGCATTGAAGTATGAGAAAGGATGATTGGTATAAATTTGTCAATATCTTCTCAAAGTCACACTTGCCTGACCTTTATGTATATTTAGACATACTTGCAGTTGGAATCGAAAAATTCTGAAGAGGCAAGGAGAAAGACAAGTTTCATAAAACAAGAAATGGATTCTTTTTTCTTAATTCCATATAAAGAGAAAGTCGTCAAAGAGAAAGACATCGAATTAGAGAAAGTCATCAAGAGATACCTAACTCTAACAATTAGAGAAGGCAAAGATTGTAATGTTGAAGAATTCTATTCACTGATTAAAGAGAATGTTAATCCTAATGAGGTGAGTGAACAAATAGTGGCTATTACAAGACTTAGGTTAATATTTATTCTGTTACTTATTATTATTCTTTTGAATGTAGTTTGCAGCTTGGGTAACCAAAATATTGGGTGTTAAAAAATACGATAGGAACACGGCAGAACAAAAGGCAGAGTTGTGGATATCAAAAAATGAACTTTTCGATGAGAATGTAACATCAAAGATTAAGAAATTCATTCAGTTGAGATTTCAAATAGGAAAAGAAGTGGATAATATCAACATTTTGCATGTACTTCCTTTTTCATTGGGAATGTACATTAAGAAACACTTGTGTTTCCCTATATTAAAAAAGGTAAGTTATCTTCTATTATATCGCTAAGTTTAATACTTTAAATTTGAGCTATAAATATAATATGTATGTTATTAACTTTCTATTGATTGTTTTAATTAGGTTCCGATGTTTCAAAACATGGATGAATATGTATACGAAACAATCTGCAAATATCTAAAGCCAGTCACTTATTTGGAGAACATTTATATCCTTCGAAAAGGAGAACCGCTAGATATGATGCTCTTCATAACACAAGGTGTTGTGTGGAGCTTCGGAAGTAGTACTAGTCCTTATCTTATGGATGGTCTTCAAAAGGGTGATTTTTATGGACATGAACTCATGGAATGGAAGTTAAACTCAACATCCTATAATGACTTTCCAATCTCTACAGCTAATCTCAAATGTCATACCAAAGTTGAAGCCTTTGCTCTAATGGCAATTGACTTGAAGCATGTACTCTTGAGTTGCTGGCCCAAGTTTTCTAAAAACTACTCAACTAGTGAATTAATTTCTGAGGGCTTGAAATCTTTCGCAGCTATTTCTGTTCAACGAAGATTCAGACGTTACATGAGGAATAAAAAAGTACAAGACAACAACCTCAGGATATGTGTCGATCAGTTGTCAATATCCTTAGGCTTATAATAGCAAATACAAACCACATCAGAGAACTCCCATCATGCGCCAAGTCTTTGTATTTCTTTAGGTGTAGCTTTAGTTCTTTGCATCATTTTATCATTGTTTTATTGTCAACCAAATGTGTTGTGAGTGTCTTTTATTATCTACTAGTACTTACCTTTTTTACTTTTTATTCCTCCTTGTATATATAAAATCTTTTTACACAATCACACACGAAGGCATTAAAAAAAAACTTAAAACTTCAATTAACTTAAATTACTACAAAATTAGGATTTCCCATCAGTTTTTAACTGTCACAGTTGAGAAACAACGACAGTTGCCTAACCGTTGTCATTGCCTATGTCGGCGTAGCGGTAAGCTTTGCTGATAGTTATTACCTGTCATTGTTGCTCTCTACATCGACATTTAATATCTATCATTGTTTCTCTCTACACCGACAGTTAATAATTGTCGTTGTTGCTTTCTATACCGACTGTTAATCATTGTCACTATAGAGAGCAACGACGACAGTTATTAACTGTCGCTAAAAATCATACCATAAATTTAAAAAAAAAAAAAACAATACCCCCACCTTGTTAAGTCCAAGTACCAAAGAGAACAAAAACATGTAAAATCAAAATATTCTAAACTAAATAGAAAAGGAATTACAACAAAATTAAATCTGCCCAAAGTAAAACTAATATAAAATATACAAGAATCCCAAAAAAAAAAAAAATACACACAATATTTATTCCAAGTAATGCTGCACATCTTGGGCTTATAGCTGAGTGCGTGTAATGACCCAACTACTCTAGACTTTGGACCATTAACGAAAACTATCCATAGACACTAATCCTTAATAAAACTTACAAGTGAAATGATCATAACCTTATTAAAAACTTGTAAAAATAAATGTTAAACTTACATAAAATTTAAAGTAGGATATAGGATCCCATTGTTTTAAAATCAAAACATAACATAATTGTAATTAAAAAGGATTATATAATAAAGTGCGGAAAAATACACATAAAACCATAAGTAAAGAAACTTCATCATCGAATCGAACTCTCGGCCCTTCGATTCCATTCCGCCTCAATACACATGCCCAAACTACCAAGAACTTTTCCCGCCATCAAAGCTATTTTCCTGCACATATAAACATAAAAGGAGTGAGCCTAATGCCCAGCAAGGAAAATCTAACACATAAACCATATAAATAAATTTCATAAAACATATCATAACACATATGTCACATACATACTATAATGGCCATTATTCACTACAACAATTTTTAGTATATATTACATTAAAAAATGATATATATTTAAAAGTGTTATTAATAGATGATTAAAAAAAAACACGAAAGAAATTTTTTGGTGCCATATGAAATATACCTAGGCGCCAAATGAAAAAATTGGGTCTAATTTCTCTCAACCAAAACTTAATCCCTAAACCTAAGATACCCAAAAAATTTCTCGCAGCCTCCATTGCCGCCTCTCTGCCTCTCTTTCTTGCACTCTGTATTCTCCTCCATTCACACTCTCTCACACACTTATCCTCTGTCACTCTCATCTCGTCTCATCTATCTCTACCTCACGACGTCGGTACAAGCTTCCGGAGCACACAACAGCTGTATCGCAGGCTGTACATCACGCCGACTATCTGAAGTTCTTCAACTTACCACGACTCGTATTCTCCTCTGCTTACATCTTTTTAGGGTACGATACCATTACTTTCTTTTTCATAGCTGCAGTTGATTTGATAATACATATTGTTGGCTGATGTGAATTTTACGAAAAAAGAGGGTTGGTTTCATTCACCTGGGTTTTCATGTCTGGTCAGGTGAATTCGTAAAGGATATAAATTTGTATGTAATTGTGATATTAACTGTATATTTGGGTCACAGAAAAACGTAATTCATCAATTTTATGAAAAAATTGATTCTTGTATTGATAATCGCCCTGTTTGTTCTTGTTATGTCTATAGGATGAAGATCTTATCTTTTTTACCCTCGGAACCTCATGAACAACTGCAAGACAATAATCATGTTGTATATCCAGAGGAGAAGACGAGTCTCTAAATCTAAAGGAGAAGACGAGTCTCTAAATCTTTTGAGATCAAGCATATCCAGAGGAAGCAGCTTTGAGGTATCTTGTTGTATATCATGTACATGCATAGAAAGTTTGGTTTGACTTTAACAAAAAAAAAGGTTCCATATTGGAAAAGAAAAGGGTTTATTCTGTATAGCAATTAACTTAGAAAAACACACATCCCACGAGCTTGTTAGTGTTTGACTCATTGTTGTGTGCCATAACATATTTGATTGAATGAATTTATCATCATCAAATTGATTTCAGTAACTTTAAAGCTAAAATATTTCACTGCTTTATCTTTATTTATCTTTAGCTTGTCTTTTTCTTACTGTCTTATCCATTTAAGAAACTTCTGTCGAATCTATTCGATTTGGTTGTTCGTTGTCGTGATTCGAATCCCCATCTATGTTTTCATAAACACTATTTTCCGAGAGACCCATCTTAGAGTCGGACACAGTATGACCTATTGAATCATAATAATCATGTGTATACATATACATAAATATCTAATGTATATGCTTGGAACTCTTTTCAGCCATTCATTTACTTGATTATAAGTTGGAATAGAATTTTAATTGATTGAGGCCTACACCTAGTGTGTAGTGTCGGTCCTATTAAATATATTGTCATCGTCTCTTCTCTTAACCAAAACCCAAAGGTTTCATATTTAGATAATCCCCACTTCAAATTATAGCTGCAACAACATTTTTAGGGCAGGTAAGCATAATTGGAGAGCAGTTCCCTTTCCACATATTTAAAGTTAGTTTTTTTCTTCATGTGATTCATTTGTACTAAATATAAGTGAGTTTTATAATAGTAAATTTTTAGGTGAAGATAAATATAATTATAAGTATCGTTTTTTAGATGTCACATAGTAAAATAATGTTATTTTTATAATTACTATGCGGCATATATAATTTGGTACTTTGTTGGCTTATTACTTTGTAAAAAATTACTAAAAGTGTTGTTTTAGATTTAAGAATATCTATTTTTACCCTACTGAAAATTAACATTTTGGTGTGACGAGGAGGACTTCATCTAGGTGCTTGTGGTGTCGCGGGGAAGGACAACACTAGTTTGCTCTTGGGTTCGGTGAGGGGTCCGACTCGTCTTCACGGAAAAGTGCAGCTGGTGTGAGACAGAGGTTTTTTCTTCTGCCCTCTCTTTTTGTTTTCTTTGTTTAGAGTTATGCATTTCTAGTTTTCTATGTGCGGTTGGAATTTGTTTTTCGAATTCATAGTTTATGGGATTCACAACAAAGTTTTAGTAGGATTTTTCTAGGAGTTTTTTTATTTTTTGCTTCAGATTTACGATTATATTTCATAGCCATGAGTTTGTTCCGTGATAGATTTTATTATATGTTTTGATTTTCAAGTATCATATTTATGAATTTGTTCTATCTTTTGTTTAAGATTTGTGTATCAAAACTAGTTTTGGACTTTTTTTGTTTACTTTTTAGTAGATTTTGTTATTTTTGCCTCTGATTAATGGTATTGCCTTTGAGTTTTTAGTAGATTTTTATGTTTTAGAGAGTTTTTTAAGGGGGTTTATAAATCTGTTGTAAAGATTTATTTTGGTGATTTCGTATGGTCATTGCTCTTGATGCAGTAGCCGTATTGAAGTCTTTGGGTGGTTTCTGTTTTATATTGGCTATTGATTTAAATTGTAACTTTGAGTTTGAATGGCAGTCCATTGTTATTAAAGTTGATTTACAAACTGTAAAATTGAGTTTGAACTCTTATTTATTATGGCAACTTTCCTTAACCAAATTGCTATGGTCTATTATTGTTGCAGATCATGAGGGAGACTTTGATATATTTGTCACATCTTGATCACGAGGACACAGAAAAGCTAGTATGGGTTTATGGAAAATAAAGTAGTAAATGTATTGAAATATTTTTCATGTTTTCTATTTGTACCAAAGTTAGTACAAGCTTGTGTTAACTATAGTTTTTATTTATATTTATGTCTAATAATATTTCTGTTATGATGCGACCTATTTTGAGTGAAAATTTCTTTCAAGTCATGTGGCTGCAGCTTGGGGGCTGCTAATAGTGAATAGTTTGAGGAAAAATATGAGTGGGGAATTTCTTTTATTGGCCATTCAATTGAAATTATTTTCTGCATGTATAATTATAATGGAACACCTTGTTTCTATCTTATCAGACACTTGCAGAGAAAATGTGTCATTTGATTGTGTTATATATTATTTTCATTATAAATTCTATCTTATGCTGTCTATTCTTCTTGTATGATGCAGATGCCAAAGAAGCTAAGCAAACAATTAAGTGGCGAGGATTGGAATTGGAATAACTTAAACACATTATGTTGGGCAATAGGGTCTATATCTGGTTCGATGATTAAAGAACAGGTACATTTTTAACTTACCTTATAAATGTTATTTCTACTCATTTTCTATTTGTGGTCACTGCTTATACTTTCTAATTTCAACTATAAACTCATCATTTACTTCTCAAGATATTTTCTACGTCCCACCTCCCTAGTTGTGATAATAGTTTACTTGGAATTTCTGTTTTGACTACAAAAAAATGTTTATTCTGATCAAAGATAGTCACATGTGTCAGTGTAAGCTTGTACTTTATTTCCTTTTTGGTGAATAAGAATCATTATATTGCTCAAAATCAATCATGTACACTATTGGATTTCTGTTGGAGTTATCTACCCCTATATGACTTTCACTCCATATACCTAACTTATATCCATGTATCTAACTTTACAACTTTTGAATCCAATCATTATCTCTATCTTGTTTCCCCTTGTACACTAATACAGTAAGTTTCATTTTTAACTCTGTTTTGATGCGCTCTAAAGTATGATTTACGTGCCAAATCTTGCATGACCACAAGGCATCATTTCGAACTCTCCATAGGTGGTATACTAATGCAGAGACAGCAGCAATGCAGAACCTTCTCCTGAGTTTGCTGGAGTGTTTCACCTTGGAAAACCATTGCAGTAACTTGTAAAAATTCTCTGTTTGTGCTCGGCAGCCTAGCCATTCCTTCATCTTCACTAGACATTGATTGCTGTAAGTACATTGAAAGAAAAGATGAGAAATCTCTTCATTGTGATCCCCACACAGCAAACATAACTTGTCCATCTCATGCCAAAACCTACTGAGATACACTCTGGTTCTCAATTTTTGTTGCATAGCTAGCCAAAGTATGTATCTGTCCTTCGGAATGCTACACCTCTCCCAGACATATTTACTCCATTGAACCTTGGTTTGTTGGTCATATAATATTGAGTGTCCAGTTTGAACACTATACTTCCGTGCTATAAATGATGACCTGTCTATTTTTTCTCTGAACAACTCCTTAATTTCTATGATTTTCCTCCAATACCAGCTGCAATTTTGTTGCACTGGGTAAGTCCACCAATCCATGTTTTTCAGATAGATACTATGAATCCACCTTACCCATAGATTATCCTTCTTAGATGCTATTGCCCATACATACTTTCCCAAAGCAGCAAAATTCCATTCCAATATTCTCCTGAAGCCTAGTCCTCCTGCTGATTTTGGTGTGCATACGGTAGACCAGGCAACTGCTCCTGGACTATGAGAATCAGCCACTCCCTTCCAAAGAAAGGCCCTGGAAATGGCTTCAATATCCTTCAATAACTTTTTTGGCAACACCATAATTTGAGCCCAATAAGAGTGTATTGACAGCAAGACTGAGTTTATCAGAATAGCTCTAGCACTATAAGATAGGTTCCTAGATCTCCACTGTTGAATTCTAGCTACCATATTTTCTAGTATAATCCCACATTCAGCATTTGTTATGCACTTAGAACAGATGGGAATGCCCAGATATCTGAAAGGTAAGGAGGCTTGACTGAAACCCGAAGCCTGCACCACTCTATCAATCTCTAAATTAGACATACCACTGCAATAAATTGCAGATTTAGCTTCATTTGGAAAAAGTCCCGAAGTCTTAGAGAAAAGTTTAAGTCCCCTAAGCATCCATAAGATAGATACAAAGTCTCCATGATTTAAGCATAATTCTAGATATTGTTACACCACATATTTCCTTATAAATGTTAGTTACACCACATATTGTTATGAGTTTGTGAGGGCAATGTCCATGCATCTGTCATGTGGTGTTAGGGATCTTGATGTAGAACCTAGAGATCACTATTACATGCCCCTCTCATTTGGGAAAATATTGTGCTCGAGGAACGCCACTTGCGAAAGCCAAAATTCGCATTTCTTGAACTTGGCGTAGAGTTGATGCTCCTTCAATCTCGTCAAAATCAACCTCAAATGTCCCTCGTGCTCTACTTCATCCTTGGAGTATATTAAAATGTCGTCGATGAACACAACGACGAATTTATCTAAGTAATCCTTGAAGACCCTATTCATTAAGTCCATAAACGCGGCTAGTGCGTTAGAAAGACCAAAGGACATAACCAAGAACTCGTAATGTCCATAACGAGTCCTAAAGGTTGTCTTAGGAATATCTTCTCCCTTTATCTTGAGCTGATGATACCCGGACCGTAAATCGATCTTTGAAAACACAGTCGCGCCTCGGAGTTGATCAAACAAATCGTCGATCCGAGGTAGCGGGTACTTGTTCTTAATTGTTACCTTGTTCAGCTCGTGATAGTCTATACACATCTGCATACTTCCGTCCTTCTTCTTCACGAATAGTACCGGAGCTCCCCATGGTGAATGGCTTGGCCTAATAAAACCCAAGTCTAGGAGTTCTTGTAGCTATGTCTTTAACTCCTTGAGTCCGTAGGTGCCATCCGGTATGGTGCCTTAGAGATAGGCTCGGTGCCTGGTACTAAATCTATCGTGAAGTCTATTTCTCGAGTTGGCGGAAATCCTGGCAAGTCATCGGGAAATACCTCTGGAAATTCTTGTATAACACGGACATCTCCAACCTTAAGCGGTATCTCCCTTTCCACATTCGTGATGCTGGCTAAGAACGCTTGACATCCTTTCTCCATCATTCTTTGAGCTTTGAGACATGATACCAACGGGGTGCGTAATCCTGAAGCTTGTCCCATGAAGCACAATTTCTGGCCATCAGGAGTCTCGAACATCACCTTCTTGCATTTACAGTCGATGGTTGCGACGTTCCGTGCTAGCCAGTCCATGCCTAGTATTACGTCGAAGTCCTTGATCACCAGCTCTATCAGGTCTCCTTCTAGTTCTATGTCCTCAATCTTGATCGGCACGCCTCGTACTATCCGTGATGATAAAACTACTTTGCCCAAAGGCAACTCGGTTACAAACCTAGTTCTAAATACTTCACAAGGTTTGCCTAGTTTTTCTATCATTCCTAATGAGATATACGAATGAGTGGCTCCCGAATCAAATAATACATAACATAAGTTATTAAGGATAGAAACCTGACCTGTGACCACCTTGTTGCTAGCATCAGTCTCTCCTTGGGTTAAGGCAAAAACCCTACCAGGAACCATCTTTTCGTCCTTTTTCCCTTCTGGCTTTTGTTGAGGACAATCTCTTTTACGATGCCCTTCCTGACCACAGTTAAAACATTCCTTGGTGTTTGCGCGACATTCTCCAAGATGCTTCTTCTGACACTTAGCACATGGCGGGTATTCCACGTAGCCTGGTCTATTTCCCCCATTATTCGTATGTGCCCTCTTATCGCTATCGAATTTTTTGTTATCCGGATGCCGTCTTTTCAGGCCGTTATCGTTGTTTCTGGACTGATTGTTGCCGTTATGGTTTCTGTTCCGACTGGTCTGAGGTTGACTCTGCTGTTTAGGTTCAGGCTTACTGGCTTGCTCTTTACTTACATTAGCCTGCAACCTTTTTACTTCTATTGCCGTCTTAAGAACATCGGCATATGTAGTGTTTCTCGGGTTTGCTAACTTAACCCCCATCTCGATTTTTGGTCGAAATCCTCTAACAAATTTGGTCACCCTCAGAAAATCAGTTGGAACCATCTCTGATGCGAACTTTGCTAAGCGGACGAACTGACGAGCATACTCCACCACTGATAAAGTACCATGCTTCAAGTTGGCGAACTCCTCAACTCTCATAGCGAGTACAGCCGAATTGTAGTACTTCTTGTGGAAGAGCTCCACAAATCGGGTCCATGTCATGGTGGCAGCATCATGAGATTGCTGGACCAAGTCCCACCATATTCTGGCATCCTTCTTGAGTAATGAAGAGACGCAGGATATGCGGTCCGCATTACTGAGATTCATATGCGTCAGAATCGGCTCCACATTCCTTAGCCACTCTTCTACCTCAAAGGGATCTGTAGTCCCTTTGAAGTTTGGAGCGTGCTGCTTGCGGAACCTCTCATACATTGGCTCCATGTTCGGTACTGGATATGGCACATAGTTCGTCAATGGCCATCCCCCATATGGACCGACTTGTTGGGGCGCTGGGGCCATTTGCTATGGCTGCAGCTGCGGCTGCGGCGAAGGCTGAGGCTGAGTTTGAGCCTGTTGGCGTTGTTGCTGCAAAAGTTCCTTGACTTGTTGTCGCAGTCTAGCGATCTCCGCAGTGTTGTCAGTTGGCGGTGCCGGCGCGTTGCGGTGGGCAGTAGCACGCACTCCCCTTCGGCGTACTGGAGGGACTTCATTGGTTGCTGGAACAGCGTTGGAGGCGTTTTCATTGGTGCGTGCAGATCTTCGGAACGACATCGTAGCAGAGTTCTAACAGTTGAAAGAAACATGTTAGAACTTTACCTAATAGCCTCTAAGGCAAAAACTTATTCTAAAACAAACATATCTCGGACCTATTTATTATGACTTCTTATGAAAGAATTTTATAAGTCTTCTTTATTATTTAGAGTGGGTTTCTTTACTTAGAAAAAAAAAGTCATCTTTATTTTCTAAGTCTGTTTCTAATTATCCTATATGACTTAATTCTCAGGCTCGAAACTTATCTTTGTTCCAAAGTTAACCATATGGAGGGAGGGCTGGGATCAGTAAAATCGTTCCCACTACTATGGCCCCCTAACTCTCAATAAGGAAACTTGGTTCATTGATTTGTATCCACCCTCACCGAACTTAGTCATTATTCATTTAATTTATTATTTATTATGATTGCGAAAATAAAAATCAAACTCATACATGATAATAAAATAGCATGTTATTCATTGGGAAAAATAGTTTTCACTTATTACAATCATAAAATAAAGAAAAAAAAAACAAACAAACAATGAAAAACTATTATTCTAAAAATCGGGATCTTCTACATCCGATCCTTCATCTAGCATATCATCATCTATCTCTTCATAATCGTCGTTATCATGTGCATCAAAATGTCCTCTAGGAAGGTTTGTGAAAATCCTATGTTTTTGCTCATTCGTAAACTGAAATTCGGATTTTGCAGTGAACCTAATTAAGAGGAAGTAATATCGCATTGCTAATGGCAGTTCATCCTCATCATTCATGGTTTCCCATATTTCTTCTAAGGCTGCTATTACAGGATGGAAATCTTTAAATAGCCTAATTATTAATACAAATTGTTCCGTTGATCTCATCATTATTTGCTTAGACTCTTGAAGGTGACCTATTTCTTTGTTGAATAGGAGCAATCTTCGAGTGATTCTTTCTAGTGCTCCTACGGTGTTTCTTGGCTCCCTTATTCTTTTTAAAGCCTTAATGGCTCGAATACCTGATAGGTTAAAGCTCCATTCATACTTAACTGAAAACATAAATACTAAAAATCGTTAGCTATACACATAAGCAAAATAACCATAACTTAAATACTTACTTGGTGGTCATTGCTCTGATACCAACTGTAATGACCCAACTACTCTAGACTTTTGGACCATTAACGAAAACTATACATACTAATCCTTAATAAAACTTACAAGTGAAAATACCATAACTTTATTAAGAAACTTGTAAAAATAAGAGTTAAACTTACATAAAATCTCCAGTAGGATATGGGGTTCCATTGTTTTAAAAACAAAACAAAACATAATTTAAAATAAAAAGGGATTACATAACAAGTGCGGAAAAATACATGTAAAAACCATAAAAACAAAACTACATCCTCGAATCGTAACGCTTGGCTCTTGAATCCATTCGACCTCAATACACATTCTCTAAGCTTCCAAGAACCTTTCCCGCCACTAAGACTATTTTCCTACACATATAAACAAAAAGGAATGAGCCTAATGCCTAGCAAGGAAAATCTAACACATAGTTCGTATACATAAATTTCATAAGAAACATAAAAACATAACACAACACTTATATCATACACATACTATAATGGCCATTATTACTTGGGGTCCCATAGACTAAACAAGTCATATGCCCATTAGATTACTGGGGTCCTACTAGCTAAGCAGGTCATATGCCCATAATCCATTTGGGGCTTGTTAGTCATATGGGTCATATGCCCAAGCCTACAAACATACATAACATAACATATTTCATAACATAAAAACATAAGATAACATATAAAAGCATATAACATATAGATTTTATCCTATTTTCCTTACCAAAATACCGGGATATGAGGACAGAGTTGGGACTTTGGAACACTCCTAAAAACCATTTATGAAAGCGTGAGTCTATTGAAAAAAAAAAAGATGAAAGAGATAAAGAGATGGAAGAGATGAAGGAACTATACTTTTAAAATATACTTACCAAAACCTTTTGCTCAAGAACTTAGATTTCCTAACCAAAATAAGAATAAGGTTAGAATGAGTATAAGGCTATGAGAACTTTTAAAGAAAATATACAGAAACGAACTAGAGTTTGGGTTACCTTGAAGACTTATAAGACTGATTTAAACCTTGAACCGAAATGCTATAAAATCTTACTTCCCAAGTGTTTGATAAGCTTATAATGATCAAGCTTATGATTCCCAACCCAAGTGTTTACACTCTCACACTCACCTAGCAACTTGCAGCCTCTGAACTTAGAGTAAGAGATGAATAATGGCTAGGTACTAGGTCCTATTTATAGAGTTTAGGAATGAAGAGATCTTCATTTAACTTGAATAAAAATAATGGCTTTTTAAGTGAAAATAATTTGAATTATTATTTAGCAGAGGCTGAAGACTCGTTCAAAAAGATGCTGGACTTATCAAGAGGTTGAAGGGTTGCATGGAAAATGATTTCAAAAAAATTCAAAATTGGCTGAGAGGGGCGATATATCGCCCCCTATAGGCGATATATCGCCTGGGCCAGTATGCCCGAGGCAATCGTGCATCGTTTCAAGTTTTTCGTATCTTCGTGCTGCGATATATCACCCCTTATAGCTGCGATATATCGACATACGCTGATTATTTAAACACGAAATTACACATTTTTAGCTTAATTTAAATTGAGTAAACAGCCTTGACTAAGCCCTCAAACGTTTTCAAAGCTGTTGACTGACCTTAGAGCATTCAAATTTTACCCTTAATAAATTTAATCCTCAAAATACTTAATCATTAATAACCCATACATAACATGTGCTATAATCCTATTGGTTCTTATTTAAACCTTATAGTATACTAAATATTATCCTCAATATCAGTCATATTAATCAAACCTTAGGTTAAATTTAATATTCTTAAACTATATGTTAAACTTAGAAAATCTACAAGTATTACTATGAGTGTCCAAATAAATCCCTGTCTGAACCAAAAATCCACAGTCATAAATATAATACTATAATACTACTATCTAACTTAGCTAAGTAAAGTTCTTGGACTCTACAGTTTGTTCATGAAAATCTACATCTAAATCACAAACATTCAAATATAGTTGATGTATATGTTTAGAGATGTAAATTCCCCATTAATGGAATTAACTGCTCTTATGGTATATATCAACAATATCTTCATGATTGTGATTTAGATATGGATTTTCATGACCAAATTAACTATAGCCCACTTGCTCCCTGATACAGGAAAAAAATTAATTACATTCTTTTTCAATCACTGGTCTGCAATCATTAATGATAGGATGTTGACATATAGATAATAAAGTTATATTTTATGTGTAGTTATATTAAAAATTTACATTGGTTGGTGTCAATTAGTAATTATTTATTAATTATTAATTAAATTTTTAACAATTAAATTTTTATAATCTATGTGCCAATATTTTTATGATTAATGATTGTGGACTAAGATAAAAATAGAATGTAACTAATGTTGTCCCCGTATGAGGGAGCTTGTGAGCTAAGTTAGTTTGTTCATAAAAATCCATATCTAAATCACAAACATGCAAATATAGTTGATGTATATGTTTAGAGACGTAAATTCCCCATTAATGAAATTAACTGCTCTTACTATATATATCAACAATATCTTCATGATTGTGATTTAGATATGGATTTTCATGACGAAATTAACTTTAGCCCACTTGCTCCCTGATATAGGAAAAAAATTAATTACATTATTTTTCAATCACTGGTCTGCAGTCATTAATGATAGGATGTTGGCAGATAGATAATAAAGTTATATTTTATATGTGGTTATATTTATCTGTTGCTTCTTGTTTCGGTGATAATGTCGACGGTTAATTCCCGCTAGATATGGATATAGTCACGAAAGTCCTTGGACCCGCTCGCGTTATAAGAAATGGTTTGGAGGATTGCCTAGGTTGAAGGAAATTGGCACAAAGAGGGCAGCATCTTCGTCAACTTCTCAAATGTCCAGGCAATTGCCACCTGAAATGGACACCATTTTGCTGCAAACTCAGGACATTATGTTGGAAAATCAGAACCTAAAGAAGTATACAACTAAACTTGAGAGTCGTCAACGGCGTCAAGATGTACTGCTCAATGTTTTATTGAAGTAGGTTGGTGTATTGGCTCCTGGTTTTATTGTTGACTTACCAGAACATGATCCGAACGAGGACTATGATGCTCACAGGGGCGGGGATGATGAGGCGCGCAGTATACATTTGTAGAACTTTTTTATTTACTTATTTAAAGTTTAATTTATTAGAGATTTAATTTACTAAACTACATTTATATTGTCATGTTTGGTAGAGACAATAAACATTAATAGTTATAATTTTTTTTATTTATTTATCAAATTTTAATTTTATTTCTAATTAAATAATATTACTAAAAAATTCAATAATTATTAATATATTAAAATCTAAATTTATTAATTAGTATTAATATATAAAATTAGTAATATTATCAAAAAAAATTATTTAAAAAATACTTTTACCAACGCAAAATTATGTTGGCAAAAGTCTCAACCTTTACCAGTTCAAAAATGCGCCACTACAGATATCCACATTTGTCGGTGCAAAAACGCGCCACTAAAAGCAACATCTTTTGCCAGCGCAATATTACGCAACTAAAAGAAATATCTTTCTCGGCGCAATTTTGCGCCGCTAAAAGTGTTTTCCACAATCCCGCAACAAATTTTTTCGTCGGCGCATTTTTTCGTCGCCAAAAGATACAATTGCCAGCGCAGTGCGTTTTGCATCTGCAAAAGTCACATTATCAACGGGTGTACGTCGTCAATTTTTGCCGACGTAAAAGCATGTCGGGAAAGAACATAAGGCTTTTGCCGGCGCAAAATTGCGCCGGAAAAAGTGACGTTTTTTGTAGTGGGATTTATGTCCTGATCCTATAGCAATGATATGTCGTCCTTAGAGGAAATAGGAACGTCGTCACTGATATTAAACACACCGTTTCACTCAAACAGTGAGACCCTACAGCGACGCTCGTATGCTATTTTATACTCTACAGCAACGACATGTCGTCACTGCAGACAGTGAAATTTGAGTTAAATATTTTGGAGGTTCACGTTCCACGTTTTATTTTGGGTCCTATTGCGACGACATATCGTCGTTGTAGAGTACAAAATTATTCACTAGTGGATTAAATTGGACTCCATAGCGACGACATGTCGTCTGTAATGACCCACTAATCTAGACTATTTGGACCATTAACGAAACTATACATAAAACTTACATTTTTACGAAAATACCATGAATTTATTAAGTAACTTGTAAAATAAGAGTTACTTACAAATAAATAGAATACTAAGAAGGATATGGGATCCCATTGTCTTTAAAAACAAAACATGATTTAAATGAAAAGAATTACATAAGAAAATGCGGAAAATACATATAAAACCATAAAAATTAAAATGAGACTGCATCCTCGAATCAAATAACGCTCGGCCCCTTGACTCCATTCACCATCGATACACATCCTCTAAGCGTCACGAATCTTTCCGCCTCTAAAGCTTATTTCCTGCACATAAACAGAAAGGAATGAGCCTAATGCCCAGCAAGGAAAAATCTAACACATAGTCATACAAATCAATTTCATAATAACGTAAAGACATATCATAACACATAATACACTTATTATAATGACCATTATTACTTGGGGTCCCATAGACTAAACAAGCTTATGCCCATGAGATTAGTGGGGTCCTACCAGCTAAATAGGCATATGCCCACAATCTTTTTGGGGTCTTGTTAGTCAAATAGGGCATAAGCCCAAGCCTACAAACAAACACATTTATAACATATTCATAACATAACACATAAGATAACATAAACATAAACATATAGATTCTAGCCTATTTTCCTTACCAAAGTTACCGGGATATAATGGACTGAGTTGGGACTTTTGGAACACTCCTAAAACCATAATGAACAAGAGTGAGTTGAAAGAAGGAAAGAGATGAAAAGGAAATGAGAAGACTAAACCATTTGAGAGACATGCTTACCGAAACTTATGTGCTCAAGAACTTAGATTCCCTAACCAAAATAGAGATTAAGGTTAGAGATTGAGTAGAAGACTATGAGAAAGAAAATAACATAATACAGAAATGAACTAGAGTTTTGGTTACCTCAAAGACTTGCAAGATCAATCTAACCACAACCGAAATACTGACGAACCTCACTTCCCAAAGTGTTTGATAAGCTTATGATGTTTAAGCTTATGATTTTCCCAAACCAGGTGTTTAAACTCTCACACTCACTTAACACTAGAAGCTTCTGAACTTAGAGTAAAAGGTGAAGAAATGGCTGGGTACTAGGTCCTATTTATAGAGTTTGGGAATGAAAGTATCTTGATTTTACTTGAATAAAAATAATGGCTTTTTAGGTGAAAATCATTTGAATAATCGTTCAGCAGAGGCTGAAGACTCGTTCAAAAGATGCTGGACTTTGGAAGAAGTTTGAATGGCTGAAAGGAAAAGAATTCAAAAGAGTTTGAATTCATGCTGGAGGAGGCGATATATCGCCGCCTGTAGGCGATATATCGCCTGGGCCAGTATGCCCGAGGCGACCGTGCATCGTTTCGTGTTTTCCGTATCTACGTGCTGCGACATATCGCCCCCTATAGCTGCGATATATCGGCACACGCTGAATATTTAAACACGAAATTACACATTTTTAGCTAAGTTTGAATGGAGTAAACAGCCTTGACTAAGCCCTCAACGTTTTCAAAGCTGCTGACTGACCCTATAACATTCAAACTTTACTCCTTATTAAATTTAATCCTAAAAAATACTTAATCCTTAATCACCATTCATAACATGTGCTTAAAATCCTATTGGTTGACGTCTAAACCTTATAATATAATAAATAAAATCCTTAATATCAGTCACATTAATCAAACCTTAGGTTATACTTAATATTTTTAAACTATAGATTAAACTTAGAAAATCTATAAGTACTACTATGAGTGTCCAAATAATTCCCGGTCTGAACCAAAAATCCACAGTTACATAGATAATACTAAACATACTATAATACTACTAAATAACTAGCTAAGTAAAGTTCTTGGACTCTACATCGTCGCTATAGGGAGTGAAAAATAGGCAACTGGCTCTTAGCAGTTAAGTTCCCTCCCTATCCTACTCCGACGACATGTCGTCACTTTAGAATAACATATTTCCCTCCTTTTTTCACGATGACTCTACAGCGACGACAAGTCATCGCTATAGATGTTATACCCAGATTTCGAGCTATGTTAATTATGACCTCGAAAGTTGGATTCGCAAATCAGTGGACCCATAAGTTTGGAAACATGCTCCAGGATTGTATGTCGAGCTTGCAGGATATAGACAACCTCGAGTATGGTGACCTCGAAGCATTCATGATCTCGGAAGACAGCTCCGGGAACACACTCATCTTCGGGGACGACTTCGGATCAGGGGTCCCGAGCTCGACGATACGTACGATCTCGAAAGCCGTGTGGCCTCGGGAGATATTCCTGAGCTCGGTAGATGACGGGAAACCTGGGAGGCTAAAGCCTTAGAGATATGCGATAACTACCTTGAATATCTACAAGTGTTACAAATATGGGATGTAATCCTCATTTATTATTGTAAATCCCCTAGAATCGTGAGATATTATTTGGTATGATACGTCTCCTGGTCTCTAGGGGACGTTTCCTTTTATATTTGATTATAGGCACTTAAAGCCATTTATTTTAGTTATACAAAAAGAGTAACTACCCAAAATATGTGGGATAGTATTCTTTAGCCTTCTCTATAAATAGAGAAGCCATGCACCATTGTAAAGGACCGAAATTCTGATCCTTGAGAGAAAACTCTGGAGAATTCATTCTTGAAGAATTCCTAGAGATAATCTTGAGTTTAATAACAAAGACTCGTGGACTAGGCAGATTTAACTGCTGAACCACATAAAAATCGTGTGTTTACATTGTTTTATGTCAATTGGCCATTTTCAGTTATTGTTTACGTGCTCTTCTTTCACTGTTTGACGAAAAACGGCGTCAACAGTTTGGTGCTTTCATTGAGAGCCTTAAGCGTTCATCCCTGAAAAAATCATGGCCGCAAACAATCAGAACACCCCTGATGAAAACTACCCAAGGCGTCCTGGAAAACAACCAATGGAGAACCCGGATACTGAGGAGAGAAGTGGGTCCTCTGATTCCTGGGGACCACCGCCTCCGCCAGGGATGAGGATATGTACTACAATCCCGATTGTTATGTTCCTATTGTAGAACTGGAGAACCGACAGTTGAAACAGCTGTTGGCAGAGGCCAACAAACAGAATGAGGAGTGGACTAGGATAGCCGCAGAGGCGCAGGTGGCTCAGCCCCCGCCTCCGTGCGAAAACCAAGTCCCTCCTCCAAGGGATGTGCATGTTCCTCCCCGGAGGCCCCGTGGACGTCCACGAAAGGATGCTGCCACAAGGAGGCCGACTTAACCTTCGGTGCCAGCAGAGCCATCTGCTCCTCCTAGGCCTCAAAGGAGTACTCGAGCTCGGGTCCCACCTAACCCGCCTGTGGAAGTGCCTGCAGGAACTGAGAATAACCGAACCCCTGCAGAGGCTCGGACTCAGGTACCTGGTAGTGCACCGAATGTGACAGACCCATCTCGGGCAAATTCAGGACCCTTTAGGCCGCGGCAAGGGTGGCAGCCACCGTTGCCAATACGGTTCCCTCCATCACCCATAAGATATCCTTCGCCGCCCCGCAGAAACGCTCAACCTGCTCGAGATCAGGATCAAGGGCGTGCAGGGAATGGACAAGGGAACAGGGAGACTTTCCGGGAGCGGAGAGGCGCTCCATCTGAGAAAAGTCAGACGTCTCGGTCTCGAACCGCGGAGACGAGGTGACGTGGAAAGAATCCATCTTGAAATAACCGCGCAATGAGTTTTACCAGTGAAGATTCCGGAGATACCGGGTCGATCAGTAAGCATGGCCGAGGTCGTAAGAATACTGGAAGTCGCAAGAATCGCCTCGACCTGCGCAATCATCTGAATCAGAGTCGGGGGAATGGAGATCAAACAAATCCGGACTTGAGGGATCGCTTGAATAGGCGTAGAGATCCCTCGCGTAGACGCGAGCTTGGAATTACGATCAATGACAGTCAATTCCAAACAGTACCTCCTACTGACCCAGTACCAGAAATAATCGATCAGCTCGAAAGAGCTTTTAGGCTTTTAAAGAATGAACGAGGAAATGGTCGATATGAGGACTCTGATGAGGAGCTCGAGCCGTTTGCTCCCCATATTTCTGACACTCAATTTCCTCAAGGGTTTCAGATTCCTCACGTCCCTACGTTTGAGGGAAAGACCGACACATGTAGTCACCTGAGCACGTTCAACACTATCATGAGAGCCAGTAACGTGGGTTACGAGCTCAGGTGCATGTTGTTTCCAACATCATTGGCAGGTCCTGCCTAAAGTTGGTTCGAAAAGTACAAGAGACACTTGATAACCTCATGGGAGCAGTTGTCCAAAGACTTTAAAAAGCAGTTTAGAGCAATGGTAGGGGTCAGACTAGAAGCGTCCGCCTTAACTAACGTCCGGCAGCAACCGGGTGAAACATTGAAGAGTTACTTGACAAGATTTAATCTGGAAGTAGCCCGAGCTCGGTATGTGGATGACAGTGGACACCTCACGGCTATCCGAGCTGGCGTATTACCGAGAAGTTCCCTTTGGGAAGATATGCAAGGGAAACCGGTAAGATCGATAACCGAGTTTAACAGACGAGCACAGAGGTTTGTCAAAGCGACCTCCCAGTCCGAAACTACAACGATAAACATCAACTCTGCCTCAACATCGGCGGACCCAGCGGTATCAAAGCCTGCCTCGGAGAAACCATCCAAGAGGAAAAAGAACGAAGGAAGTAATCCCGAAGCTGAGGGAGGAAAGAAAAAGAAAGGAGAGAGGTATATCTCTGTGTATAAAGTGCACACCGAGCTCAACGAATCTCGGGAAAACATATACCTGGCTAATGAAAACTAGGTCCCCTTCCGGCGTCCGGACCCAATGAGAAATCAAAAATCCAAGAGGGATTCCAGTAAGTATTGTCGGTTCCACAGAGACACCGGACACACAACTGACGAATGTCGACAACTAAAGGATGAGATCGAAGGATTGATCTCGAGAGGTTACTTCCGGCAGTATGTCAAAAACCAGAATACTGGTCAGACGGCCGCAAGCCAGAGAGTAGCCGTGCCTCCGACGACACAAAATAATAGCTCTCGATCTCGGGAAGAGGACAGCCCCCCCCCCCCCCCCCCTCCCCCCGATAGATGGAGAGGACGTAATAACCATCTCGGGAGGGCCTCATCTCGCAGGATGGGGCAGGAATGCCCAAAAGAGATATGTTAACGAGCTTAAGACAAGGGAAGGATCTCCTTATGAACCCGAACCTAGGGCACCTAAAAGCCAGAGGATTGAATCATAACCCATAACCTTCACTGAGGAGGACGCCTCCCATGTTCAGTTCCCACATCATGATCTGCTGGTTATTACTCTTCAGCTCGCCAACAAAAGAGTACACCGAGTTCTCATAGATAATGGGAGCTCAGTCAACATCCTTTACAAAGTGACCCTCGAAAAAATGGGACTCTCCCTTCGCGACCTGAAGGCATGTGCAACTACTTTGTACGGCTTTTCAGGAGAAGGAACTGCCTGCATGGGATCCATTGAGCTCCTCGTGACCCTGGGAGACTATCCAGTCTCGGTGACCAAGATAATGGAGTTCGTGGTGGTAGACCTGCCATCTGCCTACAATGTGCTGCTCGGGAGACCCGCCCTGGTCGGGCTAGGGGTAGTTTCATCAGTAAAGCATCTGGCCCTTAAGTTCCCGACTCCTAGCGGAGTCGGGACATTAAAAGGAGACCAGTTGGCAGGGAGAGAGTGCTATAGCATCTCTTTGAGGGGAAAGAAGAAAACGAGCGCTCAGGCACTCGTTATCATACAAAATAAAGATGGAACGGTCTTAGAAATCGACAAAGAGATTGAACCAAGGATTGAGGAGAAAATTGACCTCGAACCTCTAGAGGAGCTCGAAGAAGTTCAGCTCGATGAAGCTGAACCCTCAAAGAAGGTGAAGATTGGAAAACACCTCCAAGACGAGGCCAAATAACAATTAATCTGTTTTCTGAAGAAGAACCAGGATGTCTTTGCATGGTCACACTCAGACATGGAGGGGATAAGCCCGAATGTAGCAAGCCATGCTCTAAACATAGATAAAAGCTTCCCCCCGAAGCAACAAAAGCAAAGGCAGCTGGACGAAAACAGGAAGAAAGCACTGAAGGAGGAGGTTGACAGGTTAAAGGCAAACCATTTCATTAGGGACGCCTTTTACCCTGAATGGGTAGCCAATCCAGTGTTGGTCCCAAAGCCCAATGGGACGTGGAGAACCTGTATTGACTACTCAGATCTCAACAAAGCTTGCCCAAAAGATTGTTTTCCATTACCAAGGATTGACCAGCTCATGGATGCCACAGCGGGGCATGGCCTGATGTCGTTCATGGATGCATATTCTGGATATAACCAGATTCCCATGCACGCCCCAGACCAAGAACATACGAGATTCATCACGGATAAAGGGCTATATTGTTATAATGTCATGCCATTCGGGCTCAAGAATGTTGGAGCCACATACCAGCGGCTCGTAAACATGATGTTTTCGGAACAAATCGGGAACAACATGGAGGTTTATGTTGATGACATGCTTGTCAAGTCTCAACTTAACAAGAACCATGTTGATGACCTCGAAGAGTGCTTCAGCGTGCTCAAGAAGTATAACATGAAGCTAAATCCTCAGAAGTGCACTTTTGGGTTATTTTCGGGAAAGTTTCTGGGCTTTATTGTAAACTCTCGTGGAATCGAGGCTAACCCCGACAAGATCAAGGCCCTAATTGATATGCCCTCACCTCGAAGGCATAAGGATGTCCAAAGTCTGAGTGGCAGGATGGCGGCCCTAAGCAGATTCATCTCGAAATCTACAGATCGTGGTCTTCCATTTTTCAACTTATTGAGGGGAGGTAAGAAGTTTGAATGGATGGAGAATGCGAGCTCGCCTTTTAGGAGCTCAAAAAGCACCTTGCGGAACCACCCATCCTGTCAAAACCCGAAACGGGAGAAATATTGTACCTATACCTTTCAACTACCGAACACGCAATAAGCGCAGTGCTCGTCCGAGAAGAAGAGAGGGTGCAGAGACCCGTTTACTACATCAGTAAAAGATTACTGGGGGCAGAGTCAAGATATCCATTGATGGAAAAACTCGCGCTCAGTCTAATTCATTCATCTCGGAAGCTCCGCCCCTACTTTCAGGCACATCCCATCCATGTGCTGACTGATCAACCACTTAGACAAGTCCTATCTAAACCAGAAGCTTCAGGTCAACTTCTTAAATGGGCTGTTGAGCTCGGACAGTTCGAGATCACCTACCACCCGAGAACGACCATTAAAGCACATGCATTGGCGGACTTTATAGTGGAATGTACGGGTATAGCCAACGCCGAGGTAATAACCACGGCCCACGAGCTGTGGAAACTCTACGTTGACGGCTCGTCAAATGAAAATGGAGCAGGGGCAGGGGTCATTTTGGTTACCCCCGCAGGAAGCAGATTTCATTCCGCCTTAAAATTTGGCTTTAAAGCATCGAATAACGAGGCCGAATACGAGGCTTTACTCGCGGGACTTCGTATAGCTAACGAGCTCAAAGCTAAAGCTATACATTGCTACAGTGACTCCCAGCTCGTGGTTAATCAAATCTTGGGAGATCTGGTGTTGAGGCGCGTATTCTTCGCAACCCGAGATCCCGCAGCTGGAGTGCTCGGGCCGAACTGGGAAGGACCATACCAGATAGAGTCAGTAATCCGACCTGGCGTATACAAACTTGTGAGATTGGACGGGAGCCTAGTACCACGAGCATGGAATGACGAGCACCTTAGACCTTACTATCAGTAGTATAGGAAGTGTGCTGCCTGTAACCATGATTTTCTATATGTATTAGCTTGTCTGTTTTTGAATTCCATCAAATAAAAGATCTATTTTGTTCAATATGTAATCTCTTTTTATTTTTTTTAATTTTGCAATATCTCTTAATTTAATAACCTATGGTCACACTCATAGGATATTAAGGGGGCATCATTGGTATACATACCATCAGCTTAAAAAATAAAAAATATATACAAAAGTATTTGGATATAACCAAGTACGCGAAGCTTAAATAGTTCGGACATAACCGAATTATAAAAAAGTATTTGGATATAACCAAGTACGCAAGCTTAGATAGTTCAGACATAACCGAATTATAAAAAAGTATTTGGATATAACCAAGTACGCGAGCTTAGATAGTTCGGACATAACCGAATTATCAAAAACAAAAAGTATTTGGATATAACCAAGTACGCGAGCTTAGATAGTTCGGACATAACCGAATTATCAAAAACATAAAGTATTTGGATGTAACCAAGAACACGAGTCTAGATAGTTCGGACATAACCGAATTATCAAAAAGTATTTGGATATAACCGAGTACGCGAGCTTAGATAGTTCGGACATAACTGAATCATCAAAAACCTAAAACATTTGGAGTTAACCAGATATGAAAACTTAACAGGTTTGGAACAAACCGACCAAAAAATTGATCGATGATAAGTAGGAACCTAAACCTACTTTGAGATAAGTCAAGATCGAGGCTGGAATATCTTAAAGAAAAATAGTTTCGAACTCTTAACCTCGGAGCAAAAACTGAGGATGAGGAAAAGTGACTAAACAAAAAAGATATAACCAAATCATATACGTTACATACCATATAAGTACTTCCGGGTTCGTGGTTAAAGCAATATCCGACCTTGATAAATAACGAGGTCGGAAGCGGATAATTCGAACAAACTATGCATGAATGCATCGAGTTTCGAGCCTAAAATCCAAACTATGTTTGTATGAATAAATAAACATAACTGATTCATCCATAAAAAATGTGCAAAATATTTCGAACCAAGAAATGTAAAGTACATGTAAGTAATATTTAAAGAAATTGTATCAGCCCCGTGGGCATAAATTAAGATAGTTACAAAAATAGGGGGACGCAGCCCCAATAAATGATTTCCCCGAGATCAGAGTTAAGGAAGAGGAGTCTCCTTGGCCTTCTCAGCATCAGTAGCACCGGACCCCCCCAGGACGAATAGCATGACTATCCTTCTGAGCCGCCTCCCGAGCAGCTTCACTGGCCTCGAGACGGACATTCCACCGCTCAACATATGTGGCCTCGAGAGGGCCCAGGAAGCTGGTATCGAGGTCGGCATTATCAGCCCAAAGCTTGTACATGGCCTGGTCGACCGCTTTCTCCTTCTGCTCCTTATACTCGTCTAGGAGGCGGGCCTTCTCACTCTCCATGAAGTCGAAGGTGACAGATTTCTCCTCTTCGAGCTTGGCATTGGCCTTCTCGAGCTCGGCATTCGACTTTTCCAGCTCCTCGAGACGGGCCTTCATTTTTTCAAGTTCAGACTTCGAGTCTTTAAGCTCATCAGCCATCTTAAGCTCGAGATCCTTTGATTTCTGGGCCAGAGACATGCTCGTTTGTACCTCGTTGGTCAGCTTATAGTTGAGCTGTGCCGAAACGACAAGGGCCTGAAACACAGAACGAATTAGATCGCGGGCTGAGGTACAAACATTTAAAGGAGAGTTACGAAGGTTACCACGACAGTAAGCTTGATACTCTTGTCGTAAAGAGTATAGCAATCCGAGGCCTTGTGCACGAGGTCCCAGTGGTCGGCGCCGAAGCCTGAAAAGCTTTGACCCACCCGAGAGAGGACATCCGAGCTGAGCATAGCCCCTTGGGTCCCAGCAGTACTGTCAAGCACGAACTCCTCAATATGAGTTCGGGTCGTCGGCAGCTGAACCTTGGAAGTAGAAGGTTTCTTCGGGGGCCGAACAACAGCTATTTGAGTTTCGATCGGAGGAAGCGAGATGGGCACGGTCGAGCCAGACGCATCAACCTGGACAGTCGGTTCCGTAGCTGTACTCACAGTAGTCTGGGCCGTGGGGGTCATCTCGCGGAGTCTGGGTACCTTGGACGGTCGGTCGGACCTCCCTGGTATTCTCGGACGTTTGCTCCTCTGGGCGCCAGCTCCCCCATCGCTAAAGAGCACAGCGTCGAGGTCGGGATTCATGGCACCTGCACAGTTACAATGAGTTAGACAATAATAATAAGTTTGAAAAGAGAGGGAAACCACGTAAAGAAAAAACCTAACTGGAACTCTCCCCCGAGCTCAAACTTGGGGACCAAGAAATTCCCTCGTCTTCAGAGGAGGCGGGGGGAGTGCCTTCCCTATATGTGGGTGATAACCTCGAGAGGTCCCTATAATCGTTGCACTACAAGAAAAACTGCATTCCATAGCGTTTTTAAAACGCTGTCTTTAACAAACGATAGCGTTATTACAAACGCTATATTATCCCATGTTATTAAAAGTCTGGATCTTTTCATAGCGTTTTTAAATTGTGATGTAAAAATGCTGTTGAAAGATATATAATAGCGTTTTAAAAATATAATTAGATGTCAGTCATAGCGTTTTATGTATGTAGTCATTGATTATGTTAAATTGAAAATACTTACTTTTAATAGCGTTTTTCAAACGTTATGCAGAAATGATGTTGAAAGGTATACAATAGCGTTTTTAAAATGTAATTAGTTATCAACCATAGTGTTTTTTGTTTGTAGTATTATTTACTTTTAATAGCGTTTTTAAAACGTTATGTGAAGATATACAATAGCGTTTTTAAAAATGCAATTAATTATAAGTCGTAGCGTTTTATGTTTGTAGTCGTACTTACTGTGAATAGCGTTTTTAAATTGTTATGTAAAGATATACAATAGCGTTTTAAGAATGTAATTAGTTATCAGTCGTAGCGTTTTATGTTTGTAATTACCCTTGCTTTAATAGCATTTTCCAAACATTATGTAAAGATATGTAATAGCATTTTGAAAATGTAATTAGTAATCAGACATAGCGTTTTTTGTTTGTAATCATCCTTACTTTTAATAGCGTTTCTTTATTGTTATCATTAATCATTGTCATATGAACAATTTCATGGCATAACAAAAACTTTTATATTTTTCTATCTTTTAACATATGAATAATTGCAACAAATGATAAACATATAACACGTTAAAAATTATACCTTAACATAAATTCAAATATTCTTAATATGTTCGCTACATAAAGCTAAAATATCAATATCCCAAAAGTACGAGTATATTGCAAGACAAAATACATAAGCAAAAGTTTTAAAACAAACTGATTCATAATTTGTTGATCATGGGCGTCCCTCCAAAATATTACACTTCATTCATTAGTTGTGCACCTGTAAGAGTGAAAAATATATAAAATTAAGAAAACAATGTAGCCAAAATAGTTGAAAACACATGTTCATTCATAAGTTAATTTTATGCAAAGATACGTACCAAAGATATCTACCAAGAAACAATTGAATTTCATCCATTATGTTCATTTCCTATATATTTTGATGATATAATTAGTTACTACAGCTGATTTGTTGTACTATTTATAAATCATTTTTAAGTTGCATGAAATTTTACCTCATTGTAACTTTATTAGAAGGCCAAGCAACAGTGCAACCAACCGATTCTTCAATTGTACTCATATGTGATGTTGGTCTCCATAAATATGCAGTAGGTTTCTTAGCAACATCAACCCAAACTCTCATTGCATTAGGCCCAAGACGAAGATGATGCACCTCACATAAAGGATCACTAGAAGACCATCGACCTTCTGCAACAATTTCTCCACTTCCATTCCAATCAAGTAAATTGCAAGCATTGTTTTCAGGAGTGAACTTCAGATTATTAACACTCTGTTACATGATAAAACATATATTTATTTATAGATAATATTGATACTTAAAAAATTAAAAGTGAAATGATAGGTAGTAATTAAAATTGTAGTTACCATAGGAGAAGGCATGTGTGACTCCGCTTCACTTGGTTGAGTAAACCCCTACAAGTTTGAGAATAATTTAGTCATTTATAATTTTCAATGAATAGAGTAAAATAAACAGAAGTCAATTAATTTAATTTACCTGAATGTTTACACTTTTTGCAATAGTATTAATAAGATTCATCATCTCAGACATTTTATTCTTCATCTCAGATTGACTTGATTCCAATTGTGAAATATGGTCATCTCTTTCTCTTAGAATAGCTAACTTTGTATTAGTTACTCCCCTCCCATTAGCTAATGATCTACCATTCTTGTCAGGACCAAATATGATAGTGAGAGCATCTTGTACAGTATTCTGTGTTGTGCATGAATCTGGTTTTTCATTTGCAAGAACTTGTAGCTTCTCCTATAAATCATTTCAAGTTGACTGTTAAATAAGTCTATGTGCATACAAATACATATGTTTCTACAAACAAAGGGTAAATTACTTACAATAACTTCAGCAGCTTGTGCATTCACAGGTTCACCATTCTTCTTTGTGTGTGTCTTTAAGAAAGCTTGAACTCTTGTTACAGGTTTTGAGCTTTCCCTACTCTGTATCCAAGTACATTTTTCAGAAAGAGAACATATATTTTCTTATGTTTAGCTACCAAAAATATTTATTAAATTTTTACCATGTCATCCATTGTTCGAGCATATCCTCTCCTGCTGCATGTATGTGGGAGTTGTTTCTTCCTCATCTCTTTAAACTTATTGCTAATCGCCTAAAATAAATAAGAAATGAACCAGCGATTGAACATACAGAATACCAAACACTCCAGCAGTAAAACAAAAAAACTAAACCAGTATTCTAGCAATAAAACAGTAAACATAGTACACATAATAGTTTTTCAACAATAAAACAGTAACTATGGCAGCAAAGAAAAGAGTATGTAATAAACACTCCAACAGTAAACACTCCAGCAGCAAAAGAAACATACAGAACCAGTATTCTAGCAATGAAATAGTAAACACAGTACAACTCCTCCTGAACAGGGATGGGATGGTTGGTGGACTGTGAATGGTGATAATAGTGTCTCTTGAATAGCTTTGTCAAATAAATTTAGAAACACATTTTCAAGAAGAGAATTGGAAAAAAATAAATCATTTAAAGTACAAAAGTTTCATGAAAACAGGGCAGCAACTGCTCACATAATTTGAATACAATTAAGCCAATTGTAAATTTGGAATCTGAAATTTGTTTATGGTTGCAAGAGTTCAAATTTAGAGCATAAAGATATTCTAAAAACTAACCATAATTGTAGTCTCAATGCAGCTCTTGAGGCCAATAGAGTTTAACTTTCATATGTGCATATCAAGCCAAGACAATCTAATGTTGCTAAGATTATGCAGAAACTACTAAGGATTTCTACTGCCTTAATTTGATCAGACCTGAAATAGTTTTAATTGACTGATATAGCATAATGCATTGTTCTAGAATAAGAATATTATATACTCCATAACACCAAGAAAAAAATATCTTACTTATCCAATCTCTTGATAAACATTTTCACCTAATGAGATATTGAACTGGGTTTTGTTTTCTCTGTCAAAGTCTAAAAAAAAGAACCCTTATCTGGATCATCAACTAAGCCATGACAAAAGAAACTACACCCTTGGTTGACTTGCTCTTTTTTATTATTTTGTCTGTTATACTTTTACATCAAATTCATTCCTAACAAGTTCAAAAATAAAAAAATTAGCATAACAGCCTCTTAAACTATTTGATTTAGTAAATTAGTTCCTAAATTATAAAATATAACAATTAAGTTCCTGAATATGATTATTTTTACTGATTGATTGTATTGCATTACCAAATTGATTTATATGTTAAATGAAACTGTTAACAGGCCTCATATGATATATCTTTTTCTGTTTTTGTTAAATTAAGTTTAAATGTGTGAAATGAGTGATTCTGTAAGAGAAGATGTAAATGGATCGAATCTCTCAAGGAATTTAAGAAGTAATCCCAATCCAACGTCCCTATGACTTATATACAATAAGATGGAGTGGAGTAGCATAAAAAAAAAAAAAAAAGACCAACAGTGGTAAGTCAATTTCTAACTGCCAGACATGTCTTCTTATTGTTTATTCTATTTATGCATATATAAAAAGAACTAACTAATTGCTAATAACAGAGTATCATTCATGTGCTTAGAAATTTTAATTTTTTTATAGACATATGACAGATCTGTTCTTCTCTTTCTCTCTATAGATATATATTCATAAGGAGATTAGTCTAAACTGCATACCAATATAAAACTTTAAACTAATTAATATATATATATCCACATATGTATGATAATATCAATAAAGCTAAACATATTTAAAATTAGATTATATAAACACTTGTGATAATGAATAAACTATTAAATTCTAATAATCGAATCCAAGAATAATCATAGAACCATCATTGATAAATTTATTTCTAAAATTTCTACAATTCTTTCATACACGAAAGGCATCCATACATATATATAGATATATCTACTGATCTACATTTATAGGATGTAATAAAGAACTTTAGCTATTTATCCATACCAAAAGCATTAAAACTATAATTCATCAATATCAGAGATGTAACAGCTAAGTAAGCAATGAGTGTTTTTTTTTTCTCAATCTTTCTCCTGATAATAAACCAAACTGAAATAAGTATGGTACCCAATTTATTTGTAATAAGCAGAATCTATATAATACATATATTGAAATTTTGGTTACCTGAAATTGTTTACTGGTTTTTTCACGCACAAATACTCTCCATTCAGTTTCTGATTTGATATTATCAGGCTTTAATTTTAGTCGTTCTTGTTCATTTGGTAGCTCGTTCAGCTTAGTAACTAGCCTGGACTTGGAAGATCTCCACAGGTCTCCCATTACTTTCATACACCAGTCTCGTTCCCAATCTTTGTCCACCTTATACCTTGTCTGCATTCACATTAAATATTAATTTATGAGTATTCACCTAAAAAATTTACCTTTTAACACATGAATAAATATAAGTTTAGAACCTGGATTGTTGACCACAAAATATCTTTCATTGATTTTGGAACCTTTCGCCAATCAGCTATTGTGTATGGTACAAGTTCCCTTACAAGAGGACCTATAAATGATGAAAGACTAACCGAGCCTTCCCCTACAGCTTGTCCTCTTGCATTAAACCTTACAGTAATACGACCATCAGGTTGGAGAGCAATACCTTTCAGCTTTGTTGGGCCTCTTTTTCTTTTTTTTTGAGTGACATGCTCTGTAGAGTTAACTAGAAATTCTTCCTGATTATTATTGAGAGGCACATCTTCTTCATGAGCAATAGATTGGCGATGGGAGGACCTTGTATTAGCAGAAGGAGAACCTTTGGTTGATGGCCTAATCAACCTAGACTTGGGTGACTCGTTCATCATAGTTTCTGAATTCTTTTGTGGAGTGTTAAAATCATCTTCAAAATCATTGTCAACAAAATGGCGCAGAGATCTTCTTGTTTTGTTCAGGTTGTGGAGTGGAGATGTTGCTTGGGTTCTACCTAACGCAGTTGCTCGTTGTGGGGACATGTTTTCATCTTCGTTGTCATCCTCATTTGTTGGATTTATACCAAACGCTGCTTCATAAGATCTTTTAGATGCAGGTGGTGAATCCATTACAACTTTAGTAGAGGATGCAAAACGAAGCTTCGATTTCTTCTTCTCTGCCAACTTTCCAAACTTAGCTGCTAATTGCCTCCTCTTTTCTGCCACAATTGCTTTCAAAGCACCAGGTTGCAAGTGAACTTGAGTTGAAGGTGATCCAACCTCCTTTTCATTGACTAAACCTCCATCCTTTTCATTGACTACACTTCCATCCTGCTTCTTTTTTCTAGTCTCCATATTGTACCTGTATAAGATTAAGAGATTAAGAGATTTAGTTAAAAGTAATTTGAAATATGCACTAAATTTGCATCATACAAAAACATGTATTTTAAATATGACAATCACAATGCTCAAGTTAAGGAAACAATTTTTAAAGCAGTTCAAGAAACTTAATAAGTACAATAATAAAAAAAAATCATAAAAAAGTAATGACTAAACATTTTATGATTAATAAGAAAATGTTGTACTTTTTAACTTTGAGCAATCGAATTCTCATCATGTTGGCCATCATATATTTCTGATTCGTAGTGTCCTCTTGGTGGAGCCTTTAACACAATATACCAATTTGAATTTTCATTCTCCCTTGCGTAAAATATCTGTTTAGCTTGTGAAGCAAGTATGAATGGTTCTCTAATAAACTCTTTTTGTCCTTGGTGTAGATTTACAAGAGTATACCAATCAACCTTCTTTACACCCTTGCCAACATGTGCCCAATTGCACCTAAATAAAGGGATATGAAAACTGTAATAGTCCAAGAGTATAATCTGATTAATTAACCCATAATATCCTACAACATCGGCCAATTGTGCATCATCTTTAGCACTAGATCTACACATTGTTGTTGCTTCCATATAAACACCACTATTTTGTGTCGTTCTCTCTGCATCCTTAGTATGAAATCGCTGCCCATTAATAACATATCCCTTATAGGATATGACTGCTTTACGAGGACCATGTGCTAATCTTGATAACATAGCATCAAATTCTGCAGTAGAAAACTACAGAAGGAAACATTTTTATCACATAATTTAATCGTAATTTCAGATTAATACAAATTTGATGCTATGTTAAAAATTATTGGCCCATACCTTTTCTTCTAACCACAAGGGAAAAAGCTCAGTATGTTGTTTCCAAAGTAGAGTGTGATTGGTTCTTAAAGTATTGTTATTCTTTTTTAGTTCTTGTAGATGCATCCTATATTTTAAAAAAAAATTAATCACCATCAATAATTAAGCGACAGTGAAATTAGAAGATAATAAGTTTATCCACTCACTCTAAATATTGCTCTGTGACAGCTAAATTGAATAATACATAGCGATGTGCACTAGCTAGATCCTTATCATTTAGTGTAACAGTTACACCACGATGAAGTGGACAACCTTCAAGTATCACATCACTATCATTATATTCGTTACGTCCAATGAAGGAACCTTCGTCATTAGATTGTTTCAAAAATGATGCACAAAAGCGCATTGACTCATCAGCAAGGTAACGTTCAGCAATAGATGCTTCGGGATGTGTAGGTTGCATCACATACCCTTTAAGTAACTTCATATATCTACAAATAAAGAAGGAACCTTCTGTAGAGTCCAAGAACTTTACTTAGCTAATTGTTTAGTAGTATTATAGTATGTTTAGTGTTATCATTGTTACTTTGGATTTTTGGTTCAGACCGGGAGTTATTTGGACACTCATAGTAGTACTTATAGATTTTCTAAGTTTAACCTATAGTTTAAGAATATTAAGTATAACCTAAGGTTTGATTAATGTGTCTGATATTAAGGAATATATTATTATATTATAAGGTTTAGACATCAACCAATAGGATTTTAAGCACATGTTTTGAATGGTAATTAAGGATTAAGTATTTTTGAGGATTAAATTAAATAAGGGTAAAAGTTTGAATGTATAGGGTCAGTCAGCAGCTTTGAGCACGTTGAGGGCTTAGTCAAGGCTGTTTAGTCCATTCAAACTTAGCTAAAAATGTGTAAACTCGTGTTTAAATATTCTGCGTATGCCGATATATCGCAGCTATAGGGGGCGATATGTCGCAGCACGTAGATACGGAAAACACGAATCGATGCACGGTCGCCTCGGGAACAAAGGTCCAGGCGATATATCGCCTATAGGGGGCGATATATCGCCTCCACCAGCATGTTTTCAAATTCGTTTGAATTCTTTTCCCTTCAGCCATTCAAACGCCTTCAACAGTCCAGCATCTTCTGAACGAGTCTTCAGCCTCTGCTGAACGATTATTCAAATGATTTTCACTTAAAAAGCCATTATTTTTATTCAAGTAAAATCAAGATATTTTCATTCCCAAACTCTATAAATAGGACCTAGTACCCAGCCATTATTCACCATTTGCTCTAAGTTCAGAGGCTGCTAGTGTTAAGTGAGTGAGAGAGTGTAAACACTTGGTTTGGGGAAAAACTATAAGCTTAAACATCATAAGCTTATCAAACACTTGGGAAGTAAGTGAGTGCTATAGTATTTCGGTGGATGTTAGATTGATCTTGCAATCTTTGAGGTAAACCCAAAACTCTAGTCCTTTCTGTATTCTGTGTTATTTCTTTTCTCAAAACCTTCTACTCAGTCCCCTAACCTTATTCTTATTTTTGGTTAGGGAATCCAAGTTCTTAAGCACTTAAGTGGTGGTAAGCATATTTTCGTTTAATGGTTTAGTCTTCCTATTCTCTTTCATTTCATCTCCTTTCTTTAGACTCACCCTTGTTCATTGTGGTTTTAGGAGTGTTCCAAAAGTCCTAACTCAGTCCATTTTATCCCGGTAACTTTGGTAAGGAAAATAGGCTAGAATTAATATGTTATGTGCTTATGTTATCTATATGTTTATGTTATTAAAAGTGTTATGATATGTATATGTGTATGTAGGCTTGGGCATATGACCCATATGACTAACAAGACCCCAAATGGGTTATGGGCATATGACCTACTTAGCTAGTAGGACCCCATTAACCCCATGGGCATATGCTTGTTTAGTCTATGGGACCCCAAGTAATAATGGCCATTATAATAAGTGTATGTTATATGTATTATGTTAAGTCTTTATGTTTTCTTATGAAATTGTGTATATGACTATGTGTTAGGTTTTTCCTTGCTGGGCATTAGGCTCACTCCTTTCTGTTTATGTGCAGGAAAATAAGCTTAGAGGCGGTAAGATTCGTGACGCTTGGAGAATGTGTATCGATGATGAATGGAGTCAAGGGGCCGAGCGTTATCGATTCGAGGATGTAGTCTCCTTTTATGTTTTTTTATGGTTTTACATGTATTTTCCGCATTATTATGTAATGTCTTTTATTTTAAATCTTATTTTGTTTTAAAGACAATGGGATCCCAAAATCCTTCTTAGTATTCTGTTTCTTTGTAAATAACTCTTATTTTCAAGTTACTCAATAAATTATGGTATTTTCGTAAAATGTAAGTTTTTATGTATAGTTTCGATAATGGTCCAATTAGTCTAGATTAGTGGGTCATTACAGTTGGTATCAGAGAAAACGGTTCCTTCGCATGAAGTTCTCCTCGATACACATGCTCAAAGCTCCGAATCGGACCGCCAAGTAAGTGTTTAAGTTACAAGTTACAAGTTACTTTGTCTATGTGTATAGCTAACAACTTTAGTGTTTATGTTTCAGTTAAAAAATGAATGGAGCTTTAACCTACCAAGATATCCGAGCCATTAAGGCCTTAAAAAGAATAAGGGAGCCAAGAAACACCGTAGGAGCCTTAGAAAGGATTACACGAAGGTTGCTTTTGTTTCACCAAGCAATAGGTGGCCTTCAAGAGGCTAAACAAATAATGCTAAGATCAACAGAACAATATGTATTAGTGATTAGGTTGTTTAAAGATTTCCATCCTGTAATAGCAGCCTTAGAAGAAATATGGGAAGAAATGAATGATGAGGATGAATCACCATTAGCAATGAGATACTATTTCCTCTTAGTTAGGTTCACCGCAAAATTTGAATTTCAATTCACCAAGGAGCAAAAGAATAGGATTCTCACAAACCTTCCTAGAGGGCATTTTGATGCTCATGATAATGATGACTATGAGGCTATAGATGATGATATGTTAGATGACGGATCGGATGTAGAAGATCCCGATTTTTAGATTAGTAGTTTTTATTTGTTTACTTTTATGTTATGATTGTAATAAGTGAAATTGTTTTCCAAATGAATAAACATGCTATTTGAATATCATGTGTGAGTTTGAAATTTTTTTCACAATCATAATAAATACTAAATAAAATGAATAATGACTGAGTTCGGTGAGGGTGGATACGAATCAATGAACCTGGTTTCCTTGTTGAGAGTTAGGGGGCCTTAGTAGTGGGAACGATTTTACTGATCCCAGCCCTCCCTCAATATGGTTAACTTTGGAACAAAGATAAGTTTCGAGCCTGAGAATTAAGTCATATAGGATTATTAGAAACACACTTAGAAAATAAATATGACTTGTTTTTCTAAGTATAGAAACCCACTCTAATAATAAATAAAGACCTATATAATTTTTCATAAAAAGTCATAATAAATAGGTCCGAGATATGTTTGTTTTAGAATAAGTTTTTGCCTTAGAGCCTATTAGGAAAAAGTTCTAACATGTTTCTTTTAACTGTTAGAACTCTGCTACGATGTCTCTCCGAAGATCTGCTCGCACCAACGGGAACGCTTCCAACGATGTTCCAGCGACCAATGCGGTCCCTACCGTTCGCCGAAGGAGAGTACGTGTTACTGCTCGCCGCAACGCACCGGCACAGCCAGCTGACAACACTGCAGAGATTACCAGACTACGACAGCAAGTCGAGGAACTTCTGCAGCAACAACGCCAACAGGCTCAATCTCAGCCTCAGCCTCCGCCACAGCCACAGCCGCAGCCGCAGCCACAGCCAATGGCCCCAGCACCCCAACAAGTTGGTCCGTATGGGGGATGGCCTATGACGAACTACGCTCCTTATCCTGTACAGCATATGGAGCCAGTGTACGAGAGGTTCCGCAAGCAGCACGCTCCGAACTTCGAAGGGACTACGGACCCCTTTGAAGCAGAAGAATGGCTAAGGAATGTGGAGCCGATCCTAGCCCACATGAACCTTAGTAATGCAGACCGCATATCCTGCGTCTCATCTTTGCTCAAGAAAGATGCCAGGATATGGTGGGATTTGGTCCAGCAATCCCACGATGCTGCCACCATGACGTGGACCCGATTTGTGGAGCTCTTCCACAAGAAGTACTACAATTCAGCAGTGCTTGCTACGAGAGTTGAGGAGTTCACCAATCTAAAGCAAGGGAATTTAACAGTGGCGGAATATGCTCGTCAGTTCGATCGCTTAGCGAAGTTCGCAGCAGAGTTGGTTCCAACCGACTATCTAAGGGTGAACAAGTTTGTTAGAGGACTTCGCCCGAAGATCGAGATGGGGGTTAAACTAGCAAACCCGGGAAACACTTCATATGCCGACGTTCTTGAGACGGCAATTGAAGTAGAAAGGTTGCAAGCCAACGTGAGCAAAGAAGAAGCCAGCAAGCCGGAACCTAGGCAGCAGAGCCAACCTCAGGCCAGTCGGAACAACAATCAGTCCAGCAACAGTCAGTCCAACAACAACGGTAACGGACAGAAGAGAAGGCATCCTGACAACAAGCAAGCCGACAACAATAAAAGGGCACGACCAAGTAATGGGGGAAATAGGTCGGGCTACGTGGAATACCCGCCATGTGCCAAATGTCAGAAGAAGCACCCCGGAGAATGCCGTGCCAACACCAAGGAGTGTTTCAACTGTGGTCAAGAAGGGCATCGTAAAAGAGACTGTCCTCAGCAAAAGCCGGAAGGAAAGAAGGACGAAAAGATGGTTCCTGCTCGGGTTTTTGCCTTAACCCAAGGAGAGGCGGATGCTAGCAACAAGGTGGTCACAGGTCAGGTTTCCATCCTCAATAAATTATGTCATGTATTATTTGATTCGGGAGCCACCCATTCGTATATTTCGTTAGGAATGATAGATAAACTAGACAAACCTAGTGAAAGATTTAGAACTAGGTTTGCAACCGAGTTGCCTTCGGGCAAAGTAGTTCTATCATCACGAATTGTACGAGGCGTACCAATCAAGATTGAGGACAAGGAACTAGAAGGAGACCTGATAGAGCTGGTGATCAAAGACTTCGACGTCATACTAGGCATGGATTGGCTAGCACGGCATGGCGCAACGATCGATTGTAGACGCAAGAAGGTGACATTCGATACTCCTGACGGCCAGAAACTGTGCTTCATGGGACAAGCTTCAGGACTACGCACACCGTTAGTATCATCTCTCAAAGCTCAGAGAATGATGGAGAAAGGATGTCAAGCATTCTTAGCCAACATCACGAATGTGGAGAAGGAGACATCACTCAAAGTTGGAGATGTTCGAGTCATACAAGAATTTCCAGAAGTTTTCCCCGATGACTTGCCAGGATTGCCGCCAACTAGAGAAATAGACTTCACGATAGAATTAGTACCGGGCACCGAGCCTATCTCTAAGGCACCATACCGGATGGCACCTACGGAACTCAAGGAGTTAAAGACGCAGCTACAAGAACTCCTAGACTTGGGTTTCATTAGGCCAAGCCATTCACCATGGGGAGCTCCGGTACTATTCGTGAAAAAGAAGGACGGAAGTATGCGCATGTGCATAGACTACCGTGAGCTGAATAAAGTAACGATTAAGAACAAATACCCGCTACCTCGGATTGATGATTTGTTTGATCAACTCCGAGGCGCGACTGTATTCTCTAAGATCGATTTACGGTCCGGGTATCATCAGCTCAAGGTAAAGGGGGAAGATATTCCTAAGACAGCCTTTAGGACTCGTTATGGACATTACGAGTTCTTGGTTATGTCTTTTGGTCTTACTAACGCGCCAGCCGCGTTTATGGACTTAATGAATAGGGTCTTCAAGGACTACTTGGATAAATCCGTCGTTGTGTTCATCGACGACATTTTAATTTACTCCAAGAATGAAGTGGAGCACGAGGAACACTTGAGGATAATTTTGACGCGATTGAAGGAGCACCAACTCTACGCGAAGTTCAAGAAATGCGAGTTTTGGCTCTCACAAGTGGCGTTCCTCGGGCACATCATATCGAAAGACGGAGTTGCAGTAGATCCATCGAAGGTAGAGGCCGTGAAAGATTGGCCTAGACCAAAGAACGCGTCGGAAGTAAGAAGCTTCTTAGGGCTAGCAGGTTACTATAGAAAGTTTGTAGAGGGCTTTTCTAAAATAGCCACTCCACTCACCAACCTGACCCGGAAGCAACAAAAGTTTAACTGGAATGATAAGTGTGAGGAAAGCTTCCAGTTGCTTAAGGATAAGCTTTGCTCAACACCAGTACTTAGTGTCCCAACACCCAACGACAAGTTCGTTGTCTACTGTGATGCATCAAAGTTAGGATTGGGATGCGTACTGATGCAAAATGACAAGGTGATAGCCTGCGCGTCACGTCAGTTAAAGGAGTATGAACAACGCTATCCAACTCACGATATGGAGTTGGCAGCGGTGGTCTTTGCGTTAAAAATCTGGCGCCATTATCTTTACGGAGAACGGTGCGAGATTTATATGGACCACAAAAGTTTAAAATACTTCTTTACTCAGAAGGAGCTTAACATGAGGCAGCGCCGGTGGTTGGAATTAGTAAAGGATTACGACTGCGAAATCCTATACCACCCGGGGAAGGCAAACGTAGTTGCCGATGCACTTAGCCGAAAAAGTTATGGGAACTTAGCAGCCTTATCCGGAATAGAAAAGCCACTACAGCAGGAGCTTATCAGTGCCGGAATAGAAGTGGTTGTAGGCAAGTTGGCTAACTTGTCTATCCAATCGAACATGCTAGAAGACATACGGAATGGTCAGAGACATGATGATTCACTAGCAACGCACATGGATGCAGTCAGAGAAGGCAAGACTACATATTTCTCAATATCCAGTCAAGGTTTATTGAGATATAAGGATCGGGTATGCGTGCCAGACGATCAAAGTATTAAGAAGACGATCCTAGAAGAAGCGCACAACACCCCATACTCGGTTCATCCAGGGTCTACCAAGATGACTCATGACATCAAGGCAGTCTATTGGTGGCCAGGGATGAAGAAGGACATAGCAGAATATGTATCTAAGTGTCTGGTATGCCAGCAAGTGAAGGCGGAGCATCAGCGGCCTGCAGGATTATTGCAACCGCTTAGCATACCGGAGTGGAAGTGGGACGATATAGCCATGGACTTCGTGACGGGTCTGCCAAAGACAAATAAGCAGCATGATTCTGCTTGGATAGTCATAGATAGACTAACCAAGTCGGCTCATTTTCTGCCTGTTAAGACTTCTTATACGGCAGACCAATATGCAGACATCTACATCCAAGAGATTGTACGATTGCATGGAATCCCCAAGACGATAGTATCAGATAGAGGATCAGTGTTTACGTCAAGATTTTGGAGAAGCTTACAGAAAGCCATGGGTACTAAGTTAAGTCTTAGTACAGCTTTCCATCCTCAGACAGATGGGCAGTCAGAGCGTACGATTCAGATTTTAGAGGATATGCTACGCGCATGTGTACTTGACTTCGGAGGATCGTGGAACAAGTACTTACCGCTGATCGAGTTCTCGTACAACAATAGCTACCAGTCGACGATCGAGATGGCACCTTATGAGTTGCTATATGGAAGAAGGTGTCGATCACCGTTGCACTGGGACGAGGTAGGAGAAAGGCAGCTTCTAGGGCCCGAAGCTGTTAGACAAGCACAAGAAGCAGTAACGCTTATTAGACAGCGTATGCTTGCTGCTCAAAGCCGACAGAAGAGCTATGCGAATACCAAGCGACGCGATGTGGAGTTCCAAGTTGGAGATCAAGTCTTCCTGAAGATATCTCCTATGAAGGGTGTCAAGCGGTTCGGGAAGAAAGGCAAGCTCAGTCCCCGATTCTTAGGTCCTTTTGAGATATTGGACAAAGTGGGACCAGTTGCGTATAGACTAGCCCTACCGCCAGCACTAGCCGATAGTCACAACGTCTTCCACATCTCGATGTTACGCAAGTATGTGTCAGACCCATCTCACGTCCTCAAGTACGATACCATAGCACTCCAGAAAGACTTAAGTTACGAGGAACGACCGGTTAGCATCCTAGATAGGGGGATGAAGCAGTTACGGTCCAAGAGCTTTCCTATAGTTAAAGTCCTATGGAGCAATAGTTCTGAACGCGAGGCAACGTGGGAGTTGGAAGAGGACATGCAGAGCCGGTATCCGGAGTTATTTGGTAAGTAAATTTCGAGGACGAAATTCTTTTTAGTAGGGGAGAATTGTAGAGTCCAAGAACTTTACTTAGCTAATTGTTTAGTAGTATTATAGTATGTTTAGTGTTATCATTGTTACTTTGGATTTTTGGTTCAGACCGGGAGTTATTTGGACACTCATAGTAGTACTTATAGATTTTCTAAGTTTAACCTATAGTTTAAGAATATTAAGTATAACCTAAGGTTTGATTAATGTGTCTGATATTAAGGAATATATTATTATATTATAAGGTTTAGACATCAACCAATAGGATTTTAAGCACATGTTTTGAATGGTAATTAAGGATTAAGTATTTTTGAGGATTAAATTAAATAAGGGTAAAAGTTTGAATGTATAGGGTCAGTCAGCAGCTTTGAGCACGTTGAGGGCTTAGTCAAGGCTGTTTAGTCCATTCAAACTTAGCTAAAAATGTGTAAAATCGTGTTTAAATATTCTGCGTATGCCGATATATCGCAGCTATAGGGGGCGATATGTCGCAGCACGTAGATACGGAAAACACGAATCGATGCACGGTCGCCTCGGGAACAAAGGTCCAGGCGATATATCGCCTATAGGGGGCGATATATCGCCTCCACCAGCATGTTTTCAAATTCGTTTGAATTCTTTTCCCTTCAGCCATTCAAACGCCTTCAACAGTCCAGCATCTTCTGAACGAGTCTTCAGCCTCTGCTGAACGATTATTCAAATGATTTTCACTTAAAAAGCCATTATTTTTATTCAAGTAAAATCAAGATATTTTCATTCCCAAACTCTATAAATAGGACCTAGTACCCAGCCATTATTCACCATTTGCTCTAAGTTCAGAGGCTGCTAGTGTTAAGTGAGTGAGAGAGTGTAAACACTTGGTTTGGGGAAAAACTATAAGCTTAAACATCATAAGCTTATCAAACACTTGGGAAGTAAGTGAGTGCTATAGTATTTCGGTGGATGTTAGATTGATCTTGCAATCTTTGAGGTAAACCCAAAACTCTAGTCCTTTCTGTATTCTGTGTTATTTCTTTTCTCAAAACCTTCTACTCAGTCCCCTAACCTTATTCTTATTTTTGGTTAGGGAATCCAAGTTCTTAAGCACTTAAGTGGTGGTAAGCATATTTTCGTTTAATGGTTTAGTCTTCCTATTCTCTTTCATTTCATCTCCTTTCTTTAGACTCACCCTTGTTCATTGTGGTTTTAGGAGTGTTCCAAAAGTCCTAACTCAGTCCATTTTATCCCGGTAACTTTGGTAAGGAAAATAGGCTAGAATTAATATGTTATGTGCTTATGTTATCTATATGTTTATGTTATTAAAAGTGTTATGATATGTATATGTGTATGTAGGCTTGGGCATATGACCCATATGACTAACAAGACCCCAAATGGGTTATGGGCATATGACCTACTTAGCTAGTAGGACCCCATTAACCCCATGGGCATATGCTTGTTTAGTCTATGGGACCCCAAGTAATAATGGCCATTATAATAAGTGTATGTTATATGTATTATGTTAAGTCTTTATGTTTTCTTATGAAATTGTGTATATGACTATGTGTTAGGTTTTTCCTTGCTGGGCATTAGGCTCACTCCTTTCTGTTTATGTGCAGGAAAATAAGCTTAGAGGCGGTAAGATTCGTGACGCTTGGAGAATGTGTATCGATGATGAATGGAGTCAAGGGGCCGAGCGTTATCGATTCGAGGATGTAGTCTCCTTTTATGTTTTTTTATGGTTTTACATGTATTTTCCGCATTATTATGTAATGTCTTTTATTTTAAATCTTATTTTGTTTTAAAGACAATGGGATCCCAAAATCCTTCTTAGTATTCTGTTTCTTTGTAAATAACTCTTATTTTCAAGTTACTCAATAAATTATGGTATTTTCGTAAAATGTAAGTTTTTATGTATAGTTTCGATAATGGTCCAATTAGTCTAGATTAGTGGGTCATTACACCTTCCTCATTAGTTAAGGGAAATTCATGTTATACTATTGAAAGGTTACTAAAAATATTTACCTTTCAAAGTGATACATCCATCGAAATTGAACAGGACCACATAATAACACTTCTCGTCCAAGGTGAACAACTAAATGTACCATAGAATCGAAGAATGAAGGAGGAAAATATCTTTCAAACATACAAATTGTTTCAACTACTTCTGCTTCCAATTCTATGATTTCTTTTACGTCAACCACATGTTGGCATAATCCATTAAAAAATTTGCTAAGTCTTATAATTGCCTCTCTTGGACCATCCTCCATCAATCCTCGAATGGCCACTACCAGCAATTGTTGCATTAAGACATGGAAATCATGAGACTTAAGCCCCATCAACTTACGTTCCTCAACTACTACACAGTTACTAATGTTTGAGCTATAACCATCAGGTAACTTTAAATCAAATAACCTTTGGCAAAACATTGTCTTCTCTGATCTAGAAAGTGTGTAAGATGCTGCTGGAAGTCGTATAATCCCATCTTTCTCCACCGGATGCAAGGCCTTCTTGATACCCAAATCCTTTAAATCCAATCGAGCATTAAGATGATCTTTGGATTTTCCATTCAAGCCCAACAATGTGCTAATAATACTATCACACACATTTTTTTCTATATGCATAACATCCAAATTATGACGAACTAACAAAACCTACAAAGATTAAAGACACATCATCAACAAATTGAAGTTACATTTTATAAGCTTAAACTTTCAATTTTAAATAACTTCAAAATATATTAAACTAACCTCCCAATATGGTAGATTGAAAAATATAGATTTCTTCTTCCACATTCCTTCCACCTTATTATCCCGACTCCTTTTTTTGGGATTCATATTTTTTCCAAAATCGTTGGTAATTTGATTTAGTTCTTCAACAATTTCACTACCACTCAAAACTTTAGGGGGGCCTCTTTCTTCTGTAGCTCCATTGAACCATGCTTTCTTAGACCGATATGGATGATCAAACGGGAGAAATCTCCTAGTATTTTGGTATGAAAATTTTTTACTATGTTTCAGCCTAGTTGCACATGTATCATTACCACAAATCGGGCAAGCTGTCTTGCCTTTGGTTGTACACCCAGCAAGATTTCCATATGCAGGAAAATCGTTTATTGTCCACAACAACATTGCCTTCAAATTGAAGAAGCTTTTGTCGAATGCATCATAAGTATGCACTCCATTATTCCACAATTTGTTTAAGTCTTCAATAAGAGGCTCCAAATAAATATCAATATCGTTTCCAGGTTGTTTATGACCTGGAATCAATAATGACAAAAATGTATTTTCGTCCCTCATGCACAACCAAGGTGGTAAATTATAGATAACAAGCATCACTGGCCAACAACTATAAGTGGAGCTTAGACTTTTATAGGGGTTAATTCCATCAGCAGCTAGTCCGAGCCTAAGGTTGCGTGGTTCAAGATTAAACTCTGGCCATCTTTCATTAATGGAATCCCAAGCAGGTGTATCCACTGGATGTCGCATCTTCCCATCAATACTTTTATGAGTGAAATGCCACCTTAAGTTTTCAGCCATTTCTTTTGATCTAAACAATCTTTTCACTCGGGGTATTATCGGAAAATACCTCAAAACTTTGGCAGCCTCACCAACTTTAACATTCTTTGTGTGTTTATCAACTTTCCATCTAGAAACACTACACTTTGGACAAACATCCATTTTAGCCTTCTCCTTTCTAAATAAGCAACAATCATTAATACAAGCATCAATCTTTTCATATTTCAAATCGAAATTTCTCAAAAATTTCCTAACTGAGTACATGGAATCAGGAAGTACATTGTTTTTGGGAAACATATCACAAAGGAGTTCTAATAGTCTAGTAAAACTTTTGTCTGTCCAACCATTCAGATTCTTCAACCTATATAAACCTACAATTGATGAAAGTTTTGTGTATTTCTCACACCCTTCATATAAAGGAGTTTCCGCATCCTCCAACTTCTTTTGAAGATCTTCGTTAACAAATTCATCATCTTCACCACCTCCACAACCTATATTATTGTCCACATCATCCATGGCAGCAGTCGTGTATAAATCAAATGCATCCATATCATTCGAAACTTCGTCAACTTGAGTATCAATGGGTTGCTCTCCATGGTGAACCCAAATACGATAAGTTGGATCCATTCCGGTTATAACTAAGTGCTCAAAAACATCATCAACACAATGATGATTTAAGTTTCGACACTTCTTACAAGGACAGATAATTTTATTTGGAAAACCATAATTTCTTTCTACCATTTTCACAAAGTCCCATGCCGCATCCGTGTACTCTTTTGTAGCTCTACATATTTTTTTTAAAAAAAAAGAGATTAACCTTAATATATTTTCTTAGGCCTTCAATATTACTTGAAATTTAAAGTTATTTTTGAAATAATACCTGTTTAGTTTCACCCAATTTTTGTTCAACATTTTCTTCACTTAGCTGCTATCTAAGCTAGCTATATAAGTCCTAGTCTTCTTCATAATCAAAAAAAAAAAAAAAATCAGATCAAGAGAAAAAAGGACAAAGATATCTAGTTGTTTATAAATTTATTTATATGTGAGGAGTGTGACATATATAGGCAAAAATACTTTGCCTTATAGGATTCATACTTTATCAATTGTTCAATAAAGAATATGAGATCAAGTTCGAAACTGGAGTAGAGACAAAGATCACAGTGATCTTTGTTCTTCAACCAATATAATTCTTGTGTTGATTTCATTATTTCTTTTCTTCTTCTCTATTTAGTTTTCTGAGCTATATTCATTTTGGTTCACTTCTGTTTTTACTAACATTACATTCTACACTCTACACATTTATTTAAATGTGCCATTGAATATGTTGTTCTAGTTTTGAGAAAGAGTTTCCTTTTAACTACTGACTTTGTTATTTGATCATGAGTATAACATTTAGAACAAGAGATAATACCAATACAAACAATAAATTTAGTTCAAGTTTGATTTAAACAGAATAACAAACAAATAAGATCATTCAATCTCTATAAGCATATAAGCCCATTAAGGATTAAACCTGATGCTCTACAGAAATGTCTTCTCCCTCTCTCTTTAACCTAAGGTAGAAATGTCTTCTCTCTTTATCCGAAGGAAAAGTACCTGCAACAATGCACAATATGTTTCAATAGGATTAAAAAAAATATGAGGAACAAGTTTGAGAGAATACAATAATGAGCAAAGGAGAGAGTTATTGTGCAAACATTAAAACAATTAATAGACAAACGAAACCAAATATCTTTAATGGAAATGAAAATTAGTTTCACTTTCTTATATTTAATATAACTTGTAAATAGTATAGATAAGAAAATGAAATTCGACACAAATCAACCAAAGACAACAAGTAGCTAACATTCTTTCAATACATATAAATACACAGATATAATAAACCCAACAACTATTTTTTTTAGGAAGACTAGTAGATGTTAGAATTGTAGAACACTCAACAAAAATGCATAAACATTAATATCTTAACATTTAAGCTACAATTAGAACAAGTTTTATCTTTCTTTCTTTCTCAACAAAAAGAAGAAATTAATTAAAATATCTAAAGAATATTCTATTGATTGTTTTTGCATATACAACAGTGACCAAAAAAAATTGTAATAGTATTGGGAGGGAGGGAATGAGCTTGTGAATATTCTTGTTCTTGATGTTAATGTAGTTTGAGTGACATGAAAACATGCATGCACAGACACATTTTGTACATTGATATCAAGGGAAACTATCCATAAACATAACACTTACTTTTTGGCAAGTCCACCCGTTGTTTATGTTCGTGGAGTGAATCCTGAATAACTGAAATCGACGAAACAAATAAGCATCGAGCCTGTGCATCAATATTCAAGATTAGTCCAGCAGAATAAATGATCATTTAAGCTTGTTAAGGCATAAAGGACAGTTACGAACTAGTATGAACAAAAAACGCCAAGTACAGAAACACTATACCAACTTCAACACCAGCAAAAACACTCTCCAAAAATTCAGAACCCGTGTAAATTGCTTTTATTGTACTCTTGTGGTCCTGAAATGATTGAAACAGAACTCATATAAACTGCTTTTATCATTAGGCAAAACTGATAAAATCTTCTTGCTTCAAACAATTGCTAACCCAGTAATTCAGAGAAAAAAACAGCAATAAAATCCAGACCAATCAACCCAGAATTCAATTCCAGCCAGAAAACAGTAAAGAGAGAGAGAAACAATTTAGTGCCCATCAAGTGTTCTTGTATCAAAGTTGGTAGATAACTTTAAGATGGAAGTACAACTTTAAGTTTTCTGAATCCAATCATAGTTTTGATTTGTTTTCTTTAATTAGTACCATATAATTCACTCCAAGTAGAATGAAATAGCTCACTTTACCTTTATATTTGGATATTAAATAGAACTCATCATAGAGTATATGAAAAAAATAGAGCAAACTCATATAAGAAAGTAGATAATATGCCAATATTGTTTTAGTTAGTTTACATACAAAGTATTGGCTTATAAATGTATAAATCAAAATCAAAAGAACAAAAAACAAGTAAAATATTTTTCAACAGCCCAGAAATTGTCTATTTGATAAAAAATAATTGAGAACAAATAAATAATCCCATCATTTCATCACGAGAGAAACCTCTAAGAAACCAACTCCACCAAAAATTGACTTAATTTCTTTTCACCTACGAGAATCTCAGCTCAGTACATTATTAAAATTTCTTGAAAACCCAAATGCTGATATACATAAATTAGATTAATCAAAACATAGATATGGAAATTAAAGAGTAACATTAGATACCTGATAGAGATGAAATGCGGAGAACCAACGAAGAGAATTTAGGGGGTGAAGTTTTCTTTCTTTCTTTCCTTTCCGTTTTTCCTTTCCTTTTTTCCTGAGAATTCAGGGGAAAAAAAAAGAGTATGAAGAGCAAGCACTGTATTTGGGTTTATGATGGGAAGTGGGAACACTAAGCAATCACTAGAGAGTTTTTCAGGAACCAAGTCAGATAGCAGTGAGTGTGAAGAGGATGCAATATTTCATAACTGTTTTTATTCGTATCTATTAGATTTTGCTGATTTTTGGTTTGTATTCTACAATTGACTTAATTGGGTAGTTAATAAAATTTATATAGATCTGGCTCCCCATTCCCCATAGTCTGTCTCACCAAATCATACCAGAGAGAATTTTGGTTCAGAATTTATTTTATTGGGTCTAAAATCTGGACTTGATTTCGAAATTCTGACAGGATGATTTACTTATTTGTATGTAAACTCATACTCTGACGTAGAAAATAGGTGAATTTTTACTTTTTAAATTTTAGGTGGATTGGAGATCTAGACATATATGTAATTAAGATAGTGGGGTTGTTGAAAATATATAGAAGTTTCCAGGATTTTGATGAGGTATAAGGGTGTGGCTCTTCTAGTAATTGGGAATTTTAGCTGTGGGTTCATTTCAAATTTTATAGAAATTACTTGACCTGTGCGTTGTGGTGCCTAGTTGAGCTTGTTAGTGATATAAGGTTGTAAATTTTCTATCCTCTCCACGAATAAAAGCCTGGTATGTCTGTACTAAGATTACCTACCTTTAGTTGATTAAGAATGGCCAACACCAATTTCATTATTAGCCTGAAACTGGAACTAGATGATTGACCTTTGAGAATCAGACAAATGTTAAAACTATCTAATTACTGTCATTTTGAAATTTTCTTATTAGGCATCAACTGTGGAGAGGATAATGAAGAATGTGGTAATTCCTGCTTACACAACTAAACAGCAAGCACAACTACAAACTAATGCTAAATGTTAGCAATAATTAAAACTGATGCACAAGAACACAGAAATACCAATCAAACAGTCGAATGCTAAAGTATTGCTACAGCAATTATCTCAGCAAAACAGAAAAGAAAATAAAGCAAGAAACACAAACAGTTTTATACTGGTTTGGCCAAATGGTAGTTCCTACTTCCAGTTTCTCCCCTTTATTGATCTTGATACAATGTGTATACAACTCTTGATTACAGCAGCTCAATCTCTCAATGATCAAAACACCATGATCATGAACAAATACAAAAAAATACTCTCGGGAAAACTTTTGCCTCTCAAAACACTTGAGAACAAGAAAAGTGATTCTTGTTCAGACTTTAATCTCCTTAGCTATGATTCAGTATGAATCAATCTCACTAACTCATCATACTCTGTACTCCAAAAATCCAGGTATACCCTTTACCATTCAATTACTAAAGAGAAAACTACAACATTTTTAAAAACAATTCTATCTGTTCACATCTTTCTATGCCCCTTGGAGTTTCTTTTTGGTGTTTTCTATTACTTAACATCAACACTATGCCCAGGTCAGAAACCGATTGCAGAGTCTTACAGAGAAACAAGCTCAAATTATTGAAGAAAACAAGTTATACATCAAGGAGTTAGAGGAAAGACAGAGAATTGTTTTTAAAAATGAGTTTAATGTATACAATTAGAAGAAACAAAAATGCATGCACTTACTTGCTGGGTAGAGGTGTACTTCGGAGCTGCTTGATTAACTGAGAGAGAGTGATCGGACGGGAGAGGCACCGACTGAGAGAACCGAGAGAGACCCTTGGCTGTGCTGACTGAGAGAACCGAGATGCGGGTGGGAGAGGCGCTGGGTTCGTCTGGGTTCCTCTGAGAGAGATTCACAGTGAGCGGGTGGGAGAGGCACTGGGTTCGTCGGCGCTGGGTTCGTCTGGGTTCGTCTGAGAGTGATTTACAGTGAGCGGGTGGGAGAGGCACTGGGTTCGTCTGGGTTCCTCTGAGAGAGGGATTCACAGTGAGTGGGTGGGAGAGGCGAGTTCGTCTGGGTTCCTTTGAGAGAGAGATGGATTATGCTATGGAGTGAAAATGGAGAAAATGGGAGAGACGGGTAACGTGGGAAGAGAGAGACAGACGGGAATGAGGGAGGGGAAATGGGTTTTTCTTTGTCTTTTCCTTTTTCAATTAAGCTGTTTTGACAAAAAAAAAAGAACAACAATAAGCGCCAATAATGAAATAATACTCCCGCCAATTAAATGAACAGTGTGTTGTATAGATTATGTAACTTTTTAATAGCGTTTTTTTAATAATGTCCAAATGAAATGCTATTAATGAAGCTTTTTCTTGTAGTGTTGGTCCCATACTGAATGACTATCCCGTTCCACATCTCGTCCGTGGTGTACATGGTGTCGTATTTCCCGAGCCCACTATCAAACCTATGGACGCAGTCATCTACCCAACTCCATATGTAGAAGTGGTATCTATCCTGTGGGCACGAGACTAGCCTATTGGGCCTGTATTCTAATAAGGTCGGGGACCACATTCTCGAGGTAGGAAGGACTTTACCTTCATCCGAATCCGAGCTCGAGGCTTCATCATTAGCCTCATTCCCAGACAGCGGGCTCCTTGGGCGAACTGGAAGTGGCGACCTCGTTTCTCTCCTCGAGGGAAGGGCGCCTGTGGGCAGTGGCACCTCCTCCCAGTGTTCATATTTTTTATTGGACCAGTCATAGGTTGACTGGCCCTCTCCCAACAGCCCACAAGCTCGGAGCTTGCCCTCATGTAATAGGAACGAGAGAGACCTCCTGCCATAAGGGAGTTGGAGCAAGGCCTCTCTGTGCCCCTTCATTGCTTCATCAGGGGTGGGACGCTGAAAATTAGCTGAAAGGCAAAACACATTTCAACTAAATATGGATTTAAGAACTAAAGTCTCGAGCACAGAAATAAAAGTAACGAGAATACTTACGAATCTGCCTGAATGAATAATGTCGAGACGGGGACAGACCATCTGTCCAGAAGAAGAATCTTTTGAAATCAGGTGGGTGGTTGGGAAGATCCCCAAAAACCTTCGTCTCCTTGGGGTAGCTCGAGAGGTAGTAAAATCCATCCCCTCCCCGAGCTCGGGAGGGGTTACTTTTTAAACAAAAGAGATATAAAATCTCTTGAGGTGAAGGTCCTTCCCACCCCAGCTCGTGGTACAAGGACCTCAGGGCAAACAACACCCTGTACGAATTGGTGTTGAGTTGGAAAGGAGCCAACCCAACGAAATTAGTAAAGTCTTTGAAAAAAGACTTCAAGGGGAGCAGTGCTCCTGCCCTCATATGTTCTTGGCTCCATGCCGCATATTTCACTGTGGCGTCACGGCCGCCAGGGGTGAAGCAGCTCCGTTCTTGACCAGTCGGAGCTCGACACTTCAAGGTGCTTGACAAATTAAGGCCATGGAAAGCCAGGATTTCAGTTATTTGACTGGTTGTGGTAACCGTGCTCTAGTAGAGCTCGGTCTGGAACATCTCTCTCCTCGGCAGTGAGGAGGAAGGTTCCCCCATTAATGAAAATTTGAGCTCTCCGGGGGGGTATGCGACAGTAACCTTTAAAGCAGGATCGAGAGGAATCGGCCTAGGGCCTGAATTAGATTCCGGATAGATGGCCTCTCGAAGAACTCTCCTCTTCCCCTCGATGACTTCGTCTATCTGACGGCGGTAGTGAGCTCGAATGTCCTCTTGCTCACGCGCAAGCTCGTATTCTCTTATCCGACGTTGATTCCGGGCGAACAGCGATTCTGGGCTCGGAGATTTTGGCTCGTAAGGGATTGCCTGCGATGACCCCCATTGTCTTTCCAGATTCTGTGACATCTAACGAGAAAGAAAAAATGGTGAGGGCCATGCATACAAGAATCACGAGCTTGATGGAATGAGCTCGGAGATTTAGGAACGAGACAAACTAAATATTAAGACCCTTATTGAGGAGTCAGGGGCGTGTATTCCACGAAAAAGAAAAGAAGCGTGGATAATTTTTTGAAAATCCCAAAATTCAAGGGAAAGAAGAGTGGCGGTTAACCAGGAAAGGCGTCTTTGGGTTTCGTGCATTTATCAAGGCCCATGTTTTTATCCGAAAACTTAGTGTACAAGAAACGTTGCCTAAAAATTTCAAAACCCAGAAAAATTGGAACCCCACTCAAATATGAAAACTGGGTATAAGCCAGTGATGTAAATCCAGTACGGGAGTCTAAAAAGCATCTGAGCCTATCGTATCAAAACCTCCTATCACATTATGCTAAGGGTGTAAACTATTATATAAACATACACAGCAAGAACAGTTTGAATTAAAAACTGACAAAATGGGAAACAGAGATTGCTTACTTACCCAATAATGGCGACTGCAGGGAGATTGTTGATTGAAGAAGAGGTTGCAAATAGGAACTCACTGACTCGAACAAACCAGGATTCTTTTGGTTCTTTGGCCGAGAAAACATGCACAGATTGGAAACTTTTTATGAGGAGGTCTCTGGTTTCTTTTGTCTTCTTTTCTTGCTCTTGGTAAACGAAGGTAAAAATGAAGACGAAGAGTAGGGTCTTGTATATATAGGTGGGAAAAAGGCATTAATCTAGAACGTTGAAAAAAAAAATCCTTGCAAAATCCAACGGTCAGGGATCAATGACAAGATGGCGCCGAAATGGTGTCAGACGGACGATTGTGGGCGTGTTTCCAAGGTACTCAAGTACCAACAATGAGCAATGCCCAATTGACGCGTGTCCATTTTCAAGAGTGTATGACGGTACAGTTCTCAAAGAAAGTAGTTCAAAAGTTTCCTTCTCTTAGGATTTGAACAAATACTTTTGAGGGGGCAAGATGTTATACCCAGATTTCGAGCTATGTTAATTATGACCTCGAAAGTTGGATTCGCAAATTAGTGGACACATAAGTTTGGAAACATGCTCCAGGATTGTATGTCGAGCTTGCAGGATATAGACGACCTCGAGTATGGTGACCTCGAAGCATTCATGATCTCGGAAGACAGCTCCGGGAACACACTCATCTTCGGGGACGACTTCGGATCAGGGGTCCCGAGCTCGACGATACGTACGATCTTGAAAGCCTTGTGGCCTCGGGAGATATTCCTGAGCTCGATAGATGACGGGAAACCTGGGAGGCTAAAGCCTTAGAGATACGCGATAACCACCTTGAATATCTACAAGTGTTACAAATATGGGATGTAATCCTCATTTATTATTGTAAATCCCCTAGAATCGTGAGATATTATTGTGTATTATACGTCTCCTGGTCTCCAGGGGACGTTTCCTTTTATATCTGATTATAGGCATTTAAAGCCATTTATTTTAGTTATACTAAAAGAGTAACTACCCAAAATATGTGGGATAGTATTCTTTAGCCTTCTCTATAAATAGAGAAGCCATGCACCATTGTAAAGGACCGAAATTCTGATCCTTGAGAGAAAACTCTGGAGAATTCATTCTTGAAGAATTCCTAGAGATAATCTTGAGTTTAATAACAAAGACTCGTGAACTAGGCAGATTTAACTGCTGAACCACGTAAAAATCGTGTGTTTACATTGTTTTATGTCAATTGGCCATTTTTAGTTATTATTTACGTGCTATTCTTTCACTGTTTGAAGAAAAACGGCGTCAATACTAACTCTGGGCGGTTGAGTTCCCTGAGCATCCTACTGCGACGACAGGTCGTCGCAATGGACAAGCATATTTCCCTATTTTTTTTTTCAACAAAGACCCTACAGCGACGACATGTCGTCGCCGTAGAGTCACTTTCTGCCTCGTGTTCCATTCGAATTCCTAATACCCTACCGCGACTATGTGTCATCGCTGTAGGGTATCAGGAATTTGGAGTGCCTGGTTCTATGTTGTGTGACGACCCTACATCGATGACATGCTTATATTTAAATAAATTAATAAAAAATAATTTTTCGTGGATTTTGCCTACATACATCAACGACTTTGGAGTCGTCACAATAGATGTCGTTGTTGCAGAGTCTTTTTCTTGTAGAGACATTCTTGGAGATAATGCTTGTATTTAGTGTCAACAAACTTGATTTTGGTTAGTTTCGGTCAGTTAAATAGAATCTCATACTGCAATAGTACTTGTAGACTGTGGTTTCATCAACAAACCATTTAAAAAATGAATGAAATGCAACACACATGTCACATTGTCAATAGTTGCTATATAGCTCGGGGAATTTTTGCCACGCAAAAATGTTCGGTGGACAAGACTCAATCCATAATTCGGTTAAAGAAAACCTAATTTTTAATAAAAGTATAAATTAGGATTATTTTTTAACAAAAAATACAACTTATATATAATACTAATTAAATCTTAACTTAATAATAGAATATGAGAATAAAATTTTAAATTAAAATACTAGTATTTATTATACTTTGTGTCTCTTCTATATAATAAGTATGTAGATAACGAAAATTCTTTGTTTTAACAGTTTTTTTTATTTTTTTTAGTTAACTTTAAAGGAATATTCTTATATATAACAGAATATTCTTATATTTAACAGTAGATTGTAAACAAGATTTAAACTTAAATCAAATTAAATAAATAATTAAACAAATTAAATGGAATATTTTTGAGATATTTTACAATGACAATTACTTAAAAATAATAAATCATACGTTTTATAACTTAAATAAAATTTAATTAAAATTAAACTTCTCATATTAGAATAATATCATATTAAACATATAACATATATAATATAATCTACTATCAACTAGAAACAAACTTAATTTTAAAATTCATGTATAATATTAATATGATTGGAGCTCTTTTTCCTTATCAAATTCACCGAAGTTCATTGTGAGTTACGTTAGAAACTAAAAATAGTTTATGCATGTACATTACTCTACACTATGACTTTTTCTATTCTTATTTTATTCTATTATTAATTTCTTTTTAAATATTATTGTAATTTATATATATGTCATGTAGCCATGTAAATATATATATATATGTCAATGTTGTGTTTAGATGTCATATATGTAGAGATTATTGATATAAATATTTACATATACTATAAGACTATAAATTATTATATTATATATTGAAAAAAAAATTGAACCGATTTTTATTAAAATTATAGACAATTTTTCCCTAATTTTTTAATACATTTATGTCATACATTATATTAAACATATTTTTTTAATTTTTATAATATTTTTTATTTATTTAAAATTTATATGATAATTAAAAAATAATAAAAATAAATGCATGTTCGAATAAGCATGTTTATAACTTTAAAACTAAGGAAATGTGCACGTTATTTTTACCTAGTATATAAATATATACTACCAAATATATCATGGATTTTAATTTAATTAGAAAAAACATATTAAAATCTCAACTATCAAATAATTAACCGTAAAACACAACAACAAAACACGTTATTAACGGCGGAGCCTTTCGCTAGTAATAATACTAGATTCCGCCGATAATGGTCATTATCGGCGAAACCCCGCCGATAATGGTCATTATCGGCGAAACCCCGCCGATAATAATTTATTACTATTTATAATATTAGATAATGTTATTTAATAAAGAAATTAAAAAAAAATCTTAAAATAATTAATTATTTATTATTAAATTTTCAAACTTTTATTAAATATAATTTCTATATTCAACTAATTTATACCTATTTAATATTAGATAATTTAATAAACAGATAATAATTTTTCTTGAAATAATGTATTATTTACTTAATTAAATAACTAAAAAGTAATTAAATTATTAAAAAATAAATTATTTATTCATAATTGTTTTAATATGTAATAATAATAATTTTAAAAATTAATTATTATTTAAATTTTTGACCTATTTTTTTTAATAATTACATAAATTTTATTAATCTCTTTCATTTATAATTTTTGTAATTATATATTAAACTTATCATTTATGTGCCGATATCGCTATAATTGATGGTTGTGGTCAACAACCATCAATCAAAAGCATACCGGGACAGAGAAAATAAATAAATTTTTAATTACCTACTAATTAATTTGTTTAATAATTTTCAATTATTATAAAAATATACTAATTAACTAAATTATATAATATTCATTACAATTTAGTTTCTCATTATGTTGACATAACATATAACAAAAAAAAATTAAAACTAGTTTACTTAATTAAATTTCACAAAAAATTTGACACCATAACAATTTAATACGACCATTTCAAAAAAAATTAAATCCTGCACTCAGAAAATCGCAGAACATTTATAATAAAACAAAAAATATTTATAACTAACCAATTTCTATTATTTTAATTTTTTTCTATTTTAAATTTTAAAAACTCAAACATATATAAAATTACTAACACACAATCAATTTTTTCTAACAAATACACAAAATAATACATTCATAAAAACATACTTCGGACGCAAAATTGGAAGTAGAGCGGCGGCGGTGGACCTTGGACATAAAAATAGAATATGTTAGAAATTTATACAAAAATTTAAAAAATAAAAAAATTTAATACACATACCGTGGGGGTGTGGCTCGGGCGTGGGGTGTCGTGGGTGGGGGTGGAAGGGCTCTAGTGGGGGGCGAAGGGCCATGGCTAAAGAAGACAGAGAGACGAAGAAATGGGAAAATAGAAGAAAGGGGCGCGGTGGGCTTTTATACCCGCCGCTAATAATATTTTTCCGCCGGTAATAATACTTTTACGCCATGGCTGGACTGCTGGGTCCACCCCTAATATGTCTTATTAGAGGCGGATTCAGATTCGCCTCTAATGCGCCTGCCCCTAATATTGACATTTTCTTGTAGTGATATTAACTTCTAAAATGAGAATTGTATTAGATATTTTAAATTTGAATTTAGGAGAGATTAAAGAAAAAATATACAGACCATTTAAATTTAAAACCATGTAAAATAATATATATGAATAGATGATTAAAAAAGCCAAAAAAGTAGTACTTATTCAAAAAAAAAAGAAGTTATTATACATATTTACACGTATCATAAAAATTAACTAAACTAAAAGATAGTGAAAGAAATTGTAATTAGGACGCCTCATATTTTCCTTCTCTCTCCAATAATGATGATAGTGAAAGAAAGTTTTTAAAAAAAAGATACGTTGCTTGTATGTATAGTTATAGAATCCAAGATGAGTATATATACATATATATATATATATATACATATTTATACATAACTAGCTCTAGCTTCGATCGCCACCACACCCGAATTTACTGAGTTCCCCAGAGTCTTGGTGAGTTTTATTTCCCTCTGTTTATTATAATAGAACTATAATAATTTATTTATATAAATTCTTCTTTTCCTATAGGTAGTGTAGACGTTTTTTATGCAAAGTATGTTGACAAACATATTGCTGTTGACGTATACGTGTATGAACAATATGATTTATTTATTTTAACATTATATTAATCAAAGATCAGGATCTGCTATTACAAAAAAGAAAGTAAAAAAAGTGTTGCAACACTCTATATTGACTTCTGTAATGACAGCTTTTGAATGTATTTATTCTACCCTTTCTAGGGATTATTTGAAGGAAGATAGTTCCATGGACAAAAAAATTGATACAAAAGCCGCGAAAATACTGAATCCATGGACAGCATACTCGCGACTATGGAATAAGATATTCCTGGCTTCATGTGTGATTGGAGTTTCGATCGATCCATTGTTCCTCTACATTCCAATTGTGAACGATGACCGAAAATGTCTCGACAGAGATCACAATATTATGATCATATCTCTTGTTTTACGATCTATTACCGATTTCTCTTATGTATTACATATCATCTTTCGGTTTAAAATGGCACTAGATATGTCCAAGGAACTTAGTCAATCCATCTTCACAAAGTTTCCTTGGTCTTATCTTTTGATAGATGTTTTAGCCATTCTTCCTCTCCCTCAGGTAAAACTAAACTAAACTACCTCTTTTCTTTTCTTCAAATATAATTTTGTAACTGTAGAGCTTTTTTCTTGACATTCTTGAGAAATGCTTACCCTAATATAGTGTATCTAGCTAATATATATATATATATATAGGTGGTGGTTTTAGTGTACTTCTCCAAGATTACAGGATCAAGTTCTTTGACAGCAAGAAAGTTCATCAACATACTACTTCTTCTCCAATACGTGCCTCGGATTCTTCGTGTGTACTTCTCAGCCAAAGATCTAGGAAGGGCTTTTGACTCACTCACACGACGTCTATGGGTCAGAGGTGCCTTCTTTTTCTTCCTCTATGTTATTTCTGGTCATGTAAGTATAATCTTATATCATATATTATTCATTTTTATTATAGCATGATTATTATTTATTCTTACAATAATAAACTGGCTTGTATAATTAATATATATATATATATATATGTATCATTGATCATTATATAGGTGTTTGGAGCCTTTTGGTACTTCTATTCAATTTATCGTGAAACAGCTTGCTGGCACCATGCCTGTAAAAATCATCATAAAGATTGTATGACTGGTCCTTTCGACTGTAGTCTTGGCACTCATCCCATTAAGAATTTGACAAAACTTAATCAGTACTGTCCAGTTGATCCGCCAAATCCAGAAATCTTCAATTTTGGAATATTTTCTGAAGCCATTGAATCTCGTATAGTCTGCAAAACTGATTTTCCCAAAAAATTCTTTCGCAGTTTTTGGTGGGGTTTAAGAAATTTGAGGTTTGGACATTGCACATAAATATACATATACTTGTATTATATATAATCCTTTAAATTATTAAATGTGTATATATATTTAAGATGCGATACTTCTAATCTTCTTATCTCATACTTCGCTCTCTCTTTTTTTTTTTTTTTTTTGTAGTTCTTTAGGTCAAAACCTTGACACAACTAGCACTGTACAAGAAAACATATTCGCAATGATCATTTCGGTCTTGGGTTTACTTTTATTTATATATCTTATTGGAAATCTACAGGTATGTATTCAGTTCTTGTTAGACCATTTTTCTTATTATTTTTAATAAAAAGAGTTAAAATATGAATTACATTATGCATCAGTATAATTTGTAAATATATTAGAAAATGGCTATAGTTTGCCTATTTAGAAAGTATAACCTGTGAAAGCATATATATTACTTTGATGATCAATATAGAAGAATTCTTTTCTTTACAATTCTTTACTTTTCAATAACATCACATAACCCCATCTCCCTTACCATTCTCCCAACAAAATATAACTTTGTTATCCTTCCAAGTTTTCGGAATTCATAATATATAATTACTTTTGATGTATATATATTTACATGTATTACAGACATACATGCAGTTGGAAACCACAAAATCAGTGGAGGCAAGAAGAAAGCTAAGTATGAAGCAAACAGAAATAGATTATTTTCTATCAAACCATAAACATATTCCAAAGTTCAAGAAGAAAGTCATCAAGGGATATCTAAGTGGAATAATTAGAGAAGACAAAGATTTAGATATCAAACACCTGTTTTCTCTACTAGAAGAGCATGTTGATCACAATAATGAGGTTCGTAAAACAAATACTTACTCATAAGACATTTGGTACGTGGTTTGCATGGACTATATAAAGATTAATTCTATTACTTATTATGCATTTTGTAATAGACATTTGCAGCTTGGGTAACCAAAATGATGGACATGAAAAAATATGAGAGGAACGCCAGTGAACAAATGGCATATTTGTGGATGTCAAAAAATGAAATTCCTGGAGATATAAAGGTAAAGATTAAGAAATACATACAATTGAGATTGCAAGATGAAAAAGGTGTGGATATCAACCACATTTTGCATATTCTTCCTCCATCACATGGAATGCTTATTAAGAAACACATGTGTCTCCCTTTGTTACAAAAAGTAAGTTATCTTCTATAGTATGTGACCAAGTTTGATCTTTAATTTGAGGTATAATAATTAATATAATTATTATTTATTGATTTTTTGTAGGTTCCACTATTTCAAAACAAGGACGAAGTTGTTTACGACACAATATGCAATTATTTGAAGCCAGTCACATATTCAGAGAACAGTTATATCATTCGAAAAGGAGAGCCACTTGATATGATGCTCTTCATAACACAAGGTGTTGTGTGGACCTTTGGAAATACTACTAGTCCTATGAGTCGCCTTCAAAAAGGTGAATTCTATGGCAATGAGCTCATAGAATGGAGATTAAAATCAACATCATATGATGAGTTTCCTATCTCACTTGTTAATGTTAAAACCCACAACAATGTTGAAGCCCTTGCTCTTATGGCCATTGACTTGGAACGTGTGCTCTCCAAATGTTGGTACATGTTTTCTCGCACCTACTCATCTATGCCTGAGAGCTTGAAGCCTTTTGCAGTTTATTTTCTACAACAAGCAATGTTGCGTTGGGTTCAAAGGAGAAGGAAAAAAATTAAGTCACCTCAGGCCGGAGAGATATCAGTAAACATGCATTGAGATAAAGTTAGTATATAGTGTGCCTACAACTTTGATGATAGTTTGTAACTTTTCTGTTTTTATGCTATTCAATCAGCTTATAGTAATACTTGTACTAATGTTTGGTTTGGTTGCTCTTTGTCAATTGTTTGTAACTGAAGTTTTAATGAAGAAAGTAAATTGATATTGCAGAGAAAAAATGATAACCAACAGAGCTTGATTATTTTATTGATTAATAACATATTTAAATACATGAATAACCAACTAAAACATATCAATAGCCGAAATACTAGCTATTGATTCACACGTCTAAGAACTCCTAAAGACTAGGACATTCCCAAATAAAAAACAAATTAAATAAGAAAAAAAAAAAACACATGGATTGACATGGCAGTCCTGAAGCAATTTCCAACACTCCTCCTTGCTTTAGAGACTGCAAATTCCCATTTTCTGCCTTAAAAGCTCAAGCTTGTTAACAGGAAGTGGTTTTGTGAACAAATTTGCTAGTTGATCTTCTGATTTGCAGTACACTAATGTCACTTCTCCAATTTTTTTTTTATCTGTCTGAGAAAGTAAAGCTTGATGTTAAATGCTTAGTTTTTCCATGGAACACCGGATTGTTAGAAATTGCAATTGATGCCTGATTGTCAACAAAAATCTATGTATTGTCCTTTTTTGCTCCATATGTAAACAATACAAAAAACCAGACTTTTACCGGCGCAAATTTGCGTCGACAAAAGCCCCCTGGGTTTTACCGACGCAATTTTGCGTCGACAAAAAGCTATGACGTACCCCCCGCAAAACGTAATGCGCCGGCAATTGTATCTTTTGGCGACAAAAAAATGCGCCGGGAAAAATAAGGATGCGCTGGGAAAAAAAATTGTCGCGTTATTGTGGAAAACACTTTTAGTACCGCAAAAATGCGTCGGCAAAAGTTGATTCTTTTAATGGCGCAAAATTGCGCCGGCAAAAGATGTGTCTTTTAGTAGCGTGTTTTTGCGCCGGGAAAGGTGGATATATGTAGTGACGCATTTTTGCGCTGGTAAAGGTTGAGACTTTTGCCGACGTAATTTTGCGCCGGTAAAAGTATTTTTTAAATAAATTTTTTGATAATATTACTAATTTTATTTTCAATATATTAATATTAATTAATAAATTTCAATTTTAATATATTAATAATTATTTAATTTTTTAGTAATATTATTTAATTAGAAATAAAATTAAAATTAAAATTTTATAAATAAATAAATAAAAATTACAACTATTATTATTTATTGTCTCCACCAAACATGAAAATATAAAAGTAGTTTAGTAAATTAAATCTCTAATAAATTAAACTTTAAATAAATAAATAAAAGTTCTACAAATGTGTACTGCCCTCCTCATCATCCCCGCCCCCGTGAGCATCATCGTCCTCGTTCGGATCTTGTTCAGGTAAGTCGATAGTAAAACCAGGAGCCAATACACCAACCTGCTTTAACAAAGCACTGAGCAGGACATCTTGACGCCGTTGACGACTCTCAAGTTTAGTCGTATACTTCTTTAGGTTCTGATTTTCCAGCATAATGTCCTGAGTTTGCTGCAAAATGGTGTCCACTTCAGGTGGAAATTTCCCGGACATTTGAGAAGTTGACGAAGATCCTGGCCTCTTTGCGCCAATTTCCTTCAACCTAGGTAAACCCACAAACCATTTCTTATAACGCGAGCGGGGTCCAAGGACATCCGTGACAATATCCATATCAGGCGGGAACTAACCGTCGACATTATCGCCGACACAAGAAGCAGCAGATGATACAGGGGTCGTACTCTGCGATGCTCGATGCTCGGTCATCTCAATCTGCACAATAAAAAGCACGTATCTCGAATTCCAATATAACATTATTTGAAAACCTAACTTATAAATTTTTAATATAACAACATATAAAATATAATTTTATTATCTATCTACCAACATCCTATCATTAATGACTGCTGTAACGACCCACTAATCTAGACTACTTGGACCATTAACGAATCTATACATAAATCTTACATTTTTGCAGAAATACCATAATTTTATTGAAAACTTATGGAAACAAAGGTTACTTTCATAAAATAAGTAGGATATGGGTACCCATTGTCTTTAAAACAAAAATAACTTAAAAACTAAAAAGGGTTACATAGAAAATGCGGAAAATACTTCTAAAACCATAAAAACATAAACATGACTACATCCTCGAATCGAATAACGCTCGGCTCCTTGACTCCATTCACCATCGATACACATCCTCTAAGCGTCACGAATCTTACCGCCTCTAAAGCTATTTTCCTGCACATAAAACAGAAAGGAATGAGCCTAATGCCCAGCAAGGAAAATCTAACACATAGTCATAAACATAAATTCGTAATAAACATAAAGACATATCATAACACTTAATACATACACTTATTATAATGGCCATTATTACTTGGGGTCCCATAGACTAAACAAGCATATGCCCATGGGATTAGTGGGGTCCTACTAGCTAAGTAGGTCATATGCCCATAACCCATTTGGGGTCTTGTTAGTCATATGGGTCATATGCCCAAGCCTACAAACATACATGCATACATATCATAACACATTTAACAACATAATACATAAGATAACATAAGCATATAACATATTGATTCTAGCCTATTTTCCTTACCAAAGTTACCGGGATATGTGGACTGAGTTGGGACTTTTGGAACACTCCTAATAACCATAATGAACAAGAGTGAGTTGAAAGAAGAAAAGAGATGAAAAGGAAAATGGGAAGACTAGACCATTTGAGAATCATGCTTACCGAAACTTATATGCTTAAAAGCTTGGATTCCCTAACCAAAATAAGAATAAGGTTAGGGGACTGAGTAGAAGGTTTTGAGAAAGGAAATAACATAAAAATACAGAAAAGAACTAGAGTTTTGGGTTTACCTCAAAGATTGCAAGATCAATCTAACATCCACCGAAATACTATAGCACTCACTTCCCAAAGTGTTTGATAAGCTTATGATGTTTTAAGCTTATAGTTTTTCCCCAAACCAAGTGTTTACACTCTCACACTCACTTAACACTAGCAGCCTCTGAACTTAGAGCAAATGGTGAATAATGGCTGGGTACTAGGTCCTATTTATAGAGTTTGGGAATGAAAATATCTTGATTTTACTTGAATAAAAATAATGGCTTTTTAGGTGAAAATCATTTGAATAATCGTTCAGCAGAGGCTGAAGACTCGTTCAGAAGATGCTGGACTGTTGAAGGAGTTTGAATGGCTGAAAGGAAATGAATTCAAAAGAGTTTGAATCCATGCTGAAGGAGGCGATATATCGCCCCCTGTAGGCGATATATCGCCTGGGCCAGTATGCCCGAGGCGACCGTGCATCGTTTCGTGTTTTCCCGTATCTACGTGCTGCGACATATCGCCCCCTATAGCTGCGATATATCGGCATACGCTGAATATTTAAACACGAAATTACACATTTTTAGCTAGGTTTGAATGGAGTAAACAGCCTTGACTAAGCCCTCAACGTACTCAAAGCTGCTGACTGACCCTATAACATTCAAACTTTACTCCTTATTATATTTAATCCTCAAAAATCTTAATCCTTAATTACCATTCATAACATGTGCTTAAAATCCTATTGGTTGATGTCTAAACCTTATAATATAATAAATATAATCCTTAATATCAGTCACATTAATCAAACCTTAGGTTATACTTAATATTCTTAAACTATAGATTAAGCTTAGAAAATCTATAAGTACTACTATGAGTGTCCAAATAATTCCCGGTCTGAACCAAAAATCCACAGTAACAAAGATAATGCTATAAATACTATCATACTATTATCTATCTTAGCTAAGTAAAGTTCTTGGACTCTACAACTGCAGACCAGTGATTGAAAAAAAATGTAATTAATTTTGTTCCTGTATCAGGGAGGGAAAGTGGGCTAAAGTAAATTTGGTCATGAAAATCCATATCTAAATCAAAATTATGAATATGTTGTTGATATATACAGTAAGTGGAGTTAATTCCATTAATGGGGAATTTACGCCTCTAAACATATACATCAACTATATTTGCATGTTTTTTTTATTTAGATATGGATTTTCATGACCAAATTTACTTTAGCCCACAAGCTCCCTGATACGGGGACAACATTAGTTACATTCTTTTTTTATCTTAGTCTACAATAATTAATCATAAAAATATTGGCACTTAGATTATAAAGATTTAATTGTTAAAAATTTAATTAATAATTAATAAATAATTACTAATTGACACCAACCAATCAATAATTAATATTTATTAATTTTTTACTAAACTTTTTTAAAGTTAAATGATCATAAATTAGTTAAGGTTATGCAACTTACATGTTTTGTCGCCGCTACATCACTAATCCACTTATCCTTCTTCTTGTGATGGTGCTCGAATGTGTCGATCATGCTTGGAAGCTCGCCAGTAGACGGGTCCATCTAAAAAAGCAAATTATTTAAACATTGTGACCTTTATAATATTTTCGTAAATGTACGGATATAGGTTATTATAATTTACATGATCATAAACATGGGCAATGATAGATTTGGAACTGTGTCCTCCGGGTATGGTCATTTTTGCTCGAGCTTCTTTATTTTTCTTCGATATTGTAGAGTCCAAGAACTTTACTTAGCTAGTTAGATAGTAGTAGCAATAGTATTAGTTGAAGTATTTTTATGACTGTGGATTTTGGTTCAGATCGGGATTTAATTGGACACTCGTAGTATCACTTGTAGATTTTCTAAGTTTAACCTATAGTTTAAGAATATTAATTTTAACCTAAGGTTTGATTAATATGACTGATATTGATGGTGATATTTATTATATTATAAGGTTTAGATAGACCCAATAAGATAATAACACTTGTCTTGTGTATGTTTAATGATAATTAAGTATTTTTGAGGAATAAGTTTATTAAGATCAATATTTGAATATCCTAGGGTGTGTCAGCAGCTTTGAAATCGTTAAAGGACTTAGTCAAGGTTGTTTACTCAATTCAAATTAGGCTGAAAATGTGCAATTTCGTGTTTAATATTTCAGCGTATGCCGATATATCGCAGCTATAGGGAGCGATATATCTCCATACGGGGATACGAAAAACACGTAACTTCGTACGACCACCTCAACAAGCCTCGGGCATATTATCCCAGGCGATATATCGACTACTAGAGGCGATATATCGGCTCATGTACCATATTTTCAAATGTTTTTGAAACCGAGCTTAATTTATTCTTTAACCTCTTGATAAGTCCAGCATCTTTCTGACCGAGTCTTCAGCCTCTGCTGAACGATAATTCAAATATTTTTCACTTAAAAAGCAATTATTTTATTCAAGTTAAATAAAGATCTTTTCATTCCTAAACTCTATAAATTGGACCTAGTACCCAGTCATCTATTCATTCATCAAGCTATGTTCAGAGCCTACCAGTTGCTAGGAGTACTTGAGAGTGTAAACACTTGGGTTGGGGATTATAAGCTTAATCATTATAAGCTTATCAAATACTTGGGAAGTAAGGTTTATAGCACATTTCGGTTCGAGGTTTAGATCGGTCTTAGAAGCATTCAAGGTATTCCAAACTCTAGTTTATTTTGATATTGTTTTCCTTAAGTTCTTATAAGTTTTTCTACTCAAAATCCTAACTCTATTCTTTATTCTTGGTTAGGAAATCTAAGATCTTGAACATAAGGTTCTTGGTAAGTATCGTTTCGATGGTATAGTTCTTTCATTCTTTTCATCCCTTTTTCTTTAGTATACTCACCTTTCTTTGATGGTTTTTAGGAGTGTTCCAAAGTCCCAATCCTGTTCTCATATCCCGGTATTTTTGGTAAGGAAAATAGGATAGGATTTTATATGTTATGTTATGTGTTATCTTATGATTTATGTGTTATGTTATATGAATATTATGTATGTTGTAGACTTTGGCATATGACTTGTATAACTAACAAGTTCCAATAAATTTATGGGCATATGACTTGCTTAGCCAGCAAGCCCCGCAAATCTAATGGGCATATGACTTGTTTAGTTTACGAGCCCTAAGTAATAATGGTCATTATAGTATATGTGACATATGTTTATGATATGTTTTAGTATATGTTGCGATATGAATTTTATGTATATGATTTGTGTGTTAGATTTTCCTTGCTGGGCATTAGGCTCATTCCTTTATGTTTATATGTGCATGAAAATAGCTATGGTGGTGGAAAGGTTCTTGGCAGCTTGGGGGTTGTGTATTGAGGCAGAATGGAAATGGATGGATTGAGCGTTCGGTTCGAGGATGAAGTCGCTTCTTAGTCTTTTAAAAATTATGCTTTATAGGTATTTTCTGCACTTTATTTTGTAATCCATTTATTTAAAGTTATGTTATGTTTTCATTTTAAAAACAATGGGATCCCAAATCCTACTTTAAATTTTATGTAGTTTAACATTTGTCTTAGAAGTTTTAATGAAGTTATGATTATTTCACTTGTGCGTTTTACTAAAGATTAGTGTTTATGTATAGTAGTCATTAATGGTCCAAAGTCTAGAGTAGTTGGGTCATTACAGTTGGTATCAGAGCAACGGTTCATTCGCATGAAGTTATCCTCGATACACACACTCAAAGCTCTAAATCTGACCGCCAAGTAAGTATTTAAGTTATAGTTATTATGCGTATATGTATAACTAACAATTTTAGTATTTATGTTTTCAGTTAAGTATGAACGGAGCATTAACCTATGAGGATATCTGAGTCATTAAGGCTTTAAAAAGAATAAGAGAACCGAGAAACACCATAGGAACACTAGAGAGAATCACTCGAAGACTGCTTTTGTTCCACAGAGAAATAGGTCACCTTCAAGGGTCTGAGCAGATCATGATGAGAGCAACAGAACAATACGTTTTAGTAATTAGACTATTTAGAGATTTTCATCCCATAATTGCAGCCTTAGAGGAAATATGGGAAACAATGGATGATGAAGATGAACTGCCAGTAGCAATGCGATATTACTTTCTCTTAGTTAGGTTCACTGCAAAATCAGAATTTCAGTTTACAAATGAGCAAAATCATAGGATTTTTACGAACCTTCCTCGAGGACACTTTAAGGCACATGATAATGAAGACTATGAAGAGTTAGATGACGATATGTTAGATGAGGGATTGGATGTAGAAGATCCTGATTTTTAGAATAGTTAATTTTATTGTTTGTTTTATGGTTGTAATTAGTGAAAAACGCTTTTCCAAATAAATATCATGTTATTTTGTTATCATGTATGATTTTGATTTTTATTTCAATCATAATAAATAATAAATAAAATAAATAATGACTAAATTTCGGTGAGGGTGGATACAAATCAATGAACCAAGTTTCTATATTGAGGGTTAGGGGGCCATAGTAGTAAGAACGATTTTACTGATCCCAGCCCTCCCTCAATATGGTTAACTTTGGAACAAAGATGAGTTTCGAGCCTGAGAATTAAGTCATATAGGATGATAGAAACAGACTTAGAAAATAAAGATGGCTCGCTTTTCTAAGTATAGAAACCCATTCTAATAATAAAGAAGACTTATATAATTTTCATAAGAAGTCATAATCAATAGGTTTGAGATATGTTTGTTTTAGAATAAGTTTTGCCTTAGAGCCTATTAGGTAAAGTTCTAACATGTTTCTTTCAACTGTTAGAACTCTGCTGCGATGTCGCTCCGAAGATCTGCACGCACCAACGGAAATGCCTCCAACGCAATGCGCCGGCACCGCCAACTAACAACACTGCGAAGATCACCAGACTGCGACAGCAAGTCGAGGAACATTTACAGCAACAGCGACAACAGGCTCAGCCTCAGACTCAACCCCCGCCTCCACCGCGACCGCAGCCGCAGCCACAGCAGATGGCCACAGCACCCCAACAAGTTGGTCCATATGGGGGATGGCCAGTGGCGAATTACGCGTCGTATCCAGTACAGTACATGGAGCCAATTTATGAGAGGTTCCGCAAGTAGCACGGTCCAAACTTCGAAGGGACTACAGACCCCTTTGAGGCAGAAGAGTGGTTAAGGAATGTGGAGCCAATTCTGACGCACATGAATCTCAGTATGCGGACCGCATATCCTGCGTCTCGTCGTTACTCAAGAAGGATGCCAGGATATGGTGGGACTTGGTCCAGCAATCACATGATGTTGCCACCATGACATGGACTTGATTTGTGGAGCTGTTCCACAAGAAGTATTACAATTCGGCTGTACTCGCTTCAAGAGTGGAGGAGTTCACCAACTTGAAGCAACGTAGTTTATCAGTGGCAGAGTATGCTCGTCAGTTTGACCGCCTAGCTAAGTTCGCTCCAGAAATGGTTTCTACCGACTATCTGAGGGTGTCCAAGTTTGTTAGAGGACTTCGACCAAAGATCGATATGGGGGTTAAGCTAGCAAACCTAGGGAATACTACGTATGCCGACATTCTAGAGACGGCAATAGAAGTAGAGAGGTTGCAGGCTAATGTAAGTAAAGAAGAAGCCAGTAAGCCTGAGCCTAGACAGCAGAGTCAACCTCAGACCAGTCGGAACAACAACTATAATAGCAACAATCAGTCCGGCAACAACAATAACGGTCAGAAGAGAAGGCATCCTGATAACAAGCAATCTGACAGCGATAAGAGGGCACTGAAAAATAATGGGGGAAATAGGCCGGGTTATGTGGAATACCCGCCATGTGCTAAGTGTCAGAAGAAACATCCTGGTGAATGCCGCGCAAACACCAAGGAATGTTTTAACTGTGTTCAGGAAGGACACCGGAAAAGATATTGTCCTCAGCCCAAGCCAGAAGGGAAGAAAGACGACAAGATGGTTCCTGGTAGGGTTTTTGCCTTAACCCAAGGAGAGGCTGATGCTAGCAATAAGGTGGTCACAAGTCAGGTTTCTATCCTCAATAACATATGCTCTGTATTATTTGATTCGGGAACCACTCATTCATATATCTCGTTAGGAATGATAGAAAAACTAGACAAACATTGTGAAAGATTTAGAACTAGGTTTGTAACCGAGTTGCCTTCGGGCAAAGTAGTTCTATCATCACAGATAGTATGAGGCGTACCGATCAAGATTGAGGACATAGAACTAGAAGGAGACCTGATAGAACTGGTGATAAAGGACTTTGACGTGGTACTAGGCATGGACTGGCTAGCACGTCATGGCGCAACCATCGACTACAAACGCAAGAAGGTGATGTTCGAGACTCCTGACGACCGAAAACAATGCTTCATGGGACAAGCTTCAGGATTATGCACTGTAATGACCCACTATTCTAGACTTTTGGACCATTAACGAAACTATACATACAATCCTTAACAGAACTTATATTTTGCAAAAATACCATAATTTTATTCAGTAACTTGTAAAAATAAGAGTTACTTACAAAATAAATACCAAGAAAGATATGGGATCCCATTGTCTTTAAAAACAAAACATGATTTAAAATAAAAAGACATTACATAAATAGTGCGGAAAATACATATAAAAAGACATAAAACAGAAACTACATCCTCGAATCGAATAACGCTCGTCTCCTTGACTCCATTCACCATCGATACACATCCTCTAAGCGTCCACGAATCTTACCGCCTCTAAAGCTATTTTCCTACACATAAAACAAAAATGAATGAGCCTAATGCCCAGCAAGGAAAATCTAACACATAGTCATAAACATAAAATTTCATGATAAACATAAGGACATATCATAACACTTATTACATACACTTATTATAATGGCCATTATTACTTGGGGTCCCATAGACTAAACAAGCATATGCCCATGAGATTAGTGGGGTCCTCCTAGCTAAGTAGGTCATATGCCCATAATCTATTTGGGGTCTTGTTAGTCATATGGGTCATATGCCCAAGCCTACAAACATACATACATACATATCATAACATATTTATAACATATTTCATAACATAACACATAAGATAACATAAGCATAAAACATATAGATTCTACCCTATTTTCCTTACCAAAGTTACCGGGATAAGAGGACAGCGTTGGGACTTTTTGGAACACTCCTAAAACCATATATAACAGGGTGAGTATAATGAAGAAAAAGAGATGAAATGAAAGGAATGGAAAGACTAAACCATTGAAAGTCACACTTACCAAAACTTATGTGCTCAAGAGCTTAGATTTCCTAAACAAAATAAGAATGAGGTTAGGAGACTGAGTAGAAGATTAAGAGAAGGGAAATAACATAAAACAAATGAACTAGAGTTTTGGTTTACCTCAAAGACTTGTAAGATCAATCTACACCACAACCGAAATACTATGAAATCTTACTTCCCAAAGTGTTTGATAAACTTAAGATGATTAAGCTTATGATTTCCCCACCCAAGTGTTTAACTCTCACACTCTCCTAGCACTTGCAGCTTCTGAACTTAGAGCAAAAGGTGAATAATGGCTAGGTACTAGGTCCTATTTATAGAGTTTGGGAATGAAGGAATCTTAATTTTACTTGAATAAAAATAATAGCTTTTTAGGTGAAAATAATTTGAATAATCGTTCAGCAGAGGCTGAAGACTCGTTCAAAAGATGTTGGACTTATGAAGAAGTTGAATGGCTGAAAGGAAAAAAAATTAAAAAACATTTGAATTATGCTGAAGGAGGCGATATATCGCCCCCTGTAGGCGATATATCGCCTGGGCCAGTATGCCCGAGGCGACCGTGCATCGTTTCGTGTTTTTCGTATTTACGTGCTGCGATATATCGCCCCCTATAGCTGCGATATATCGGCACATGCTGAATATTTAAACACGAAATTACACATTTTTAGCTAAGTTTGAATGGAGTAAACAGCATTGACTAAGCCCTCAACGTATTCAAAGCTGTTGACTGACCTTATAACATTCAAACTTTACCCTTATTTAATTTAATCCTTAATCACCCATTCATAACATGTGCTTAAAATCCTATTGGTTGATATCTAAACCTTATAGTATAACAAATATTATCCTTAATATCAGTCATATAATCAAACCTTAGGTTATACTTAATATTCTTAAACTATAGGTTAAACTTAGAAAATCTATAAGTACTACTATGAGTGTCCAAATAATTCCCGGTCTGAACCAAAAATCCACAGTTACAAAGATAATACTATACATACTATAATACTACTAAATAATTAGCTAAGTAAAGTTCTTGGACTCTACAATTCTCCCCTACTAAAAAGAATTTTGTCCTCGAAATTTACTTACCAAATAATTCCGAATACCGGCCTTGCATGTCCTCCTCCAACTCCCATGTTGCCTCGCATTCAGAACTATTGCTCCATAGGACTTTGACTATAGGAAAGCTCTTGGACCACAACTGCTTCATCCCTCTATCTAGGATGCTAATCGGTCGTTCCTCGTAACTTAAGTCTTTCTGGAGCGCTATCGTATCGTACTTGAGGACGTGAGATGGGTCTGACACATATTTGCGTAGCATCGAAATGTGGAAGATGTTGTGACTATCGGCTAGTGCTAACGGTAGGGCTAGTCTATACGCAACTGGTCCCACTTTGTCCAATATCTCAAAAGGACCTAAGAATCGGGGACTAAGCTTGCCTTTCTTCCCGAACCGCTTGACACCTTTCATAGGAGATATCTTCAGGAAGACTTGATCTCCAACTTGGAACTCCACATTGCGTCGCTTGGTATCCGCATAGCTTTTCTGTCGGCTTTGAGCAGCAAGCATACGCTGTCTAATAAGCGCTACTGCTTCTTGAGCTTGTCTAACAGCTTCGGGCCCTAGAAGCTGCCTTTCTCCTACCTCGTCCCAGTGCAACGGTGATCGGCACCTTCTCCCATACAGCAACTCATAAGGTGCCATCCCGATCATCGACTGGTAGCTGTTGTTGTACGAGAATTCGATCAGCGGTAAGTACTTGTTCCACGATCCTCCGAAATCAAGTATACACGCGCGTAGCATATCCTCTAAGATCTGAATCGTACGCTCGGACTGCCCATCTGTCTGAGGATGGAAAGCTGTACTAAGACTTAACTTAGTACCCATGGCTTGCTGTAAGCTTCTCCAAAATCTTGACGTAAACACCGATCCTCTATCTGACACTATCGTCTTGGGGATTCCATGCAATCGTACAATCTCTTGGACGTAGATGTCTGCATATTGGTCTGCCGTGTATGAAGTCTTAACCGGCAGGAAATGAGCCGACTTGGTTAGTCTATCTATTACCATCCAAGCGGAATCATGCTGCTTATTCGTCTTTGGCAGACCCGTCACGAAGTCCATGGCTATATCGTCCCACTTCCATTCTGGCACGCTAAGTGGTTGTAATAAGCATGCAGGGCGCTGATGCTCCGCTTTCACTTGCTGGCATACCAGACACTTAGATACATACTCCACTATGTCCTTCTTTATCCCCGGCCACCAATAGATTACCTTGATGTCATGAGTCATCTTGGTAGACCCTGGATGAACTGAGTACGGGGTACTGTGCGCTTCTTCTAGGATCGTCTTCTTAATACTTTGATCATTTGGCACGCATACCCGATCCTTATATCTCAATAAGCCTTGGCTAGATATTGAGAAATCTGTATTATTGCCTTCTCTGACTGCTTCTATATGTGCTGCTAGCGATTCATCATGTCTCTGACCAATCCGTATGTCCTCTAGCAGATTCGATTGGATAGACAAGTTAGCTAGCTTGCCTACAACCACTTCTATTCCGGCACTGATAAGCTCCTGCTGTAGCGACTTTTCTATTCCGGATAAGGCTGCTAAGTTCCCATAGCTTTTCCTACTAAGCGCATCGGCAACTACGTTCGCCTTCCCTGGGTGGTATAGGATTTCACAGTCGTAATCCTTGACTAACTCTAACCACCTGCGTTGCCTCATATTGAGCTCCTTCTGAGTAAAGAAGTATTTTAAACTTTTGTGGTCCGTATAAATCTCGCACCGTTCTCCGTAAAGATAATGGCGCCAGATTTTTAACGCAAAGACCACCGCTGCCAACTCCATATCGTGAGTTGGATAGCGTTGCTCATACTCCTTTAACTGACGTGAGGCATAGGCTATCACCTTGTCGTTTTGCATCAGCACGCATCCTAATCCTAGCTTTGATGCATCACAGTAGACAACGAACTTATCGTTGGGTGTCGGGACACTAAGTACTGGTGTTGAGCAAAGCTTATCCTTAAGCAACTGGAAGCTTTCCTCACACTTATCATTCCAGTTAAACTTTTGTTGCTTCCGGGTCAGGTTGGTGAGTGGAGTGGCTATCTTAGAAAATCCCTCTACAAACTTCCTATAATAACCTGCTAACCCTAAGAAGCTTCTTACCTCTGACGCGTTCTTTGGTCTAGGCCAATCCTTCACGGCCTCTACCTTTGATGGATCTACTGCAACTCCGTCTTTCGATATGATGTGCCCGAGGAACGCCACTTGCGAAAGCCAGAATTCGCATTTCTTGAACTTGGCGTAGAGTTGATGCTCCTTCAATCGCGTCAAAATCAACCTCAAGTGTTCCTCGTGCTCTACTTCATCCTTGGAGTAAATTAAAATGTCGTCGATGAACACAACGACGAATTTATCTAATTAGTCTTTATAGACCCTATTCATTAAGTCCATAAACGCGGCTGGTGCGTTAGTAAGACCAAAAGACATAACCAAGAACTCGTAATGTCCATAACGAGTCCTAAAGGCTGTCTTAGGGATATCTTCTCCCTTTACCTTGAGCTGATGATACCCGGACCATAAATCGATCTTAGAAAATACAGTCGCACCTCGAAGTTGATCAAACAAATCATCAATCCGAGGTAGCGGGTATTTGTTCTTAATTTTTACTTTATTCAGCTCACGGTAGTCTATGCACATCCGCATACTCCCGTCCTTCTTCTTCACGAATAGTACCAGAGCTCCCCATGGTGAATGGCTTGGCCTAATAAAACCCAAGTCTAAGAGTTCTTGTAGCTGCGTCTTTAACTCCTTGAGTTCTGTAGGTGCCATCCGGTATGGTGCCTTAGAGATAGGCTCGGTGCCTGGTACTAACTCTATTGTGAAGTCTATTTCTCGATTTGACGGCAATCCAGGCAAGTCATTGGGAAAAACTTCTGGAAATTCTTGTATAACCCGAACATCTCCAACTTTAAGTGATGTCTCCTTCTCCACATTCGTGATGCTGGCTAAGAATGCTTGGCATCCTTTCTCCATCATTCTCTGAGCTTTGAGAGATGACACTAACGAGGTGCGCAATCCTGAAGCTTGTCCCATGAAGCATCGTTTCTGGCCGTCAGGAGTCTCAAACATTACCTTCTTGCGTCTGTAGTCGATCGTTGCGCCATGCCGTGCTAGCCAATCCATGCCTAATATTACGTCGAAGTCCTTGATCACTAGCTCTATCAGGTTTCCTTCTAGTTCTATATCCTCAATCTTGATCGGTACGCCTCGTACTATTTGTGATGATAGAACTACTTTGCCCGAAGGCAACTCGGTTACAAACCTAGTTCTAAATCTTTCACTAGGTTTGTCTAGTTTTTCTATCATTCCTAACGAAATATACGAATGAGTGGCACCCGAATCAAATAATACATGACATAAGTTATTGAGGATAGAAACCTGACCTGTGACCACCTTGTTGCTAGCATCGGCCTCCCCTTGGGTTAAAGCAAAAACCCTAGCAAGAACTATCTTTTCATCCTTCTTCCCTTCTGGCTTTTGCTGAGGGCAGTCTCTTTTACGATGCCCTTCTTGACCACAGTTGAAACACTCCTTGGTGTTGGCGCGGCATTCTCCAGGATGCTTTTTCTGACATTTGGCACATGGCGGGTATTCCACGTAGCCCGACCTATTTCCCCCATTATTTGTTCGTGCCCTTTTATTGTTGTCAGATTGCTTGTTGTCAGGATGCCTTCTCTTCTGACCGTTACCGTTGTTGCTGGACTAATTGTTGCCGCTATTGCTAGACTAATTGTTGTTCCGACTGGCATGAGGTTGGCTCTGCTGTCTGGGTTCCGGCTTACTGGCTTCTTCTCTGCTTACATTGGCCTGAACCTTTCTACTTCGATTGATGTCTCAAGAACGTCGGCATAAGTAGTGTTTCCCGGGTTTGCTAGTTTAACCCCCATCTCGATCTTCGGGCGAAGTCCTCTAACAAACTTGTTCACCCTCAGATAATCGGTTGGAACCATCTCTGCCGCGAACTTTGCTAAGCGGTCGAACTGAAGAGCATATTCCACCACTGTTAAAGTACCCTGCTTCAGATTGGTGAACTCCTCAACCCTCGTAGCAAGTACAGCCGAATTGTAGTACTTTTTGTGGAACAGCTCAACAAATCGGGTCCACGTCATGGTGGCAGCATCATGGGATTGCTGGACCAAGTCCCACCATATCCTGGCATCTTTCTTGAGCAAAGATGAGACGCAGGATATGCAGTCTGCATTACTAAGATTCATGTGGGCTAGGATCGGCTCCACATTCCTTAGCCACTCTTCTGCCTCAAAGGGGTCTGTAGTCCCTTCGAAGTTTGGAGCGTGCTGCTTGCGGAACCTTTCATACACTGGCTCCAGGTGCTGTACTGGATACGGTGCGTAATTCGTTATTGGCCATCCCCCATATGGACCAACTTGTTGGGGTGCTGGGGCCATTTGCTATGGATGTTGCTGTGGCTGTGGCGGAGGTTGAAGCTGAGATTGAGCCTGTTGGCGTTGTTGCTGCAGAAGTTCCTCGACTTGTTGTCGCAGTCTGGCAATCTCTGCAGTGTTGTCAGCTGGCGGTGCCGGCGCGTTGCGGCGAGCAGTAGCACGCACTCTCCTTCGGCGAACTGTAGGGACCGCATTGGTCGCTGGAACATCGTTGGAGGCGTTTCCGTTGGTGCGTGCAGATCTTCAGAGCGACATCGTAGCAGAGTTCTAGCAGTTAAAAGAAACATGTTAGAACTTTACCTAATAGGCTCTAAGGCAAAAACTTATTCTAAAACAAACATATCTCGGACCTATTTATTATGACTTTTTATGAAAAGTTATATAAGTCTTTATTAGTTAGAGTGGGTTTCTATACTTAGAAAAATAAGTCATCTTTATTTTCTAAGTGTGTTTCTAATCATCCTATATGACTTAATTCTCAGGCTCGAAACTTATCTTTGTTCCAAAGTTAACCATATTGAGGGAGGGCTGGGATTAGTAAAATCGTTCCCACTACTAAGGCCCCCTAACTCTCAATAAGGAAACTTGGTTCAATGATTTGTATCCACCCTCACCGAACTTAGTCATTATTCATTTTATTTATTATTTATTATGATTGCGAAAATAAAATCAAATTCATACATGATAATAAAATAGCATGTTATTCATTTGGAAAAAAACAGTTTTCACTTATTTACAATCATAACATAAAAAGTAAATAAAACAAATAATAAAACTACTAATCTAAAAATCGGGATCTTCTACATCCGATCCATCATCTAACATATCATCATCTATCGCCTCATAGTCATCATTGTCATGTGCATCGAAACGTCCTCTAGGAAGGTTGGTGAGAATCCTATGTTTTTGCTCATTTGTGAATTGAAACTCAAATTTTGCGGTGAACCTAACTAAGAGGAAATAATATCTCATCGCTAATGGTAATTCATCCTCATCATTCATGTCTTCCCATATTTCTTCTAAGGCTGCTATTACAGGATGGAAATCTTTAAATAGCCTAATCACTAGTACATATTGTTCCGTTGATCTTAACATTATTTGCTTAGCCTCTTGAAGGCCACCTATCTCTTGATGGAACAAGAGCAATCTTCGGGTGATCCTTTCTAGTGCTCCTACGGTGTTTCTTGGCTCCCTTATTCTTTTTAAGGCCTTAATGGCTCGGATATCTTGGTAGGTTAAAGCTCCGTTCATTCTTAACTGAAAACATAAACACTAAAGGTGTTAGCTATACACATAAGTAACATAACTAGTAACTTAAACACTTACTTGGCGGTCAGATTCGGAGCTTTGAGCATGTGTATCGAGGAGAACTTCATGCGAAGGAACCGAGTCTCTGATACCAACTGTAATGACCCACTAATCTAGACTTTTGGACCATTAACGAAACTATACATACAATCCTTAATAGAACTTACATTTTGCAAAAATACCATAATTTTATTCAGTAACTTGTAAAAATAAGAGTTACTTACAAAATAAATACCAAGAAAGATATGGGATCCCATTGTCTTTAAAAACAAAACATGATTTAAAATAAAAAGACATTACATAAATAGTGCGGAAAATACACACTACAAGAAATATAGTTTTTAGAGGCGGAAATATTACCGGCGGACTAACTCCGCCGGTAATGTGCAGTAGATTAGCGGCGGAGTACTGGGTCCGCCGCTAATACAAATGCCCGTAACTGATTTTCAAATTTAATACCGGCGGGAATTTTACCGGCGGGATAAGGGATATAGCGGCGGGCCCGGGGCGGCGGGTTATGGTGATACCGGCGGGACCCGCCAGTAATAGTTTAAATACCGGCGGACATCCGCCGATGGTTTAATACCGGCGGGGTAATACCGGCGGACCTCCGCCGATGCTGTATTACCGGCGAGGTAATACCGGCGGACCCCGCCGGTGATGTATGTATTACCGGCGAAGACCCGCCGGTAATACTATTATAAATGTCTTCCGTTATCCCAATACAGAGTAGATATGTATTAAAAAACTCTTAATTTTATTCACTCCTCATCTCTCAGACTCGCAGTCGCCGCATCACCACACCGCCACACCACCGCGCGACGTTCTCCAACCCTCCGTCCACTCCTTTCGCACTATCCTCCTCTCTCCATCCAGTCTCTGTCCTCTCTCAGTCTCTCCTACGCACCTTTTCATTTATACAGGTATATATAAATATATGTTATTGAAATCCTTTTACAGCTTTAATTTTGATGAGCTGCCCTTTTCCAATGCTTTCTACAGAGGGTTAACAGATCTCATATCACCATTTTGGCTGAAATTATTCAATGCACGCGAATTCAATCAGGTAGATTATGTTTTATCCTTGGATTAACTGTTGTCTTTCAGTGACATATGCCTGTTTGATACATTTATGCATTAATGAATTGATACAGAAGCATATGTGCTTTGTTGCTTAAATGTGTTAATATAGTCTCAGACTAAATGCAGTTGTCATGCCAAATTAGCACTACATAGGGATAAGGTTTCAACTTTCAAATTTACTGGTCTTCATTCTTTTGTTTTTTCAGTTCGGTCAGTTAGCTGATTAACATGATTTACTTTTCCCAATAGATTTTGCTGCCTATGAAATCTTTGGGATGTTGGTGTGCTCATACATAAATGAATATATAGTCACACGTGATATACATGTTTGTACTATCAATCTCTGTCCCTACTAATGTTAAAATCATATATTTTGACTGGGGTAAGGTTTTAATTATTACAAAATAGGTGCTAGAACCTGCAGCATCACCTTGAGAGCCACTTGAACTGAGCTGGATTGGGACATTAGAGAAGGGGCCATTTTATTCCCAAATGTCCAACTTAAAACATAGTTATATTTTTTATTTTCTTCCTTGATGAATTTTACTTTGTACAGTTCCATTCTAATGTTGTTCTGGTTAGAATGGTGCAAATAATTTGGGAACATTACACCCTCTTTTATTTATTTATTTTTTCTTGGTCATGTGCTAATTTAAGATATACCATGCAGTTTCTTTCAGGTGGAGACTATGACATTGACATTGATGATTTAAGAAGAAACACATTATTGCCAAAATGGTACCAACATTATTGCTAAAATTTATAAATGAGCTGCTTAAGGGCCCTTTTTTTCTCTGATTTAGAAATACTGATTCATTTGATTTCTTCTTATTTTCTGTTACGTGGGTATATGTTCTTGTTTTTTTTTCGGCTCTTCTTCTGTAACGCAAACCATGTGATTGTGAAAATGCCTCGATGGATAATATGCAGTGAATTAGCTTTCGCCTTTGTTTGATTCTTCTAGAGGCTGACGTATGTTGTTGCTCGTTCTCTATTTGTGCATTTCAATTAAAAGTTATAGGAAGATAATGATTATAGTTTTGAAGATTTATGTGAGTTTTTTCAGCAAAAAGTTGGGGAGAGAAAATAAATAAGAAGATTGCCATCTTTAAAGAAAAAATAACTGTTCTCAAATTTTTTTTCCACATATTTTTCAATGTTATTTCTCATTATTACTTGATTTTTGTAAGGGTTATAGATTTGATAATATAAACTTTGGCAAAGTTTTGATAATATAAACTAAGAGTAGATACATAACTAAGAGTTTTTTAATACATACTAAGAGTTTGTGAAAATGCCTCTCTTAGTTTTTTAATTTTAATCAAATTTATTAAATTCCTAAAGAGTTTTTTCGTCACTTCTATAATTTTTTTTAACACCTTATTCGAATTTTTTTTTTGATTGTGCTAGGGATTTAAGTCTGCTTTTAGGGCTATATTGCGCCCGGTTTAATTTTGGAAGAACTATCTTTGTTGCTTTATACAACCAGGTGACTCTTTCATTTTTTTTTTTCAAACCTTGGTTGATTTATCAATTTTATTTATGGATTTATCAAAATTGATTGTGTGTATGTATTTTGATTTCAGACTTGGATCGTTTACAGTATTGAAGTTTGAAGTTTGAAGGTTCTTTGGGGTTTTTCTCAAGTATGTATCGTTGTTTACTCGGTTTGTCTATTTACTCTTTTTGTTTATTCTGTTTGTTTGTTTACTCTGTTTTTTATAAAATAAATTATTTTATAGTATTTGACTGGGATTTTTATAAAAAAAAAAAGCATTGATAATATGTTTTTTATACAATTTACAGTTCCTTATTCTGCTAAGCTTGATTATGACATGAATATATTAATGGTTAATTATTATGAATGAAAGAGAAACTTGATAATGATGTTTTAGTCTTTTAGATCTACATATATAAGCTTGATAATATTCTAAGACACTCAACCATTTGAGATAGCCTAACTTGTATAATAAAACTCTTTTTTAATAATGTACAAATAATTTAAAATTTTGTAGGAAATAACTCAAAATTGATATGAACAAAAAATAAAACTAAAATTCTCGAAGTTAACAACACACAATTGATGTTAATTAAATAGTTAATATTATTAATTATTTAATTTAATTTTTAATGTTATCTAATTAATAATATTAAATATTATTAAATTATTTTAATATAGAAATTGAAAATTTTATAGTAATAAATTTTTTTACAATTAATAATGATTAATTAAAAATTACTACATATCTTATAAAAATTTAATTTTTAATTAATTAAATAATAAAATTTTGATTCAATATTATTTAATTAAATAGGTCTTTAAAATTAATAATGATTAATTAAATAAATAATAAATTATTATAAGAAATTATTTTAATTTATTTATTAAATATTATTATCTAATATTAACTATTATTAAATTATTTGAATATAGAAATTGAAAATTTTATTTAATAAAAGTTTTTACAATTAATAATGATTAATTAAAAATTACTACATATCTTATAATAATTTATTTTTTATTAAATAACATAATCTAATTGAATAATTTAATACAAATCTTAAAAATTAATAATGATTAATTAAATAGTTAATATTATTAATTATTTAATTTAATAATTAATGTTACATAATTAATAATATTAACTATTATTAAATTATTTGAATATAGAAATTGAAAATTTTATTTAATAAAAGTTTTTACAATCAATAATGATTAATTAAAAATTACTACATATCTTATAATAATTTATTTTTTATTAAATATTATAATCTAATTGAATAATTTAATTTAATTTAATACAAATCTTAAAAATTAATAATGATTAATTAAATAGTTAATATTATTAAGTATTTAATTTAATAATTATTGTTACATAATTAATAATATTAACTATTATTAAATTATTTGAATATAGAAATTGAAAATTTTATTTAATAAAAGTTTTTACAATTAATAATGATTAATTAAAAATTACTACATATCTTATAATAATTTATTTTTTATTAAATAAAATTTTTTATCTTATAATAACATTATCTAATAAATTTTTTTACAATTAATAATGATTAATTGAAAATTACTATCTTATAATAATTTATTTTTTCTGTCTCGGTATGCTTGTGATTCATGGTTGTTGACCACAACCATCGATTACAAGGATATCGACACAGAAATGATAAGTTTAAAGTATTAACAATAAAATAATGAATGAATTGTTTTTTTAATTTGAATAACATTTTCTAATAAAACATCATAAAATAACATAAAATATTATAATATTGCATAAGATTTAAAAAATGATAACAAATTTTTTTGTTATCCATTCCTTTTCACATTACTAAAACTCACTCTTGTAACACTCTAGATGGCGATTGACAAGACTTGGACAACATTGAGAAATCGTGCTTGTCAAGAATATTGGAATGGTCTACAATCTTTTTTGAGGATGGCCTCGGAATATAAGGATTCTGATGGAAGAATTAGGTGTCCGTGTGTCAGATGCATAAATAATAGGCTTGAAATTTTACCTGTTGTCGAAGCACATGTATTCGATAGGGGTTTTTATCAAGGTTATGAGAGGTGGATTTATCATGGGGAAGCGGAACTAGATGTTGTTGATGAAGTAGTTGATGATGATGAAGTTGACGAGATGATTCCCATAGTGGAGGACTTCCTCTTACCGACAGCTGAGCAAGTAGACAATAGTGGCGAAAGTCAATATTACGACGAGTTATTTGAGGAGATTGAAGCTGAGTTTGTATCCTGGTTGTGATTGGATTTCTTCCCTTAACTTCTTAGCTAAGCTATTACATTTGAAAGTTAGAGGGAAGATTCCTAACAACATATTCGATGAATTATTGAAGTTGTTAAAGATTTCCTTTCCGAAGGAAAATAAAATTCCATCAACGTACTACGAGGCTAAAAAGAGATTGAAGAAATTAGGGTTTGGTTACGAGTCGATTCATGTGTGCCAATATGATTGCTGTTTATTTTACAAAGAGCATGCAAACAAAGAGGAATGTCCAGTTTGCGGAACTAGTCGATGGGTGACTTTTGAAAAAACTAAAGGAAAAAAGGTGCCGCATAAGGTGATGCGTTACTTTCCATTGACACCCCGGTTGAAAAGACTATACAGCTCAAGGCTTACAGCGAAGGACATGCTATGGCACCACACTGGGAAATCGAAAGATGATGGAGTGATGCGACACCCGGTGGATGGGACGGCGTGGAAGAACTTTGACGTCAATCATCCTGGATTTGCAAGTGATCCTAGGAATGTCCGTTTAGGCTTAGCTGCTGATGGATTTAATCCATTTGGCAACATGAACCTGGCATACAGCATGTGGCCTGTGGTGTTGGCGAACTATAATCTTCCACCTTGGTTATGTATGAAAGACAGCAATTTGATGCTGATCATCCTTATTCCTGGTCCAAAATCACCGGGTAAGGACATAGATGTATTTCTAAGACCATTGGTGGATGAGTTGAAGGAGTTGTGGGCTAACGGAGCTGTTATGAGAGATAGTACGACCAACACTATGTTCAAGCTGCGTGCAGCCCTTTTATGGACAGTCAATGATTTTCCAGCTCGAAGTAGTTTGTTTGGATGGAGTGGTCAGGGATACAAAGCTTGTCCAAAGCTTGTCCTACATGTAATGAAGACACATCTTCCATTCGAGTGATCGGTAAGACATCGTATGTTGGTCACAGAAGATTCTTACCCAGTACACATCGAATGAGAAGGAACACTGAGTTGGATGGACAAATTGAGAGAAGACGTCCTCCGAAACGATTTACTTGTGAGGAAATAGTAGAACAAGTGAACAACCTTCCACCCCAAGTTCCTGGAAAACACTTGCAGTTTGGAGGTGTGAAACGTAGAAGAGTTGCGGAAGATAGAAATTGGAGGAAAAAAAGCATCTTCTACGAGCTTGATTATTGGAGTACAAACATTTTAAAACATAACATTGATGTCATGCATGTCGAAAAAAATGTGTGTGATAGTCTCCTTGGCACAATCTTGGACAATGATAAGTCTAAGGACACCACTAATGCAAGATATGATTTGAAGAAGATGGGAGTAAGGGAATCATTGTGGATTTATGAAGATGAGAGTGGAAAGTTGATGAAGCCGCATGCTTCTTATGTGTTAACTCCTGCTCAGAGACAACAATTTTGTCAATTTATTAAAGAAGTGAAATTTCCAGATGGCTTTTGTTCAAATTTGAAGAAAAAAGTAATCGAGAATGAAACAAATATCATTGGGTTGAAATCCCACGATTGTCATGTTATAATGCAACGATTATTGTCTGTGGGTGTTCGCAAGTTTCTCCCAAAAGATATATCGACCACCATTTCTGAACTATGTAGTTTTTTCAGGCAACTATGTTCGAGGACTATAAATGTTACAGATATGGAGGAAGCACAAAAAGACCTTGTTCAGTTATTGTGCAAGATGGAGTTGATCTTTCCTCCGGCTTTTTTTGATATAATGATTCACTTGGTCTTACATTTGCCTGAAGAAGCAATTTTGGGTGGACCGGTATTTATGAGATGGATGTATCCTTTTGAAAGGTACATGAAAAAATTGAAGAACTACGTGGGAAATAAAGCTCGTCCTGAAGGGTCAATAGCTGAAGGCTATGTCGCTGATGAGGCTATGACATTTTGTTCGATGTATTTCAAAGGGGTTGAAACTAAATTTAATTGTCTTGATCGCAATAAAGATGAGGTGTATGTCCCACGACACCTTACTGTGTTTCAATCTCAATGTCGTCCCCTAACAAAGGGAACTCTCAAGCCTCTAGATCTTGCGACTCGTGAAATGGCTGAATGGTTCATCATTAACAATTCACCTGAAATTTAGGGTTACTTAGAGTAAGTTTTTTCCCTTTAAAGTGAAACTTATGTTTATTCCAAATTATTTTATCTAATGTAGTCAAAGCATTCAAATTTACAGCGAACACCTAGTAGAGATCAAACTGAAATTCCCAGATGGTGATCATAATCATTTACAGAAGAAAAATTTTCGCCAGTGGTTTCATAAGAAGGTAAAATTGAGATTATTTTTAAACCTTTATTATTGTAATGATATTTTTATCATTCTAATATAAGTTTATTAATTTATTTAGATATATGACTTGCACAAACAAGGATCTTTAGAGAATGGTGATGAGTTGCTAGCTTTAGCATCTGGGTCAGATCACTTGGCAACATAATACGAAGGTTGTATAGTTAACGGTGTTCGATTTATCGCTTATGATCGAGATCAGAAGCGCACCACACAAAATAGTGGAGTGTCTGTTGCGGGAACTGAAGGTTTTAACTATTATGGCACGCTTCAAGATGTACTGGTCTTATCTTTCACTGGTACATATTCAGTTGCATTGTTTAGGTGTAAATGGTTTAACACTGATCCAAGCAAGAAGAAAACAATCACTGAAAATAATATCACCAGTATAAACGTCAGTAGCGAATGGTACAAAGATGAGCCTTATATACTTGCTAGTCAAGCTAAGCAAGTATTCTATCTCGATGATCTACTTAGAGGCCGACACTGGAAAATTGTTGAGGATGTCAATCACCGTCAAATTTGGGACATCAAGGACGATGAAGCTGATGCAGATGTTGATGTCGTACATGACATAAACTCATCAAATTTTGTGTTGACCGTGGATCTCGGTCAGTTGGTTATGGAATCTCATGAACCTGCAACATATATTGGCACTATACAAAATTCACCTGCTGATCAATTAGATGAAAATTTCATAAATGACGACTTAGGCGAAGAAGAAGTCGATGAAGAAGATGAATTGCTAGTAGATATTTGTGAAGATGATGTTAATCATGTGTCTCCGATTGATGTTAATTTAATTAATGATGAAAGTGATAGTGATTATTCTTCTTAGTTTTTATATTTTTGTAATAATGACAATTGTTTAAAATATAATATATGAGACTTGTAATCATGATGTTCATTTCCATTGGTGATATTTGATACTAACTAACAATTTAATACTAACTAATCATTTTTGTTCCTAAGTACAATGTCAGCAGATATAGCCACCTCTCACGGCGGAGATGGTGGAGGTCTAGACCCGCCAGATCCTAGTAGAGTACCATCTTCCTGCGAGTCAGGTTAATAATAATTTTCAAATTTTGCTCATAGCTTGAAATTCAAGCTCAACGAATGTTTAAATATAATATTAATATTTCAAAATTTGGTTATTCTTGAAAATGTGGATAGCTGAAGTGCCGAGAAGAAAGGGTCGTGGCCTGGCTAATTCGAAGCCACTTGAAATTCGACGACGAAATGCCGGGAAACCACTAGATCTTCAGCTTGATCCTAGGACGGACAAAGTGGTTGGCTTGGAGGACCAAGATTTTGTCCGCGAGATAGGCCTCCAAGTCACTTTGTTGTTGCCAGGACATTACTTGGATTTCGCTGATATACCTCAACAATTTAAGGAACAAGTCGTACAAAGGATGAAGGTACAAATTTAGAACAAGTCTTGTGGTATAATTTTTAATGTAGAAATCATTTACAAACTAAACTAACATGTTATTTTTAATGTAGTATTTTTATAATGTTGATGGTCATCCAGAACCCGAGAGAGTTATGAAAACTATCTACACAGAGATGCGCAAAAGATATTCTGAGAGAAAGAACATCAGACATACTCACTTCAAAAAATATTACTCTAATCCGGAAGATTTGCAGAGTGTTTTAGTTGCCCCACCTGACCATTGCTCCAAGGAAAGTTGGAAAGATATTATTCAGTTTTTTTTTAGCCCAAAATTTATCGCGCGATCCAACCAAAACAAGAAAAACAGAAAAGAAATGAAGTATACATCGACGCAAGGCACAAAATCGATGGCGGCTAAGCGTCACCAATTTGTAAGTAAAAATATTAAATTAATAAATACAAAATTTTACATTCTAACTTCCTATCTCTAAATTTGTATAGGCAAACCCTGATGAACATGTTATTGATACTTGGAAAGATAGCCATTTGAGAAAATCGACAAAAGTTTTTGTCAACGACACAGCTCGAGAAAATTTTGTGTTATTATTTTCATTAAACTATGTTACTGATGTGTTTCTAACACTTTTTATGAACAGGAAAAAATGACGGAAGAGCTCGAGAGGGCACGACTTCAAAGCCAGTCTCAAGGACCGACGGAGGGATCTGAAACTGGATCTGCTGCTGAATCCTCATCGATCGATCAGTACGAGATTATGAGTAAAGTACTTGGGGAGAGGTCTGACTTTCAAAGAGGAGTAGGTTACAGCAAAGGCAAAGGGAAAAAATCAGCTTCCAGCTCCACAAGTCAAAGTCAGTCACAGGCCCAACCTCAAGAAGACATTGCTACTATGGCGGAAATAATTAAGTCAATGCGTGAAGAGATCCGGATGTTGAAATCTCAACAAGGTCCATCTGGTAATCCTCAGCATACCAGTACAGAAGCTGAGTCGCGGTTTGAAAGCCTTCTCCAAAGATATTTACCATCACAACCTGAAGGTGGAATATCTTCTCAAAGTCCACCTCCTTGGTCGATGCCACAACAACAACAACATGTGTATCCACCTCAACAGAATTATCCAAACACGTATGGACGCTCCTCCCAGTCCCCTCTTTTTTATTACCCCGACATCCCTACAGGATCTCAGACGTCACATCCTAGGCAGCAGCATCCACAGCAGATGTATGGTCAATTTGTGAGTTCATCGCAGCAGCAGAGGTATGGTCAGTTTGAGAGTTTTTTGCATCAGTCTCCCTCGCCGCGACCACATGCTCGAAAATTTAGGTCATCTTCGCAGCATCACTCTACACAAGCACCACAGTTTGCTTTACCACCGTTGTCGCGCCCTAATACTAGTAATCAAGATATTGATCTTAATGAATATTTTACACCAAGTTGGCCTGATCAAAACAATAATAATTAGATTATGTTTTTTAATTATATTAAGACTAAAATTTTATTATGTTTATTTTATAATTAGTTTATATTTAATTAAAATGAGACAATTTGTATTTTATTAAGTTAATTTTATGATTAATTACAATGTTATTTTTGTTTGATGAATATTAATTGTGTTATTAATTATTATATATGTTAAATAAGTATTATATGTATATTTATTAAGAAATAAAATAAAATTAATTGTATTATTTTAATATATGTAATTAAATACCGGCGGATTATTAGAGGCAGAATCCGCCGGTAATAAACGGGTCCGACGGTTGTCAGAGTTGCACATCACCGGCGGGCCCCGCCTCTATTATTCCGCCGGTAATAATACAATACCGGCGGATGGTGTCAGTCGGTTGGTAATGGTGTTAATACCGACCGATTATCACCGGTGGGGTTTTACCGGCGGACCTCCGCCGGTAATATAAAATACCGACGGATTCACCATGTATTACCGGCGGGATCCTCCGCCCGATAATTGTAATTTATGTTGTTGTGACATGTAAAAAGACATAAAACAGAAACTACATCCTCGAATCGAATAACGCTCGGCTCCTTGACTCCATTCACCATCGATACACATCCTCTAAGCGTCCACGAATCTTACCGCCTCTAAAGCTATTTTCCTACACATAAAACAAAAAGGAATGAGCCTAATGCCCAGCAAGGAAAATCTAACACATAGTCATAAACATAAAATTTCATGATAAACATAAGGACATATCATAACACTTATTACATACACTTATTATAATGGCCATTATTACTTGGGGTCCCATAGACTAAACAAGCATATGCCCATGAGATTAGTGGGGTCCTACTAGCTAAGTAGGTCATATGCCCATAATCTATTTGGGGTCTTGTTAGTCATATGGGTCATATGCCCAAGCCTACAAACATACATACATACATATCATAACATATTTATAACATATTTCATAACATAACACATAAGATAACATAAGCATAAAACATATAGATTCTACCCTATTTTCCTTACCAAAGTTACCGGGATAAGAGGACAGCGTTGGGACTTTTTGGAACACTCCTAAAACCATATATAACAGGGTGAGTCTAATGAAGAAAAAGAGATGAAATGAAAGGAATGGAAAGACTAAACCATTGAAAGTCACACTTACCAAAACTTATGTGCTCAAGAGCTTAGATTTCCTAACCAAAATAAGAATGAGGTTAGGAGACTGAGTAGAAGATTAAGAGAAGGGAAATAACATAAAACAAATGAACTAGAGTTTTGGTTTACCTCAAAGACTTGTAAGATCAATCTACACCACAACCGAAATACTATGAAATCTTACTTCCCAAAGTGTTTGTTAAACTTAAGATGATTAAGCATATGATTTCCCCACCCAAGTGTTTAACTCTCACACTCTCCTAGCACTTGCAGCTTCTGAACTTAGAGCAAAAGGTGAATAATGGCTAGGTACTAGGTCCTATTTATAGAGTTTGGGAATGAAGGAATCTTAATTTTACTTGAATAAAAATAATAGCTTTTTAGGTGAAAATAATTTGAATAATCGTTCAGCAGAGGCTGAAGACTCGTTCAAAAGATGTTGGACTTATGAAGAAGTTGAATGGCTGAAAGGAAAAAGAATTCAAAAACATTTGAATTATGCTGAAGGAGGCGATATATCGCCCCCTGTAGGCGATATATCGCCTGGGCCAGTATGCCCGAGGCGACCGTGCATCGTTTCGTGTTTTCTGTATTTACGTGCTGCGATATATCGCCCCCTATAGCTGCGATATATCGGCACATGCTGAATATTTAAACACGAAATTACACATTTTTAGCTAAGTTTGATTGGAGTAAACAGCCTTGACTAAGCCCTCAACGTATTCAAAGCTGCTGACTGACCTTATAGCATTCAAACTTTACCCTTATTTAATTTAATCCTCAAAAATACTTAATCCTTAATCACCCATTCATAACATGTGCTTAAAATCCTATTGGTTGATATCTAAACTTGATAGTATAACCAATATTATCCTTAATATCAGTCATATAATCAAACCTTAGGTTATACTTAATATTCTTAAACTATAGGTTAAACTTAGAAAATCTATAAGTACTACTATGAGTGTCCAAATAATTCTCGGTTTGAACCAAAAATCCACAGTTACAAAGATAATACTATACATACTATAATACTACTAAATAATTAGCTAAGTAAAGTTCTTGGACTCTACACGCACCCCGTTAGTATCATCTCTCAAAGCTCAAAGAATGATGGAAAAAGGATGTCAAGCGTTCTTAGCCAGCATCACAGATGTGGTAAAGGAAACACCACTTAAGGTTGGAGACGTCCGTATTGTAAGAGAATTCCCAGAGGTATTTCCCGATGACTTTCCAGGATTGCCGCCGACTCGGGAAATTGACTTCACAATAGAATTAGTACCGGGCACCGAGCCTATTTCCAAGGCACCGTACCGGATGGCACCTACGGAACTCAAGGAGTTAAAGACGCAGCTACAAGAACTCCTAAACTTGGGTTTTATTAGGCCGAGCCATTCACCATGGGGAGCACCAGTGCTATTCGTGAAGAAGAAGGACGGAAGTATGTGGATTTGCATAGACTACCGCGAGCTGAATAAAGTAACGATTAAGAATATGTACCCACTACCCCGGATCGATGATTTGGTTGCTCAACTCCGAGGTGCAATTGTATTTTCAAAGATTGATTTACGATCTGGGTGCCATCAGCTCAAGGTGCGAGGAGAAGATATCCCTAAGACAGCCTTTAGAACTCGTTATGGACATTACGAGTTCTTTGTTATGTCTTTTGGACTTACCAACGCACCAGCTGCGTTTATGGACTTTATGAATAGGATCTTCAAGGATTACTTAGATAAATTCGTCGTAGTGTTCATCGACGACGTCTTAGTATATTCTAAGGATGAAGTAGAGCACGAGGAACATTTGAGGTTGATTTTGTCACGACTGAAGGAGCATCAACTCTACGCCAAGTTCAAGAAATGCGAGTTTTGGCTTTCGCAAGTGGCGTTCCTCGGGCACTTTATATCAAAAGACAGAGTTGCAGTAGACCCATCAAAGGTAGAGGCTGTAAAGGATTGGCCAAGACCAAAGAACGCATCGGAAGTAAGGAGCTTTCTGGGGTTAGCAAGTTATTATATGAGATTCGTAGAGAGCTTTTCTAAAATAGCCACTCCACTCACCAACCTGACCCGGAAACAACAAAGATTCAACCGGAATGATAGCTGTGAAGAAAGCTTCCAGCTGCTTAAGGACAAGCTTTGCTCAGCACCAGTACTTTGTGTACCCACACCCAACGATAAGTTCGTAGTCTACTGCGATGCATCGAAGCAAGGATTGGGTTGCGTGCTGATGCAGAATGACAAGGTGATAGCCTACGCCTCATGACAGTTGAAGGAGTACGAGCAACGCTACCCAACTCACGATATGGAGTTGGCAGCAGTGGTCTTTGCATTGAAAATCTGGCACCATTATCTTTACAGAGAACGGTGCAAGATTTATACGAACCACAAAAGTTTAAAGTGCTTCTTTACTCGGAAGGAGCTCAACATGAGGCAGCGCAGCTGGTTAGAGTTAGTAAAAGATTACGATTGTGAAATCTTATACCACCCGGGAAAGGCAAACATAGTTGCCGATGCGCTAGGTAGGAAAAGTTATGGGAGTTTAGCGGCATTAGCCGGATTAGAAAAGCCACTACAACAGGAGCTGATCAATGCTGGAATAGAGGTAGTAGTCGGCAAGCTGGCAAACTTGTCCATCCAGTCTAATCTGCTAGAAGATATCTGGATTGGGCAAGGGCTTGACGACACACTAGCAGCACATATGGATGCAGTCAGAGAAGGAAAGGCTATAGATTTCTCAATATTAAGCCAAGGTTTATTGAAATATAAGGGTCGGGTATGCGTTCCAAATGTTCAAAGGATTAAGAAAGCGATTCTAGAAGAAGCGCACAGTACCTTGTATTCAGTTCACCCAGGGTCGACCAAGATGACTCATGATGGTAAGGCAATCTATTGGTGGCCAGGGATGAACAAGGACATCGTAGAGTTTGTGTCCAAGTGTCTAATATGCCAGCAAGTGAAAGCAGAACATCAGCAGCCTGCAGGTTTATTGGAACCGCTTAGCGTACCAGAATGGAAGTGGGACGATATAGCTATGGACTTCGTGACAGGTTTGCCAGGAACGAATAAGCAGCATGATTCCGCTTGGATAGTAAAAGATAGACTAACCAAGTCAGCTCATTTCCTGCCTGTTAAGACTTCATACACAGCAGACCAATATGCAGACATCTACGTCCAAGAGATAGTACGGTTGCATGGAATCCCCTAGACAATAGTGTCGGATAGAGGATCAGTGTTTACATCGAGATTTTGGGGAAGTTTACAGCAAGCTATGGGTACTAAGTTAAGTCTTAGTACAACTTTTCATCCTCAGATAGACGGGCATTCCGAGCGTACAATTCAGATTTTAGAAGATATGCTACGCGCATGTGTACTTGATTTCGGAGGATCATGGAATAAGTAGTTGCCGCTGATAGAGTTCTCCTACAACAATAGCTACCAGTCAACAATCGGGATGGCACCTTATGAATTGCTTTATGGAAGGAGGTGCCGATCACCATTGCACTGGGACAAGGTAGGAGAAAGGCAGCTTCTAGGTCCCGAAGCTGTTAGACAAGCTCAAGAAGCAGTAACGCTTATTAGACAGCGTATGCTTGTTGCTCAAAGCCATCAGAAAATCTATGCGGATGCCAAGCGATGCGATGTGGAATTCAAAGTCGGAGATCAAGTCTTCTTGAAGATATCTCCTATGAAAGGTGTAAAGCGGTTTGGGAAGAAAGGCAAGCTTAGTCCCCGATTTATAGGTCCTCTTGAGATATTGGACACAGTGGGAGCAGTTGCATATAGACTAGCCCTACCGCCAGCCCTAGCAAATAGCCACAACCTGTTCCACATCTCGATGCCACGCAAGTATGTGTCAGACCCATCTCACGTCCTCAAGTACGATACGATAGCACTCCAGAAAGACTTGAGTTATGAGGAACGACCGGTTAGCATCCTGGATAGGAGGTGAAGCAGTTACAGTCCAAGAGTATTCCTATAATCAAGGTCCTATGGAGTAATAATTCTGAACGAGAGGCAACGTGGGAGTTGGAGGAGGACATGCAAGGCCGGTATACGGAGTTATTTCGTAAGTAAATTTTGAGGACGAAATTATTTTTAGTAGGGGAGAATTGTAGATTCCAAAAACTTTACTTAGCTAGTTAGATAGTAGTAGCAATAGTATTAGTTGTAGTATTTTTATGACTGTGGATTTTGGTTCAGACCGGGATTTAATTGGACATTCGTAGTATCACTTGTAGATTTTCTAAGTTTAACCTATAGTTTAAGAATATTAATTTTAACCTAAGGTTTGATTAATATGACTGATATTGATGGTGATATTTATTATATTATAAGGTTTAGATAGTCCCAATAAGATAGTGACACTTGTCTTGTGTATGTTTAATGATAATTAAGTATTTTTGAGGAATAAGTTTATTAAGATCAATATTTGAATATCCTAGGGTGTGTCAACAGCTTTGAAATCGTTAAAGGCCTTAGTCAAGGCTATTTACTCAATTCAAATTAGGCTAAAAATGTGCAATTTCGTGTTTAATATTTCAGCGTATGCCGATATATCGCAGCTATAGGGGGCGATCGTCATACGGGAATACGAAAAACACGTAACTTCGCACGACCACCTCGACGAGCCTCGGGCATATTAGCCCAGGCAATCTATCGCCTACTAGGGGAGATATATTTGCTCATGTACCAT